>NW_026947531.1:5426000-6052000 GCF_034190915.1 Cavia porcellus
TGTGAATCGGAGGTTCTGAATTAGGATAGGCAGTGAGTGGCAATGTAGTATGGAGAAAGGCACCGTGGGGTGGTCAGGAAGTGGAGGTCAGGGAACATGCAGTGGCAATGTAGGATAGGTTTCTGAAAAATAGCGCGGGGTGGTGCGCATTGTATGGGTGTGTAACATTACATTCACTAGTAGGAGTGAGAAAAACATCACGGGGTAGTGTGAATCGGAGGGTCTGAATTAGGATAGGAAGTGAGTGGCAATGTAGGATGGAGAAAAGCACTGCGGGGTGGTCAGCATGTGGAGGTTAGGGAATATGCAGTGGCAATGCAGGATAATTTTCTGAAAAACATCGCGGGGTAGTGCGTATTGTATGGGTGTGTAACATTACATTCACTAGTAGGAGTGAGAAACACATCATGGGTTGGTGCACATTGTATGGGTGTGTAACATTACGTTCACTAGTAGGAGTGAGAAAAACATCACGGGGTGGTGCGCATTTTATGGGTGTGTAACATTACATTCACTAGTAGGAGTGAGAAAAACATCGCGGTGTGGTGTGAATCGGAGGATCTGAATTAGGATAGGCAGTGAGTGGCAATATAGGATGGAGAAAAGCACCGTGGGGTGGTCACCATGTGGATGTCAGGGAACATGCAGTGGCAATGTAGGATAGGTTTCTGAAAAACATCGCGGGGTGGTGCGCATTGTATGGGTGTGTAACATCACATTAACTCGTAGGATTGAGAAAAACATCACGGGGTGGTGTGAATCGGAGGGTCTGAATTAGGATAGGCATGGAGTGGCAATGTAGGATGGGGAAAAGCACCGCGGGGTGGTCAGCATGGGGAGGTCATGGAATATGCAGTGGCAATGAAGAATAGGTTTCTGAAAAACATCGCGGGGTGGTGCACATTTTATGGGTGTGAAAACATTACATTCACTAATAGGAGGAAAAAAATATAACGGGGTGGTGTGAATCGGAGGGTCTAAATAGGATAGACAGTGAGTGGCAATGTAGGATGGAGAAAAGCACTGCGGGGTGGTCAGCATGGGGAGGTCATGGAACATGCAGTGGCAATGTAGGATAGGTTTCTGAAAAACATCGCGGGGTGGTGCGCATTGTATGGGTGTATAACATTACATTCACTAGTAGGAGCGAGAAAAACATCGAGGGGTGTTGCGCATTGTATGGGTGTGTAACTTTACATTCACTAGTAGGTGTAAGAAAAACATCACGGGGTGGTGTGATTTGGAGGGTCTGAATTAGGATAGGGAGTGAGTGGCAATGTAGGATGGAGAAAAGCACCGCTGGATGGTCAGCAGGGGGAAGTCAGGGAACATGCAGTGGCAATGTAGGATAGGTTTCGGAGAAACATCGCGGGGTGGTGCGCATTATATGGGTGTGTAACATTACATTCACTAGTAGGAGTGAGAAAAACATCACGGGGTGATGTGAATCGGAGGGTCTGAATTAGGATAGGCAGTGAGAGGCAATGTAGGATGGAGAAAAGCACTGCGGGGTTGTCAGCATGAGGAGGTCATGGAACATGCAGTGGCAATGAAGGATAGGTTTCTGAAAAACATCGAGGGGTGGTGCGCATTGTATGGGTGTGTAACATTACATTCACTAGTAGGAGTGAGAAACACATCATGGGTTGGTGCGCATTGTATGGGTGTGTAACATAACATTCACTAGTAGGAGTTCGGAAAACATCACGGGGTGGTGCACATTGTATGGGTGTGTAACATTACATTCACTAGTAGGAGTGAGAAAAACATCGCGTGTGGTGTGAATCGGATAATCTGAATTAGGATAGGAAGTGAGTGGCAATGTAGGATGGAAAAAAGCACCTCGGGGTCGTAAGCATGGGGATCTCAGGGAACATGCAGTGGCAAAGTAGGATAAGTTTCTGAAAAAACATCGCGGGGTGGTGTGCATTGTATGGGTGTGTAACATTACATTCACTAGTAGGAGTGAGAAAAACATCGCGGGGTGTTGCGCTTTGTATGGCCTTGTAACTTTACATTCACTAGTAGGTGTGAGAAAAACATCACGGGGTGGTGTGACTTGGAGGGTCTGAATTAGGATAGGCAGTGAGAGGCAATGTAGGATGGAGAAAAGCACCGCTGGATGATCAGCATGGGGAAGTCAGGGAACATTCTGTGGCAAAGTAGGATAGGTTTCTGAAAAATTTCGCGGGGTGGTGCGCATTGTATGGGTGTGTAACATTACATTCACTAGTAGGAGTGAGAAAAACATCACGGGGTGGTGTGAATTGGAGGGTCTGAATTAGGATAGGCATTGAGTGGCAATGTAGGATGGGGAAAAGCACAGCGGGGTGGTCAGCATGTGGAGGTCAGGGAACATGCAGTGACAATGTAGGATAGGTTTCTGAATAACATCGTGTGGTGGTGCACATTGTATGGGTGTGTAACATTACATTCACTAGTAGGAGGAGAAAAACATAACCAGCTGGTGTGAATCGGAGGGTCTAAATAGGATAGGCAGTGAGTGGCAATGTTGGATGGAGAAAAGCACTGCGGGGTGGTAATTATGGGGAGGTCATGGAACATGCAGTGGCAATGTAGGATAGGTTTCTGAAAAGCATCGCGGGGTGGTGCGCATTGTATGGCTGTGTAACATTACATTAACTAGTAGGATTGAGAAAAACATCAGGGGGTGGTGTGAATCGGAGGGTGTGAATTAGGATAGGCAGTGACTGGCAATGTAGGATGGAGAAAAGCACCGCGGGGTGGTCATTATGGGGAAGTCAGGGAACATGCAGTGGCAATGTAGGATAGGGTTCTGAAAAATATGGCGGGGTGGTGCGCATTGTATTGGTGTGTAACATTACATTCACTAGTAGGAGTGAGAAAAACATCACGGGTTGGTGTGAATAGGAGGGTCTGAATTAGGATAGGCAGTGAGTGGCAATGTAGGATGGGGAAAAGCACCGAGGTTTGGTCAGCATGGGGAGGTCAGGGAACATGCAGTGGCTATGTAGGATAGGTTTCTGAAAAACATCGCGGGGTGGTGCGCATTGTATGGGTGTGTAACATTACATTCACTAGTAGGAGTGAGAAAAACATCACGGGGTGGTGCACATTGTATGGGTGTGTAATATTACATTCACTAGTAGGAGTGAGAAAAACATTGCGGGGTGTTGCGCATTGTATGGGTGTGAAATTTACATTCACTAGTAGGAGTGAGAAAAACATCACGGGGTGGTTTGAATCGGAGGGTCTGAATTAGGATAGTCAGTGAATGGCATTGTAGGTTGGAGAAAAGCACTGCTGGATGTTCAGCATGGGGAGGTCAGGGAACATGCAGTGGCTATGAAGGATAGGTTTCTGAAAAACATTGCGGGGTGGTGCGCATTGTATGGGTGTGTAACATTACATTCACTAGTAGGAGTGAGAAAAACATCACGGGGTAGTGTGAATCGGAGGGTCTGAATTAGGATAGGAAGTGAGTGGCAATGTAGGATGGAGAAAAGCACTGCGGGGTGGTCAGCATGTGGAGGTCAGGGAATATGCAGTGGCAATGCAGGATAGGTTTCTGAAAAACATCGCGGGGTAGTGCGTATTGTATGGGTGTGTAACATTACATTCACTAGTAGGAGTGAGAAACACATCATGGGTTGGTGCGCATTGTATGGGTGTGTAACATTACGTTCACTAGTAGGAGTGAGAAAAACATCACGGGGTGGTGCGCATTTTATGGGTGTGTAACATTACATTCACTAGTAGGAGTGAGAAAAACATCGCGGTGTGGTGTGTATCGGAGGATCTGAATTAGGATAGGCAGTGAGTGGCAATGTAGGATGGAGAAAAGCACCGTGGGGTGGTCAGCATGTGGATGTCAGGGAACATGCAGTGGCAATGTAGGATAGGTTTCTGAAAAACATCGCGGGGTGGTGCGCAGTGTATGGGTGTGTAACATCATATTAACTCGTAGGATTGAGAAAAACATCACGGGGTGGTGTGAATCGGAGGGTCTGAATTAGGATAGGCATGGAGTGGCAATGTAGGATGGGGAAAAGCACCGCGGGGTGGTCAGCATGTGGAAGTCAGGGAACATGCAGTGACAATGTAGGATAGGTTTCTGAAAAGCATCGCGGGGTGGTGCACATTTTATGGGTGTGAAAACATTACATTCACTAATATGAGGAAAAAAATATAATGGGGTGGTGTGAATCGGAGGGTCTAAATAGGATAGGCAGTGAGTGGCAATGTAGGATTGAGAAAAGCACTGCGGGGTGGTCAGCATGGGGAGGTCATGGAACATGCAGTGGCAATGTAGGATAGGTTTCTGAAAAACATCGCGGGGTGGTGCGCATTGTATGGGCGTATAACATTACATTCACGAGTAGGAGTGAGAAAAACATCGCGGGGTGTTGCGCATTGTATGGGTGTGTAACTTTACATTCACTAGCATGAGTGAGAAAAACATCACGGGGTGGTGTGATTTGGAGGGTCTGAATTAGAATAGGCAGTGAGTGGTAATGTAGGATGGAGAAAAGCACCACTGGATGGTCCGCATGGGGAAGTCAGGGAACATGCAGTGGCAATGTAGGATAGGTTTCTGAAAAACATCGCGTGGTGGTGCGCATTGTATGGGTGTGTAACATTACATTCACTAGTAGGAGTGAGAAAAACATCACGGGGTGGTGCGAATCGGAGGGTCTGAATTAGAATAGGCAGTGAGAGGCAATGTAGGATGGAGAAAAGCACCGCGGGGTGGTCAGCATGGGGAGAACATGTAACATGCAGTGGCAATGAAGGATAGGTTTCTGAAAAACATCGCGGGGTGGTGCACATTGTATGGGTGTGTAACATTACATTCACTAGTAGGAGTGAGAAAAACATCACGGGGTGGTGTGAATCGGAGGGTCTGAATTAGGATAGGCAGTGAGTGGCAATGTAGTATGGAGAGAAGCACCACGGGGTGGTCAACATGGGAGGAGAGGGAACGTGCAGTGGCAATGTAGGATAGGTTTCTGAAACACATCGCGGGGTGTGCGCATTGTATGGGTGTGTAACATTACATTCACTAGTAGGAGTGAGAAAAACATCACGGGGTGGTGTGAATCGGAGGGTCTGAATTAGGATAGGCAGTGAGTGGCAATGTAGGATGGAGAAAAGCACCACAGGGTGGTGAGCATGGGGAGGTCAGGGAACATGCAGTTGCAATGTAGGATAGTTTTCTGAAAAACATCGCGGGGTGGTGCGCATTGTATATGTGTGTAACATTACATTCACTAGTAGGAGGGAGAAAAACATCACGGGGTGGTGTGAATCGGAGGGTCTGAATTAGGATAGGCAGTGAGTGGCAATGTAGGATGGAGAAAAGCACCGCAGGGTGGTCAGGAAGAGGAGGTCAGGGAACATGCAGTGGCAATGTAGGATAGGTTTCTGAAAAACATTGCGGGGTGGTGGGAATTGTATGGATGTGTAACATTACATTCACTAGTAGGAGTGAGAAAACATAACGTGTTGGTGAGCATTGTATGGGTGTGTAACATTACATTCACTAGTAGGTGTGAGAAAAACATCACGGGGTGGTGTGAATCAGAGGGTCTGAATTAGGATAGGCAGTGCGTGGCAATGAAGGATAGGGATAAGCATCGCGGGTTGGTCAGCATGGGGAGGTTAGGGAACATGCAGTGGCAATTTAGGATAGGTTTCTGAAAAACTTCGCGGGGTGGTGCACATTGTATGGGTGTGTAACATTACTTTCACTAGTAGGAGTGAGAAAAACATCACGGTGTAGTGTGAATTGGAGGGTCTGAATTAGGATAGGCAGTGAGTGGCAATGTAGGATGGAGAAAAGCACCGCGGGGTGGTCAGCATGTGGTGGTCTGGGAACATGCAGTGGCAATGTAGGATAGGTTTCTGAAAAACATCGCGGGGTGGTGCACATTGTATGGGTGTGTAACATTTCATTCACTAGTAGGAATGAGAAAAACATCACGGGGTCATGAGCATTGTATGGGTGTGTAAAATTGCATTCACTAGTAGGAGTGAGAAAAACATCACGGGGTGGTGTTAATCGGAGGGTCTGAATTAGGATAGGCATTGTGTGGCAATGTAGCATGGGGAAAAGCACCGCGGGATGGTCAGCATGTGGAGGTCAGGGAACATGCAGTGGCAATGTGTGATACGTTTCTGAAAAATATTGCGGGGTGGTGGGAATTGTATGGATGTGTAACATTACATTCACTAGTAGGAGTGAGAAAAACATCATGGGGTGGTGTGAATCGGAGGGTCTGAATTAGGATAGGCAGTGAGTGGCAATGAATTATGGAGAAAGGCACCGCGGGGTGGTCAGCAAGGGGAAGTTAGGGAAGGTGTAGTGGCAATGTGGGATAAGTTTCTGAAAAACTTCACGGAGTGGTGCACATTGTATGGGTGTGAAACATTACATTCACTAGTAGGAGTGAGAAAAACATCACGGGGTGGTGCGCATTGTATGGTTGTGTAACATTATATCAACTAGTAGGAGTGAGAAAAACATCATGGGGTGGTGTGAATCGGAGGGTCTGAATTAGGATAGGCAGTGAGTGGCAATGTAGTATGGAGAAAGGCACCGCGGGGTGGTCAGCAAGGGGAGGTCATGGAAAATGCAGTGGCAATGTAGGATAGGTTTTTGAAAAACAGCGCGGGGTGGTGCGCATTGTATGTGTGTGTAACATTACATTCACTAGTAAGTTTGAGAAAAACATAAAGGGGTGGTGTGAATCGGAGGGTCTGAATTAGGATAGGAAGTGAGTGGCAATGTAGGATGGAGAAAAGCACTGCGGGGTGGTCAGCATGGGGAGGTCAGGGAATATGCAGTGGCAATGCAGGATAGGTTTCTGAAAAACATCGCGGGGTGCTGCGCAATGTATGGGTTTGTAACATTACATTCACTAGTAGGAGTGAGAAAAACATCACGGGGTGGTGTGAATTAGAGGGTCTGAATTAGGATAGGCATTGAGTGGCAATGTAGGATGGAGAAAAGCACCGCAGGGTGGTCAGCATGGGGAAGTCAGGGATCATGCAGTGCCAATGTAGGATAGGTTTCTGAAAATCATCGCGGGGTGGTGCGCATTGTACGGGTGTGTAACATTACATTCACTACTAGGAGTGAGAAAAACATCGCGGGGTGTTGCGCATTGTATGGGTGTGTAACATTACATTCACTAGTAGGAGTGAGAAAAACATCACGGGGTGGTGTGAATTGGAGGGTCTGAATTAGGATAGGCAGTGAGTGGCAATGTAGGATGGAGAAAAGCACCGCTGGATGGTCCGCATGGGGAAGTCAGGGAACATGCAGTGGCAATGTAGGATAGGTTTCTGAAAAACATCGCGTGGTGGTGCGCATTGTATGGGTGTGTAACATTACATTCACTAGTAGGAGTGAGAAAAACATCACGGGGTGGTGCGAATCGGAGGGTCTGAATTAGAATAGGCAGTGAGAGGCAATGTAGGATGGAGAAAAGCACCGCGGGGTGGTCAGCATGGGGAGGACATGTAACATGCAGTGGCAATGAAGGAAAGGTTTCTGAAAAACATCGCGGGGTGGTGCGCATTGTATGGGTGTGTAACATTACATTCACTAGTAGGAGTGAGAAAAACATCACGGGGTGGTGTGAATCGGAGGGTCTGAATTAGGATAGGCAGTGAGTGGCAATGTAGTATGGAGAGAAGCACCACGGGGTGGTCAACATGGGAGGAGAGGGAACGTGCAGTGGCAATGTAGGATAGGTTTCTGAAACACATCGCGGGGTGTGCGCATTGTATGGGTGTGTAACATTACATTCACTAGTAGGAGTGAGAAAAACATCACGGAATGGTGTGAATCGGAGGGTCTGAATTAGGATAGGCAGTGAGTGGCAATGTAGGATGGAGAAAAGCACCACAGGGTGGTGAGCATGGGGAGGTCAGGGAACATGCAGTTGCAATGTAGGATAGTTTTCTGAAAAACATCGCGGGGTGGTGCGCATTGTATATGTGTGTAACATTACATTCACTAGTAGGAGGGAGAAAAACATCACGGGGTGGTGTGAATCGGAGGGTCTGAATTAGGATAGGCAGTGAGTGGCAATGTAGGATGGAGAAAAGCACCGCAGGGTGCTCAGGAAGGGAAGGTCAGGGAACATGCAGTGGCAATGTAGGATAGGTTTCTGAAAAACATTGCGGGGTGGTGGGAATTGTATGGATGTGTAACATTACATTCACTAGTAGGAGTGAGAAAAACATAACGTGTTGGTGAGCATTGTATGGGTGTGTAACATTACATTCACTAGTAGGAGTGAGAAAAACATCACGGGGTGGTGTGAATCAGAGGGTCTGAATTAGGATAGGCAGTGAGTGGCAATGAAGGATAGGGATAAGCACCGCGGGTTGGTTAGCATGGGGAGGTCAGGGAACATGCAGTGGCAAATTAGGATAGGTTTCTGAAAAACTTCGCGGGGTGGTGCACATTGTATGGCTGTGTAACATTACTTTCACTAGTAGGAGTGAGAAAAACATCACGGTGTAGTGTGAATTGGAGGGTCTGAATTAGGCTAGGCAGTGAGTGGCAATGTAGTATGGAGAAAGGCACCGCGGGGTGGTCAGCAAGGGGAGGTCATGGAACATGCAGTGGCAATGTAGGATAGGTTTCTGAAAAACAGCGCGGGGTGGTGCGCATTGTATGTGTGTGTAACATTACATTCACTAGTAAGTTTGAGAAAAACATAAAGGGGTGGTGTGAATCGGAGGGTCTGAATTAGGATAGGAAGTGAGTGGCAATGTAGGATGGAGAAAAGCACTGCGGGGTGGTCAGCATGGGGAGGTCAGGGAATATGCAGTGGCAATGCAGGATAGGTTTCTGAAAAACATCGCGGGGTGGTGCGCAATGTATGGGTTTGTAACATTACATTCACTAGTAGGAGTGAGAAAAACATCACGGGGTGGTGTGAATTAGAGGGTCTGAATTAGGATAGGCAGTGAGTGGCAATGTAGGATGGAGAAAAGCACCGCAGGGTGGTCAGCATGGGGAAGTCAGGGATCATGCAGTGCCAATGTAGGATAGGTTTGTGAAAAACATTGCGGGGTGGTGCGCATTGTACGGGTGTGCAACATTACATTCACTACTAGGAGTGAGAAAAACATCGCGGGGTGTTGCGCATTGTATGGGTGTGTAACTTTACAACCACTAGCATGAGTGAGAAAAACATCACGGGGTGGTGTGATTTGGAGGGTCTGAATTAGAATAGGCAGTGAGTGGTAATGTAGGATGGAGAAAAGCACCGCTGGATGGTCTCCATGGGGAAGTCAGTGAACATGCAGTGGCAATGTAGGATAGGTTTCTGAAAAACATCGCGTGGTGGTGCGCATTGTATGGGTGTGTAACATTACATTCACTAGTAGGAGTGAGAAAAACATCACGGGGTGGTGCGAATCGGAGGGTCTGAATTAGAATAGGCAGTGAGAGGCAATGTAGGATGGAGAAAAGCACCGCGGGGTGGTCAGCATGGGGAGGACATGTAACATGCAGTGGCAATGAAGGATAGGTTTCTGAAAAACATCGCGGGGTGGTGCGCATTGTATGGGTGTGTAACATTACATTCACTAGTAGGAGTGAGAAAAACATCACAGGGTGGTGTGAATCGGAGGGTCTGAATTAGGATAGGCAGTGAGTGGCAATGTAGTATGGAGAGAAGCACCACGGGGTGGTCAACATGGGAGGAGAGGGAACGTGCAGTGGCAATGTAGGATAGGTTTCTGAAACACATCGCGGGGTGTGCGCATTGTATGGGTGTGTAACATTACATTCACTAGTAGGAGTGAGAAAAACATCACGGGGTGGTGTGAATCGGAGGGTCTGAATTAGGATAGGCAGTGAGTGGCAATGTAGGATGGAGAAAAGCACCACAGGGTGGTGCGCATGGGGAGGTCAGGGAACATGCAGTTGCAATGTAGGATAGTTTTCTGAAAAGCATCGCGGGGTGGTGCGCATTGTATATGTGTGTAACATTACATTCACTAGTAGGAGGGAGAATAACATCACGGGGTGGTGTGAATAGGAGGGTCTGAATTAGGATAGGCAGTGAGTGGCAATGTAGGATGGAGAAAAGCACCGCAGGGTGGTCAGGAAGGGGAGGTCAGGGAACATGCAGTGGCAATGTAGGATAGGTTTCTGAAAAACATTGCGGGGTGGTGGGAATTGTATGGATGTGTACCATTACATTCACTAGTAGGAGTGAGAAAAACATAACGTGTTGGTGAGCATTGTATGGGTGTGTAACATTACATTCACTAGTAGGAGTGAGAAAAACATCACGGGGTGGTGTGAATCAGAGGGTCTGAATTAGGATAGGCAGTGAGTGGCAATGAAGGATAGGGATAAGCACCGCGGGTTGGTCAGCATGGGGAGGTCAGGGAACATGCGGTGGCAATTTAGGATAGGTTTCTGAAAAACTTCGCGGGGTGGTGCACATTGTATGGGTGTGTAACATTACTTTCACTAGTAGGAGTGAGAAAAACATCACGGTGTAGTGTGAATTGGAGGGTCTGAATTAGGATAGGCAGTGAGTGGCAATGTAGGATGGAGAAAAGCACCGCGGGGTGGTCAGCATGTGGTGGTCTGGGAACATGCAGTGGCAATGTAGGATAGGTTTCTGAAAAACATCGCGGGGTGGTGCACATTGTATGGGTGTGTAACATTACATTCACTAGTAGGAATGAGAAAAACATCACGGGGTCATGAGCATTGTATGGGTGTGTAAAATTGCATTCACTAGTAGGAGTGAGAAAAACATCACGGGGTGATGTGAATCGGAGGGTCTGAATTAGGATAGGCATTGTGTGGCAATGTAGCATGGGGAAAAGCACCGCGGGATGGTCAGCATGTGGAGGTCAGGGAACATGCAGTGGCAATGTATGATACGTTTCTGAAAAACATTGCGGGGTGGTGGGAATTGTATGGATGTGTAACATTACATTCACTAGTAGGAGTGAGAAAAACATCATGGGGTGGTGTGAATCGGAGGGTCTGAATTAGGATAGGCAGTGAGTGGCAATGAATTATGGAGAAAGGCACCGCGGGGTGGTCAGCAAGGGGAGGTTAGGGAAGGTGCAGTGGCAATGTGGGATAAGTTTCTGAAAAACTTCGCGGAGTGGTGCGCATTGTATTGGTGTGTAACATAACATTCACTAGTAGGAGTGAGAAAAACATCACGGGGTGGTGCGCATTGTATGGTTGTGTAACATTATATCAACTAGTAGGAGTGAGAAAAACATCATGGGGTGGTGTGAATCGGAGGGTCTGAATTAGGATAGGCAGTGAGTGGCAATGTAGTATGGAGAAAGGCACCGCGGGGTGGTCAGCAAGGGGAGGTCATGGAACATGCAGTGGCAATATAGGATAGTTTTCTAAAAAACAGCGCGGGGTGGTGCGCATTGTATGTGTGTGTAACATTACATTCACTAGTAAGTTTGAGAAAAACATAAAGGGGTGGTGTGAATCGGAGGGTCTGAATTAGGATAGGAAGTGAGTGGCAATGTAGGATGGAGAAAAGCACTGCGGGGTGGTCAGCATGGGGAGGTCAGGGAATATGCAGTGGCAATGCAGGATAGGTTTCTGAAAAACATTGTGGGGTGGTGCGCAATGTATGGGTTTGTAACATTACATTCACTAGTAGGAGTGAGAAAAACATCACGGGGTGGTGTGAATTAGAGGGTCTGAATTAGGATAGGCATTGAGTGGCAATGTAGGATGGAGAAAAGCACCACAGGGTGGTCAGCATGGGGAAGTCAGGGATCATGCAGTGCCAATGTAGGATAGGTTTCTGAAAAACATCGCGGGGTGGTGCGCATTGTACGGGTGTGTAACATTACATTCACTACTAGGAGTGAGAAAAACATCGCGGGGTGTTGCGCATTGTATGGGTGTGTAACTTTACATCCACTAGCATGAGTGAGAAAAACATCACGGGGTGGTGTGATTTGGAGGGTCTGAATTAGAATAGGCAGTGAGTGGTAATGTAGGATGGAGAAAAGCACCGCTGGATGGTCTCCATGGGGAAGTCAGGGAACATGCAGTGGCAATGTAGGATAGGTTTCTGAAAAACATCGCGTGGTGGTGCGCATTGTATGGGTGTGTAACATTACATTCACTAGTAGGAGTGAGAAAAACATCACGGGGTGGTGCGAATCGGAGGGTCTGAATTAGAATAGGCAGTGAGAGGCAATGTAGGATGGAGAAAAGCACCGCGGGGTGGTCAGCATGGGGAGGACATGTAACATGCAGTGGCAATGAAGGATAGGTTTCTGAAAAACATCGCGGGGTGGTGCGCATTGTATGGGTGTGTAACATTACATTCACTAGTAGGAGTGAGAAAAACATCACGGGGTGGTGTGAATCGGAGGGTATGAATTAGGATAGGCAGTGAGTGGCAATGTAGTATGGAGAGAAGCACCACGGGGTGGTCAACATGGGAGGAGAGGGAACGTGCAGTGGCAATGTAGGATAGGTTTCTGAAACACATCGCGGGGTGTGCGCATTGTATGGGTGTGTAACATTACATTCACTAGTAGGAGTGAGAAAAACATCACGGGGTGGTGTGAATCGGAGGGTCTGAATTAGGATAGGCAGTGAGTGGCAATGTAGGATGGAGAAAAGCACCACAGGGTGGTGAGCATGGGGAGGTCAGGGAACATGCAGTTGCAATGTAGGATAGTTTTCTGAAAAACATCGCGGGGTGGTGCGCATTGTATATGTGTGTAACATTACATTCACTAGTAGGAGGGAGAAAAACATCACGGGGTGGTGTGAATCGGAGGGTCTGAATTAGGATAGGCAGTGAGTGGCAATGTAGGATGGAGAAAAGCACCGCAGGGTGGTCAGGAAGGGGAGGTCAGGGAACATGCAGTGGCAATGTAGGATAGGTTTCTGAAAAACATTGCGGGGTGGTGGGAATTGTATGGATGTGTAACATTACATTCACTAGTAGGAGTGAGAAAAACATAACGTGTTGGTGAGCATTGTATGGGTGTGTAACATTACATTCACTAGTAGGAGTGAGAAAAACATCACGGGGTGGTGTGAATCAGAGGGTCTGAATTAGGATAAGCAGTGAGTGGCAATGAAGGATAGGGATAAGCACCGCGGGTTGGTCAGCATGGGAAGGTCAGGGAACATGCAGTGGCAATTTAGGATAGGTTTCTGAAAAACTTCGCGGGGTGGTGCACATTGTATGGGTGTGTAACATTACTTTCACTAGTAGGAGTGAGAAAAAAATCACGGTGTAGTGTGAATTGGAGGGTCTGAATTAGGATAGGCAGTGAGTGGCAATGTAGGATGGAGAAAAGCACCACGGGTTGGTCAGCATGTGGTGGTCTGGGAACATGCAGTGGCAATGTAGGATAGGTTTCTGAAAAACATCGCGGGGTGGTGCACATTGTATGGGTGTGTAACATTACATTCACTAGTAGGAATGAGAAAAACATCACGGGGTCATGAGCATTGTATGGGTGTGTAAAATTGCATTCACTAGTAGGAGTGAGAAAAACATCACGGGGTGGTGTGAATCGGAGGGTGTGAATTAGGATAGGCATTGTGTGGCAATGTAGCATGGGGAAAAGCACCGCGGGATGGTCAGCATGTGGAGGTCAGGGAACATGCAGTGGCAATGTATGATACGTTTCTGAAAAACATTGCGGGGTGGTGGGAATTGTATGGATGTGTAACATTACATTCACTAGTAGGAGTGAGAAAAACATCATGGGGTGGTGTGAATCGGAGGGTCTGAATTAGGATAGGCAGTGAGTGGCAATGAATTATGGAGAAAGTCACCGCGGGGTGGTCAGCAAGGGGAGGTTAGGGAAGGTGCAGTGGAAATGTAGGATAAGTTTCTGAAAAACTTCGCGGAGTGGTGCGCATTGTATGGGTGTGTAACATTACATTCACTAGTCGGAGTGAGAAACACATCATGGGTTGGTGCGCATTGTATGGGTGTGTAAAATTACATTCACTAGTTAGAGTGAGAAAAACATCACGGGGTGGTGTGAATCGGAGGGTCTGAATTAGGATAGGCAGTGAGTGGCAATTTAGGATGGAGAAAAGCACCGCGGGGTGGTCAGCTTGGGGAGGTCAGGGAACATGCAGTGGCAATGTAGGATAGGTTTCTGAAAAACAACACGGGGTGGTGCGCATTGTATGGGTGTGTAACATTACATTCACTAGTAGAGTGAGAAAAACATCACGGGGTGGTGCGCATTGTATGGGTGTGTAAAATTACATTCACTAGTTAGAGTGAGAAAAACATCACGGGGTGGTGTGAATCGGAGGGTCTGAATTAGGATACGCAGTGAGTGGCAATTTAGGATGGAGAAAAGCACCATGGGGTGGTCAGCATGGGGAGGTCAGGGAACATGCAGTGGCAATGTATGACAGGTTGCTGAAAAACATCACGGGGTGGTGCACATTGTATGGGTGTGTAACATTACATTCACTATTAGGAGTGAGAAAAACATCACGGGGTGGTGTGAATCGGAGGGTCTGAATTAGGATAGGCATTGAGTGGCAATGTAGGATGGGGAAAAGCACAGCGGGTGGTCAGCATGTGGAGGTCATGGAACATGCAGTGGCAATATAGGATAGGTTTCTGAAAAACATCGCGGGGTGGTGCGCATTGTATGGGTGTGTAACATTACATTCACTAGTACGAGTGAGAAAAACATCGCGGTGTGGTGTGAATCGGAGGATCGGAAGTAGGATAGGAAGTGAGTGGCAATGTAGGATGGAGAAAAGCACCTCGGGCTGGTCAGCATGGGGAATTCGGGGGACATGCAGTGGCAATGTAGGATAGGTTTCTGAAAAACATCGCGGGGTGGTGTGCATTGTATGGGTGTGTAGCATTACATTCATTAGTAGGAGTGAGAAAAACATCACGGTGTGGTGTGAATTGGATGGTCTGAATTAGGATAGGCAGTGAGTGGCAATGTAGGATGGAGAAAAGCACCGCGGGGTGGTCAGCATGGGGAGGTCATGGAATATGCAGTGGCAATGAAGGATAGGTTTCTGAAAAACATCACGGAGTGGTGCGCATTGTATGGGTGTGTAACATTACATTCACTAGTAGGAGTGAGAAACACATCATGGGTTGGTGCGCATTGTATGGGTGTGTAACATTACATTCACTAGTAGGAGTGAGAAAAACATCACAGGGTGGTTTGAATTGGAGGGTCTGAATTAGGATAGACAGTGAGTGGCAATTTAGGATGGATAAAAGCACCGTTGGTTGGTCAGCATGGTGAGGTCAGGGAACATGCTGTGTCATTGTAGGATAGGTTTCTTAAAAACATCGCGTGGTGGTGAGCATTGTATGGGTGTGTAACATTACATTCATTAGTAGGAGTGAGAAAAACCTCACGGGGTGGTGTGAATCGGAGGGTCTGAATTAGGATAGGCAGTGACTGGCAATGTAGGATGGGGAAAAGCACCGCGGGGTGGTCAGCATGGGGAGGTCAGGGATTATGCAGTGGCAATGTCGGATAGGTTTCTGAAAAACATCGCGGGGTGGTGCGCATTGTATGGGTGTGTAACATTACATTCACTAATGGGAGTGAGAAAAACATCACGGGGTGGTGTGAATCGGAGGGTCTGAATTAGGAGAGGCAGTGAGTGGCAATGTAGGATGGAGAAAAGCACCGCGGGGTGGTCAGCAATGGGAGGTCAGGGAACATGCAGTGGCAATGTAGGATAGGTTTCTGAAAAACATCGCGGGGTGGTTCGCATTGTATGGGTGTGTAACATTACATTCACTAGTAGGAGTGACAAAAACATCATGGGGTTGTGCGCATTGTATGTGTGTGTAACATTACATTCACTAGTAGGAGTGAGAAAAACATCACGGTGTGGTGTGAATTGGAGGATCTGAATTAGGATAGGAAGTGAGTGGCAATGTAGGATGGAGAAAAGCACCTTGGGGTGGTCAGCATGGGGAAGTCAGGGAAAATGCAGTGGCAATGTAGGATAGGTTTCTGAAAAACACCGCGGGGTGGTGCGCATTGTATGGGTGTGTAACATTACATTCACTAGTAGGAGTGAGAAAAACATCGCGGGGTGTTGCGCATTGTATGGGTGTGTAACTTTACATTCACTAGTAGGTGTGAGAAAAACATCATGGGTTGGTGTGATTTGGAGGGTCTGAAATAGGATAGGCAGGGAGTGGCAATGTAGGATGGAGAAAAGCACGGCTGGATGGTCAGCATGGGGAAGTCAGGGAACATGCAGTGGCAATGTAGGATAGGTTTCTGAAAAACATCGCGTGGTGGTGCGCATTGTATGGGTGTGTAACATTACATTCACTAGTAGGAGTGAGAAAAACATCACGGGGTGGTGCGAATCGGAGGGTCTGAATTAGAATAGGCAGTGAGAGGCAATGTAGGATGGAGAAAAGCACCGCGGGGTGGTCAGCATGGGGAAGTCATGTAACATGCAGTGGCAATGAAGGATAGGTTTCTGCAAAACATCGCTGTGTGGTGCGCATTGTATGGGTGTGTAACATTACATTCACTAGTAGGGGTGAGAAACACATCATGAGGTGGTTCGAATTGTATGGGTGTGTAACATTACATTCATTAGGAGGAGTGAGAAAAACATCACGGGGTGGTTTGAATCGGAGGGTCTGAATTAGGATACGAAGTGAGTGGCAATTTAGGATGGAAAAAAACACCGCGGGGTGGTCAGCATGGTGAGGTTAGATAACATGCAGTGGCAATGTAGGATAGGTTTCTGAAAAACATCGCGGGGTGGTGAGCATTGTACGGGTGTGTAACATTACATTCACTAGTAGGAGTTAGAAAAACATCACGAGGTGGTGTGAATCGGAGGGTCTGAATTAGGATAGGAAGTGAGTGGTAATGTAGGATGGAGAAAAGCACCTCGGGGTGGTCAGCATTGGGAAGTCAGGGAAAATGCAGTGGCAATGTAGGATAGGTTTCTGAAAAACATCGCGGGGAGGTGCGCATTGTATGGGTGTGTAACATTACATTCACTAGTAGGAGTGAGAAAAACATAACGGGGTGGGGCGCATTGTATGGGTGTGTAATTACATTCACTAGTAGAAGTGAGAACAACATCGCGGTGTGGTGTGAATCGGAGGATCTGAATTACGATTGGAAGTGAGTGGCAATGTAGGATGGAGAAAAGCACCTCAGGGTGGTCAGCATGGGGAAGTCAGGGAAAATGCACTGGCAATGTAGGATAGGTTTCTGAAAAACATCGCGGGTGGTGCATATTGTATGGGTGTGTAACATTACATTCACTAGTAGGAGTGAGAAAAACATCGCAGGGTGTTGCGCATTGTATGGGTGTGTAAAATTACATTCACTAGTTAGAGTGAGAAAAACATCACGGGGTGGTGTGAATCGGAGGTTCTGAATTAGGATAGGCAGTGATTGGCAATTTAGGATGGAGAAAAGCACCATGGGGTGGTCAGCATGGGGAAGTCAGGGAACATGCAGTGGCAATGTAGGACAGGTTTCTGAAACACATCACGGGGTGTGTACATTGTATGGGTGTGTAACATTACATTCACTAGTAGGAGTGAGATAAACATCACGGGGTGGTGTGAATCGGAGGCTCTGAATTAGGATAGGCAGTGAGTGACAATGTAGGATGGAGAAAAGCACCGCAGGGTGGTCAGGAAGGGGAGGTCAGGGAACATGCAGTGGCAATGTAGGATAGGTTTCTGAAAAACATTGCGGGGTGGTGGGAATTGTATGGATGTGTAACATTACATTCACTAGTAGGAGTGAGAAAAACATCGCGATGTGGTGTGAATCGGAGGATCGGAATTAGGATAGGAAGTGAGTGGCAATGTAGGATGGAGAAAAGCAACTCGGGGTGGTCAGCATGGGGAATTCAGGGAATATGCAGTGGCAATGTAGGATAGGTTTCTGAAAAACATCGCGGGGTGTTGTGCATTGTATGGGTGTGTAACATTACATTCACTAGTAGGAGTGAGAAAAACATCACGGTGTGGTGTGAATTGGATGGTCTGAATTAGGATAGGCAGTGTGTGGCAATGTAGGATGGAGAAAAGCACCGCGGGGTGGTCAGCATGGGGAGGTCATGGAATATGCAGTGGCAATGAAGGATAGGTTTCTGAAAAACATCGCGGAGTGGTGCGCATTGTATGGGTGTGTAACATTACATTCACTAGTAGGAGTGAGAAACACATCATGGGTTGGTGCGCATTGTATGGGTGTGTAACATTACATTCACTAGTAGGAGTGAGAAAAACATCACAGGGTGATTTGAATTGGAGGGTCTGAATTAGGATAGACAGTGAGTGGCAATTAAGGATGGATAAAAGCACCGTTGGTTGGTCAGCATGGTGAGGTCAGGGAACATGCAGTGTCAATGTAGGATAGGTTTCTGAAAAACATCGCGGGGTGGTGCGCATTGTATGGGTGTGTAACATTACATTCACCAGTAGGAGTGAGAAAAACATCACGGGGTGGTGTGAATCGGAGGGCCTGAATTAGGAGAGGCAGTGAGTGGCAATGTAGGATGGAGAAAAGCACCGCGGGGTGGTCAGCAATGGGAGGTCAGGGAACATGCAGTGGCAATGTAGGATAGGTTTCTGAAAAACATCGCGGGGTGGTGCGCATTGTATGGGTGTGTAACATTACATTCACTAGTAGGAGTGACAAAAACATCATGGGGTTGTGCGCATTGTATGGGTTTGTAACATTACATTCACTAGTAGGAGTGAGAAAAACATCGCGGTGTGGTGTGAATCGGAGGATCTGAATTAGGATAGGAAGTGAGTGGCAATGTACGATGGAGAAAAGCACCTCGGGGTGGTCCGCATGGGGAAGTCATTGAAAATGCAGTGGCAATGTAGGATAGGTTTCTGAAAAACATCGCGGGGTGGTGCGCATTGTATGGGTGTGTAACATTACATTCACTAGTAGGAGTGAGAAAAACATCGCGGGGTGTTGCGCATTGTATGGGTGTGTAACTTTACATTCACTAGTAGGTGTGAGAAAAACATCACGGGGTGGTGTGATTTGGACGGTCTGAATTAGGATAGGCAGGGAGTGGCAATGTAGGATGGAGAAAAGCACGGCTGGATGGTCAGCATGGGGAAGTCAGGGAACATGCAGTGGCAATATAGGATAGGTTTCTGAAAAACATCGCGTGGTGGTGCGCCTTGTATGGGTGTGTAACATTACATTCACTAATAGGAGTGAGAAAAACATCACGGGGTGGTGCGAATCGGAGGGTCTGAATTAGAATAGGCAGTGAGAGGCAATGTAGGATGGAGAAAAGCACCGCGAGGTGGTCAGCATGGGGAGGTCATGTAACATGCAGTGGCAATGAAGGATAGGTTTCTGAAAAACATCGCTGTGTGGTGCGCATTGTATGGGTGTGTAACATTACATTCACTAGTAGTAGTGAGAAACACATCATGGGGTGGTTCGAATTGTATGGGTGTGTAACATTACATTCATTAGGAGGAGTGAGAAAAACATCACGGGGTGGTTTGAATCGGAGGGTCTGAATTAGGATACGAAGTGAGTGGCAATTTAGGATGGAAAAAAACACCGCAGGGTGGTCAGCATGGTGACGTCAGATAACATGCAGTGGCAATGTAGGATAGGTTTCTGAAAAACATCGCGGGGTGGTGAGCATTGTATGGGTGTGTAACATTACATTCACTAGTAGGAGTGAGAAAAACATCATGGGGTGGTGTGAATCGGAGGGTCTGAATTAGGATAGGCAGGGAGTGGCAATGTAGGATGGAGAAAAGCACGGCTGGATGGTCAGCATGGGGAAGTCAGGGAGCATGCAGTGGCAATGTAGGATAGGTTTCTGAAAAACATCGCGTTGTGGTGCGCCTTGTATGGGTGTGTAACATTACATTCACTAGTAGCAGTGAGAAAACATCACGGGGTGGTGCGAATCGGAGGGTCTGAATTAGAATAGGCAGTTAGAGGCAATGTAGGATGGAGAAAAGCACCGCGGGTTGGTCAGCATGGGGAGGTCAGGTAACATGCAGTGGCAATGTAGGATTGGTTTCTGAAAAACATCGCCGGGAGGTGCCATTGTATGGGTGTGTAACATTACATTCACTAGTAGGAGTGAGAAAAACATAACGGGGTGGGGCACATTGTATGGGTGTTTAATTACATTCACTAGTAGAAGTGAGAACAACATCGCGGTGTGGTGTGAATCGGAGGATCTGAATTAGGATAGGAAGTGAGTGGCAATGTAGGATGGAGAAAAGCACCTCGGGGTGGTCAGCATGGGGAAGTCAGGGAACATGCAGTGGCAATGTAGGATAGGTTTCTGAAAAACATCGCGGGGTGGTGTGTATTGTATGTGTGTGTAACATTACATTCACTAGTAGGAGTGAGAAAAACATCGCGGGGTGTTGCGCATTGTATGGGTGTGTAAAATTACATTCACTAGTTAGAGTGAGAAAAACATCACGGGGTGGTGTGAATCGGAGGGTCTGAATTAGGATAGGCAGTGAGTGGCAATTTAGGATGGAGAAAAGCACCATGGGGTGGTCAGCATGGGGAGGTCAGGGAACATGCAGTGGCAATATAGGATAGGTTTCTGAAAAACATCGCGGGGTTGTGCACATTGTATGGGTGTGTAACATTACATTCACTAGTAGGAGGAGAAAAACATAACGGGCTGGTGTGAATCGGTGGGTCTAAATAGGATAGGCAGTGAGTGGCAATGTTGGAATGGAGAAAAGCACTGTGGGGTGGTCAGCATGGGGAGGTCATGGAACATGCAGTGGCAATGTAGGATAGGTTTCTGAAAAACATCGCGGGGTGGTGAGCATTGTATGGGTGTGTAACATTACATTCACTAGTAGGAGTGAGAAAAACATCAGGGGGTGGTGTGAATCGGAGGGTGTGAATTAGGATAGGCAGTAACTGGCAATCTAGGATGGAGAAAAGCATCGCGGGGTTGTCAGCATGGGGAAGTCAGGGAACATGCAGTGGCAATGTAGGATAGGGTTCTGAAAAACATCTCGGGGTGGTGTGCATTGTATGGTTGTGTAACATTACATTCACTAGTAGGAGTGAGAAAAACATCACGGGTTGGTGTGAATAGGAGGGTCTGAATTAGGATAGGCAGTGAGTGGCAATGTAGGATGGGGAAAAGCACCGCGGGTTGGTCAGCATGGGGAGGTTAGGGAACATGCAATGGCAATGTAGGATAGGTTTCTGAAAAACATCGCGTTGTGGTGCACATTGTATGGGTGTGTAACATTACATTCACTAGTAGGAGTGAGAAAAACATCACGGTGTGGTGTGAATTGGAGGGTCTGAATTAGGATAGGCAGTGAGTGGCAATGTAGGATGGAGAAAAGCACCGAGGGGTGGTCAATTGGGAGGTCTGGGAACATGCAGTGGCAATGCAGGATAGGATTCTGAAAAACATTGCGGGGTGGTGCGCATTGTATGGGTGTGTAACATTACATTCACTGGTAGGAGTGAGAAAAACATCGCAGGGTGTTGCACATTGTATGGGTGTGTAACTTTACATTCACTAGTAGCAGTGAGAAAAACATCACGGCGTGGTGTGATTTGGAGGGTCTGAATTCGGATAGGCAGTGAGTGGCATTGTAGGATGGAGAAAAGCACCGCTGGATGGTAAGCAGGGGGAAGTCCGGGAACATGCAGTGGCAATGTACGATAGGTTTCTGAAAAACATCGCGGGGTGGTGCGCATTGTATGGGTGTGTAACTTTACATTCACTAGTACGAGGAGAAAAAATAATGGGCTGGTGTGAATCGTAGTGTCTAAATAGGATAGGCAGTGAGTGGCAATGTAGGATGGAGAAAAGCACTGCAAAGTGGTCAGCATGGGGAGGTCATGGAACATGCAGTGGCAATATAAGATAGGTTTCTGAAAAACATCGCGGGGTGGTGCACATTGTATGGGTGTGTAACATTACATTCACTAGTACGAGTGAGAAAAACATCGCAGTGTGGTGTGAATCGGAGGATCAGAATTAGGATAGGAAGTGAGTGGCAATGTAGGATGGAGAAAAGCACCTCGGGCTGGTCAGCATGGGGAATTCAGGGAACATGCAGTGGCAATGAGGATAGGTTTCTGAAAAACATCGCGGGGTGGTGCGCATTGTATGGGTGTGTAACATTACATTCACTAGTAGGAGTGAGAAAAACATCATGGGGTGGTGTGAATCGGAGGCTCTGAATTAGGATAGGCAGTGAGAGGCAATGTAGGATGGAGAAAAGCACCGCGGGGTGGTCAGCATGGGGAGGTCATGGAACATGCAGTGGCAATGAAGAATAGGTATCTGAAAAACATCGCAGGGTGGTGCGCATTGTATGGGCGTCTAACATTACAATCACTAGTAGGAGTGAGAAACACATCATGGGGTGGTGCGAATTGTATGGCTGTGCAACATTACATTCACTAGTAGGAGTGAGAAAAACATAACGGGGTGGTGTGATTCGGAGGGTCTGAATTACGATAGGCAGGGAATGGCGATGTAGGATGGAGAAAAGCACCGCGGGGTGGTCAGCATGGGGAGGTCTGGGAACATGCAGTGGCAATGTAGGATAGGTTTCTGAAAAACATCACGGGGTGGTGCGCATTGTATGGGTGTGTAACATTACATTCACTAGTAGGAGTGAGAAAAACATCACGGGGTGGTGCGCATTGTATGGGTGTGTAAGATTACATTCACTAGTAGGAGTGAGAAAAACATCGTGCTGTGTTGCGCATTGTATGGGTGTGAACTTTACATTCACTAGTAGGAGTGAGAAAAATATCACGGGGTGGTGTGATTTGGAGGGTCTGAATTAGGATAGGCAGTGAGTGGCATTGTAGGTTGGAGAAAAGCACCGCTGGATGGTCAGCATGGGGAAGTCAGGGAACATGCAGTGGCAATATAGGATAGGTTTCTGAAAATCATCGCATTGTGGTGCGCATTGTATGGGTGTGTAACATTACATTCACTAGTAGGAGTGAGAAAAACATCACGGGGTGGTGTGATTCGGAGGCTGTGAATTAGAATAGGCCGTGAGAGGCAATGTAGGATGGAGAAAAGCACTGCGGGATGGTCAGCATGGGGAGGTCAGGGAACATGCAGTGGCAATGAAGGATAGGTTTCTGAAAAACATCGCGGGGTGGTGCGCATTGTATGGGTGTGTAACATTACATTCACTAATAATAGTGAGAAAAACATCACGGGGTGGTGTGAATCATAGGGTCTGAATTAGGATAGGCAGTGAGTGGCAATGTAGTATGGAGAAAAGCACCACGGGGTGGTCAGCATGGGGAGGTCAGGAAGCATGCAGTGGCAATGTAGGATAGGTTTCTGAAAAACATCGCGGGGTGGTGCTCATAGTATGGGTTTGTAACATTACATTCACTAGTAGGAATGAGAAAAACATCACGGGGTGGTGTGAATAATAGGGTCTGAATTAGGATAGGCAGTAAGTGGGAATGTAGGATGGAGAAAAGCACCACGGGGTGGTCAGCAGGGGGAGGCCAGGAAACATGCAGTGGCAATGTAGGATAGGTTTCTGAAAAACATCGCGGGGTGGTGCGCATTGTATGGGTGTGTTACATTACATTCACTAGTAGGAGTGAGAAAAACATCACGGGGTGATGTGAACCATAGGGTCTGAATTAGGATAGGCAGTGAGTGGCAATGTAGGATGGAGAAACGCACCACGGGGTGGTCAGCATGGGGAGGTCAGGAAACATACAGTGGCAATGTAGGATAGGTTTCTGAAAAACATCGCGGCGTGTTGCGCATTATATGGGTGTGTAACATTACATTCACTAATAGGTGTGAGAAATACATCACGGGGTGGTGTGAAACATAGGGTCTGCATTAGGATAGGCAGTGAGGGGCAATGTAGGATGGAGAAAAGCACCACGGGGTGGTCAGCATGGGAAAGTCAGGAAACATGCAGTGGCAATGTAGGATAGATTTTTGAAAAACCTACCGGGGTTTTGCGCATTGTATGGGTGTGTAACATTACATTAAGTAGTAGAGTGAGAAAAACATCACGGGGTAGTGCGCATTGTATGGGTGTGTAACATTACATTCACTAGTTAGAGTGAGAAAAACATCACGGGATGGTTTGAATCGGAGTCTGAATTAGGATAGGAAGTGTGTGGCAATGTAGGATGGAGAAAAGCAATTCGGGGTGGTCAGCATGGGGAAGTCAGGGAACATGCAGTGGCAATATAGGATAGGTTTCTGAAAAACATCCGGGGGTGGTGCGCATTGTATGGGTTTGTAACATTACATTCACTAGTAGGAGTGAGAAAAACATCACGGGGTGTTGTGAATCGTAGGGTCTGAATTAGGATAGGCAGTGAGTGTCAATGTAGGATCGAGAAAAGCACCGTGGGGTGGTCAGCATGGGGAGGTCAGGGAACATGCAGTTGCAATGTAGGATAGGTTTCTGAAAAACATCGCGGGGTGGTGCGCATTGTATGGGTGTGTAACATTACATTCACTAGTAGGAGTGAGAAAAACATCAGGGGGTGGTGTTAATCGGAGGGTCTGAATTAGGATAGGCATGGAGTGGCAATGTAAGATGGGGAAAAGCACCGCGGGGTGGTCAGCATGTGGAGGTCAGGGAACATGCAGTGACAATGTAGGATAGGTTTCTGAAAAACATCGCGGGGTGGTGCACATTGTATGGGTGTGTAACATTACATTCACTAGTAGGAGGAGAAAAACTTAACGGGCTGGTGTGAATCGGAGGGTCTAAATAGGATAGGCAGTGAGTGGAAATGTAGAATGGAGAGAAGCACCGCGGGGTGCTCAGCATGGGGAGGTCAGGGAACATGCAGTGGCAATGTAGGATAGGTTTCTGAAAAACATCGCGGAGTGGTGCACATTGTATGGGTGTGTAACATTACATTCACTAGTAGGAGTGAGAAAAACATCACGGGGTGGTGTGTATCGAACGGCCTCAATTAGGATAGGCAGTGAGTGGCAATGTAGGATGGAGAAAAACCCCGCGGGGTGGTCAGCATGTGGAGGTCAGAAAACATGCAGTGGCAATGTAGGATAGGTTTCTGAAAAACATCTCCGGGTGGTGCGCATTGTAAGGGTGTGTAACATTACATTCACTAATAGGAGAGAGAAAAACATCACGGGGTGGTGTGAATCTGAGGGTCTGAAATAAGATAGGCATGGAGTGGCAATGTAGGATGGAGAAAAGCACCGCGGGGTGGTCAGCATGTGGAGGTCAGGGAGCAGGCAGTGACAATTTAGGATAGGTTTCTGAAATACATCGCGGGGTGTGCGCATTGTATGGGTGTGTAACATTACATTCACTAGTAGGAGTGAGAAAAACATAACGGGGTGGTGTGAATTGGAGGGTCTGAATTAGGATAGGCAGTGAGTAGCAATGTAGGATGGAGAAAAGCACAGCGGGGTGGTCAGCAAGGGGAGGTGAGGGAACATGCAGTGGCAATGTAGTATAGGTTTCTGAAAAACATCGTGGTTTGGTGCACATTGTATGTATGTGTAACATTACATTCACCTGTAGGAGTGAGAAAAACATCACGTGGTGGTGTGAATCAGAGGGTCTGAATTAGGATAGGCAGTGAGTGGCATTGTAGGATGGAGAAAAGCACCGCGGGGTGGTCAGCATGGGGAGGACAGGGAACATGCAGTGGCAATGTAGGATAGGTTTCTGAAAAACATCGTGGGGTGGTGCGCATTGTATGGGTGTGTAACATTACATTCACTAGTAGGAGTGAGAAAAACATCACGTGGTGGTGTGAATCAGAGGGTCTGAATTAGAATAGGCAGTGAGAGGCAAAGTAGGATGGAGAAAAACACCGCAGGGTGGTCAGATGGGGAGGTCAGGGAACATGCAGTGCAATGATGGATAGGTTTCTGAGAAACATCACGGGGTGGTGCGCATTGTATGGGTGTGTAACATTACATACACTAGTAGGAGTGAGAAACACATCATGGGTTGCTGCACATTGTATGGGTGTGTAACATTACATTCACTAGTAGGAGTGAGAAAAACATCACGGGGTGGTGCGCATTGTATGGGTGTGTAACGTTATATTCACTAGTAGGAGTGAGAAAAACATCGTGGTGTGGTGCGAATCGGAGGATCTGAATTAGGATAGGAAGTGAGTGGCAATGTAGGATGGAGAAAAGCACCGCGGGGTGGTCAGCATGGTGAGTGCAGATAACATGCAGTGGCAATGTAGGATAGGGTTCTGAAAAACATCCCGGGGTGGTGCGCATTGTATGGGTGTGTAACATTACATTCACTAGTAGGAGTGAAAAAAACATCACAGGGTGGTGTGAATCATAGGGTCTGAATTAGGATAGGCAGTGAGTGGCAATGTAGGATGGAGAAAAGCACTGCGGGGTGGTCAGCATGGGGAGGTCAGGGAACATACAGTGGCAATGTAGGACAGGTTTCTGAAAAACATCACAGGGTGGTGCGCATTGTATGGGTGTGTAATATTACATTCACTAGTAGGAGTGAGAAAAACATCATGGGGTGGTGTGAATCGGAGGGTCTGAATTAGGATAGGCAGTGAGACGCAATGTAGCATGGAGAAAAGCACTGCGGGGTGGTCAGCATGGGGAGGTCAGGGAATATGCAGTTGCAATGCAGGATAAGTTTATGAAAAACATGGCGGGGTGGTGCGCATTGTTTGGGTGTGTAACATTACATTCACTAGTAAGAGTGAGAAAAACATCACGGGTCTGTGTGAATAGGAGGGTCTGAATTAGGATAGGCAGGGTGTGGCAATGTAGGATGGGGAAAAGCACCGCGGGTTGGTAGGCATGGGGAGGTCAGGGAACATGCAGTGGCAATGTAGGATAGGTTTCTGAAAAACATCGCAGGGTGGTGCACATTGTAGGGGTGTGTAACATTACATTCACTAGTAGGAGTGAGAAAAACATCACGGGGTGGTGTGCATTGTATGGGTGTGTAACATTACATTCACTAGTAGGAGTGAGAAAAACATCATGGGGTGGTGTGAATCGGAGGTTCTGAATTAGGATAGGCAGTGAGTGGCAATGTAGTATGGAGAAAGGCACCGTGGGGTGGTCAGGAAGTGGAGGTCAGGGAACATGCAGTGGCAATGTAGGATAGGTTTCTGAAAAATAGCGCGGGGTGGTGCGCATTGTATGGGTGTGTAACATTACATTCACTAGTAGGAGTGAGAAAAACATCAAGGGCTAGTGTGAATCGGAGGGTCTGAATTAGGATAGGAAGTGAGTGGCAATGTAGGATGGAGAAAAGCACTGCGGGGTGGTCAGCATGTGGAGGTCAGGGAATATGCAGTGGCAATGCAGGATAGGTTTCTGAAAAACATCGCGGGGTAGTGCGTATTGTATGGGTGTGTAACATTACATTCACTAGTAGGAGTGAGAAACACATCATGGGTTGGTGCGCATTGTATGGGTGTGTAACATTAAGTTCACTAGTAGGAGTGAGAAAAACATCACGGGGTGGTGCGCATTTTATGGGTGTGTAACATTACATTCACTAGTAGGAGTGAGAAAAACATCGTGGTGTGGTGCGAATCGGAGGATCTGAATTAGGATAGGAAGTGAGTGGCAATGTAGGATGGAGAAAAGCACCGCGGGGTGGTCAGCATGGTGAGTGCAGATAACATGCAGTGGCAATGTAGGATAGGGTTCTGAAAAACATCCCGGGGTGGTGCGCATTGTATGGGTGTGTAACATTACATTCACTAGTAGGAGTGAAAAAAACATCACGGGTTGGTGTGAATAGGAGGGTCTGAATTAGGATAGGCAGTGAGTGGCAATGTAGGATGGGGAAAAGCACAGCGGGTTGGTCAGCATGTGGAGGTCAGGGAGCAGGCAGTGACAATTTAGGACAGGTTTCTGAAATACATCGCGGGGTGTGCGCATTGTATGGGTGTGTAACATTACATTCACTAGTAGGAGTGAGAAAAACATCACGGGGTGGTGTGAATCGGAGGGTCTGAATTAGGATAGGCAGTGAGTGTCAATGTAGGATGGAGAAAAGCACTGCGGGGTGGTCAGCAAGGGGAGGTCATGGAACATGCAGTGGCAATGTAGTATAGGTTTCTGAAAAAAATCGCGGGGTGGTGCGCATTGTATGGGTGTGTAACATTACATTCACTAGTAGGAGTGAGAAATACATCACGGGGTGGTGTGAATCATAGGGTCTGAATTAGGATAGGCAGTGAGTGGCAATGTAGGATGGAGAAAAGCACTGCGGGGTGGTCAGCATGGGGAGGTCAGGGAACATACAGTGGCAATGTAGGACAGGTTTCTGAAAAACATCACAGGGTGGTGCGCATTGTATGGGTGTGTAATATTACATTCACTAGTAGGAGTGAGAAAAACATCATGGGGTGGTGTGAATCGGAGGGGCTGAATAAGGATAGGCAGTGAGACGCAATGTAGCATGGAGAAAAGCACTGCGGGGTGGTCAGCATGGGGAGGTCAGGGAATATGCAGTTGCAATGCAGGATAGGTTTCTGAAAAACATCGTGGAGTGGTGCGCATTGTATGGGTGTGTAACATTACATTCACTAGTAGGAGTGAGAAAAACATCACGGGGTGTTGCGCATTGTATGGGTGTGTAACTTTACATTCACTAGTAGGAGTGAGAAAAACATCACGGGGTGGTGTGATTTGGAGGGTCTCAATTAGGATAGGCAGTGAGTGGCATTGTAGGATGGAGAAAAGCACCACGGGGTGGCCAGCATGGGGGAATCAGGGAACATGCAGTGGCAATGTAGGATAGGTTTATGAAAAACATGGCGGGGTGGTGCGCATTGTTTGGGTGTGTAACATTACATTCACTAGTAAGAGTGAGAAAAACATCACGGGTTGGTGTGAATAGGAGGGTCTGAATTAGGATAGGCAGTGTGTGGCAATGTAGGATGGGGTAAAGCACCGCGGGTTGGTAGGCATGGGGAAGTCAGGGAACATGCAGTGGCAATGTAGGATAGGTTTCTGAAAAACATCGCAGGGTGGTGCTCATTGTAGGGGTGTGTAACATTACACTCACTAGTAGGAGTGAGAAAAACATCACGGTGTGGTGTGAATTGGAGGAGTCTGAATTAGGATACGCAGTGAGTGGCAATGTAGGATGGAGAAAAGCACCGTGGGGTGGTCAGCATGGAGAGGTCTGGGAACATGCAGTGGCAATGTAGGATAGGTTTCTGAAAAACATCGCGGGGTGGTGCGCATTGTATGGGTGTGTAACATTACATTGACTAGTAGGAGTGAGAAAAACATCACGGGGTGGTGTGCATTGTATGGGTGTGTAACATTACATTCACTTGTAGGAGTGAGAAAAACATCATGGGGTGGTGTGAATCGGAGGTTCTGAATTAGGATAGGCAGTGAGTGGCAATGTAGTATGGAGAAAGGCACCGTGGGGTGGTCAGGAAGTGGAGGTCAGGGAACATGCAGTGGCAATGTAGGATAGGTTTCTGAAAAATAGCGCGGGGTGGTGCGCATTGTATGGGTGTGTAACATTACATTCACTAGTAGGAGTGAGAAAAACATCACGGGGTAGTGTGAATCGGAGGGTCTGAATTAGGATAGGAAGTGAGTGGCAATGTAGGATGGAGAAAAGCACTGCGGGGTGGTCAGCATGTGGAGGTTAGGGAATATGCAGTGGCAATGCAGGATAATTTTCTGAAAAACATCGCGGGGTAGTGCGTATTGTATGGGTGTGTAACATTACATTCACTAGTAGGAGTGAGAAACACATCATGGGTTGGTGCACATTGTATGGGTGTGTAACATTACGTTCACTAGTAGGAGTGAGAAAAACATCACGGGGTGGTGCGCATTTTATGGGTGTGTAACATTACATTCACTAGTAGGAGTGAGAAAAACATCGCGGTGTGGTGTGAATCGGAGGATCTGAATTAGGATAGGCAGTGAGTGGCAATGTAGGATGGAGAAAAGCACCGTGGGGTGGTCAGCATGTGGATGTCAGGGAACATGCAGTGGCAATGTAGGATAGGTTTCTGAAAAACATCGCGGGGTGGTGCGCATTGTATGGGTGTGTAACATCACATTAACTCGTAGGATTGAGAAAAACATCACGGGGTGGTGTGAATCGGAGGGTCTGAATTAGGATAGGCATGGAGTGGCAATGTAGGATGGGGAAAAGCACCGCGGGGTGGTCAGCATGGGGAGGTCATGGAATATGCAGTGGCAATGAAGAATAGGTTTCTGAAAAACATCGCGGGGTGGTGCACATTTTATGGGTGTGAAAACATTACATTCACTAATAGGAGGAAAAAAATATAACGGGGTGGTGTGAATCGGAGGGTCTAAATAGGATAGACAGTGAGTGGCAATGTAGGATGGAGAAAAGCACTGCGGGGTGGTCAGCATGGGGAGGTCATGGAACATGCAGTGGCAATGTAGGATAGGTTTCTGAAAAACATCGCGGGGTGGTGCGCATTGTATGGGTGTATAACATTACATTCACTAGTAGGAGCGAGAAAAACATCGAGGGGTGTTGCGCATTGTATGGGTGTGTAACTTTACATTCACTAGTAGGTGTAAGAAAAACATCACGGGGTGGTGTGATTTGGAGGGTCTGAATTAGGATAGGGAGTGAGTGGCAATGTAGGATGGAGAAAAGCACCGCTGGATGGTCAGCAGGGGGAAGTCAGGGAACATGCAGTGGCAATGTAGGATAGGTTTCGGAGAAACATCGCGGGGTGGTGCGCATTATATGGGTGTGTAACATTACATTCACTAGTAGGAGTGAGAAAAACATCACGGGGTGATGTGAATCGGAGGGTCTGAATTAGGATAGGCAGTGAGAGGCAATGTAGGATGGAGAAAAGCACTGCGGGGTGGTCAGCATGGGGAGGTCATGGAACATGCAGTGGCAATGAAGGATAGGTTTCTGAAAAACATCGAGGGGTGGTGCGCATTGTATGGGTGTGTAACATTACATTCACTAGTAGGAGTGAGAAACACATCATGGGTTGGTGCGCATTGTATGGGTGTGTAACATAACATTCACTAGTAGGAGTTCGGAAAACATCACGGGGTGGTGCACATTGTATGGGTGTGTAACATTACATTCACTAGTAGGAGTGAGAAAAACATCGCGTGTGGTGTGAATCGGATAATCTGAATTAGGATAGGAAGTGAGTGGCAATGTAGGATGGAAAAAAGCACCTCGGGGTCGTAAGCATGGGGATCTCAGGGAACATGCAGTGGCAAAGTAGGATAAGTTTCTGAAAAAACATCGCGGGGTGGTGTGCATTGTATGGGTGTGTAACATTACATTCACTAGTAGGAGTGAGAAAAACATCGCGGGGTGTTGCGCTTTGTATGGCCTTGTAACTTTACATTCACTAGTAGGTGTGAGAAAAACATCACGGGGTGGTGTGATTTGGAGGGTCTGAATTAGGATAGGCAGTGAGAGGCAATGTAGGATGGAGAAAAGCACCGCTGGATGAACAGCATGGGTAAGTCAGGGAACATTCAGTGGCAAAGTAGGATAGGTTTCTGAAAAATTTCGCAGGGTGGTGCGCATTGTATGGGTGTGTAACATTACATTCACTAGTAGGAGTGAGAAAAACATCACGGGGTGGTGTGAATTGGAGGGTCTGAATTAGGATAGGCATTGAGTGGCAATGTAGGATGGGGAAAAGCACAACGGGGTGGTCAGCATGCGGAGGTCAGGGAACATGCAGTGACAATGTAGGATAGGTTTCTGAATAACATCGCGTGGTGGTGCACATTGTATGGGTGTGTAACATTACATTCACTAGTAGGAGGAGAAAAACATAACCAGCTGGTGTGAATCGGAGGGTCTAAATAGGATAGGCAGTGAGTGGCAATGTTGGATGGAGAAAAGCACTGCGGGGTGGTCATTATGGGGAGGTCATGGAACATGCAGTGGCAATGTAGGATAGGTTTCTGAAAAGCATCGCGGGGTGGTGCGCATTGTATGGCTGTGTAACATTACATTAACTAGTAGGATTGAGAAAAACATCAGGGGGTGGTGTGAATCGGAGGGTGTGAATTAGGATAGGCAGTGACTGGCAATGTAGGATGGAGAAAAGCACCGCGGGGTGGTCAGCATGGGGAAGTCAGGGAACATTCAGTGGCAATGTAGGATAGGGTTCTGAAAAACATGGCAGGGTGGTGCGCATTGTATTGGTGTGTAACATTACATTCACTAGTAGGAGTGAGAAAAACATCACGGGTTGGTGTGAATAGGAGGGTCTGAATTAGGATAGGCAGTGAGTGGCAATGTAGGATGGGGAAAAGCACCTAGGGTTGGTCAGCATGGGGAGGTCAGGGAACATGCAGTGGCTATGTAGGATAGGTTTCGGAAAAACATCGCGGGGTGGTGCGCATTGTATGGGTGTGTAACATTACATTCACTAGTAGGAGTGAGAAAAACATCACGGGGTGGTGCACATTGTATGGGTGTGTAATATTACATTCACTAGTAGGAGTGAGAAAAACATTGCGGGGTGTTGCGCATTGTATGGGTGTGAAATTTACATTCACTAGTAGGAGTGAGAAAAACATCACGGGGTGGTTTGAATCGGAGGGTCTGAATTAGGATAGGCAGTGAATGGCATTGTAGGTTGGAGAAAAGCACTGCTGGATGTTCAGCATGGGGAAGTCAGGGAACATGCAGTGTCAATTTAGGATAGGTTTCTGAAAAACGTCGCGGGGTGGTGCAAATTTTATGGGTGTGAAAACATTACATTCACTAATAGGAGGAAAAAAATATAACGGGGTGGTGTGAATCGGAGGGTCTAAATAGGATAGGCAGTGAGTGGCAATTTAGGATGGAGAAAAGCACTGCGGGGTGGTCAGCATGGGGAGGTCATGGAACATGCAGTGGCAATGTAGGATAGGTTTCTGAAAAACATCGCGGGGTGGTGCGCATTGTATGGGTGTATAACATTACATTCACTAGTAGGAGCGAGAAAAACATCGAGGGTTGTTGCGCATTGTATGGGTGTGTAACTTTACATTCACTAGTAGGTGTAAAAAAACATCACGGGGTGGTGTGATTTGGAGGGTCTGAATTAGGATAGGGAGTGAGTGGCAATGTAGGATGGAGAAAAGCACCCCTGGATGGTCAGCAGGGGGAAGTCAGGGAACATGCAGTGGCAATGTAGGATAGGTTTCGGAGAAACATCGCGGGGTGGTGCGCATTATATGGGTGTGTAACATTACATTCACTAATAGGAGTGAGAAAAACATCACGGGGTGGTGTGAATCGGAGGGTCTGAATTAGGATAGGCAGTGAGAGGCAATGTAGGATGGAGAAAAGCACTGCGGGGTGGTCAGCATGGGGAGGTCATGGAACATGCAGTGGCAATGAAGTATAGTTTTCTGAAAAACATCGAGGGGTGGTGCGCATTGTATGGGTGTGTAACATTACATTCACTAGTAGGAGTGAGAAACACATCATGGGTTGGTGCGCATTGTATCGGTGTGTAACATAACATTCACTAGTAGGAGTTCGGAAAACATCACGGGGTGGTGCACATTGTATGGGTGTGTAACATTACATTCACTAGTAGGAGTGAGAAAAACATCGCGTGTGGTGTGAATCGGATAATCTGAATTAGGATAGGAAGTGAGTGGCAATGTAGGATGGAAAAAAGCACCTCGGGGTCGTCAGCATGGGGATCTCAGGGAACATGCAGTGGCAAAGTAGGATAAGTTTCTGAAAAAACATCGCGGGGTGGTGTGCATTGTATGGGTGTGTAACATTACATTCACTAGTAGGAGTGAGAAAAACATCGCGGGGTGTTTCGCATTGTATGGCCTTGTAACTTTACATTCACTAGTAGGTGTGAGAAAAACATCACGGGGTGGTGTGATTTGGAGGGTCTGAATTAGGATAGGCAGTGAGAGACAATGTAGGATGGAGAAAAGCACCGCTGGATGATCAGCATGGGGAAGTCAGGGAACATTCAGTGGCAAAGTAGGATAGGTTTCTGAAAAATTTCGCGGGGTGGTGCGCATTGTATGGGTGTGTAACATTACATTCACTAGTAGGAGTGAGAAAAACATCACGGGGTGGTGTGAATTGGAGGGTCTGAATTAGGATAGGCATTGAGTGGCAATGTAGGATGGGGAAAAGCACAACGGGGTGGTCAGCATGCGGAGGTCAGGGAACATGCAGTGACAATGTAGGATAGGTTTCTGAATAACATCGCGTGGTGGTGCACATTGTATGGGTGTGTAACATTACATTCACTAGTAGGAGGAGAAAAACATAACCAGCTGGTGTGAATCGGAGGGTCTAAATAGGATAGGCAGTGAGTCGCAATGTTGGATGGAGAAAAGCACTGCGGGGTGGTCATTATGGGGAGGTCATGGAACATGCAGTGGCAATGTAGGATAGGTTTCTGAAAAGCATCGCGTGGTGGTGCGCATTGTATGGCTGTGTAACATTACATTAACTAGTAGGATTGAGAAAAACATGAGGGGGTGGTGTGAATCGGAGGGTGTGAATTAGGATAGGCAGTGACTGGCAATGTAGGATGGAGAAAAGCACCGCGGGGTGGTCAGCATGGGGAAGTCAGGGAACATTCAGTGGCAATGTAGGATAGGGTTCTGAAAAACATGGCGGGGTGGTGCGTATTGTATTGGTGTGTAACATTACATTCACTAGTAGGAGTGAGAAAAACATCACGGGTTGGTGTGAATAGGAGGGTCTGAATTAGGATAGGCAGTGAGTGGCAATGTAGGATGGGGAAAAGCACCTAGGGTTGGTCAGCATGGGGAGGTCAGGGAACATGCAGTGGCTATGTAGGATAGGTTTCGGAAAAACATCGCGGGGTGGTGCGCATTGTATGGGTGTGTAACATTACATTCACTAGTAGGAGTGAGAAAAACATCACGGGGTGGTGCACATTGTATGGGTGTGTAATATTACATTCACTAGTAGGAGTGAGAAAAACATTGCGGGGTGTTGCGCATTGTATGGGTGTGAAATTTACATTCACTAGTAGGAGTGAGAAAAACATCACGGGGTGGTTTGAATCGGAGGGTCTGAATTAGGATAGGCAGTGAATGGCATTGTAGGTTGGAGAAAAGCACTGCTGGATGTTCAGCATGGGGAAGTCAGGGAACATGCAGTGTCAATGTAGGATAGGTTTCGGAAAATCATCGCGTGGTGGTGTGCATTGTATGGGAGTGTAACATTACATTCACTAGTAGGAGTGAGAAAAACATCACGGGGTGGTGTGAATCGCAGGGTCTGAATTAGAATAGGCTGTGAGAGGCCATGCAGGATGGAGAAAAGCACCGCGGGGTGGTCAGCATGGGGAGGTCAGGGAACATGCAGTGGCAATGAAGGATAGGTTTCTGAAAAACATCGCGGGGTGGTGCGAATTGTATGGGTGTGTAACATTACATTCACTAGTAGGAGTGAGAAAAACATCACGGGGTAGTGTGAATCGGAGGGTCTGAATTAGGATAGGAAGTGAGTGGCAATGTAGGATGGAAAAAAGCACTGCGGGGTGGTCAGCATGTGGAGGTCAGGGAATATGCAGTGGCAATGCAGGATAGGTTTCTGAAAAACATCGCGGGGTAGTGCATATTGTATGGGTGTGTAACATTACATTCACTATTAGGAGTGAGAAACACATCATGGGTTGGTGCGCATTGTATGGGTGTGTAACATTACGTTCACTAGTAGGAGTGAGAAAAACATCATGGGGTGGTGCGCATTTTATGGGTGTGTAACATTACATTCACTTGTAGGAGTGAGAAAAACATCGCGGTGTGGTGTGAATCGGAGGATCTGAATTAGGATAGGCAGTGAGTGGCAATGTAGGATGGAGAAAAGCACCGTGGGGTGGTCAGCATGTGGATGTCAGGGAACATGCAGTGGCAATGTAGGATAGGTTTCTGAAAAACATCGCGGGGAGGTGCGCAGTGTATGGGTGTGTAACATCACATTAACTCGTAGGATTGAGAAAAACATCACGGGGTGGTGTGAATCGGAGGGTCTGAATTAGGATAGGCATGGAGTGGCAATGTAGGATGGGGAAAGGCACCGCGGGGTGGTCAGCATGTGGAAGTCAGGGAACATGCAGTGACAATGTAGGATAGGTTTCTGAAAAACATCGCGGGGTGGTGCAAATTTTATGGGTGTGAAAACATTACATTCACTAATAGGAGGAAAAAAATATAACGGGGTGGTGTGAATCGGAGGGTCTAAATAGGATAGGCAGTGAGTGGCAATTTAGGATGGAGAAAAGCACTGCGGGGTGGTCAGCATGGGGAGGTCATGGAACATGCAGTGGCAATGTAGGATAGGTTTCTGAAAAACATCGCGGGGTGGTGCGCATTGTATGGGTGTATAACATTACATTCACTAGTAGGAGCGAGAAAAACATCGAGGGGTGTTGCGCATTGTATGGGTGTGTAACTTTACATTCACTAGTAGGTGTAAAAAAACATCACGGGGTGGTGTGATTTGGAGGGTCTGAATTAGGATAGGGAGTGAGTGGCAATGTAGGATGGAGAAAAGCACCGCTGGATGGTCAGCAGGGGGAAGTCAGGGAACATGCAGTGGCAATGTAGGATAGGTTTCGGAGAAACATCGCGGGGTGGTGCGCATTATATTGGTGTGTAACATTACATTCACTAGTAGGAGTGAGAAAAACATCACGGGGTGGTGTGAATCGGAGGGTCTGAATTAGGATAGGCAGTGAGAGGCAATGTAGGATGGAGAAAAGCACTGCGGGGTGGTCAGCATGGGGAGGTCATGGAACATGCAGTGGCGATGAAGGATAGGTTTCTGAAAAACATCGAGGGGTGGTGCGCATTGTATGGGTGTGTAACATTACATTCACTAGTAGGAGTGAGAAACACATCATGGGTTGGTGCGCATTGTATCAGTGTGTAACATAACATTCACTAGTAGGAGTTCGGAAAACATCACGGGTTGGTGCACATTGTATGGGTGTGTAACATTACATTCACTAGTAGGAGTGAGAAAAACATCGCGTGTGGTGTGAATCGGATAATCTGAATTAGGATAGGAAGTGAGTGGCAATGTAGGATGGAAAAAAGCACCTCGGGGTCGTCAGCATGGGGATCTCAGGGAACATGCAGTGGCAAAGTAGGATAAGTTTCTGAAAAAACATCGCGGGGTGGTGTGCATTGTATGGGTGTGTAACATTACATTCACTAGTAGGAGTGAGAAAAACATCGCGGGGTGTTGCGCATTGTATGGCCTTGTAACTTTACATTCACTAGTAGGTTGAGAAAAACATCACGGGGTGGTGTGATTTGGAGGGTCTGAATTAGGATAGGCAGTGAGAGACAATGTAGGATGGAGAAAAGCACCGCTGGATGATCAGCATGGGGAAGTCAGGGAACATTCAGTGGCAAAGTAGGATAGGTTTCTGAAAAATTTCGCGGCGTGGTGTTCATTGTATGGGTGTGTAACATTACATTCACTAGTAGGAGTGAGAAAAACATCACGGGGTGGTGTGAATTGGAGGGTCTGAATTAGGATAGGCATTGAGTGGCAATGTAGGATGGGGAAAAGCACAACGGGGTGGTCAGCATGCGGAGGTCAGGGAACATGCAGTGACAATGTAGGATAGGATTCTGAATAACATCGCGTGGTGGTGCACATTGTATGGGTGTGTAACATTACATTCACTAGTAGGAGGAGAAAAACATAACCAGCTGGTGTGAATCGGAGGGTCTAAATAGGATAGGCAGTGAGTCGCAATGTTGGATGGAGAAAAGCACTGCGGGGTGGTCATTATGGGGAGGTCATGGAACATGCAGTGGCAATGTAGGATAGGTTTCTGAAAAGCATCGCGTGGTGGTGCGCATTGTATGGCTGTGTAACATTACATTAACTAGTAGGATTGAGAAAAACATGAGGGGGTGGTGTGATTCGGAGGGTGTGAATTAGGATAGGCAGTGACTGGCAATGTAGGATGGAGAAAAGCACCGCGGGGTGGTCAGCATGGGGAAGTCAGGGAACATTCAGTGGCAATGTAGGATAGGGTTCTGAAAAACATGGCGGGGTGGTGCGCATTGTATTGGTGTGTAACATTACATTCACTAGTAGGAGTGAGAAAAACATCACGGGTTGGTGTGAATAGGAGGGTCTGAATTAGGATAGGCAGTGAGTGGCAATGTAGGATGGGGAAAAGCACCTAGGGTTGGTCAACATGGGGAGGTCAGGGAACATGCAGTGGCTATGTAGGATAGGTTTCGAAAAAACATCGCGGGGTGGTGCGCATTGTATGGGTGTGTAACATTACATTCACTAATAGGAGTGAGAAAAACATCACGGGGTGGTGCACATTGTATGGGTGTGTAATATGACATTCACTAGTAGGAGTGAGAAAAACATTGCGGGGTGTTGCGCATTGTATGGGTGTGAAATTTACATTCACTAGTAGGAGTGAGAAAAACATCACGGGGTGGTTTGAATCGGAGGGTCTGAATTAGGATAGGCAGTGAATGGCATTGTAGGTTGGAGAAAAGCACTGCTGGATGTTCAGCATGGGGAAGTCAGGGAACATGCAGTGGCAATGTAGGATAGGTTTCGGAAAATCATCGCGTGGTGGTGTGCATTGTATGGGAGTGTAACATTACATTCACTAGTAGGAGTGAGAAAAACATCACGGGGTGGTGTGAATCGGAGGGTCTGAATTAGAATAGGCTGTGAGAGGCCATGTAGGATGGAGAAAAGCACCGCGGGGTGGTCAGCATGGGGAGGTCAGGGAACATGCAGTGGCAATGAAGGATAGGTTTCTGAAAAACATCGCGGGGTGGTGCGCATTGTATGGGTGTGTAACATTACATTCACTAGTAGGAGTGAGAAAAACATCACGGGGTAGTGTGAATCGGAGGGTCTGAATTAGGATAGGAAGTGAGTGGCAATGTAGGATGGAGAAAAGCACTGCGGGGTGGTCAGCATGTGGAGGTCAGGGAATATGCAGTGGCAATGCAGGATAGGTTTCTGAAAAACATCGTGGGGTAGTGCGTATTGAATGGGTGTGTAACATTACATTCACTAGTAGGAGTGAGAAACACATCATGGGTTGGTGCGCATTGTATGGGTGTGTAACATTACGTTCACTAGTAGGAGTGAGAAAAACATCATGGGGTGGTGCGCATTTTATGGGTGTGTAACATTACATTCACTAGTAGGAGTGAGAAAAACATCGCGGTGTGGTGTGAATCGGAGGATCTGAATTAGATAGGCAGTGAGTGGCAATGTAGGATGGAGAAAAGCACCGTGGGGTGGTCAGCATGTGGATGTCAGGGAACATGCAGTGGCAATGTAGGATAGGTTTCTGAAAAACATCGCGGGGTGGTGCGCAGTGTGTGGGTGTGTAACATCACATTAATTCGTAGGATTGAGAAAAACATCACGGGGTGGTGTGAATCGGAGGGTCTGAATTAGGATAGGCATGGACTGGCAATGTAGGATGGAGAAAAGCACCGCTGGATGGTCAGCAGGGGGAAGTCAGGGAACATGCAGTGGCAATGTAGGATAGGTTTCGGAGAAACATCGCGGGGTGGTGCGCATTATATGGGTGTGTAACATTACATTCACTAGTAGGAGGAGAAAAACATAACCAGCTGGTGTGAATCGGAGGGTCTAAATAGGATAGGCAGTGAGTCGCAATGTTGGATGGAGAAAAGCACTGCGGGGTGGTCATTATGGGGAGGTCATGGAACATGCAGTGGCAATGTAGGATAGGTTTCTGAAAAGCATCGCGTGGTGGTGCGCATTGTATGGCTGTGTAACATTACATTAACTAGTAGGATTGAGAAAAACATGAGGGGGTGGTGTGATTCGGAGGGTGTGAATTAGGATAGGCAGTGACTGGCAATGTAGGATGGAGAAAAGCACCGCGGGGTGGTCAGCATGGGGAAGTCAGGGAACATTCAGTGGCAATGTAGGATAGGGTTCTGAAAAACATGGCGGGGTGGTGCGCATTGTATTGGTGTGTAACATTACATTCACTAGTAGGAGTGAGAAAAACATCACGGGTTGGTGTGAATAGGAGGGTCTGAATTAGGATAGGCAGTGAGTGGCAATGTAGGATGGGGAAAAGCACCTAGGGTTGGTCAACATGGGGAGGTCAGGGAACATGCAGTGGCTATGTAGGATAGGTTTCGAAAAAACATCGCGGGGTGGTGCGCATTGTATGGGTGTGTAACATTACATTCACTAATAGGAGTGAGAAAAACATCACGGGGTGGTGCACATTGTATGGGTGTGTAATATGACATTCACTAGTAGGAGTGAGAAAAACATTGCGGGGTGTTGCGCATTGTATGGGTGTGAAATTTACATTCACTAGTAGGAGTGAGAAAAACATCACGGGGTGGTTTGAATCGGAGGGTCTGAATTAGGATAGGCAGTGAATGGCATTGTAGGTTGGAGAAAAGCACTGCTGGATGTTCAGCATGGGGAAGTCAGGGAACATGCAGTGGCAATGTAGGATAGGTTTCGGAAAATCATCGCGTGGTGGTGTGCATTGTATGGGAGTGTAACATTACATTCACTAGTAGGAGTGAGAAAAACATCACGGGGTGGTGTGAATCGGAGGGTCTGAATTAGAATAGGCTGTGAGAGGCCATGTAGGATGGAGAAAAGCACCGCGGGGTGGTCAGCATGGGGAGGTCAGGGAACATGCAGTGGCAATGAAGGATAGGTTTCTGAAAAACATCGCGGGGTGGTGCGCATTGTATGGGTGTGTAACATTACATTCACTAGTAGGAGTGAGAAAAACATCACGGGGTAGTGTGAATCGGAGGGTCTGAATTAGGATAGGAAGTGAGTGGCAATGTAGGATGGAGAAAAGCACTGCGGGGTGGTCAGCATGTGGAGGTCAGGGAATATGCAGTGGCAATGCAGGATAGGTTTCTGAAAAACATCGTGGGGTAGTGCGTATTGAATGGGTGTGTAACATTACATTCACTAGTAGGAGTGAGAAACACATCATGGGTTGGTGCGCATTGTATGGGTGTGTAACATTACGTTCACTAGTAGGAGTGAGAAAAACATCATGGGGTGGTGCGCATTTTATGGGTGTGTAACATTACATTCACTAGTAGGAGTGAGAAAAACATCGCGGTGTGGTGTGAATCGGAGGATCTGAATTAGATAGGCAGTGAGTGGCAATGTAGGATGGAGAAAAGCACCGTGGGGTGGTCAGCATGTGGATGTCAGGGAACATGCAGTGGCAATGTAGGATAGGTTTCTGAAAAACATCGCGGGGTGGTGCGCAGTGTGTGGGTGTGTAACATCACATTAATTCGTAGGATTGAGAAAAACATCACGGGGTGGTGTGAATCGGAGGGTCTGAATTAGGATAGGCATGGACTGGCAATGTAGGATGGAGAAAAGCACCGCTGGATGGTCAGCAGGGGGAAGTCAGGGAACATGCAGTGGCAATGTAGGATAGGTTTCGGAGAAACATCGCGGGGTGGTGCGCATTATATGGGTGTGTAACATTACATTCACTAGTAGGAGTGAGAAAAACATCACGGGGTGGTGTGAATCGGAGGGTCTGAACTAGGATAGGCAGTGAGAGGCAATGTAGGATGGAGAAAAGCACTGCGGGGTGGTCAGCATGGGGAGGTCATGGAACATGCAGTGGCAATGAAGGATAGGTTTCTGAAAAACATCGAGGGGTGGTGCGCATTGTATGGGTGTGTAACATTACATTCACTAGTAGGAGTGAGAAACACATCATGGGTTGGTGCGCATTGTATCGGTGTGTAACATAACATTCACTAGTAGGAGTTCGGAAAACATCACGGGGTGGTGCACATTGTATGGGTGTGTAACATTACATTCACTAGTAGGAGTGAGAAAAACATCGCGTGTGGTGTGAATCGGATATTCTGAATTAGGATAGGAAGTGAGTGGCAATGTAGGATGGAAAAAAGCACCTCGGTGTCGTCAGCATGGGGATCTCAGGGAACATGCAGTGGCAATGTAGGATAAGTTTCTGAAAAAACATCGCGGTGTGGTGTGCATTGTATGGGTGTGTAACATTACATTCACTAGTAGGAGTGAGAAAAACATCGCGGGGTGTTGCGCATTGTATGGCCTTGTAACTTTACATTCACTAGTAGGTGTGAGAAAAACATCACGGGGTGGTGTGATTTGGAGGGTCTGAATTAGGATAGGCAGTGAGAGGCAATGTAGGATGGAGAAAAGCACCGCTGGATGATCAGCATGTGGAAGTCAGGGAACATTCAGTGGCAAAGTAGGATAGGTTTCTGAAAAATATCGCGCGGTGGTGCGCATTGTATGGGTGTGTAACATTACATTCACTAGTAGGAGGAGAAAAACATAACCGGCTGGTGTGAATCGGAGGGTCTAAATAGGATAGGCAGTGAGTGGCAATGTTGGATGGAGAAAAGCACTGCGGGGTGGTCATTATGGGGAGGTCAGGGAACATGCAGTGGCAATGAAGGATAGGTTTCGGAGAAACATCGCGGGGTGGTGCGCATTATATGGGTGTGTAACATTACATTCACTAGTAGGAGTGAGAAAAACATCACGGGGTGGTGTGAATCGGAGGGTCTGAATTAGGATAGGCAGTGAGAGGCAATGTAGGATGGAGAAAAGCACCGCGGGGTGGTCAGCATGGGGAGGTCAGGGAACATGCAGTGGCAATGAAGGATAGGTTTCTGAAAAACATCGCGGGGTGGTGCGCATTGTATGGGTGTGTAACATAACATTCACTAGTAGGAGTGAGAAACACATCATGGGTTGGTGTGCATTGTATGGGTGTGTAACATTACATTCACTAGTAGGAGTTAGAAAAACATCACGGTTGGTTTGAATCGGAGGGTCTGAATTAGGATACGCAGTGAGTGGCAATTTAGGATGGAAAAAAGCACCGCGGGTGGTCAGCATGGTGAGGTCAGATAACATGCAGTGGCAATGTAGGATAGGGTTCGGAAAAACCTTGCAGGGTGGTGAGCATTGTACGGGTGTGTAACATTACATTCACCAGTAGGAGTGAGAAAAACATCAAGCAGTCATGTGAATCGGAGAGTCTGAATTAGGATAGGCAGTGAGTGGCAATGTGGGATGGGGAAAAGCCCCGCGGGGTGGTCAGCATGGGGTGGTCAGGGAAAATGAAGTGGCAATGTAGGATAGGTTTCTGAAAAACATCGCGGGGTGGTGCGCATTGTATGGGTGTGTAACATGACATTTACTAGTAGTAGTGAGAAAAACATCACGGGGTGGTGTGATTCGGAGCGTCTGAATTAGGATAGGCAGTGAATGGCGATGTAGGTTGGAGAAAAGCACCGCGGGGTGGTCAGCAGGGGGAAGTCAGGGAACATGCAGTGGCAATGTAGGATAGGTTTCGGAGAAACATCGCGGGGTGGTGCGCATTATATGGGTGTGTAACCTTACATTCACTACTCGGAGTGAGAAAAACATCGCGGTGTGGTGTGAATCGGAGGATCTGAATTAGGATAGGAAGTGAGTGGCAATGTAGGATGAAGAAAAGCACCGCGGGGTGGTCAGCATGGGGAGGTCTGGGAACATGCAGTGGCAATGTAGGATAGGTTTCTGAAAAACATCGCGGGGTGGTGCGCATTGTATGGGTGTGTAACATTACATTCACTAGTAGGAGTGAGAAAAACATCACGGGGTGGTGCACATTGTATGAGTGTGTAACATTACATTCACTAGTAGGAGTGAGAAAAACATCATGGGGTGGTGTGAATCGGAGGTTCTGAATTAGGATAGGCAGTGAGTGGCAATGTAGTATGGAGAAAGGCACCGTGGGGTGGTCAGGAAGTGGAGGTCAAGGAACATGCAGTGGCAATGTAGGATAGGTTTCTGAAAAATAGCGCGGGGTGGTGCGCATTGTATGGGTGTGTAACATTATATTCACTAGTAGGAGTGAGAAAAACATCACGGGGTAGTGTGAATCGGAGGGTCTGAATTAGGATAGGAAGTGAGTGGCAATGTAGGATGGAGAAAAGCACTGCGGGGTGGTCAGCATGTGGAGGTCAGGGAATATGCAGTGGCAATGCAGGATAGGTTTCTGAAAAACATCGCGGGGTGGTGCGTATTGTATGGGTGTGTAACATTACATTCACTAGTAGGAGTGAGAAACACATCATGGGTTGGTGCGCATTGTATGGGTGTGTAACATTACGTTCACTAGTAGGAGTGAGAAAAACATCACGGGGTGGTGCGCATTGTATGGGTGTGTAACATTACATTCACTAGTAGGAGTGAGAAAAACATCGCGGTGTGGTGTGAATCGGAGGATCTGAATTAGGATAGGCAGTGAGTGGCAATGTAGGATGGAGAAAAGCACCGTGGGGTGGTCAGCATGTGGAGGTCAGGGAACATGCAGTGGCAATGTAGGATAGGTTTCTGAAAAACATCGCGGGGTGGTGCGCATTGTATGGGTGTGTAACATTACATTCACTAGTAGGAGTGAGAAAAACATCGAGGGCTGTTGCGCATTGTATGGGTGTGAAAACATTGCATTCACTAGTAGGAGGAGAAAAATGTAACGGGGTGGTGTGAATCGGAGGGTCTAAATAGGATAGGCAGTGAGTGGCAATGTAGGATGGAGAAAAGGACTGCGGGGTGGTCAGCATGGGGAGGTCATGGAACATGCAGTGGCAATGTAGGATAGGTTTCTGAAAAACATCGCGGGGTGGTGCGCATTGTATGGGTGTGTAACTTTACATTCACTAGTAGGTGTGAGAAAAACATCACGGGGTGGTGTGATTTGGAGGGTCTGAATTAGGATAGGCAGTGAGTGGCAATGTAGGATGGAGAAAAGCACCGCTGGATGGTCACCATGTGGAAGTCAGGGAACATGCAGTGGCAATGTAGGATAGGTTTCAGAAAAACATCGCGGGGTGTTGCGCATTATATGGGTGTGTAACATTACATTCACTAATAGGAGTGAGAAAAACATCACGGGGTGGTGTGAATCGGAGGGTCTGAAATAGGATAGGCAGTGAGAGGCAATGTAGGATGGAGAAAAGCACCGCGGGGTGGTCAGCATGGGGAGGTCATGGAACATGCAGTGGCAATGAAGGATAGGTTTCTGAAAAACATCGCGGGGTGGTGCGCATTGTATGGGTGTGTAACATTACATTCACTAGTAGGAGTGAGAAACACATCATGGGTTGGTGCGCATTGTATGGTTGTGTAACATTACATTCACTAGTAGGAGTTCGGAAAACATCACGGGGTGGTGCACATTGTATGGGTGTGTAACATTACATTCACTAGTAGGAGTGAGAAAATCATCGCGTGTGGTGTGAATCGGAGGATCTGAATTAGGATAGGAAGTGAGTGGCAATGTAGGATGGAGAAAAGCACCTCGGGGTCGTCAGCATGGGGAACTCAGGGAACATGCAGTGGCAATGTACGACAGGTTTCTGAAAAAACATCGCGTGGTGGTGCACATTGTATGGGTGTGTAACATTACTTTCACTAGTAGGAGGAGAAAAACATAACCGGCTGGTGTGAATCGGAGGGTCTAAATAGGATAGGCAGGGAGTGGCAATGTTGGATGGAGAAAAGCACTGCGGGGTGGTCATTATGGGGAGGTCATGGAACATGCAGTGGCAATGTAGGATAGGTTTCTGAAAAGCATCGCGGGGTGGTGCGCATTGTATGGGTGTGTAACATTACATTCACTAGTAGGATTGAGAAAAACATCAGGGGCTGGTGTGAATCGGAGGTTGTGAATTAGGATAGGCAGTGAGTGGCAATGTAGGATGGAGAAAAGCACCGCGGGGTGGTCAGCATGGGGAAGTCAGGGAACATGCAGTGGCAATAGGGGATAGGGTTCTGAAAAACATCGCGGGGTGGTGCGCATTGTATGGGTGTGTAACATTACATTCACTAGTAGGAGTGAGAAAAACGTCACGGGTTGGTGTGAATAGGAGGGTCTGAATTAGGATAGGCAGTGAGTGGCAATGAAGGATGGGGAAAAGCACCGAGGGTTGGTCAGCATGGGGAGGTCAGGGAACATGCAGTGGCAATGTAGGATAAGTTTCTGAAAAACATCGCGGGGTGGTGCGCATTGTATGGGTGTGTAACATTACAGTCATTAGTAGGAGTGAGAAAAACATCACGGGGTGGTGCGCATTGTATGGGTGTGTAACATTACATTCACTAGTAGGAGTGAGAAAACCATCACGGGGTGGTGTGATTCGGAGGGTCTGAATTAGGATAGGCAGTGAGTGGCGATGTAGGATGGAGAAAAGCACCGCGGGGTGGTCAGCATGGGGAGGTCAGGGAACATGCAGTGGCAATGTAGGATAGGTTTCTGAGAAACATCGCGGGGTGGTGCGCATTGTATCGGTGTGTAACATTACATTCACTAGTAGGAGTGAGAAAAACATCATGGGGTGTTGCGCATTGTATGGGTGTGTAACATTACATTCACTAGTAGGAGTCAGAAAAACATTGCGGGCTGTTGCGCATTGTATGGGTGTGAAATTTACATTCACTAGTAGGAGTGAGGAAAACATCACGGGGTGGTTTGAATCGGAGGGTCTGAATTAGGATAGGCAGTGAGTGGCATTGTAGGTTGGAGAAAAGCACCGCTGGATGGTCAGCATGGGGATGTCAGGGAACATGCAGTGGCAATGGAGGATAGGTTTCTGAAAATCATTGCGTGGTGGTGCGCCTTGTATGGGTGTGTACCATTACATTCACTAGTAGGAGTGAGAAAAACATCACGGGGTGGTGCGAATCTGAGGGTCTGAATTAGAATAGGCAGTGAGAGGCAATGTAGGATGGAGAAAAGGACCGCGGGGTGGACAGCATGGGGAGGTCAGGGAACATTCAGTGGCAATGAAGGATAGGTTTCTGAAAAACATCGTGGTGTGGTGCGCATTGTATGGGTGTGTAACATAATATTCACTAGTAGGAGTGAGAAACACATCATGGGTTGGTGCGCATTGTATGGGTGTGTAACATTACATTCACTAGTAGGAGTTAGAAAAACATCACGGGGTCGTTTGAATCGGAGGGTCTGAATTAGGATACGCAGTGAGTGGCAATTTAGGATGGAAAAAAGCACCGCGGGTGGTCAGCATGGTGAGGTCTTATAACATGCAGTGGCAATGTAGGATAGGGTTCGGAAAAACCTTGTGGGGTGGTGAGCATTGTATGGGTGTGTAACATTACATTCACTAGTAGGAGTGAGAAAAAAATCACGGGGTCATTTGAATTGGAGGGTCTGAATTAGGATAGGCAATGAGTGGCAATGTAGGATGGGGAAAAACATCGCGGGGTGGTCAGCATGGGGAGGTCAGGGAAAATGAAGTGGCAATGTAGGATAGGTTTCTGAAAAAGATCGCGGGGTGGTGCGCATTGTATGGGTGTGTAATATTACATTCACTAGTAGAGTGAGAAAAACATCACGGGGTGGTGGGCATTGTATGGGTGTGTAACATTACATTCACTATTTTGAGTGAGAAAAACATCACGGGGTGGTGTGAATCGGAGAGTCTGAATTAGGATAGGAAGTTAGTGGCAATGTAGGATGGAGAAAAGCACCTCGGAATGGTCATAATGGGGAAGTCAGGGAACATGCAGTGGCAATGTAGGATAGGTTTCTGAAAAACATCCGGGGGTGGTGCGCATTGTATGGGTGTGTAACATTACATTCACTAGTAGGAGTGAGAAAAACATCACGGGGTGGTGTGAATCATAGGGTCTGAATTAGGATAGGCAGTGAGTGGCAATGGAGGATGGAGAAACGCACAGTGGGGTGGTCAGCATGGGGAGGTCAGGGAACATTCAGTGGCAATGTAGGATAGGTTTCTGAAAAACATCGCGGGGTGGTGCGCATTGTATGTGTGTGTAACATTACATTCACTAATACGAGTGAGAAAAACATCACGTTGTCGTGTGAATCGGAGGGTCTGAATTAGTATAGGCCGTGAGTGGCAATGTAGGATGGGGAAAAGCACAGCGGGGTGGTCAGCATGTGGAGGTCAGGGAACATGCAGTGACAATGTAGGATAGGTTTCTGAAAAACATCGCGGGGTAGTGCACATTGTATGGGTGTGTAACATTACATTCACTAGTAGGAGGAGAAAAACATAACCGGCTGGTGTGAATCGGAGGGTCTAAATAGGATAGGCAGTGAGTGGCAATGTTGGATGGAGAAAAGCACGGCAGGGTGGTCAGCATGGGGAGGTCATGAAACATTCAGTGGCAATGTAGGATATGTTTCTGAAAAACATCGCGGGGTGGTGCGCATTGTATGGGTGTGTAACATTACATTCACTAGTAGGAGTGAGAAAAACATCACGGGGTGGTGCGCATTGTATGGGTTTGTAACATTCCATTCACTAGTAGGAGTGAGAAAAACATCATGGGGTGCTTTGAATCGGATGGTCTGAATTAGGATAGGCAGTGAGTGGCAATGTAGTATGGAGAAAGGCACCGTGGGGTGGTCAGCAAGGGGAGGTCAGGGAACATGCAGTGGCAATGTAGGATAGGTTTCTGAAAAACAGCGTGGGTTGTGGCGCATTGTATGGGTGGTAACATTACATTCACTAGTAGGAGTGAGAAAAACATCACGGGGTAGTGTGAATCGGAGGGTCTGAATTAGGATAGGAAGTGAGTGGCAATCTAGGATGGAGAAAAGCACTGCGGGGTGGTCAGCATGTGGAGGTCAGGGAATTTGCAGTGGCATTGCAGGATAGGTTTCTGAAAAACATCGCGGGGTGGTGCGCATTGTATGGGTGTGTAACATTACATTCACTAGTAGGAGTGAGAAAAACATCGCGGGGTGTTGCGCATTGTATGGGTGTGTAACTTTACATTCACTAGTATTTGTGAGAAAAACATCACGGGGTGGTGTGATTTGGAGGGTCTGAATTAGGATAGGCAGTGAGTGTCATTGTGGGATGGAGAAAAGCACCGCTGGATGGTCAGCATGGGGATGTCAGGGAACATGCAGTGCAATGAAGGATAGGTTTATGAAAAAAATCACGGGGTGGTGCGCATTGTATGTGTGTGTAACATTACATTCACGAGTAGGAGTGAGAAACACATCATGGGTTGGTGCGCATTGCATGGGTGTGTAACATTACATTCACTAGTAGGAGTGAGAAAAACATCACGGGGTGGTGCGCATTGTATGGGTGTGTAACGTTACATTCACTAGTAGGCGTGAGACAAACATCGCGGTGTGGTGTGAATCGGAGGATCTGAGTTAGGATAGGAAGTGAGTGGCAATGTAGGATGGAGAAAGCACCTCGGGGTGGTCAGCATGGGGAAGTCAGGGAACATGCAGTGGCAATGTATGATAGGTTTCTGAAAAACATCGCGGGGTGGTGCGCATTGTATGGGTGTGTAACATTACATTCACTAGTAGGAGTGAGAAAAACATCGCGGGGTGTTGCGCATTGTATGGGTGTGTAAATTTACATTCACTAGTAGGAATGAGAAAAACATCACGGCGTGGTGTGAATCGGAGGGTCTGAATTAGGATAGGCAGTGAGTGGCAATGTAGGATGGGGAAAAGCACAGCGGGGTGGTCAGCATGGGGAGGACAGGGAAAATGAAGTGGCAATGTAGGATAGGTTTCTGAAAAACATCGCGGGGTGGTGCGAATTGTATGGGTGTGTAACATTACATTCACTAGTAGGAGTGAGAAAAACATCTTGGGGTGTTGCGCATTGTATGTGTGTAACATTACATTCACTAGTAAGAGTGAGAAAAACATCACGGGGTGGTGTGAATCGGAGGGTCTGAATTAGGATAGGAAGTGAGTGGCAATGTAGGATGGAGAAAAGCACCTCGGGGTGGTAAGCCTGGGGAAGTCAGGGAACATGCAGTGACAATGTAGGATAGGTTTCTGAAAAACATCGCGGGGTGGTGCGCATTGTATGGGTGTGTAACATTACATTCACTAGTAGCAGTGAGAAAAACATCAGGGGGTGGTGTGAATCGGAGGGTCTGAAATAGGATATGCATGGAGTGGCAATGTAGGATGGGGAAAAGCACCGCGGCGTGGTCAGCATGTGGAGTTCAGGGAACATGCAGTGACAATGTAGGATAGGTTTCTGAAAAACATCGCGGGTTGGTGCACATTGTATAGGTGTGTAACATTACATTCACTAGTAGGAGGAGAAAAACTTAACGGGGTGGTGTGAATCGGAGGGCCTAAATAGGATAGGCAGTGAGTGGCAATGTAGGATGGAGCAAAACACCGCGGTGTGATCAGCATGTGGAGGTCAGGAAACATGCAGTGGCAATGTAGGATAGGTTTCTGAAAAACATCTCGGGGTGGTGCGCATTGTAAGCGTGTGTAACATTACATTCACTAGTAGGAGAGAGAAAAACATCACGGGGTGGTGTGAATCTGAGGGTCTGAATTAGGATAGGCAGTGAGTGGCAATGTAGATGGAGAAAAGCACTGCGGGGTGGTCAGCAAGGGGAGGTCAGCGAACATGCAGTGGCAATGTAGTATAAGTTTCTGAAAAACATCGCGGGGTGGTGCGCATTGTATGGGTGTGTAACATTACATTCACTATTAGGAGTGAGAAAAACCTCGCGGGGTGTGGCGCATTGTATGGGTGTGTAACTTTACATTCACTAGTAGGAGTGAGAAAAACATCACGGGGTGGTGTGAGTTGGAGGGTCTGAATTAGGATAGGCAGTGATTGGCATTGTAGGATGGAGAAAAGCACCACTGGATGGTCAGCATGGGGAAGTCACGGAACATACAGTGGCAATGTAGGATAGGTTTCTGAAAAACATCGCGTGGTGGTGCGCATTGTATGGGTGTGTAACATTACATTCACTAGTGGGAGTGAGAAAAACATCACGGGGTGAAGTGAATCGGAGGGTCTGAATTAGAGTAGGCAGTGAGAGGCAAGGTAGGATGGAGAAAAGCACCGCGGGGTGGTCAGCATGGGGAGGTCAGGGAACTTGCAGTGGCAATGAAGGATAGGTTTCGGGAAAACATCGCGGGGTGGTGCGCATTGTATGGGTGTGTAACATTACATTCACTAGTAGGAGTGAGAAACACATCATGGGTTGGTGCGCATTGTATGGGTGTGTAACAATACCTTCACTAGTAGGAGTGAGAAAAACATCACGGGGTGGTGCGCATTGTATGGGTGTGTAACATTACATTCACCAGTAGGAGTGAGAAAAACATCGCGGTTTGGTGTGAATCGGAGGATCTGAATTAGGATAGGAAGTGAGTGGCAATGTAGGATGGAGAAAAGCACATCGGGGTGGTCAGCATGGGGAAGTCAGGGAACATGCAGTGGCCATGTAGGATAGGTTTCTGAAAAACTTCGCGGGGTGGTGCGCATTGTATGGGTGTGTAACATTACATTCACTAGTAGGAGGAGAAAAAGATAACGGGGTGGTGTGAATCAGAGGGTCTAAATAGGATAGCCAGTGAGTGGCAATGTAGGATGGATAAAAGCACAGCGGGGTGGTCAGCATGGGGAGGTCATGGAACATGCAGTGGCAATGTAGGATAGGTTTCTGAAAAACATCGCGGGGTGGTGCGCATTGTATGGGTGTGTAACATTACATTCACTAGTAGGAGTGAGAAAAACATTGCGGGGTGTTGCGCATTGTATGGTTGTGTAACATTACATTCACTAGTAGGAGTGAGAAAAACATCACGGGATGGTTTGAATCGGAGGGTCTGAATTAGGATACGCAGTGAGTGGCAATTTAGAATGGAAAAAAGCACCGCGGGGTGGTCAGCATGGTGAGGTCAGATAACATGCAGTGGCAATGTAGGATAGGTTTCTGAAAAACATCGCGGGGTGGTGAGCATTGTATGGGTGTGTAACATTACATTCACTAGTAAGAGTGAGAAAAACATCACGGGGTGGTGTGAATCGGAGGGTCTGATTTAGGACAGGAAGTGAGTGGCAATGTAGGATGGGGAAAAGCACCTGGGGGTGGTCAGCATGGGGAAGTCAGGGAACATGCAGTGGCAATGTAGGATAGGTTTCTGAAAAACATCCGGGGGTGGTGCGCATTGTATGGGTGTGTAACATTACATTCACTAGTAGGAGTTCGTAAAACATCACGGGTTGGTGCACATTGTATGGGTGTGTAACATTACATTCACTAGTAGGAGTGAGAAAAACATCGCCGTGTGGTGTGAATCGGAGTATCTGAATTAGGATAGGAAGTGAGTGGCAATGTAGGATGGAGAAAAGCACCTCGGGGTGGTCAGCATGGGGAAGTCAGGGAACATGCAGTGGCAATGTAGGATAGGTTTCTGAAAAACATCGCGGGGTGGTGTGCATTGTATGGGTGTGTAACATTACATTCACTAGTAGGAGTGAGAAAAACAGCGCGGGGTGTTGCGCATTGTATGGCTGTGTAACTTTACATTCACTAATAGGTGGGAGAAAAACATCACTGGGTGGTGTGATTTGGAGGGTCTGAATTAGGATAGGCAGTGAGTGGCAATGTAGGATGGAGAAAAGCACTGATGGGTGGTCAGCATGGGGAGGTCATGGAACATGCAGTGGCAATGTAGGATAGGTTTCTGAAAAACATCGCGGGGTGGTGAGCATTTTATGGGTGTGTATCATTACATTCACTAGTAGGAGTGAGAAAAACATCACGGGGTGGTGTGAATCGGAGAGTCTGAATTAGGATAGGCAGTGAGAGGCAATGTAGGATGGAGAAAAGAACCGCGGGGTGGTCAGCATTGGGAGGTCACGGAACATGCAGTGGCAATGAAGGACAGGTTTCTGAAAAACATCGCGGGGTGGTGCGCATTGTATGGGTGTTTAACATTACATTCACTAGTAGGAGTGAGAAAAACATCATGGGGTGGTGCGACTTGTATGCGTGTTTAACATTACATTCACTAGTAGGAGTGAGAAGAACATCACGGGGTGGTTTGAATCGGAGGGTCTGAATTAGGATACGCAGTGAGTGGCAATTTAGGATGGAAAAAAACACCGCGGGGTCGTCAGCATGGTGAGGTCAGATAACATGCAGTGGCAATGTAGGATAGGTTTCGGAAAAACATCGCGGGGTGGTGAGCATTTTATGGTTGTGTAACATTACATTCACTAGTAGGAGTGAGAAAAACATCACGGGGTCGTGTGAATCGGAGAGTCTGAATTAGGATAGGCAGTGAGTGGTAATGTAGGATGGGGAAAAGCACCGCGGTGTGGTCAGCATGGGGAGGTCAGGGAAAATGAAGTGGCAATGTAGGATAGTTTCTGAAAAACATCTCGGGGTGGTGCGCATTGTATGGATGTGTAACATTACATTCACTAGTAGGAGTGAGAAAAACATCACAGGGTCGTGCACATTGTATGGGTGTGTAACATTACATTCAATAGTAGCAGTGAGAAAAACATCGCGGTGTGGTGTGAATCAGAGGATCTGAATGAGGATAGGAAGTGAGTGGCAATGTAGGATGGAGAAAAGCACCTTGGGGTGGTCACCATGGGGAAGTCAGGGAACATGCAGTGGCAATGTGGGATAGGTTTCTGAAAAACAACCGGGGGTGGTGTGCATTGTATTGGTGTGGAACATTACATTCACTTGTAGGAGTGAGAAAAACATCACGGGGTGGTGTGAGTCGTAGGGTCTGAATTAGGGTACGCAGTGAGTGGCAATGTAGGATGGGGAAAAGCACCGCGGGTTTGTCAGCATGGGGAGCTCAGGGAACATGCAGTGGCAATGTAGGATAGGTTTCTGAAAAACATCGTGGGGTGGTGCGCATTGTATGGGTGTGTAACATCACATTCACTCGTAGGATTGAGAAAAACATCACGGGGTGGTGTGAATCGGAGGGTCTGAATTAGGATAGGCATGGAGTGGCAATGTAGGATGGGGAAAAGCACCGCGGTGTGGTCAGCATGTGGAGGTCAGGGAACATGCAGTGACAATGTAGGATAGGTTTCTGAAAAACATCGCGGGTTTGTGCACATTGTATGGGTGTGTAACATTACATTCACTAGTAGGAGTGAAAAAAACATCACGGGATGGTGTGAATCGGAGGGTCCGAATTAGGATAGGCAGTGAGTGGCAATGTACGGTGGAGAGAAGCACCGCGGGGTGCTCAGCATGGGGAGGTCAGGGAACATGCAGTGGCAATGTAGGATAGGTTTCTGAAAACATCGCGGAGTGGTGCGCATTGTATGGGTGTGTCACATTACATTCACTAGTAGGAGTGAGAAAAACATCACCGGGTGGTGTGTATCGGAGGACCTGAATTAGGATAGGGAGTGAGTGGCATTGTAGGATGGAGAAAAGCACCGCTGGATGGTCAGCATGGGGAAGTCACGGAACATGCAGTGGCAATGTAGGATAGGTTTCTGAAAAACATCACGGGGTGGTGCGCATTGTATGGGTGTGTAACATTACATTCACTAGTAGGAGTGAGAAAAACATCACGGGGTGGAGTGAATCGGAGACTCTGAATTAGAGTAGGCAGTGAGAGGCAAGGTAGGATGGAGAAAAGCACCGCGGGGTGGTCAGCATGGGGAGGTCAGGGAACATGCAGTGGCAATGAAGGATAGGTTTCTGAAAAACATCGCGGTGTGGTGCGCATTGTATGGGTGTGTAACATTACATTCACTAGTAGGAGTGAGAAACACATCATGGGTTGGTGCGCATTGTATGGGTGTGTAACATTACCTTCACTAGTAGGAGTGAGAAAAACATCGCCGTGTGGTGTGAATCGGAGGATCTGAATTAGGATAGGAAGTGAGTGGCAATGTAGGATGGAGAAAAGCACCTCGGGGTCGTCCGCATGGGGAAGTCAGGGAACATGCAGTGGCAATGTAGGATAGGTTTCTGAAAAACATCGCGGGGTGGTGTGCATTGTATGGGTGTGTAACATTACATTCACTAGTAGGAGTGAGAAAAACAGCGCGGGGTGTTGCGCATTGTATGGCTGTGTAACTTTACATTCACTAGTAGGTGGGAGAAAAACATCACTGGGTGGTGTGATGTGGAGGGTCTGAATTAGGATAGCCAGTGAGTGGCAATGTAGGATGGAGAAAAGCACCGCTGAATGATCAGCATGGGGATGTCAGGAAACATGCAGTGGCAATGTAGGATAGGTTTCTGAAAAACATCGCGGGGTGGTGTGCATTGTATGGGTGTGTAACATTACATTCACTAGTAGGAGTGAGAAAAACAGCGCGGGGTGTTGCGCATTGTATGGCTGTGTAACTTTACATTCACTAGTAGGAGTGAGAAAAACATCACGGGGTGGTTTGAATCGGAGGGTCTGAATTAGGATAGGCAGTGAGAGGCAATGTAGGATGGAGAAAAGAACCGCGGGGTGGTCAGCATTGGGAGGTCACGGAACATGCAGTGGCAATGAAGGACAGGTTTGTGAAAAACATCGCGGGGTGGTGCGCATTGTATGGGTGTGTAACATTACATTCACTAGTAGGAGTGAGAAAAACATCATGGGGTGGTGCGACTTGTGTGCGTGTTTAACATTACATTCACTAGTAGGAGTGAGAAAAACATCACGGGGTGGTTTGAATCGGAGGGTCTGAATTAGGATACGCAGTGAGTGGCAATTTAGGATGGAAAAAAGCACCGCGGGGTGGTCAGCATGGTGAGGTCAGATAACATGCAGTGGCAATGTAGGATAGGTTTCGGAAAAACATTGCGGGGTGGTGAGCATTTTATGGGTGTTTAACATTACATTCACTAGTAGGAGTGAGAAAAACATCACGGAGTGGTGTGAATCGGAGGGTCTGAATTAGGATAGGCAGTGAGTGGCAATGTAGGATGGGGAAAAGCACCGCGGTGTGGTCAGCATGGGGAGGTCAGGGAAAATGAAGTGGCAATGTAGGATAGTTTCTGAAAAACATCGCTTGGTGGTGCGCATTGTATGGGTGTGTAACATTACATTCACTAGTAGGAGTGAGAAAAACATCACAGGGTCGTGCACATTGTATGGGTGTGTAACATTACATTCACTAGTAGGAGTGAGAAAAACATCGCGGTGTGGTGTGAATCGGAGGATCTGAATGAGGATAGGAAGTCAGAGGCAATGTAGGATGGAGAAAAGCACTTCGGGGTGGTCAGCATGGGGAAGTCAGGGAACATGCTGTGGCAATGTGGGATAGGTTTCTGAAAAACATCCGGGGGTGGTGTGTATTGTATGGGTGTGTAACATTACATTCACTAGTAGGAGTGAGAAAAACATCACGGGGTGGTGTGAATCGGAGGATCTGAATTAGGATAGGCATTGAGAGGCAATGTAGGATGGAGAAAAGCACCACGGGGTGGTCAGCATGGGGAGGTCATGGAACATGCAGTGGCAATGAAGGATAGTTTTCTGAAAAACATCGCGGGGTGGTGCGCATTGTATGGGTGTGTAACATTACATTCACTAGTAGGAGTGAGAAACACATCATGGGTTGGTGCGCATTGTATGGGTGTGTAACATTACATTCACTAGTAGGAGTGAGAAAAAACATCACGGGGCGGTTTGAATCGGAGGGTCTGAATTAGGATACGCAGTGAGTGGCAATTTAGGATGGAAAAAAGCACCGCGGGGTGGTCAGCATGGTGAGGTCAGATAACATGCAGTGGCATGTAGGATAAGTTTCTAAAAAATATCATGAGGTGGTGAGCATTGTATGGGTGTGTAACATTACATTCACTAGTAGGAGTGAGAAAAACATCACGGGGTGGTGTGAATCTGAGGGTCTGAATTAGGATAGGCTGTGAGTGGCAATGTAGGATGGGGAAAAGCACCGCGGGGTGGTCAGCATGGGGAGGTCAGGGAAAATGAAGTGGCAATGTAGGATAGGTTTCTGAAAAACATCGCGGGGTGGTGCGCATTGTATGGGTGTGTAACATTACATTCACTAGTAGGAGGAGAAAAAGATAACGGGGTGGTGTGAATCGGAGGGTCTAAATAGGATAGCCAGTGAGTGGCAATGTAGGATGGAGAAAAGCACAGCGGGGTGGTCATCATGGGGAGGTCATGGAACATGCAGTGGCAATGTAGGATAGGTTTCTGAAAAACATCGCGGGGTGGTGCGCATTGTATGGGTGTGTAACATTACATTCACTAGTAGGAGTGAGAAAAACATTGCGGGGTGTTGCGCATTGTATGGTTGTGTAACATTACATTCACTAGTAGGAGTGAGAAAAACATCACGGGATGGTTTGAATCGGAGGGTCTGAATTAGGATACGCAGTGAGTGGCAATTTAGGATGGAAAAAAGCACCGCGGGGTGGTCAGCATGGTGAGGTCAGATAACATGCAGTGGCAATGTAGGATAGGTTTCTGAAAAACATCGCGGGGTGGTGAGCATTGTATGGGTGTGTAACATTACATTCACTAGTAAGAGTGAGAAAAACATCACGGGGTGGTGTGAATCGGAGGGTCTGATTTAGGACAGGAAGTGAGTGGCAATGTAGGATGGGGAAAAGCACCTGGGGGTGGTCAGCATGGGGAAGTCAGGGAACATGCAGTGGCAATGTAGGATAGGTTTCTGAAAAACATCCGGGGGTGGTGCGCATTGTATGGGTGTGTAACATTACATTCACTAGTAGGAGTTCGTAAAACATCACGGGTTGGTGCACATTGTATGGGTTTGTAACATTACATTCACTAGTAGGAGTGAGAAAAACATCGCCGTGTGGTGTGAATCGGAGTATCTGAATTAGGATAGGAAGTGAGTGGCAATGTAGGATGGAGAAAAGCTCCTCAGGGTGGTCAGCATGGGGAAGTCAGGGAACATGCAGTGGCAATGTAGGATAGGTTTCTGAAAAACATCGCGGGGTGGTGTGCATTGTATGGGTGTGTAACATTACATTCACTAGTAGGAGTGAGAAAAACAGCGCGGGGTGTTGCGCAACGTATGGCTGTGTAACTTTACATTCACTAGTAGGTGGGAGAAAAACATCACTGGGTGGTGTGATTTGGAGGGTCTGAATTAGGATAGGCAGTGAGTGGCAATGTAGGATGGAGAAAAGCACCGCTGGATGATCAGCATGTGGAAGTCAGGGAACATGCAGTGGCAATGTAGGATAGGTTTCTGAAAAACATTGCGGGGTGGGGCGCATTGTATGTGTGTGTAACATTACATTCACTAGTAGGAGTGAGAAAAACATCACGGGGTGGTGTGAATCGGAGAGTCTGAATTAGGATAGGCAGTGAGAGGCAATGTAGGATGGAGAAAAGAACCGCGGGGTGGTCAGCATTGGGAGGTCACGGAACATGCAGTGGCAATGAAGGACAGGTTTCTGAAAAACATCGCGGGGTGGTGCGCATTGTATGGGTGTGTAACATTACATTCACTAGTAGGAGTGAGAAAAACATCATGGGGTGGTGCGACTTGTATGCGTGTTTAACATTACATTCACTAGTAGGAGTGAGAAGAACATCACGGCGTGGTTTGAATCGGAGGGTCTGAATTAGGATACGCAATGAGTGGCAATTTAGGATGAAAAAAAGCACCGCGGGGTGGTCAGCATGGATGGTCAGATAACATGCAGTGGCAATGTAGGATAGGTTTCGGAAAAACATCGCGGGGTGGTGAGCATTTTATGGTTGTGTAACATTACATTCACTAGTAGGAGTGAGAAAAACATCACGGGGTCGTGTGAATCGGAGAGTCTGAATTAGGATAGGCAGTGAGTGGTAATGTAGGATGGGGAAAAGCACCGCGGTGTGGTCAGCATGGGGAGGTCAGGGAAAATGAAGTGGCAATGTAGGATAGTTTCTGAAAAACATCTCAGGGTGGTGCGCATTGTATGGCTGTGTAACATTACATTCACTAGTAGGAGTGAGAAAAACATCACAGGGTCGTGCACATTGTATGGGTGTGTAACATTACATTCAATAGTAGCAGTGAGAAAAACATCGCGGTGTGGTGTGAATCGGAGGATCTGAATGAGGATAGGAAGTGAGTGGCAATGTAGAATGGAGAAAAGCACCTCGGGGTGGTCAGCATGGGGAAGTCAGGGAACATGCAGTGGCAATGTAGGATAGGTTTCTGAAAAACAACCGGGGGTGGTGTGCATTGTATTGGTGTGTAACATTACATTCACTTGTAGGAGTGAGAAAAACATCACGGGGTGGTGTGAGTCATAGGGTCTGAATTAGGGTAGGCAGTGAGTGGCAATGTAGGATGGGGAAAAGCACCGCGGGTTTGTCAGCATGGGGATCTCAGGGAACATGCAGTGGCAATGTAGGATAGGTTTCTGAAAAACATCGTGGGGTGGTGCGCATTGTATGGGTGTGTAACATCACATTCACTCGTAGGATTGAGAAAAACATCACGGGGTGGTGTGAATCGGAGGGTCTGAATTAGGATAGGCATGGAGTGGCAATGTAGGATGGGGAAAAGCACCGCGGTGTGGTCAGCATGTGGAGGTCAGGGAACATGCATTGACAATGTAGGATAGGTTTCTGAAAAACATCGCGGGTTGGTGCACATTGTATGGGTGTGTAACATTACATTCACTAGTAGGAGGAGAAAAACTTAACGGGGTGGTGTGAATCGGAGGGCCTAAATAGGATAGGCAGTGAGTGGCAATGTAGGATGGAGAAAAGCACCGCGGTGTGGTCAGCATGGGGAGGTCAGGGAACATGCAGTGGCAATGTAGGATAGGTTTTTGAAAAACATCGCGGGATTGTGTGCATTGTATGGGTGTGTAACATTACATTCACTAGTAGGAGTGAAAAAAACATCACGGGATGGTGTGAATCGGAGGGTCCGAATTAGGATAGGCAGTGAGTGGCAATGTACGATGGAGAGAAGCACCGCGGGGTGCTCAGCATGGGGAGGTCAGGGAACATGCAGTGGCAAAGTAGGATAGGTTTCTGAAAAACATCGCGGAGTGGTGCGCATTGTATGGGTGTGTCACATTACATTCACTAGTAGGAGTGAGAAAAACATCACGGGGTGGTGTGTATCGGAGGACCTGAATTAGGATAGGGAGTGAGTGGCATTGTAGGATGGAGAAAAGCACCGCTGGATGGTCAGCATGGGGAAGTCACAGAACATGCAGTGGCAATGTAGGATAGGTTTCTGAAAAACATCACGGGGTGGTGCGCATTGTATGGGTGTGTAACATTACATTCACTAGTAGGAGTGAGAAAAACATCACGGGGTGGAGTGAATCGGAGGGTCTGAATTAGAGTAGGCAGTGAGAGGCAAGGTAGGATGGAGAAAAGCACCGCGGGGTGGTCAGCATGGGGAGGTCAGGGAACATGCAGTGGCAATGAAGGATAGGTTTCTGAAAAACATCGCGGTGTGGTGCGCATTGTATGGGTGTGTAACATTACATTCACTAGTAGGAGTGAGAAACACATCATGGGTTGGTGCGCATTGTATGGGTGTGTAACATTACCTTCACTAGTAGGAGTGAGAAAAACATCGCCGTGTGGTGTGAATCGGAGGATCTGAATTAGGATAGGAAGTGAGTGGCAATGTAGGATGGAGAAAAGCACCTCGGGGTGGTCCGCATGGGGAAGTCAGGGAACATGCAGTGGCAATGTAGGATAGGTTTCTGAAAAACATCGCGGGGTGGTGTGCATTGTATGGGTGTGTAACATTACATTCACTAGTAGGAGTGAGAAAAACAGCGCGGGGTGTTGCGCATTGTATGGCTGTGTAACTTTACATTCACTAGTAGGTGGGAGAAAAACATCACTGGGTGGTGTGATGTGGAGGGTCTGAATTAGGATAGCCAGTGAGTGGCAATGTAGGATGGAGAAAAGCACCGCTGAATGATCAGCATGGGGATGTCAGGAAACATGCAGTGGCAATGTAGGATAGGTTTCTGAAAAACATTGTGGGGTGGGGCGCATTGTATGTGTGTGTAACATTACATTCACTAGTAGGAGTGAGAAAAACATCACGGGGTGGTGTGAATCGGAGGGTCTGAATTAGGATAGGCAGTGAGAGGCAATGTAGGATGGAGAAAAGAACCGCGGGGTGGTCAGCATTGGGAGGTCACGGAACATGCAGTGGCAATGAAGGACAGGTTTCTGAAAAACATCGCGGGGTGGTGCGCATTGTATGGGTGTGTAACATTACATTCACTAGTAGGAGTGAGAAAAACATCATGGGGTGGTGCGACTTGTATGCGTGTTTAACATTACATTCACTAGTAGGAGTGAGAAAAACATCACGGGGTGGTTTGAATCGGAGGGTCTGAATTAGGATACGCAGTGAGTGGCAATTTAGGATGGAAAAAAGCACCGCGGGGTGGTCAGCATGGTGAGGTCAGATAACATGCAGTGGCAATGTAGGATAGCTTTCGGAAAAACATCGCGGGGTGGTGAGCATTTTATGGGTGTTTAACATTACATTCACTAGTAGGAGTGAGAAAAACATCACGGGGTCGTGTGAATCGGAGGGTCTGAATTAGGATAGGCAGTGAGTGGCAATGTAGGATGGGGAAAAGCACCGCGGTGTGGTCAGCATGGGCAGGTCAGGGAAAATGAAGTCGCAATGTAGGATAGTTTCTGAAAAACATCGCTTGGTGGTGCGCATTGTATGGGTGTGTAACATTACATTCACTAGTAGGAGTGAGAAAAACATCACAGGGTCGTGCACATTGTATGGGTGTGTAACATTACATTCACTAGTAGGAGTGAGAAAAACATCGCGGTGTGGTGTGAATCGGAGGATCTGAATGAGGATAGGAAGTGAGAGGCAATGTAGGATGGAGAAAAGCACCTCGGGGTGGTCAGCATGGGGAAGTCAGGGAACATGCAGTGGCAATGTGGGATAGGTTTCTGAAAAACATCCGGGGGTGGTGTGTATTGTATGGGTGTGTAACATTACATTCACTAGTAGGAGTGAGAAAAACATCACGGGGTGGTGTGAATCGGAGGATCTGAATTAGGATAGGCATTGAGAGGCAATGTAGGATGGAGAAAAGCACCGCGGGGTGGTCAGCATGGGGAGGTCATGGAACATGCAGTGGCAATGAAGGATAGGTTTCTGAAAAACATCGCGGGGTGGTGCGCATTGTATGGGTGTGTAACATTACATTCACTAGTAGGAGTGAGAAACACATCATGGGTTGGTGCGCATTGTATGGGTGTGTAACATTACATTCACTAGTAGGAGTGAGAAAAAACATCACGGGGCGGTTTGAATCGGAGGGTCTGAATTAGAATACGCAGTGAGTGGCAATTTAGGATGGAAAAAAGCACCGCGGGGTGGTCAGCATGGTGAGGTCAGATAACATGCAGTGGCATGTAGGATAAGTTTCTAAAAAACATCATGAGGTGGTGAGCATTGTATGGGTGTGTAACATTACATTCACTAGTAGGAGTGAGAAAAACATCACGGGGTGGTGTGAATCTGAGGGTCTGAATTAGGATAGGCTGTGAGTGGCAATGTAGGATGGGGAAAAGCACCGCGGGGTGGTCAGCATGGGGAGGTCAGGGAAAATGAAGTGGCAATGTAGGATAGGTTTCTGAAAAACATCGCGGGGTGGTGCGCATTGTATGTGTGTGTAACATTACATTCACTAGTAGCAGTGAGAAAAACATCACGGGGTGGTGTGATTCGTAGTGTCTGAATTAGGATAGGCAGTGAGTGGCGATGTAGGATGGAGAAAAGCACCGCGGGGTTGTCAGCATGGGGATGTCAGGGAACATGCAGTGGCAATGTACGATAGGATTCTGAAAAACATCGCGGGGTGGTGCGCATTGTATAGGTGTGTAACATTACATTCACTAGTAGGAGTGAGAAAAACATTACGGGGTGGTGCGCATTGTATGGGTGTGTAACATTACATTCACTAGTAAGAGGGAGAAAAACATCACGGGGTGGTGTGAATCACAGGGTCTGAATTAGGATAGGAAGTGAGTGGCAATGTAGGATGGAGAAAAGCACCTCGGGGTGGTCAGCATGTTGAAGTCAGGGAACATGCAGTGGCAATGTAGGATAGGTTTCTGAAAAACATCGCGGGGTGGTGCGCATTGTATGGGTGTGTAACATTACATTCACTAGTAGGAGTGAGAAAAACATCACGGGGTGGTGTGAATCGTAGGGTCTGAATTAGGATAGACAGTGAGTGGCAATGTAGGATGGAGAAAAGCACCGTGGGGTGGTCAGCATGGGGAGGTCAGGGAACATGCAGTGGCAATGTAGGATAGGTTTCTGAAAAACATCGGGGGAGGTGCGCACTGTATGGATGTGTAACATTACATTCACTAGTAGGACTGAGAAAAACATCACGGGGTGGTGTGAATCGGAGGGTCTGAATTAGGATAGGCATTGAGTGGCAATGTAGGATGGGGTAAAGCACAGCAGGGTGGTCAGCATGTGGAGGTCAGGGAACATGCAGTGACAATGTAGGATAGGTTTCTGAAAAACATCGCGGGGTGGTGCATATTGTATGGGTGTGTAACATTACATTGACTAGTAGGAGGAGAAAAACATAACAGGGTGGTGTGTATCGGAGGGTCTAAATATGATAGGCAGTGAGTGGCAATGTAGGATGGAGAAAAGCACTGATGGGTGGTCAGCATGGGGAGGTCATGGAACATGCAGTGGCAATGTAGGATAGGTTTCTGAAAAACATCGCGGGGTGGTGAGCATTGTATGGGTGTGTAACATTACATTCACTAGTAGGAGTGAGAAAAACATCACGGGGTGGTGTGAATCGGAGGGTCTGAATTAGGATAGGCATTGAGAGGCAATGTAGGATGGAGAAAAGCACCGCGGGGAGGTCAGCATGGTGAGGTCAGATAACATGCAGTGGCAATGTAGGATAGGTTTCGGACAAACATCGCGGGGTGGTGCACATTGTATGGGTGTGTAACATTACATTCACTAGTAGGAGTGAGAAAAACATCACAGGGTCGTGCACATTGTATGGGTGTGTAACATTACCTTCACTAGTAGCAGTGAGAAAAACATCGCGGTGTGGTGTGAATCGGAGGATCTGAATGAGGATAGGAAGTGAGTGGCAATGTAGGATGGAGAAAAGCACCTCGGGGTGGTCAGCATGGGGAAGTCAGGGAACATGCAGTGGCAAAGTGGGATAGGTTTCTGAAAAACATCCGGGGGTGGTGTGCATTGTATTGGTGTGTAACATTACATTCACTTGTAGGAGTGAGAAAAACATCACGGGGTGGTGTGAATCGTAGGGTCTGAATAAGGGTAGGCAGTGAGTGGCAATGTAGGATGGGGAAAAGCACCGCGGGTTTGTCAGCATGGGGAGCTCAGGGAACATGCAGTGGCAATGTAGGATAGGTTTCTGTAAAACATCGTGGGGTGGTGCGCATTGTATGGGTGTGTAACATCACATTCACTCGTAGGATTGAGAAAAACATCACGGGGTGGTGTGAATCGGAGGGTCTGAATTAGGATAGGCATGGAGTGGCAATGTAGGATGGGGAAAAGCACCGCGGTGTGGTCAGCATGTGGAGGTCAGGGAACATGCAGTGACAATGTAGGATAGGGTTCTGAAAAACATCGCGGGTTGGTGCACATTGTATGGGTGTGTAACTTTACATTCACTAGTAGGAGGAGAAAAACTTAACGGGGTGGTGTGAATCGGAGGGCCTAAATAGGATAGGCAGTGAGTGGCAATGTAGGATGGAGAAAAGCACCGCGGGGTGGTCATCATGGGGAGGTCAGGGAACATGCAGTGGCAATGTAGGATAGGTTTTTGAAAAACATCGCGGGATTGTGTGCATTGTATGGGTGTGTAACATTACATTCACTAGTAGGAGTGAAAAAAACATCACGGGGTTGTGTGAATCGGAGGGTCTGAATTAGGATAGGCAGTGAGTGGCAATGTACGATGGAGAGAAGCACCGCGGGGTGCTCAGCATGGAGAGGTCAGGGAACATGCAGTGGAAATGTAGGATAGGTTTCTGAAAAACCTCGCGGAGTGGTGCGCATTGTATGGGTGTGTCACATTACATTCACTACTAGGAGTGAGAAAAACATCACGGGGTGGTGTGTATCGGAGGGCCTGAATTAGGATAGGGAGTGAGTGGCATTGTAGGATGGAGAAAAGCACCACTGGATGGTCAGCATGGGGAAGTCACGGAACATGCAGTGGCAATGTAGGATAGGTTTCTGAAAAACATCGCGGGGTGGTGCGCATTGTATGGGTGTGTAACATTACATTCACTAGTAGGAGTGAGAAAAACATCACGGGGTGGAGTGAATCGGAGGGTCTGAATTAGAGTAGGCAGTGAGAGGCAAGGTAGGATGGAGAAAAGCACCGCGGGGTGGTCAGCATGGGGAGGTCAAGGAACATGCAGTGGCAATGAAGGATAGGTTTCTGAAAAACATCGCGGGGTGGTGCGCATTGTATGGGTGTGTAACATTACATTCACTAGTAGGAGTGAGAAACACATCATGGGTTGGTGCGCATTGTATGGGTGTGTAACATTACCTTCACTAGTAGGAGTGAGAAAAACATCACGGGGTGGTTTGAATCGGAGGGTCTGAATTTGGATACGCAGTGAGTGGCAATTTAGGATGGAAAAAAGCACCGCGGGGTGGTCAGCATGGTGAGGTCAGATAACATGCAGTGGCATGTAGGATAAGTTTCTAAAAAACATCACGAGGTGGTGAGCATTGTATGTGTGTGTAACATTACATTCACTAGTAGCAGTGAGAAAAACATCACGGGGTGGTGTGATTCGTAGGGTCTGAATTAGGATAGGCAGTGAGTGGCGATGTAGGATGGAGAAAAGCACCGCGGGGTTGTCAGCATGGGGAGGTCAGGGAACATGCACTGGCAATGTAGGATAGGTTTCTGAAAAACATCGCGGGGTGGTGCGCATTGTATGGGTGTGTAACATTACATTCACTAGTAGGAGTGAGAAAAACATTACGGGGTGGTGCGCATTGTATGGGTGTGTAACATTACATTCACTAGTAAGATGGAGAAAAACATCACGGGGTGGTGTGAATCGCAGGGTCTGAATTAGGATAGGAAGTGAGTGGCAATGTAGGATGGAGAAAAGCACCGTGGGGTGGTCAGCATGGGGAGGTCAGGGAACATGCAGTGGCAATGTAGGATAGGTTTCTGAAAAACATCGGGGGAGGTGCGCATTGTATGGATGTGTAACATTACATTCACTAGTAGGACTGAGAAAAACATCACGGGGTGGTGTGAATCGGAGGGTCTGAATTAGGATAGGCATTGAGTGGCAATGTAGGATGGGGTAAAGCACAGCAGGGTGGTCAGCATGTGGAGGTCAGGGAACATGCAGTGACAATGTAGGATAAGTTTCTGAAAAACATCGCGGGGTGTTGCATATTGTATGGGTGTGTAACATTACATTGACTAGTAGGAGGAGAAAAACATAATGGGGTGGTGTGTATCGGAGGGTCTAAATAGGATAGGCAGTGAGTGGCAATGTAGGATGGAGAAAAGCACTGATGGGTGGTCAGCATGGGGAGATCATGGAACATGCAGTGGCAATGTAGGATAGGTTTCTGAAAAACATCGCGGGGTGGTGAGCATTGTATGGGTGTGTAAAATTACATTCACTAGTAGGAGTGAGAAAAACATCACGGGTTTGTGTGAAACGGAGGGTCTGAATTAGGATAGGCAGTGAGTGGCAATGTAGGATTGGAAGAAGCTCCGCGGTGTGGTCAGCATGGGGAGTTCAGGGAAAATGAAATGGCAATGTAGGATAGGTTTCTTAAAATCATCGCGGGGTGGTGCGCATTTTATGGGTGTGTAACATTACATTCACTAGTAGGAGTGAGAAAAACATCACGGGGTGGTGTGATTCGGAGGGTCTGAATTAGGATAGGCAGTGAGTGGCGATGTAGGATAGAGAAAAGCACCGCGGGGTGGTCAGCATGGGGAGGTCAGGGAACATGCAATGGCAATGTAGGATAGGTTTCCGAAAAACAACGCGGTGTGGTGCGCATTGTATGGCTGTGTAACATTACATTCAATAGTAGGAGTGAGAAATACATCACGGGGTGTTGCGCATTGTATACGTGTGTAACATTACATTCACTAGTTAGAGTGAGAACAATCATCACGGGGTAGTATGAATCAGAGGGTCTGAATTAGGATAGGAAGTGAGTGGCAATGTAGGATGGAGAAAAGCACCTCGGGGTGGTCAGCATGGGGAAGTCAGGGAACATGCAGTGGCAATGTAGGATAGGTTTCTGAAAAACATCCGGGGGTGGTGTGCATTGTATGGGTGTGTAACATTACATTCACTAGTAGTAGTGAGAAAAACGTCACGGGGTTGTGTGAATCGTAGGGTCTGAATTAGGATAGGCAGTGAGTGGCAGGGTAGGATGGAGAAAAGCACCGTGGGGTGGTCAGCATGGGGAGGTCAGGGAACATGCAGTGGCAATGTAGGATAGGTTTCTGAAAAACATCGGGGGTGGTGCGCATTGTATGGATGTGTTACATTACATTCAGTAGTAGGAGTGAGAAAAACATCACGGGGTGGTGTGAATCGGAGGGTCTGAATTAGGATAGGCATTGAGTGGCAATGTAGGATGGAGAAAAGCACCGCGGGTTGGTCAGCATGTGGAGGTCAGGGAACATGCAGTGGCAATGGAGGATAGGTTTTTGAAAAACATCGCAGGATGGTGCGCATTGTATGGGTGTGTAACATTACATTCACTAGTAGGAGTGAGAAAAACCTCACGGGGTGGTGTGAATCGGATGGTCGGAATTAGGATAGGGAGTGAGTGGCAATGTAGGATGGAGAAAAGCACCGCAGGTAGGTCAGCATGGGGAGGTCAGGGAACATGCACTGGCAATGTACGATAGGTTTCTGAAAAACATCTCGGGGTGGTGCACACTGTAAGGTTGTGTAACATTACATTCACTAGTAGGAGAGAGAAAAACATCACGGGATGGTGTGAATCTGAGCGTCTCAATTATGATAGGCCGTGAGTTGCAATGTAGGATGGAGAGAAGCAACGCGGGGTGCTCAGCATGGGGAGGTCATGGAAAATGCAGTGGCAATGTAGGATAGGTTTCTGAAAAACATCGCGGAGTGGTGCGCATTGTATGGGTGAGTAACATTACATTCACTAGTAGGAGTGAGAAAAACATCACGAGGTGGTGTGTATCAGAGAGCCTGAATTAGGATAGGCAGTGAGTGGCAATGTAGGATGGAGAAAAACACCGCGGGGTGGTCAGCATGTGGAGGTCAGGAAACATGCAGTGGCACTGTAGGATAGGTTTCTGAAAAACATCTCTGGGTTGTGCGCATTGTAAGGGTGTGTAACATTACATTCACTAGTAGGAGAGAGAAAAACATCACGGGGTGGTGTGAATCTGAGGGTCTGAATTAGGACAGGCAGTGAGTGTCAATGTAGGATGGAGAAAAGCACCGCGGGGTGGTCATCATGTGGAGGTCAGGGAGCAGGCAGTGACAATTTAGGATAGGATTCTGAAATACATCACGGGGTGTGCGCATTGTATGGGTGTGTGACATTACATTCACTAGTAGGAGTGAGAAAAACATCACGGGATGGTGTGAATCGGAGGGTCTGAATTAGCATAGGCAGTGAGTGGCAATGTAGGATGGAGAAAAGCACCGCGGGGTGCTTAGCATGGGGAAGTCAGGGAACATGCAGTGGCAATGTAGGATAGGGTTCTGAAAAACATCGCGGGGTGGTGCGCATTGTATAGGTGTGTAACATTACATTCACCAGTAGGAGTGAGAAAAACATCAAGGGGTGGTGTGAATCGGAGTGTCTAAATAGGATAGGCAGTGAGTGGCAATGTAGGATGGAGAGAAGCAACGCGGGGTGCTCAGCATGGGGAGGTCATGGAACATGCAATGGCAATGTAGGATAGGTTTCTGAAAAACATCGCGGGGTGGTGCGCATTGTATGGGTGCGTAACATTACATTCACCAGTAGGAGTGAGAAAAACATCAAGTGGTGGTGTGAATCGGAGGGTGTGAATTAGTATAGGCAGTGAGTGGCAATGTAGGATGGAGAAAAGCACCGCGGGCTGCTTAACATGGGGAAGTCAGGGAACATGCAGTGGCAATGTAGGATAGGGTTCTGAAAAACATCGCGGGGTGGTGCGCATTGTATAGGTGTGTAACATTACATTCACTAGTAGGAGAGAGAAAAACATCACGGGGTGGTGTGAATCTGAGGGTCTGAATTAGCATAGGCAGTGAGTGGCAATGTAGGATGGAGGAAGCACCGCGGGGTGCTCAGCATGGGGAGGTCAGGGAAAAAGCAGTGGCAATGTAGGATAGGTTTCTGAAAAATATCGCGGAGTGGGGCGCATTGTATGGGTGAGTAACATTACATTCACTAGTAGGAGTGAGAAAAACAACACAAGGTGGTGTGTATCAGACGGCCTGAATTAGGATAGGCAGTGAGTGGCAATGTAGGATGGAGAAAAACACCGCGGGGTGGTCAGCATGTGTAGGTCAGGAAACATGCAGTGGCAATGTAGGATAGGTTTCTGAAAAACATCTCGGGGTGGTGCGCATTGTAAGGGTGTGTAACATTACATTCACTAGTAGGAGAGAGAAAAATATCACGGGGTGGTGTGAACCTGAGGGTCTGAATTAGGATAGGCAGTGAGTGGCAATGTAGGATGGAGAAAAGCACTGCAGGGTGGTCAGCATGTGGAGTTCAGGGAGCAGGCAGTGACAATTTAGGATAGGTTTCTGAAAAACATCGTGGGGTGGTGCGCATTATATGGGTGTGTAACATTACCTTCACTGGTAGGAGTGAGAAAAACATCACGGGGTGGTGTGAATCGTAGGGTCTGAATTAGGATAGGCAGTGAGTCTCAATGTAGGATGGAGAAAAGCACCGTGGGGTGGTCAGCATGGGGAGGTCAGGGAACATGCAGTGGCAATGTAGGATAGGTTTCTGAAAAACATCGCGGGGTGGTGCGCATTGTATGGGTGTGTAACATTACGTTCACCAGTAGGAGTGAGAAAAACATCACAGGGTGGTGTGAATCGGAGTGTCTAAATAGGATAGGCAGTGAGTGGCAATGTAGGATGGAGAGAAGCAACGCGGGGTGCTCAGCATGGGGAGGTCATGGAACATGCAATGGCAATGTAGGATAGGTTTCTGAAAAACATCGCGGGGTGGTGCGCATTGTATGGGTGCGTAACATTACATTCACCAGTAGGAGTGAGAAAAACATCAAGTGGTGGTGTGAATCGGAGGGTGTGAATTAGTATAGGCAGTGAGTGGCAATGTAGGATGGAGAAAAGCAAGGCGGGCTGCTTAACATGGGGAAGTCAGGGAACATGCAGTGGCAATGTAGGATAGGGTTCTGAAAAACATCGCGGGGTGGTGCGCATTGTATAGGTGTGTAACATTACATTCACTAGTAGGAGAGAGAAAAACATCACGGGGTGGTGTGAATCTGAGGGTCTGAATTAGCATAGGCAGTGAGTGGCAATGTAGGATGGAGAGAAGCACCGCGGGGTGCTCAGCATGGGGAGGTCAGGGAAAAAGCAGTGGCAATGTAGGATAGGTTTCTGAAAAATATCGCGGAGTGGGGCGCATTGTATGGGTGAGTAACATTACATTCACTAGTAGGAGTGAGAAAAACAACACAAGGTGGTGTGTATCAGACGGCCTGAATTAGGATAGGCAGTGAGTGGCAATGTAGGATGGAGAAAAACACCGCGGGGTGGTCAGCATGTGTAGGTCAGGAAACATGCAGTGGCAATGTAGGATAGGTTTCTGAAAAACATCTCGGGGTGGTGCGCATTGTAAGGGTGTGTAACATTACATTCACTAGTAGGAGAGAGAAAAATATCACGGGGTGGTGTGAACCTGAGGGTCTGAATTAGGATAGGCAGTGAGTGGCAATGTAGGATGGAGAAAAGCACTGCAGGGTGGTCAGCATGTGGAGTTCAGGGAGCAGGCAGTGACAATTTAGGATAGGTTTCTGAAAAACATCGTGGGGTGGTGCGCATTATATGGGTGTGTAACATTACCTTCACTGGTAGGAGTGAGAAAAACATCACGGGGTGGTGTGAATCGTAGGGTCTGAATTAGGATAGGCAGTGAGTCTCAATGTAGGATGGAGAAAAGCACCGTGGGGTGGTCAGCATGGGGAGGTCAGGGAACATGCAGTGGCAATGTAGGATAGGTTTCTGAAAAACATCGCGGGGTGGTGCGCATTGTATGGGGGTTTAACATTACATTCATTAGTAGGAGTGAAAAAAACATCACGGGGTGGTGTGAATGGGATGGACTGAATTAGGATAAGCATGGAGTGGCAATGTAGGATTGGGAAAAGCACCGCGGGGTGGTCAGCATGTGGAGGTCATGGAACATGCAGTTACAATGAAGGATAGGTTTCTTAAAAACATGGCGGTGTGGTGCACATTGTATGGGTGTGTAACATTACATTCACTAGTAAGAGGTGAAAAACATAAAGGGTGGTGTGAATCGGAGGGTCTAAATAGGATAGGCAGTGAGTGGCAATGTAGGATGGAGAAAAGCACTGCAGGGTGGTCAGCATGGGGAGGTCATGGAACATGCAGTGGCAATGTAGGATAGGGTTCTGAAAAACATCGCGAGGTGGTGCGCATTGTATGGGTGTGTAACATTACATTCACTAGTAGAAGTGAGAAAAAAATCACGGGTTGGTGTGAATCGGAGGGTCTGAATTAGGATAGGCAGTGAGTGGCAATGTAGGATGGAGAAAAGCACCTCGGGGTGGTCAGCATGGGGAAGTCAGGGAACATGCAGTGGCAATGTAGGATAGGTTTCTGAAAAACATCGTGGGGTGGTGTGCATTGTATGGGTGTGTAACATTACATTCACTAGTAGGAGTGAGAAAAACATCATGGGGTGGTGCGACTTGTATGGGTGTTTAACATTACAATCACTAGTAGGAGTGAGAAAAACATCACGGGGTAGTTTGAATCGGAGGGTCTGAATTAGGATACGCAGTGTGTGGCAATTTAGATGGAAAAAAGCACCGCGGGGTGGTCAGCAGGGTGAGGTCAGATAACATGCAGTGGCAATGTAGGATAGGTTTCGGAAAAACATCGCGGGGTGGTGAGCATTTTATGGGTGTGTAACATTACATTCACTAGTAGGAGTGAGAAAAACATCACGGGGTGTTGTGATTCGGAGGGTCTGAATTAGGATAGGCAGTGAGTGGCAATGTAGGATGGAGAAAAGCACCTCGAGGTGGTCAGCATGGGGAAGTCAGGGAACATGCAGTAGCAATGTAGGATAGGTTTCTGAAAATCATCTGGGGGTGGTGTGCCTTGTATCGGTGTGTAACATTACATTCACTAGTAGGAGTGAGAAAAACAACACGGGGTGGTGTGAATCGTAGGGTCTTAATTAGGATAGGCAGTGAGTGGCAATGTAGGACGGAGAAAAGCACCTCGGGGTGGTCAGCATGGGGATGTCATTAAACATGCAGTGGCAATGTAGGATAGGTTTCTGAAAAACATCCGGGGGTGGTGCGCATTGTATGAGTGTGTAACATTTCATTCACTAGTAGGAGTGAGAAAAACATCACGGGGTGGTGTGAATCGTAGGGTCTGAATTAGGATAGGCAGTGAGAGGCAATGTAGGATGGAGAAAAGCACCGCGGGGTGGTCAGCATGGGGAGGTCTTGGAACATGTAGTGACAATGAAGGATAGGTTTCTGAAAAACATCGCGGGGTGTTGCGCATTGTATGGGTGTGTAACATTACATTCACTAGTAGGAGTGAGAAACACATCATGGGTTGGTGCGCATTGTATGGTTGTGTAACATTACATTGACTAGTAGGAGTTCGGAAAACATCACGGGGTGGTGCACATTGTATGGGTGTGTAACATTACATTCACTAGTAGGAGTGAGAAAAACATGGCCGTGTGGTGTGAATCGGAGGATCTGAATTAGGATAGGAAGTGAGTGGCAATGTAGGATGGAGAAAAGCACCTCGGGGTGGTCAGCATGGGGAAGCCAGGGAACATGCAGTGGCAATGTAGGATAGGTTTGTGAAAAACATCGCGGTGTGGTGTGCATTGTATGGGTGTGTAACATTACATTCACCAGTAGGAGTGAGAAAAACATCGCGGGGTGTTGTGCATTGTATGGCGGTGTAACTTTACATTCACTAGTAGGTGTGAGAAAAACATCACGGGGTGGTGTGATTTGGAGAGTCTGAATTAGGATAGGCCGTGAGAGGCAATGTAGGATGGAGAAAAGCACCGCGGGGTGGTCAGCATTAGGAGGTCATGGAACATGCAGTGGCAATGAATGATAGGTTTCTGAAAAACATCGCAGGGTGGTGTGCATTGTATGGGTGTGTAACATTACATTCACTAGTAGGAGTGAGAAAAACATCATGGGGTCGTGCGACTTGTATGGGTGTTTAACATTACATTCACTAGTACGAGTGAGAAAAACATCACGGGGTGGTTTGAATCGGAGTGTCTGAATTAGGATACGCAGTGTGTGGCAATTTAGGATAGAAAAAAGCACCGCGGTGTGGTCAGCATGGTGAGGTCTGATAACATGCAGTGGCAATGTAGGATAGGTTTCGGAAAAACATCGCGGGGTGGTGAGCATTTTATGGGTGTGTAACATTACATTCACTAGTAGGAGTGAGAAAAACATCCCGGGGTGGTGTGATTCGGAGGGTCTGAATTAGGATAGGCAGTGAGTGGCAATGTAGGATGGAGAAAAGCACCGCAGGGTGGTCAGCATGGGGAGGTCAGGTAACATGCAGTGGCAATGTAGGATAGGTTTCTAAAAAACATCGCGGGGTGGTGCGCATTGTATGGCTGTGTAACATTACATTCACTAGTAGGAGTGAGAAAAACATCATGGGGTTGTGCGCATTGTATGGGTGTGTAAATTTACATTCACTAGTTAGAGTGAGAAAAACATCACGGGGTGGTGTCAATCGGAGGGTCTGAATAAGGATAGGAAGTGACTGGCAATGTAGGATGGAGAAAAGCACCTCGAGGTGGTCAGCATGGGGAAGTCAGGGAACATGCCGTGGCAATGTAGGATATGTTTCTGAAAAACATCTGGGGGTGGTGTGCCTTGTATCGGTGTGTAACATTACATTCACTAGTAGGAGTGAGAAAAACAACACGAGGTGGTGTGAATCGTAAGGTCTTAATTAGGATAGGCAGTGAGTGGCAATGTAGGATGGAGAAAAGCACCGTGCGGTGGTCAACATGGGGAGGTCAGGGAACATGCAGTGGCAATGTATGATAGTTTTCTGAAAAACATCGGGGGTGGTGCGCATTGTATGGTGTGTAACATTACATTCACTAGTAGGAGTGAGAAAAACATCACGGGGTGGTGTGAATCGGAGGGTCTGAATTAGGATAGGCATTGAGTGGCAATGTAGGATGGGGAAAAGCACAGCGGGGTGGTCAGCATGGGGAGGTCAGGGAACATGCAGTGACAATGTAGGATAGGTTTCTGAAAAACATCACGGGGTGGTGCGCATTGCATGGGTGTGTAACATTACATTCACCAGTAGGAGTGAGAAAAACATCAGGGCTTGGTGTGAATAGGAGGGTCTGAATGAGGATAGGCAGTGAGTGGCAATGTAGGATGGAAAAAAGCACCGCGGGGTGGTCAGCATGGTGAGGTCAGATAACATGCAGTGGCAATGTAGGATAGGTTTCGGAAAAACATTGCGGGGTGGTGAGCATTTTATGGGTGTGTAATATTTCATTCACTAGTAGGAGTGAGAAAAACATCACGGGGTGGTGTGATTCGGAGGGTCTGAATTAGGATAGGCAGTGAGTGGCAATGTAGGATGTAGAAAAGCACCGCGGTGTGATCAGCATGGGGAGTTCAGGGAACATGCCGTGGCAATGTAGGATAGGTTTCTAAAAAACATCGCGTGGTGGTGCGCATTGTATGGCTGTGTAACATTACATTCACTAGTATGAGTGAGAAAAACATCATGGGGTTGTGCGCATTGTATGGGTGTGTAACATTACATACACTAGTTAGAGTGAGAAAAACATCACGGGGTGGTGTGAATCCGAGGGTCTGAATTAGGATAGGAAGTGACTTTCAATGTAGGATGGAGAAAAGCACCTCGAGGTGGTCAGCATGGGGAAGTCAGGGAACATGCAGTAGCAATGTAGGATAGGTTTCTGAAAAACATCTGGGGGTGGTGTGCCTTGTATCGGTGTGTAACATTACATTCACTAGTAGGAGTGAGAAAAACAACACGGGGTGGTGTAAATCGTAGGGTCTTAATTAAGATAGGCAGTGAGTGGCAATGTAGGATGGAGAAAAGCACCTCGGGGTGGTCAGCATGGGGAAGTCATTAAACATGCAGTGGCAATGTAGGATAGGTTTCTGAAAAACATCCGGGGGTGGTGCGCATTGTATGGGTGTGTAACATTTCATTCACTAGTAGGAGTGAGAAAAACATCACGGGGTGGTGTGAATCGTAGGGTCTGAATTAGGATAGGCAGTGAGAGGCAATGTAGGATGGAGAAAAGCACCGCGGGGTGGTCAGCATGGGGAGGTCTTGGAACATGTAGTGGCAATGAAGGATAGGTTTCTGAAAAACATCGCGGGGTGTTGCGCATTGTATGGGTGTGTAACATTACGTTCACCAGTAGGAGTGAGAAACACATCATGGGTTGGTGCGCATTGTATGGTTGTGTAATATTACATTGACTAGTAGGAGTTCGGAAAACATCACGGGGTGGTGCACATTGTATGGGTGTGTAACATTACATTCACTAGAAGGAGTGAGAAAAACATGGCCGTGTGGTGTGAATCGGACGATCTGAATTAGGATAGGAAGTGAGTGGCAATGTAGGATGGAGAAAAGCACCTCGGGGTGGTCAGCATGGGGAAGTCAGGGAACATGAAGTGGCAATGTAGGATAGGTTTGTGAAAAACATCGCGGGGTGGTGTGCATTGTATGGGTGTGTAACATTACATTCACCAGTAGGAGTGAGAAAAACATCGCGGGGTGTTGTGCATTGTATGGCGGTGTAACTTTACATTCACTAGTAGGTGTGAGAAAAACATCACGGGGTGGTGTGATTTGGAGAGTCTGAATTAGGATAGGCAGTGAGAGGCAATGTAGGATGGAGAAAAGCACCGCGGGGTGGTCAGCATTGGGAGGTCATGGAACATGCAGTGGCAATGAAGGATAGGTTTCTGAAAAACATCGCAGGGTGGTGTGCATTGTATGGGTGTGTAACATTACATTCACTAGTAGGAGTGAGAAAAACATCACGGGGTGTTGTGATTCGGAGGGTCTGAATTAGGATAGGCAGTGAGTGGCAATGTAGGATGGAGAAAAGCACCTCGAGGTGGTCAGCATGGGGAAGTCAGGGAACATGCAGTAGCAATGTAGGATAGGTTTCTGAAAATCATCTGGGGGTGGTGTGCCTTGTATCGGTGTGTAACATTACATTCACTAGTAGGAGTGAGAAAAACAACACGGGGTGGTGTGAATCGTAGGGTCTTAATTAGGATAGGCAGTGAGTGGCAATGTAGGACGGAGAAAAGCACCTCGGGGTGGTCAGCATGGAGATGTCATTAAACATGCAGTGGCAATGTAGGATAGGTTTCTGAAAAACATCCGGGGGTGGTGCGCATTGTATGAGTGTGTAACATTTCATTCACTAGTAGGAGTGAGAAAAACATCACGGGGTGGTGTGAATCGTAGGGTCTGAATTAGGATAGGCAGTGAGAGGCAATGTAGGATGGAGAAAAGCACCGCGGTGTGGTCAGCATGGGGAGGTCTTGGAACATGTAGTGGCAATGAAGGATAGGTTTCTGAAAAACATCGCGGGGTGTTGCGCATTGTATGGGTGTGTAACATTACATTCACTAGTAGGAGTGAGAAACACATCATGGGTTGGTGCGCATTGTATGGTTGTGTAACATTACATTGACTAGTAGGAGTTCGGAAAACATCACGGGGTGGTGCACATTGTATGGGTGTGTAACATTACATTCACTAGTAGGAGTGAGAAAAACATGGCCGTGTGGTGTGAATCGGAGGATCTGAATTAGGATAGGAAGTGAGTGGCAATGTAGGATGGAGAAAAGCACCTCGGGGTGGTCAGCATGGGGAAGCCAGGGAACATGCAGTGGCAATGTAGGATAGGTTTGTGAAAAACATCGCGGTGTGGTGTGCATTGTATGGGTGTGTAACATTACATTCACCAGTAGGAGTGAGAAAAACATCGCGGGGTGTTGTGCATTGTATGGCGGTGTAACTTTACATTCACTAGTAGGTGTGAGAAAAACATCACGGGGTGGTGTGATTTGGAGAGTCTGAATTAGGATAGGCAGTGAGAGGCAATGTAGGATGGAGAAAAGCACCGCGGGGTGGTCAGCATTAGGAGGTCATGGAACATGCAGTGGCAATGAATGATAGGTTTCTGAAAAACATCGCAGGGTGGTGTGCATTGTATGGGTGTGTAACATTACATTCACTAGTAGGAGTGAGAAAAACATCATGGGGTCGTGCGACTTGTATGGGTGTTTAACATTACATTCACTAGTACGAGTGAGAAAAACATCACGGGGTGGTTTGAATCGGAGTGTCTGAATTAGGATACGCAGTGTGTGGCAATTTAGGATAGAAAAAAGCACCGCGGTGTGGTCAGCATGGTGAGGTCTGATAACATGCAGTGGCAATGTAGGATAGGTTTCGGAAAAACATCGCGGGGTGGTGAGCATTTTATGGGTGTGTAACATTACATTCACTAGTAGGAGTGAGAAAAACATCCCGGGGTGGTGTGATTCGGAGGGTCTGAATTAGGATAGGCAGTGAGTGGCAATGTAGGATGGAGAAAAGCACCGCAGGGTGGTCAGCATGGGGAGGTCAGGTAACATGCAGTGGCAATGTAGGATAGGTTTCTAAAAAACATCGCGGGGTGGTGCGCATTGTATGGCTGTGTAACATTACATTCACTAGTAGGAGTGAGAAAAACATTATGGGGTTGTGCGCATTGTATGGGTGTGTAAATTTACATTCACTAGTTAGAGTGAGAAAAACATCACGGGGTGGTGTCAATCGGAGGGTCTGAATAAGGATAGGAAGTGACTGGCAATGTAGGATGGAGAAAAGCACCTCGAGGTGGTCAGCATGGGGAAGTCAGGGAACATGCCGTGGCAATGTAGGATAGGTTTCTGAAAAACATCTGGGGGTGGTGTGCCTTGTATCGGTGTGTAACATTACATTCACTAGTAGGAGTGAGAAAAACAACACGAGGTGGTGTGAATCGTAGGGTCTTAATTAGGATAGGCAGTGAGTGGCAATGTAGGATGGAGAAAAGCACCGTGCGGTGGTCAACATGGGGAGGTCAGGGAACATGCAGTGGCAATGTATGATAGTTTTCTGAAAAACATCGGGGGTGGTGCGCATTGTATGGTGTGTAACATTACATTCACTAGTAGGAGTGAGAAAAACATCACGGGGTGGTGTGAATCGGAGGGTCTGAATTAGGATAGGCATTGAGTGGCAATGTAGGATGGGGAAAAGCACAGCGGGGTGGTCAGCATGGGGAGGTCAGGGAACATGCAGTGACAATGTAGGATAGGTTTCTGAAAAACATCACGGGGTGGTGCGCATTGCATGGGTGTGTAACATTACATTCACCAGTAGGAGTGAGAAAAACATCAGGGCTTGGTGTGAATAGGAGGGTCTGAATGAGGATAGGCAGTGAGTGGCAATGTAGGATGGAAAAAAGCACCGCGGGGTGGTCAGCATGGTGAGGTCAGATAACATGCAGTGGCAATGTAGGATAGGTTTCGGAAAAACATTGCGGGGTGGTGAGCATTTTATGGGTGTGTAATATTTCATTCACTAGTAGGAGTGAGAAAAACATCACGGGGTGGTGTGATTCGGAGGGTCTGAATTAGGATAGGCAGTGAGTGGCAATGTAGGATGTAGAAAAGCACCGCGGTGTGATCAGCATGGGGAGTTCAGGGAACATGCCGTGGCAATGTAGGATAGGTTTCTAAAAAACATCGCGTGGTGGTGCGCATTGTATGGCTGTGTAACATTACATTCACTAGTATGAGTGAGAAAAACATCATGGGGTTGTGCGCATTGTATGGGTGTGTAACATTACATACACTAGTTAGAGTGAGAAAAACATCACGGGGTGGTGTGAATCCGAGGGTCTGAATTAGGATAGGAAGTGACTTTCAATGTAGGATGGAGAAAAGCACCTCGAGGTGGTCAGCATGGGGAAGTCAGGGAACATGCAGTAGCAATGTAGGATAGGTTTCTGAAAAACATCTGGGGGTGGTGTGCCTTGTATCGGTGTGTAACATTACATTCACTAGTAGGAGTGAGAAAAACAACACGGGGTGGTGTAAATCGTAGGGTCTTAATTAAGATAGGCAGTGAGTGGCAATGTAGGATGGAGAAAAGCACCTCGGGGTGGTCAGCATGGGGAAGTCATTAAACATGCAGTGGCAATGTAGGATAGGTTTCTGAAAAACATCCGGGGGTGGTGCGCATTGTATGGGTGTGTAACATTTCATTCACTAGTAGGAGTGAGAAAAACATCACGGGGTGGTGTGAATCGTAGGGTCTGAATTAGGATAGGCAGTGAGAGGCAATGTAGGATGGAGAAAAGCACCGCGGGGTGGTCAGCATGGGGAGGTCTTGGAACATGTAGTGGCAATGAAGGATAGGTTTCTGAAAAACATCGCGGGGTGTTGCGCATTGTATGGGTGTGTAACATTACATTCACCAGTAGGAGTGAGAAACACATCATGGGTTGGTGCGCATTGTATGGTTGTGTAATATTACATTGACTAGTAGGAGTTCGGAAAACATCACGGGGTGGTGCACATTGTATGGGTGTGTAACATTACATTCACTAGAAGGAGTGAGAAAAACATGGCCGTGTGGTGTGAATCGGAGGATCTGAATTAGGATAGGAAGTGAGTGGCAATGTAGGATGGAGAAAAGCACCTCGGGGTGGTCAGCATGGGGAAGTCAGGGAACATGCAGTGGCAATGTAGGATAGGTTTGTGAAAAACATCGCGGGGTGGTGTGCATTGTATGGGTGTGTAACATTACATTCACCAGTAGGAGTGAGAAAAACATCGCGGGGTGTTGTGCATTGTATGGCGGTGTAACTTTACATTCACTAGTAGGTGTGAGAAAAACATCACGGGGTGGTGTGATTTGGAGAGTCTGAATTAGGATAGGCAGTGAGAGGCAATGTAGGATGGAGAAAAGCACCGCGGGGTGGTCAGCATTGGGAGGTCATGGAACATGCAGTGGCAATGAAGGATAGGTTTCTGAAAAACATCGCAGGGTGGTGTGCATTGTATGGGTGTGTAACATTACATTCACTAGTAGGAGTGAGAAAAACATCATGGGGTCGTGCGACTTGTATGGGTGTTTAACATTACATTCACTAGTACGAGTGAGAAAAACATCACTGGGTGGTTTGAATCGGAGTGTCTGAATTAGGATACGCAGTGTGTGGCAATTTAGGATAGAAAAAAGCACCGCGGGGTGGTCAGCATTGTGAGGTCAGTTAACATGCAGTGGCAATGTAGGATAGGTTTCGGAAAAACATCGCGGGGTGGTGAGCATTTTATGGGTGTGTAACATTACATTCACTAGTAGGAGTGAGAAAAACATCACGGGGTGGTGTGAATCGGAGGGTCTGAATTAGGATAGGCATTGAGTGGCAATGTAGGATGGGGAAAAGCACAGCGTGGTGGTCAGCATGTGGAGGTCAGGGAACATGCAGTGACAATGTAGGATAGGTTTCTGAAAAACATTGCGGGGTGGTGCACATTGTATGGGTGTGTAAAATTACATTCACCAGTAGGAGTGAGAAAAACATCACGGCTTGGTGTGAATAGGAGGGTCTGAATTAGGATAGGCAGTGAGTGGCAATGTAGGATGGAAAAAAGCACCGCGGGGTGGTCAGCATGGTGAGGTCAGATAACATGCAGTGGCAATGTAGGATAGGTTTCGGAAAAACATCGCGGGGTGGTGAGCATTTTATGGATTTGTAACATTTCATTCAGTAGTAGGAGTGAGAAAAACATCACGGGGTGGTGTGATTCGGAGGGTCTGAATTAGGATAGGCAGTGAGTGGCAATGTAGGATGGAGAAAAGCACCGCGGTGTGATCAGCATGGGGAGTTCAGGGAACATGCCGTGGCAATGTAGGATAGGTTTCTAAAAAACATCGCGTGGTGGTGCGCATTGTATGGCTGTGTAACATTACATTCACTAGTATGAGTGAGAAAAACATCATGGGGTTGTGCGCATTGTATGGGTGTGTAACATTACATACACTAGTTAGAGTGAGAAAAACATCACGGGGTGGTGTGAATCCGAGGGTCTGAATTAGGATAGGAAGTGACTTTCAATGTAGGATGGAGAAAAGCACCTCGAGGTGGTCAGCATGGGGAAGTCAGGGAACATGCAGTAGCAATGTAGGATAGGTTTCTGAAAAACATTTGGGGGTGGTGTGCCTTGTATCGGTGTGTAACATTACATTCACTAGTAGGAGTGAGAAAAACAACACGGGGTGGTGTAAATCGTAGGGTCTTAATTAAGATAGGCAGTGAGTGGCAATGTAGGATGGAGAAAAGCACCTCGGGGTGGTCAGCATGGGGAAGTCATTAAACATGCAGTGGCAATGTAGGATAGGTTTCTGAAAAACATCCGGGGGTGGTGCGCATTGTATGGGTGTGTAACATTTCATTCACTAGTAGGAGTGAGAAAAACATCACGGGGTGGTGTGAATCGTAGGGTCTGAATTAGGATAGGCAGTGAGAGGCAATGTAGGATGGAGAAAAGCACCGCGGGGTGGTCAGCATGGGGAGGTCTTGGAACATGTAGTGGCAATGAAGGATAGGTTTCTGAAAAACATCGCGGGGTGTTGCGCATTGTATGGGTGTGTAACATTACATTCACCAGTAGGAGTGAGAAACACATCATGGGTTGGTGCGCATTGTATGGTTGTGTAATATTACATTGACTAGTAGGAGTTCGGAAAACATCACGGGGTGGTGCACATTGTATGGGTGTGTAACATTACATTCACTAGAAGGAGTGAGAAAAACATGGCCGTGTGGTGTGAATCGGAGGATCTGAATTAGGATAGGAAGTGAGTGGCAATGTAGGATGGAGAAAAGCACCTCGGGGTGGTCAGCATGGGGAAGTCAGGGAACATGCAGTGGCAATGTAGGATAGGTTTGTGAAAAACATCGCGGGGTGGTGTGCATTGTATGGGTGTGTAACATTACATTCACCAGTAGGAGTGAGAAAAACATCGCGGGGTGTTGTGCATTGTATGGCGGTGTAACTTTACATTCACTAGTAGGTGTGAGAAAAACATCACGGGCTGGTGTGATTTGGAGAGTCTGAATTAGGATAGGCAGTGAGAGGCAATGTAGGATGGAGAAAAGCACCGCGGGGTGGTCAGCATTGGGAGGTCATGGAACATGCATGGCAATGAAGGATAGGTTTCTGAAAAACATCGCAGGGTGGTGTGCATTGTATGGGTGTGTAACATTACATTCACTAGTAGGAGTGAGAAAAACATCATGGGGTCGTGCGACTTGTATGGGTGTTTAACATTACATTCACTAGTACGAGTGAGAAAAACATCACGGGGTGGTTTGAATCGGAGTGTCTGAATTAGGATACGCAGTGTGTGGCAATTTAGGATAGAAAAAAGCACCGCGGGGTGGTCAGCATTGTGAGGTCAGATAACATGCAGTGGCAATGTAGGATAGGTTTCGGAAAAACATCGCGGGGTGGTGAGCATTTTATGGGTGTGTAACATTACATTCACTAGTAGGAGTGAGAAAAACATCACGGGGTGGTGTGAATCGGAGGGTCTGAATTAGGATAGGCATTGAGTGGCAATGTAGGATGGGGAAAAGCACAGCGTGGTGGTCAGCATGTGGAGGTCAGGGAACATGCAGTGACAATGTAGGATAGGTTTCTGAAAAACATTGCGGGGTGGTGCACATTGTATGGGTGTGTAACATTACATTCACTAGTAGGAGGAGAAAAACATAACACTGTGGTGTGAATTGGAGGGTCTAAATAGTATAGGCAGTGAGTGGCAATGTAGGATGGAGAAAAGCACTGCGGGGTGGTCAGCATGGGGAGGTCTTGGAGCATGCAGTGGCAATGTAGGATAGGTTTCTGAAAAACATTGCGGGGTGGTGCTCCTTGTATGTGTGTGTAAAATTACATTCACTAGTAGGAGTAAGAAAAACATCAGGGGGTTGTGTGAATCGGAGGGTGTGAATTAGGATAGGCAGTGAGTGGCAATGCGGGATGGAAAAAGCACCACGGGGTGGTCAGCATGGTGAGGTCAGATAACATGCAGTGGCATGTAGGATAGGTTTCTGAAAAACATCGCGGGATGGTGCGCATTGTATGGGTGTGTAACATTACATTCACTAGTAGGAGTGAGAAAAACATCACGGGGTTTTGTGAATCGGAGGGTCTGAATTAGGATAGGCAGTGAGTGGCAATGTAGGATGGGAAAAAGCACCGCGGGGTGGTCAGCATGGGGAGGTCAGGGAAAATGAAGTGGCAATGTAGGATAGGTTTCTGAAAAACATCGCGGGGTGTTGTGCATTGTATGGGTGTGTAACATTACATTAACTAGGAGGAGTGAGAAAAACATCACGGGGTGTTGTGATTCGTAGGGTCTGAATTAGGATAGGCAGTGAGTGGCGATGTAGGATGGAGAAAAGCACCGCGGGGTTGTCAGCATGGGGAGGTCAGGGAACATGCAGTGGCAATGTAGGATATTTTTCTGAAAAACATCCCGGGGTGGTGCGCATTCTATGGGTGTGTAACATTACATTCACTAGTAGGAGTGAGAAAAACATTACGGGGTGGTGCGCATTGTATGGGTGTGTAACATTACATTCACTAGTAAGAGTGAGAAAAACATCACGGGGTGGTGTGAATCCCAGTGTCTGAATTAGGATAGGCAGTGAGTGGCGATGTAGGATGGAGAAAAGCACCGCGGGGTTGTCAGCATGGGGAGGTCAGGGAACATGCAGTGGCAATGTAGGATAGGTTTCTGAAAAACATCGCGGGTTGGTGCGCATTCTATGGGTGTGTAACATTACATTCACTAGTAGGAGTTCGGAAAACATCACGGGGTGGTGCACATTGTTTGGGTGGGTAACATTGCATTCACTAGTAGGAGTGAGAAAAACATCGCCGTGTGGTGTGAATAGGAGGATCTGAATTAGGATATGAAGTGAGTGGCAATATAGGATGGAGAAAAGCACCTCGGGGTGGTCAGAATGGGGAAGTCAGGGAACATGCAGTGGCAATGTAGGATAGGTTTCTGAAAAACATCGTGGGGTGGTGTGCATTGTATGGGTGTGTAACATTACATTCACCAGTAGGAGTGAGAAAAACATCGCGGGGTGGTGTGGATTGTATGGGTGTGTAACATTACATTCACTAGTAGGAGTGAGAAAAACATCATGGGGTGGTGCGACTTGTATGGGTGTTTAACATTACATTCAGTAGTAGGAGTGAGAAAAACATCAGGGGGTTGTGTGAATCGGAGGGTGTGAATTAGGATAGGCAGTGAGTGGCAATGCGGGATGGAAATAGCACCACGGGGTGGTCAGCATGGTGAGGTCAGATAACATGCAGTGGCATGTAGGATAGGTTTCTGATAAACATCGCGGGATGGTGCGCATTGTATGGGTGTGTAACATTACATTCACTAGTAGGAGTGAGAAAAACATCACGGGGTTGTGTGAATCGGAGGGTCTGAATTAGGATAGGCAGTGAGTGGCAATGTAGGATGGTTTAAAACACCGCGGGGTGGTCAGCATGGGGAGGTCAGGGAAAATGAAGTGGCAATGTAGGATAGGTTTCTGAAAAACATCGCGGGATGGTGCGCATTGTATGGGTGTGTAACATTACATTCACTAGTAGGAGTGAGAAAAACATCGCCGTGTGGTGTGAATAGGAGGATCTGAATTAGTATAGGAAGTGAGTGGCAATATAGGATGGAGAAAAGCACCTCGGGGTGGTCAGCATGGGGAAGTCAGGGAACATGCAGTGGCAATGTATGATAGGTTTCAGAAAAACATCGGGCGTGGTGAGCATTGTATGGTGTGTAACATTACAATCACTAGTAGGAGTGAGAAAAACATCATGGGGTGGTGTGAATCGGAGGGTCTGAATTAGGATAGGCATTGAGTGGCAATGTAGGATGGGGAAAAGCACAGTGGGGTGGTCAGCATGTGGAGGTCAGGGAACATGCAGTGACAATGTAGGATAGGGTTCTGAAAAACATCGCGGGGTGGTGCGCATTGCATGGGTGTGTAACATTACATTCACTAGTAGGAGTGAGAAAAACATCACGGGTTGGTGTGAATAGGAGGGTCTGAATTAGGATAGGCAGTCAGTGGCAATGTAGGATGGGGAAATGCACCGTGGGTTTGTCAGCATGGGGAGGTTAGGGAACATGCAGTGGCAATGTAGGATAGGTTTCTGAAAAACATCGCGGGGTGGTGCACATTGTGTGGGTGTGTAACATTACATTCACTAGTAGGAGTGAGAAAAAGATCACGGTGTGGTGTGAATTGGAGGGTCTGAATTAAAATAGGCAGTGAGTGGCAATGTAGGATGGAGAAAAGCACCGCGGGGTGGTCAGCATGTGGAGTCTGGAAACATGCAGTGGCAATGTTGGATAGGTTTCTGAAAAACATCGCGGGGTGTTGCGCATTTTATGGGTGTGTAACTTTACATTCAATTGTAGGTGTGAGAAAAACATCACGGGGTGGTGTGAATTGGAGGGTCTTAATTAGGATAGGCCGTGATTGGCAATGCAGGTTGGACAAAAGCACCGCTCGATGGTCAGCATGGGGTAGTCAGGGAACATTCAGTGACAATGTAGGATAGGTTTCTGAAAAACATCGCGGGGTGGTGCGCATTATATGGGTGTTTAACATTACATTCAATAGTAGGAGTAAGAAAAACATCACGGGGTGGTGTGATTCGGAGGGTCTGAATTAGGATAGGCATTGAGAGGCAATGTAGGATGGAGAAAAGCACCGCGGGGTGGTCAGCATGGGGAGGTCATGGAACATGCAGTGGCAATGAAGGATAGCTTTATGAAAAACATCGCGGGGTGGTGCGCATTGTATGGGTGTGTAACATTACATTCACTAGTAGGAGTGAGAAACACATCATGGGGTGGTGCGCATCGTATGGGTGTGTAACATTACATTCACTAGTAGGAGTGAGAAAAACATCACGGGGTGGTTTGAATCGGAGGGTCTGAATTAGGATACGCAGTGAGTGGCAATTCAGGATGAAAAAAAGCACCACGGGTTGGTCAGCATGGTGAGGTCAGATAACATGCAGTGGCATGTAGGATAGGTTTCTGAAAAACATCGTGGGGTGGTGAGCATTGTATGGGTGTGTAACATTACATTCACTAGTAGGAGTGAGAAAAACATCACGGGGTGGTGTGTATCGGAGGGTCTGAATTAGGATAGGCAGTGAGTGGCAATGTATGATGGGGAAAAGCACCGCGGGGTTGTCAGCATGGGAAGGTCAGGGAACATGCAGTGGCAATGTAGGATAGGTTTCTGAAAAACATCGTAGGGTGGTGCGCATTGTATGGGTGTGTAACATTACATTCACTAGTAGGAGTGAGAAAAACATCACGGGGTGTGTGATTTGTAGGGTCTGAATTAGGATAGGCATTGAGTGACGATTTAGGATGGAGAAAAGCACCGGGGTTGTCAGCATTGGGAGGTCAGGGAACATGCAGTGGCAATGTAGGATAGGTTTCTGAAAAACATCACGGGGTGGTGCGCATTGTATGGGTGTGTAACGTTACATTCACTAGTAGGAGTGAGAAAAACATTACGGGGTGGTGCACATTGTATGGGTGTGTAACATTACATTCACTAGTAAGAGTGAGAAAAACATCACGGGGTGGTGTGAATCGCAGGGTCTTAATTAGGATAGGAAGTGAGTGGCAATGTAGGATGGGGAAAAGCACCGCGGGGTGGTCAGCATGGGGAGGTCAGGGAAAATGAAGTGGCAATGTAGGATAGGTTTCTGAAAAACATCGCGGGGTGGTGCGCATTGTATGGGTGTGTAACATTACATTCACTAGTAGGAGTGAGAAAAATATCACGGGGTGGTGTGAATCGGAGGGTGTGAATTAGGATAGGCAGTGAGTGGCAATGTAGGATGGAGAAAAGCACCGCAGGGTTGTCAGCATGGGGAGGTCAGGGAACATGCAATGGCAATGTAGGATAGGTTTCTGAAAAACATCGCGGTGTGGTGCGCATTGTATGGGTGTGTAACATTACTTTCACTAGTAGGAGTGAGAAAAACATGACAGGGTAGTGTTAATCGGAGGGTCTGAATTAGGATAGGCAGTGAGTGGCAATGTAGGATGGAGAAAAGCACCGCGGGGTGGTCAGCATGGGGAGGTCAGGAAACAGGCAGTGGCAATGTAGGATACGTTTCTGAAAAACCACGAGGGGTGGTGCGCATTGTATGGGTGTGTAACATTACATTCACTAGTAGGAGTGAGAAAAACATCACGGGGTTGTGTGAATCGGAGGGTCTGTATTAGAATAGGCAGTGAGAGCCAATGTAGGATGGAGAAAAGCACCGCGGGGTGGTCAGCATGTGGATGTCAGGGAACATGCAGTGGCAATGAAGCATAGGTTTCTGAAAAACATCGCGGGGTGGTGCGCATTGTAAGGGTGTGTAACATTACATTCTCTAGTAGGAGTGAGAAACACATCATGGGTTGGTGCACATTGTATGGGTGTGTAACATTACATTCACTAGTAGGAGTGAGAAAAACATCATGGTGCGTTGCGCATTGTATGGTTGTGTAACATTACATTCACTAGTAGGAGTGAGAAAAACATCACGGGGTGGTTTGAATCGGAGGGTCTGAATTAGGGCACACAGTGACTGGCAATTTAGGATGGAAAAAAGCACCACGGGGAGGTCAGCATGGGGAGGTTAGATAACATGCAGTGGCAATGTAGGATAGGTTTCGGAAAAACATCGTGGGGTGGTGAGCATTGTATGGGTGTGTAACATTACATTCACTAGTAGGAGTGAGAAAAACAACACGGGGTGGTGTGATTCGGAGGGTCTGAATTAGGATAGGCAGTGAGAGGCAATGTAGGATGGAGAAAAGCACCGCGGGGTGGTCAGCATGGGGAGTCTGGAAACATGCAGTGGCAATGTTGGATAGGTTTCTGAAAAACATCGCGGGGTGTTGCGCATTTTATGGGTGTGTAACTTTACATTCACTAGTAGGTGTGAGAAAAACATCACGGGGTGGTGTGAATTGCAGGGTCTTAATTAGGATAGGCCGTGATTGGCAATGTAGGTTGGAGAAAAGCACCGCTGGACGGTCAGCATGGGGTAGTCAGGGAACATGCAGTGACAATGTAGGATAGGTTTCTGAAAAACATCGCGGGGTGGTGCGCATTATATGGGTGTTTAACATTACATTCACTAGTAGGAGTAAGAAAAACATCATGGGGTAGTGTGAATCGGAGGGTCTGAATTAGGATAGGCATTGAGAGGCAATGTAGGATGGAGAAAAGCACCGCGGGATGGTCAGCATGGGGAGGTCATGGAACATGCAGTGGCAATGAAGGATAGGTTTATGAAAAACATCGCGGGGTGGTGTGCATTGTATGGGTGTGTAACATTACATTCACTAGTAGGAGTGAGAAACACATCATGGGGTGGTGCGCATTGTATGGGTGTGTAACATTACATTCACTAGTAGGAGTGAGAAAAACATCACAGGGTGGTTTGAATCGGAGGGTCTGAATTAGGATACGCAGTGAGTGGCAATTCAGGATGGAAAAAAGCACCACGGGGTGGTCAGCATGTTGAGGTCAGATAACATGCAGTGGCATGTAGGATAGGTTTCTGAAAAACATCGTGGGGTGTGAGCATTGTATGGGTGTGTAACATTACATTCACTAGTAGGAGTGAGAAAAACATCACGGGGTGGTGTGAATCGGAGGGTTTGAATTAGGATAGGCAGTGAGTGGCAATGTAGGATGGGGAAAAGCACCGCGGGGTGGTCAGCATGGGGAGGTCAGGGAACATGCAGTGGCAATGTAGGATAGGTTTCTGAAACACATCACGGGGTGGTGCGCATTCTATGGGTGTGTAACATTACATTCACTAGTAGGAGTGAGAAAAACATTACGGGGTGGTGCACATTGTATGGGTGTGTAACATTACATTCACTAGTAAGAGTGAGAAAAACATCACGGGGTGGTGTGAATCGCAGGGTCTGAATTAGGATAGGAAGTGAGTGGCAATGTAGGATGGGGAAAAGCACCGCGGGGTGGTCAGCATGGGGAGGTCAGGGAAAATGAAGTGGCAATGTAGGATAGGTTTCTGAAAAACATCGCGGGGTGGTGCGCATTGTATGGGTGTGTAACATTACATTCACTAGTAGGAGTGAGAAAAACAACACGGGGTGGTGTGAATCGGAGGGCCTGAATTAGGATAGGCATGGAGTGGCAATATAGGATTGGGAAAAGCACCGCGGGGTGGTCAGCATGTGGATGTCAGGGAACATGCAGTGACAATGTAGGATAGGTTTCTGAAAACCATCGCGGGGTGGTGCACAATGTATGGGTGTGTAACATTACATTCACTAGTAGGAGGATAAATACATAAAGGGTAGTGTGAATCGGAGGGTCTAAATAGGATAGGCAGTGAGTGGCAATGTAGGATGGAGAAAAGCACGTCGGGGTGGTCAGCATGTGGAGGTCAGGGAACATGCAGTGGCAATGTAGGATAGGTTTTTTAAAAACAAGCGGGATTGTGCGCATTGTATATGTGTGTATCATTACATTCACTAGTAGGAGGGAGAAAAATATCACGGGGTGGTGTGAATCGGAGGGTGTGAATTAGGATAGGCAGTGAGTGGCAATGTAGGATGGAGAAAAGCACCGCAGGGTTGTCAGCATGGGGAGGTCAGGGAACATGCAGTGGCAATGTGGGATATGTTTCTGAAAAACATCGCGGTGTGGTGCGCATTGTATGGGTGTGTAACATTACTATCACTTATAGTAGTGAGAAAAACATCACGGGGTGGTGTGAATCATAGGGTCTGAATTAGGATAGGCAGTGAGTGGTAATGTAGGATGGAGAAATGCACCAAGGGGTGGTCAGCATGGGGAGGTCAGGAAACATGCAGTGGCAATGTAGGATAGGTTTCTGAAAAACATCGCGGGGTGGTGCGCATTGTATGGGTGTGTAACATTACATTCACTAATAGTAGTGAGAAAAACATCACGGGGTGGTGTGAATCATAGGGTCTGAATTATTATAGGCAGTGAGTGGCAATGTAGTATGGAGAAAAGCACCACGGGGTGGTCAGCATGGGGAGGTCAGGAAACATGCAGTGGCAATGTAGGATAGGTTTCTGAAAAACATCGCGGGGTGGTGCTCATTGTATGGGTGTGTAACATTACATTCACTAGTAGGAATGAGAAAAACATCACGGGGTGGTGTGAATAATAGGGTCTGAATTAGGATAGGCAGTAAGTGGGAATGTAGGATGGAGAAAAGCACCACGGGGTGGTCAGCAGGGGGAGGCCAGGAAACATGCAGTGGCAATGTAGGATAGGTTTCTGAAAAACATCGCGGGGTGGTGCGCATTGTATGGGTGTGTAATATTACATTCACTAGTAGGAGTGAGAAAAACATCACGGGGTGATGTGAACCATAGGGTCTGAATTAGGATAGGCAGTGAGTGGCAATGTAGGATGGAGAAAAGCACCACGGGGTGGTCAGCATGGGGAGGTCAGGAAACATACAGTGGCAATGTAGGATAGGTTTCTGAAAAACATCGCGGCGTGTTGCGCATTATATGTGTGTGTAACATTACATTCACGAATAGGTGTGAGAAATACATCACGGGGTGTTGTGAAACATAGGGTCTGCATTAGGATAGGCAGTGAGGGGCAATGTAGGATGGAGAAAAGCACCCAGGGGTGGTCAGCATGGGAAAGTCAGGAAACATGCAGTGGCAATGTAGGATAGATTTTTGAAAAACCTACCGGGGTTTTGCGCTTTGTATGGGTGTGTAACATTACATTCACTAGTAGGAGTGAGAATAATATCACGGGGTGGTGGGTATCTTAGAGTCTGAATTAGGATAGGCAGTGAGTGGCAATATAGGTTGGAGAAAAGCACCACGGGGTGGTCAGCATGGGGAGGTCATGAAACATGCAGTGGCAACGTAGGATAGGTTTCTGAAAAACATCGCGGGGTGGTATGCATTGTATGGGTGTGTAGCATTACATTCACTAGTAGGAGTGAGAAAAACATCACGGGGTGGTGTGAATCATAGCGTCTGAATTGGGATAGGAAGTGAGCGGCAATATAGGTTGGAGAAAAGCACCACGGGGTGGTCAGCATGGTGATGTCAGGACTCATGCAGTGGCAATGTAGGATACGTTTCTGAAAAACATCGCAGGGTGGTGTGCATTGTATGGGTGTGTAACATTACATTCACAAGTAGGAGTGAGAAAAACATCACGGGGTGGTGTGAATCATAGGGTCTGAATTAGGATAGGCCTTGAGTGGCAATGTAGGATGGAGAAATGCACCACTGGGTGGTCAGCATGGGGAGGTCAGGCCACATGCAGTGGCAATGTATGATAAGTTTCTGAAAAACATAGCGGGGTGGTGCGCAATGTATGGGTGTGTAACATTACATTCACTAGTAGGAGTGAAAAAACATCACGGGGTGGTGTAAATCATAGGGTCTGAATTAGGATAGGCAGTGAGTGGTAATATAGGATGGAGAAATGCACCACGGGGTGGTCAGCATGGGGAGGTCAGGAAACATTCAGTGGCAATGTAGGATAGGTTTCTGTAAAACATCGCGGGGTGGTCCGCATTGTATTGGTGTGTAACATTACATTCACTAGTAGGAATGAGAAAAACATCACGGGGTGGTGTGAATCATAGGGTCTGAATTAGGATAGGCAGTGAGTGGCAATGTAGGATGGAGAAAAGCACCACGGGGTGGTCAGCATGGGGAGGTCATGAAACATGCAGTGGCAATGTAGGATAGGTTTCTGAAAAACATCGCGGCGTGGTGCGCATTGTATGGGTGTGTAACATTACATTCACTATTAGGAGTGAGAAAAACATCACTGGGTGGTGTGAATCATAGGGTCTGAATTAGGATAATCAGTGAGTGGCAATGTAGGATGTAGTAAAGCACTACGGGGTGGTCAGCATGGGGAGGTCAGGAAACATGCAGTGGCAATGTAGGATAGGTGTCTGAAAAACCTTGTGGTGTGGTGCGCATTGTATGGGTGTGTAGCATTACATTCACTAGTAGGAGTGAGAAAAACATCACGGGGCGTGTGAATGATAGGGTCTGAATTAGGATAGGCAGTGAGTGCAATGTAGGACGGAGAAAAGCACCAAGGGTTGGTTAGCATGGGGAGGTCAGGAAACATGCAGTGGCAATGTAAGATAGGTTTCTTAAAAACATCGCGGGTTGGAGCGCAGTGTATGGTGTGTAACATTACATTCGCTAGCAGCAGTGAGAAAAACATCACGGGGTGGTGTGAATCATAGTGTCTGAATTAGGATAGGCAGTGAGTGGAAATGTAGGACGGAGAAAAGCACCACGTGGTGGTCAGCATGTGGAGACCAGGAAACATGCAGTGGCAATGTAACATAGGTTTCGGTAAAACATCGGATGGTAGTTCGCATTGTATGTGTGTGTAACATTACATTCACTAGTAGGAGTGAGAAAAACATCATGGGGTGGTGTGAATCATAGGGTCTGAATGAGGATAGACAGTGAGTGGCAATGTAGAATGGAAAAAGCACCACGGGGTGGTCAGCATGGGCAGTTCAGGAAACATGCAGTGGCAAAGTAGGATAGGTTTCAGAAAAACATCGCACGGTGGTGCGCTTTGTATCGGTGTGTAACATTACATTCACTACAAGGAGTGAGAAAAACATCACGGGCTGGTGTGAATCATAGGATCTGAATTAGGATTGGCAGTGAGTGGCAATATAGGATGGAGAAAATCACCACGGGGTGGTCAGCATGGGGAGGTCAGTAAACATGCAGTGGCAATGTAGGATAGGATTCTGAAAAAACCTCGGGGGGGTGCTGCGCATTGTATGTGTATGTAACATTACATTCACTAGTAGGAGTGAGAAAAACATCACCGGGTGGTGTGAATCATAGGGTCTGAATTAGGATAGGCAGTGAGTGGCAATGTAGGATGGAGAAAAGCACCACGGGGTGGTCAGCATGGGGAGGTCAGGAAACATGCAGTGGCAATGTAGGATAGGTTTCTGAAAAACATCGCGGGTTGGGGTGCATTGTATGGGTTTGTAACATTACATTCACTAGTAGGAGTGAGAAAAACATCACAGGGTGGTGTGAATCATAGGGTCTGAATTAGGATAGGCAGTGAGTGGAAATGTAGGATGGAGAAAAGCACCACGGTGTGGTCAGCATGGGGAGGTAAGGAAACATGCAGTGGCAATGTAGGATAGGTTTCTGAAAAACATCGCGGGGTGGTGCGCATTGTATGGGTGTGTAACATTACATTCACTAGTAGGAGTGAGAAAAACATCACGGGGTGGTGTGAATCATAGGGTCTGAATTAGGATAGGCAGTGAGTGGCAATGTAGGATGGAGAAAAGCACCACGGGGTGGTCAGCAGGGGGAGGCCAGGAAACATGCAGTGGCAATGTAGGATAGGTTTCTGAAAAACATCGCGGGGTTTTGCGCATTGTAAGGGTGTGTAACATTACATTCACTAGTAGGAGTGAGAAAAACATCACGGGGTGATGTGAATCATAGGGTCTGAATTACGATACGCAGTGAGTGGCAATGTAGGATGGAGAAAAGCACCACGGGGTGGTCAGCATGGGGAGGACAGGAAACATACAGTGGCAATGTAGGATAGGTTTCTGAAAAACATCGCGTCGTGTTGCGCATTGTATGGGTGTGTAGCATTACATTCACTAGTAGGAGTGAGAAAAACATCACGGGGTGGTGTGAATCATGGGGTCTGAATTGGGATAGGCAGTGAGTGGGAATATAGGTTGGAGAAAAGCACCACGGGGTGGTCAGCATGGTGATGTCAGGACTCATGCAGTGGCAATGTAGGATAGGTTTCTGAAAAACATCGCAGGGTGGTGCGAATTGTATGGGTGTGTAACATTACATTCACTAATAGGAGTGAGAAATACATCACGGGGTGGTGTGAATCATAGGGTCTGCATTAGGATAGGCAGTGAGGGGCAATGTAGGATGGAGAAAAGCACCACGGGGTGGTCAGCATGGGAAGGTCAGGAAACATGCAGTGGCAATGTAGGATAGGTTTTTGAAAAACCTACCGGGGTGTTGCACTTTGTATGGGTGTGTAACATTACATTCACTAGTAGGAGTGAGAAAAACATCACGGCGTGATGTGAATCATAGGGTCTGAATTAGGATAGGCAGGGAGTGGCAATGTAGGATGGAGAAAAGCACCACTGGGTGGTCAGCATGGGGAGGTCAGGAAACATACAGTGGCAATGTAGGATAGGTTTCTGAAAAACATCGCGGCGTGTTGCGCATTGTATGGGTGTGTAACATTACATTCACTAATAGGTGTGAGAAATACATCACGGGGTGGTGTGAAACATAGGGTCTGCATTAGGATAGGCAGTGAGGGGCAATGTAGGATGGAGAAAAGCACCACGGGGTGGTCAGCATGGGAAAGTCAGGAAACATCCAGTGGCAATGTAGGATAGGTTTTTGAAAAACCTACCTGGGTTTTGCGCATTGTATGGGTGTGTAACATTACATTCACTAGTAGGAGTGAGAATAATATCACGGGGTGGTGTGTATCTTAGAGTCTGAATTAGGATAGGCAGTGAGTGGCAATATAGGATGGAGAAAAGCACCACGGGGTGGTCAGCATGGGGAATTCAGGAAACATGCAGTGGCAATGTAGGATAGGTTTCTGAAAAACATCGCGGGGTGGTGCGCATTGTATGGGTGTGTAACATTACATTCACTAGTAGGAGTGAGAAAAACATCACGGGGTGGTGCGCATTGTATGGGTGTGTAACATTACATTCACTAATAGGAGTGAGAAATACATCACGGGGTGGTGTGAATCATAGGGTCTGCATTAGGATAGGCAGTGAGGGGCAATGTAGGATGGAGAAAAGCACCACGGGGTGGTCAGCATGGGAAGGTCAGGAAACATGCAGTGGCAATGTAGGATAGGTTTTTGAAAAACCTACCGGGGTGTTGCACTTTGTATGGGTGTGTAACATTACATTCACTAGTAGCAGTGAGAAAAACATCACGGGGTGATGTGAATCATAGGGTCTGAATTAGGATAGGCAGTGAGTGGCAATGTAGGATGGAGAAAAGCACCACGGGGTGGTCAGCATGGGGAGGTCAGGAAACATACAGTGGCAATGTAGGATAGGTTTTTGAAAAACATCGCGGCGTGTTGCGCATTGTATGGGTGTGTAACATTACATTCACTAATAGGTGTGAGAAATACATCACGGGGTGGTGTGAAACATAGGGTCTGCATTAGGATAGGCAGTGAGGGGCAATGTACGATGGAGAAAAGCACCACGGGGTGGTCAGCATGGGAAAGTCAGGAAACATGCAGTGGCAATGTAGGATAGGTTTTTGAAAAACCTACCGGGGTTTTGCGCATTGTATGGGTGTGTAACATTACATTCACTAGTAGGAGTGAGAATAATATCACGGGGTGGTGTGTATCTTAGAGTCTGAATTAGGATAGGCAGTGAGTGGCAATATAGGATGGAGAAAAGCACCACGTGGTGTTCAGCATGGGGAATTCTGGAAACATGCAGTGGCAATGTAAGATAGTTTTCTGAAAAACATCGCAGGGTGGTATGCATTGTATGGGTGTGTAGCATTACATTCACTAGCAGGAGTGAGAAAAACATCACGGGGTGGTGTGAATCATAGGGTCTGAATTGGGATAGGCAGTGAGTGGCAATATAGGTTGGAGAAAAGCACCACTGGGTGGTCAGCATGGTGATGTCAGGACTCATGCAGTGGCAATATAGGATAGGTTTCTGAAAAACATGGCGGGGTGGTGCGCATTGTATGGTTGTGTAACATTACATTCACAAGTAGGAGTGAGAAAAACATCACGGGGTGGTGTGAATCATAGGGTCTGAATTAGGATAGGCAGTGAGAGGCAATGTAGGATGGAGAAAAGCACCACTGGGTTGTCAGCATGGGGAGGTCAGGCCACATGCAGTGTCAATATAGGATAGGTTTCTGAAAAACATAGCGGCGTGGTGCGCAATATATGTGTGTGTAACATTACATTCACTAGTAGGAGTGAGAAAAACATCACGGGGTGGTGTGAATCATAGGGTCTGAATTAGGATAGGCAGTGAGTGGTAATGTAGGATGGAGAAATGCACCAAGGGGTGGTCAGCATGGGGAGGTCAGGAAACATGCAGTGGCAATGTAGGATAGGTTTCTGAAAAACATCGCGGGGTGGTGCGCATTGTATGGGTGTGTAACATTACATTCACTAATAGTAGTGAGAAAAACATCACGGGGTGGTGTGAATCATAGGGTCTGAATTTGGATAGGCAGTGAGTGGCAATGTAGGATGGAGAAAAGCACCACGGGGTGGTCAGCATGTGAGGTCAGGAAACATAGAGTGGCAATGGAGGATAGGTTTCTGAAAAACATCGCGGCGTGTTGCGCATTGTATGGGTGTGTAACATTACATTCACTTATAGTAGTGAGAAAAACATCACGGGGTGGTGTGAATCATAGGGTCTGAATTAGGATAGGCCGTGAGTGGCAATGTAGTATGGAGAAAAGCACCACGGGGTGGTCAGCATGGGGAGGTCATGAAACATGCAGTGGCAACGTAGGATAGGTTTCTGAAAAACATCACGGGGTGGTATGCATTGTATGGGTGTGTAGCATTACATTCACTAGTAGGAGTGAGAAAAACATCACGGGGTGGTGTGAATCATAGCGTCTGAATTGGGATAGGAAGTCAGTGGCAATATAGGTTGGAGAAAAGCACTACGGGGTGGTCAGCATGGTGATGTCAGGACTCATGCAGTGGCAATGTAGGATACATTTCTGAAAAACATCGCAGGGTGGTGTTCATTGTATGGGTGTGTAACATTACATTCACAAGTAGGAGTGAGAAAAACATCACAGGGTGGTGTGAATAATAGGGTCTGAATTAGGATAGGCATTGAGTGGCAATGTAGGATGGAGAAAAGCACCACTGGGTGGTCAGCATGGGGAGGGCAGGCCACATGCAGTGGCAATGTAGGATAGGTTTCTGAAAAACATAGCGGGGTGGTGCGCAATGTATGGGTGTGTAACATTACATTCACTAGTAGGAGTGAAAAAAACATCACGGGGTGGTGTAAATCATCGGGTCTGAATTAGGATAGGCAGTGAGTGGTAATGTAGGATGGAGAAATGCACCACGGGGTGGTCAGCATGTGGAGGTCAGGAAACATTCAGTGGCAACGTAGGATAGGTTTCTGAAAAACATCGCGGGGTGGTCCGCATTTTATGGGTGTGTAACATTACATTCACTAGTAGGAATGAGAAAAACATCACGTGGTGGTGTGAATCATAGGGACTGAATTAGTATAGGCAGTGAGTGGCAATGTAGGATGGAGAAAAGCACCACGGGGTGGTCAGCATGGGGAGGTCAGGAAACATGCAGTGGCAATGTAGGATAGGTTTCTGAAAAACATCGCGGCGTGGTGCGCATTGTATGGATGTGTAACATTACATTCACTAATAGGAGTGAGAAAAACATCACTGTGTGGTGTGAATCATAGGGTCTGAATTAGGATAATCAGTGAGTGGTAAAGTAGGATGGAGTAAAGCACTACGGGGTGGTCAGCATGGGGAGGTCAGGAAACATGCAGTGGCAATGGAGGATAGGTGTCTGAAAAACCTTGTGGTGTGGTGCGCATTGTATGGGTGTGTAGCATTACATTCACTAGTAGAAGTGAGAAAAACATCACGGGGGGTGTGAATGATAGGGTCTGAATTAGGATAGGCAGTGAGTGCAATGTATGATGGAGAAAAGCATAAGGGGTGGTTAGCATGGGGAGGTCAGGAAACATGCAGTGGCAATGTAAGATAGGTTTCTTAAAAACATCGCGGGGTGGAGCGCAGTGTATGGTGTGTAACATTACATTCACTAGCAGCAGTGAGAAAAACATCACGGGGTGGTGTGAATCATAGTGTCTGAATTAGGATAGGCAGTGAGTGGAAATGTAGGACGGAGAAATGCACCACATGGTGGTCAGCATGCGGAGACCAGGAAACATGCAGTGGCAATGTAACATAGGTTTCGGAAAAACATCGCATGGTAGTTCACATTGTATGTGTGTGTAACATTACATTCACTAGTAGGATTGAGAAAAACATCATGGGGTGGTGTGAATCATAGGGTCAGAATGAGGATAGACAGTGAGTGGCAATGTAGAATGGAAAAAGCACAACGGGGTTGTCAGCATGGGCAGTTCAGGAAACATGCAGTGGCAAAGTAGGATAGGTTTCTGAAAAACATCGCACGGTGGTGCGCTTTGTATCGGTGTGTAACATTACATTCACTTCAAGGAGTGAGAAAAACATCACGGGCTTGTGTGAATCATAGGATCTGAATTAGGATTGGCAGTGAGTTGCAATATAGGATGGAGAAAATCACCACGGGGTGGTCAGCATGGGGAGGTCAGTAAACATGCAGTGGCAATGTAGGATAGGATTCTGAAAAAACCTCGGGGGGTGCTGCGCATTGTATGTGTATGTAACATTACATTCACTAGTAGGAGTGAGTAAAACATCACGGGGTGGTGTGAATCATAGGGTCTGAATTAGGATAGGCAGTGAGTGGCAATGTAGGATGGAGAAAAGCACCACGGGGTGGTCAGCATGGGGAGGTCAGGAAACATGCAGTGGCAATGTAGGATAGGTTTCTGAAAAACATCGCGGGGTGGGGTGCATTGTATGGGTGTGTAACATTACATTCACTAGTAGGAGTGAGAAAAACATCACGGGGTGGTGTGAATCATATGGTCTGAATTAGGATAGGCAGTGAGTGGCAATGTAGGATGGAGAAAAACACCACGGGGTGGTCAGCATGGGGAGGTCAGGAAACATGCAGTGGCAATGTAGGATATGTTTCTGAAAAACATCGAGGGGTGGTGCGCATTGTATGGGTGTGTAACATTACATTAACTAGTAGGAGTGAGAAAAACATCACGGTGTGGTGTGAATCATAGGGTCTGAATTAGGATAGGCAGTGAGTGGCAATGTAGGATGGAGAAAAGCACCACGGGGTGGTCAGCAGGGGGAGGCCAGGATACATGCAGTGGCAATGTAGGATAGGTTTCTGAAAAACATCGCGGGGTGGTGCGCATTGTATGGGTGTGTAACATTACATTCACTAGTAGGAGTGAGAAAAACATCACGGGGTGATGTGAATCATAGGGTCTTAATTAGGATACGCAGTGAGTGGCAATGTAGGACGGAGAAAAACACCACGGAGTGGTCAGCATGGGGAGGTCAGGAAACATACAGTGGCAATGTAGGATACGTTTCTGAAAAACATCGCGGCGTGGTGCGCATTGTATGGGTGTGTAACATTACATTCACTAATAGTTGTGAGAAAAACATCACGGGGTGGTGTGAATCATAGGGTCGGAATTAGGATAGGCAGTGAGTGGCAATGTAGGATGGAGAAAAGCCCCACGGGGTGGTCAGCATGGGGAAGTCACGAAACATGCAGTGGCAACGTAGGATAGGTTTCTGAAAAACATCGCGGGGTGGTATGCATTGTATGGGAGTGTAGCATTACATTCACTACTAGGAGTGAGAAAAACATCACGGGGTGGTGTGAATCATAGGGTCTGAATTGGGATAGGCAGTGAGTGGCATTGTAGTATGGAGAAAAGCACCACGGGGTGGTCAGCATGGGGAGGTCAGGAAGCATGCAGTGGCAATTTAGGATAGGTTTCTGAAAAACATCTTGGGGTGGTGCGCATTGTATGGGTGTGTAACATTACATTCACTAGTAGGAGTGAGAAAAACATCACGGGGTGGTGTGAATCATAGGGTCTGAATTAGGATAGGCAGTGAGTGGCAATGTAGGATGGAGAAAAGCGCCACGGGGTGGTCAGCAGGGGGAGGCCAGGAAACATGCAGCGGCAATGTAGGATAGGTTTCTGAAAAACTTCGCGGGGTGGTGCGCATTGTATGGGTGTGTAACATTACATTCACTAGTAGGAGTGAGAAAAACATCACGGGGTGATGTGAATCATAGGGTCTGAATTAGGATAGGCAGTGAGTGGCAATGTAGGATGGAGAAAAGCACCACGGGGTGGTCAGAATGGGGAGGTCAGGAAACATACAATGGCAATGTAGGACAGGTTTCTGAAAAACATCGCGGCGTGTTGCGCATTGTATGGGTGTGTAACATTACATTCACTAATAGGAGTGAGAAATACATCACGGGGTGGTGTGAATCATAGGGTCTGCATTAGGATAGGCAGTGAGGGGCAATGTAGGATGTAGAAAAGCACCACGGGGTGGTCAGCATGGGAAAGTCAGGAAACATGCAGTGGCAATGTAGGATAGGTTTTTGAAAAACCTACCGGGGTTTTGCGCATTGTATGTGTGTGTAACATTACATTCACTAGTAGGAGTGAGAATAATATCACGGGGTGGTGTGTATCTTAGAGTCTGAATTAGGATAGGCAGTGAGTGGCAATATAGGATGGAGAAAAGCACCACGGGGTGGTCAGCATGGGGAATTCAGGAAACATGCAGTGGCAATGTAAGTTAGTTTTCTGAAAAACATCGCAGGGTCGTATGCATTGTATGGGTGTGTAGCATTACATTCACTAGCAGGAGTGAGAAAAACATCACGGGGTGGTGTGAATCATAGGGTCTGAATTGAGATAGGCAGTGAGTGGCAATATAGGTTGGAGAAATCACCACTGGGTGGTCAGCATGGTGATGTCAGGACTCATGCATTGGAAATGTAGGATAGGTTTCTGAAAAACATCGCGGGGTGGTGCGCATTGAATGGATGTGTAACATTACATTCACTAGTAGGAGTGAGAAAAACATCACGGGGTGGGGTGAATCATAGGGTCTGAATTAGGATAGGCCGTGAGTGGCAATGTAGGATGGAGAAAAGCACGACGGGATGGTCAGCATGGGGAAGTCAGGAAACATGCAGTGTCAATTAGGATAGGTTTCTGAAAAACATCGCGGGGTGGTGCGCATTGTATGGGTGTGTAACATTACATTCACTAGTAGGAGTGAGAAAAACATCACGGGGTGGTGTGAATCATAGGGTCTGAATTAGGATAGGCAGTGAGTGGCAATGTAGAATGGAGAAAAGAACCAAGGGTTGGTCTGCATGGGGAGGCCAGGAAACATGCAGTGGCAATGTAGGATAGGTTTCTGAAAAACATCGCGGGGTGGTGCGCATTGTATGGGTGTGTAACTTTACATTCACTAGTAGGAGTGAGAAAAACATCACGGGATGGTGTGAATCATAGGGTCTGAATTAGGATAGGCAGTGAGTAGCAATGTAGGATCGAGGAAAGCACCACGGGGCGGTCAGCATGGGGAGGTCAGGAAACATGCAGTGGCAATATAGGATAGGTTTCTGAAAAACATCGCGGTGTGTTGCGCATTGTATGGGTGTGTAGCATTACATTTATTACTAGGAGTGAGAAAAACATCACGGGGGGTGTGAATCATAGGGTCTGAATTAGGATAGGCAGTGAATGCAATGTAGGATGGAGAAAAGCACCAAGGGGTGGTTAGCATGGGGAGGTCAGGAAACATGCAGTGGCAATGTAAGATAAGTTTGTTAAAAACATCGCGGGGAGGAGCGTAGTGTATGGTGTGTAACATTTCATTCACTAGCAGCAGTGAGAAAAACATCACAGGGTGGTGTGAATCATAGGGTCTGAACTAGGATAGGCAGTGAGTGGCAATGTAGGATGGAGAAACGCACCACGGGGTGGTCAGCATGCGGAGGTCAGGAAACATACAGTGGCAATGTAGGATAGGTTTCTGAAAAACATCGCAGCGTGGTGCGCTTTGTATCGGTGTGTAACATTCCTTTCACTACAAGGAGTGAGAAAAACATCACAGGGTGGTGTGAATCATAGGGTCTGAAATAGGATAGTCAGTGAGTCGCAATGTAGGATGGAAAAAAGCACCACGGTGTGGTCAGCATGGGGAGGTCAGGAAACATGCAGTGGCAATGTGTGATAGGTTTCTGAAAAACATCGCGGGGTGGTGCACATTGTATGGGTCTGTAACATTACACTCACTAGTAGGAGTGAGAAAAACATCCTGGGGTGGTGTGAATCATACGGTCTGAATTAGGATAGGCAGTGAGTGGCAATGTAGGATGGAGAAAAGCACCACGGCGTGGTCAGCATGTGGAGGTCAGGACACATGCAGTGGCAGTATAGGCTAGGTTTCTGAAAAACGTCGCGTGGTGGTGCGCATTGTATGGGTGTGTAACATTATTTTGACTAGGAGGAGTGAGAAAATCATCACGGGGTGATGTGAATCATAGGGTCTGAATTAGGATAGGCAGTGAGTGGCAACGTAGGATGGAGAAAAGCACCACGGGGTGGTCAGCATGGGGAGGTCAGGAAACATGCAGTGGCAAAGTTGAATAGCTTTCTGAAAAACCTCGCGGGGTGGTGCACATTGTATGGGTGTGTAACATTACATTCACTATTAGGAGTGAGAAAAACATCACGGCTGGTGTGAATCATAAGGTCTGATTTAGGATAGGCAGTAAGTGGCAATGTAAGATGGAGAAAGGCACCAAGGGGTGGTCACAATTGGGAGATCAGTAAACATGCAGTGGCAATTTAGGATAGGTTTCTGGAAAACATCGCGGGTTGGTGCGCATTGTATGGGTGTGTAACATTACATTCACTAGTAGGAGTAAGTAAAACATCACGGGGTGGTGTGAATTATAGGGTCTGAATTGGGATAGGCAGTGAGTGCAATGTATGATGGAGAAAAGCATAAGGGGTGGTTAGCATGGGGAGGTCAGGAAACATGCAGTGGCAATGTAAGATAGGTTTCTTAAAAACATCGCGGGGTGGAGCGCAGTGTATGGTGTGTAACATTACATTCACTAGCAGCAGTGAGAAAAACATCACGGGGTGGTGTGAATCATAGTGTCTGAATTAGGATAGGCAGTGAGTGGAAATGTAGGACGGAGAAATGCACCACATGGTGGTCAGCATGCGGAGACCAGGAAACATGCAGTGGCAATGTAACATAGGTTTCGGAAAAACATCGCATGGTAGTTCACATTGTATGTGTGTGTAACATTACATTCACTAGTAGGATTGAGAAAAACATCATGGGGTGGTGTGAATCATAGGGTCTGAATGAGGATAGACAGTGAGTGGCAATGTAGAATGGAAAAAGCACAACGGGGTTGTCAGCATGGGCAGTTCAGGAAACATGCAGTGGCAAAGTAGGATAGGTTTCTGAAAAACATCGCACGGTGGTGCGCTTTGTATCGGTGTGTAACATTACATTCACTTCAAGGAGTGAGAAAAACATCACGGGCTTGTGTGAATCATAGGATCTGAATTAGGATTGGCAGTGAGTTGCAATATAGGATGGAGAAAATCACCACGGGGTGGTCAGCATGGGGAGGTCAGTAAACATGCAGTGGCAATGTAGGATAGGATTCTGAAAAAACCTCGGGGGGTGCTGCGCATTGTATGTGTATGTAACATTACATTCACTAGTAGGAGTGAGTAAAACATCACGGGGTGGTGTGAATCATAGGGTCTGAATTAGGATAGGCAGTGAGTGGCAATGTAGGATGGAGAAAAGCACCACGGGGTGGTCAGCATGGGGAGGTCAGGAAACATGCAGTGGCAATGTAGGATAGGTTTCTGAAAAACATCGCGGGGTGGGGTGCATTGTATGGGTGTGTAACATTACATTCACTAGTAGGAGTGAGAAAAACATCACGGGGTGGTGTGAATCATATGGTCTGAATTAGGATAGGCAGTGAGTGGCAATGTAGGATGGAGAAAAACACCACGGGGTGGTCAGCATGGGGAGGTCAGGAAACATGCAGTGGCAATGTAGGATATGTTTCTGAAAAACATCGAGGGGTGGTGCGCATTGTATGGGTGTGTAACATTACATTAACTAGTAGGAGTGAGAAAAACATCACGGTGTGGTGTGAATCATAGGGTCTGAATTAGGATAGGCAGTGAGTGGCAATGTAGGATGGAGAAAAGCACCACGGGGTGGTCAGCAGGGCGAGGCCAGGATACATGCAGTGGCAATGTAGGATAGGTTTCTGAAAAACATCGCGGGGTGGTGCGCATTGTATGGGTGTGTAACATTACATTCACTAGTAGGAGTGAGAAAAACATCACGGGGTGATGTGAATCATAGGGTCTTAATTAGGATACGCAGTGAGTGGCAATGTAGGACGGAGAAAAACACCACGGAGTGGTCAGCATGGGGAGGTCAGGAAACATACAGTGGCAATGTAGGATACGTTTCTGAAAAACATCGCGGCGTGGTGCGCATTGTATGGGTGTGTAACATTACATTCACTAATAGTTGTGAGAAAAACATCACGGGGTGGTGTGAATCATAGGGTCTGAATTAGGATAGGCAGTGAGTGGCAATGTAGGATGGAGAAAAGCCCCACGGGGTGGTCAGCATGGGGAAGTCAGGAAACATGCAGTGGCAACGTAGGATAGGTTTCTGAAAAACATCGCGGGGTGGTATGCATTGTATGGGAGTGTAGCATTACATTCACTACTAGGAGTGAGAAAAACATCACGGGGTGGTGTGAATCATAGGGTCTGAATTGGGATAGGCAGTGAGTGGCATTGTAGTATGGAGAAAAGCACCACGGGGTGGTCAGCATGGGGAGGTCAGGAAGCATGCAGTGGCAATTTAGGATAGGTTTCTGAAAAACATCTTGGGGTGGTGCGCATTGTATGGGTGTGTAACATTACATTCACTAGTAGGAGTGAGAAAAACATCACGGGGTGGTGTGAATCATAGGGTCTGAATTAGGATAGGCAGTGAGTGGCAATGTAGGATGGAGAAAAGCGCCACGGGGTGGTCAGCAGGGGGAGGCCAGGAAACATGCAGCGGCAATGTAGGATAGGTTTCTGAAAAACTTCGCGGGGTGGTGCGCATTGTATGGGTGTGTAACATTACATTCACTAGTAGGAGTGAGAAAAACATCACGGGGTGATGTGAATCATAGGGTCTGAATTAGGATAGGCAGTGAGTGGCAATGTAGGATGGAGAAAAGCACCACGGGGTGGTCAGAATGGGGAGGTCAGGAAACATACAATGGCAATGTAGGACAGGTTTCTGAAAAACATCGCGGCGTGTTGCGCATTGTATGGGTGTGTAACATTACATTCACTAATAGGAGTGAGAAATACATCACGGGGTGGTGTGAATCATAGGGTCTCCATTAGGATAGGCAGTGAGGGGCAATGTAGGATGTAGAAAAGCACCACGGGGTGGTCAACATGGGAAAGTCAGGAAACATGCAGTGGCAATGTAGGATAGGTTTTTGAAAAACCTACCGGGGTTTTGCGCATTGTATGTGTGTGTAACATTACATTCACTAGTAGGAGTGAGAATAATATCACGGGGTGGTGTGTATCTTAGAGTCTGAATTAGGATAGGCAGTGAGTTACAATATAGGATGGAGAAAAGCACCACCGGGTGGTCAGCATGGGGAATTCAGGAAACATGCAGTGGCAATGTAAGTTAGTTTTCTGAAAAACATCGCAGGGTCGTATGCATTGTATGGGTGTGTAGCATTACATTCACTAGCAGGAGTTAGAAAAACATCACGGGGTGGTGTGAATCATAGGGTCTGAATTGAGATAGGCAGTGAGTGGCAATATAGGTTGGAGAAATCACCACTGGGTGGTCAGCATGGTGATGTCAGGACTCATGCATTGGAAATGTAGGATAGGTTTCTGAAAAACATCGCGGGGTGGTGCGCATTGAATGGATGTGTAACATTACATTCACTAGTAGGAGTGAGAAAAACATCACGGGGTGGGGTGAATCATAGGGTCTGAATTAGGATAGGCCGTGAGTGGCAATGTAGGATGGAGAAAAGCACGACGGGATGGTCAGCATGGGGAAGTCAGGAAACATGCAGTGTCAATTAGGATAGGTTTCTGAAAAACATCGCGGGGTGGTGCGCATTGTATGGGTGTGTAACATTACATTCACTAGTAGGAGTGAGAAAAACATCACGGGGTGGTGTGAATCATAGGGTCTGAATTAGGATAGGCAGTGAGTGGCAATGTAGAATGGAGAAAAGAACCAAGGGTTGGTCTGCATGGGGAGGCCAGGAAACATGCAGTGGCAATGTAGGATAGGTTTCTGAAAAACATCGCGGGGTGGTGCGCATTGTATGGGTGTGTAACTTTACATTCACTAGTAGGAGTGAGAAAAACATCACGGGATGGTGTGAATCATAGGGTCTGAATTAGGATAGGCAGTGAGTAGCAATGTAGGATCGAGGAAAGCACCACGGGGCGGTCAGCATGGGGAGGTCAGGAAACATGCAGTGGCAATATAGGATAGGTTTCTGAAAAACATCGCGGTGTGTTGCGCATTGTATGGGTGTGTAGCATTACATTTATTACTAGGAGTGAGAAAAACATCACGGGGGGTGTGAATCATAGGGTCTGAATTAGGATAGGCAGTGAATGCAATGTAGGATGGAGAAAAGCACCAAGGGGTGGTTAGCATGGGGAGGTCAGGAAACATGCAGTGGCAATGTAAGATACGTTTGTTAAAAACATCGCGGGGAGGAGCGTAGTGTATGGTGTGTAACATTTCATTCACTAGCATCAGTGAGAAAAACATCACAGGGTGGTGTGAATCATAGGGTCTGAACTAGGATAGGCAGTGAGTGGCAATGTAGGATGGAGAAACGCACCACGGGGTGGTCAGCATGCGGAGGTCAGGAAACATACAGTGGCAATGTAGGATAGGTTTCTGAAAAACATCGCAGCGTGGTGCGCTTTGTATCGGTGTGTAACATTCCTTTCACTACAAGGAGTGAGAAAAACATCACAGGGTGGTGTGAATCATAGGGTCTGAAATAGGATAGTCAGTGAGTCGCAATGTAGGATGGAGAAAAGCACCACGGTGTGGTCAGCATGGGGAGGTCAGGAAACATGCAGTGGCAATGTGTGATAGGTTTCTGAAAAACATCGCGGGGTGGTGCACATTTTATGGGTCTGTAACATTACACTCACTAGTAGGAGTGAGAAAAACATCCTGGGGTGGTGTGAATCATACGGTCTGAATTAGGATAGGCAGTGAGTGGCAATGTAGGATGGAGAAAAGCACCACGGCGTGGTCAGCATGTGGAGGTCAGGACACATGCAGTGGCAGTATAGGCTAGGTTTCTGAAAAACGTCGCGTGGTGGTGCGCATTGTATGGGTGTGTAACATTACTTTGACTAGGAGGAGTGAGAAAATCATCACGGGGTGATGTGAATCATAGGGTCTGAATTAGGATAGGCAGTGAGTGGCAACGTAGGATGGAGAAAAGCACCACGGGGTGGTCAGCATGGGGAGGTCAGGAAACATGCAGTGGCAAAGTTGAATGGCTTTCTGAAAAACCTCGCGGGGTGGTGCACATTGTATGGGTGTGTAACATTACATTCACTATTAGGAGTGAGAAAAACATCACGGCTGGTGTGAATCATAAGGTCTGATTTAGGATAGGCAGTAAGTGGCAATGTAAGATGGAGAAAGGCACCAAGGGGTGGTCACAATTGGGAGATCAGTAAACATGCAGTGGCAATTTAGGATAGGTTTCTGGAAAACATCGCGGGTTGGTGCGCATTGTATGGGTGTGTAACATTACATTCACTAGTAGGAGTAAGTAAAACATCACGGGGTGGTGTGAATTATAGGGTCTGAATTAGGATAGGCAGTGAGTGGCAATGTAGGATGGAGAAAAGCACCACGGGGTTGTCAGCATGGGGATGTCAGGAAACATGCAGTGGCAATGTAGGATAGGTTTCTGAAAAACATCGCAGGGTGGTGCGCATTGTATGGGTGTGTAACATTGCATTCACTAGGAGGAGAGAGAAAAACATCACGGGGTGGTTTGAATCATAGGGTCTGAATTAGGATAGGCAGTGAGTGGCAATGTAGGATGGAGAAAAGCACCACGGCGTGGTCAGCATGTGGAGGTCAGGACACATGCAGTGGCAGTATAGGCTAGGTTTCTGAAAAACGTCGCGTGGTGGTGCGCATTGTATGGGTGTGTAACATTACTTTGACTAGGAGGAGTGAGAAAATCATCACGGGGTGATGTGAATCATAGGGTCTGAATTAGGATAGGCAGTGAGTGGCAACGTAGGATGGAGAAAAGCACCACGGGGTGGTCAGCATGGGGAGGTCAGGAAACATGCAGTGGCAAAGTTGAATAGCTTTCTGAAAAACCTCGCGGGGTGGTGCACATTGTATGGGTGTGTAACATTACATTCTCTAGTAGGAGTGAGAAAAACTTCACGGGGTGGTGTGAATCATAGAGTCTGAAATAGGATAGGCAGTGAGTGGCAATTTAGGATGGAGAAAAGCACCACGGGTGGTCAGCATGGGGAAGTCAGGACACATGCAGTGGCAATGTAGGATAGGTTTCAGAAAAACATAGCGGGGTGCTGCGCATTGTATGGGTGTGTAACATTACATTCACTATTAGGAGTGAGAAAAACATCACGGCTGGTGTGAATCATAAGGTCTGATTTAGGATAGGCAGTAAGTGTCAATGTAAGATGGAGAAAGGCACCACGGGGTGGTCACAATTGGGAGATCAGTAAACATGCAGTGGCAATTTAGGATAGGTTTCTGGAAAACATCGCGGGTTGGTGCGCATTGTATGGGTGTGTAACATTACATTCACTAGTAGGAGTAAGTAAAACATCACGGGGTGCTGTGAATTATAGGGTCTGGATTAGGATAGGCAGTGAGTGGCAATGTAGGATGGAGAAAAGCACCACGGGGTTGTCAGCATGGGGATTTCAGGAAACATGCAGTGGCAATGTAGGATAGGTTTCTGAAAAACATCGCAGGGTGGTGCGCATTGTATGGGTGTGTAACATTGCATTCACTAGGAGGAGAGAGAAAAACATCACGTGGTGGTTTGAATCATAGGGTCTGAATTAGGATAGGCAGTGAGTGGCAATGTAGGATGGAGAAAAGCACCACGGAGTGGTCAGCATGTTGAGGTCAGGACACATACCGTGACAATGTAGGATAGGTTTCTGAAAAACCTCGCGGTGTGGTGCGCATTGTATGGGTGTGTAACATTACTTTCACTAGTAGGAGTGAGAAAAACATCACAGGGTGGTGTGAATCATAGGGTCTGAATTAGGATAGGCAGTGAGTGGCAATGTAGGATGGAGAAAAGCACCACGGGGTGGTCAGCATGAGGAGGTCAGGAAACATGCAGTGGCAATGTAGGATAGGTTTCTGAAAAACATTGCTGGGTGGTGCGCATTGTATGGGTGTGTAACATTACATTCACTAGTAGGAGTGAGAAAAATATCACGGGGTGGTGTGAATCATAGGGTCTAAATTACGATAGGCTGTGAGGGGCAATGTAGGATGGAGAAAAGCACCACGGGGTGGTCAGCATGGGGACGTCAGGAAACATGCAGTGGCAGTATAGGATAGGTTTCTGAAAAACATTGCGGGGTGCTGCGCATTGTATGGGTGTGTAACATTACATTCACTAGTATGAGTGAGAAAAACGTCACGGGGTGGTGTGAATCATAGGGTCTGAATTAGGATAGGCAGTGAGTGGCAATGTACGATGGAGTAAAGCGCGACGGTGTGGTCAGCTTGGGGAAGTCAGGAAACATGCAGTAGCAATGTAGGATAGGTTTCTGAAAAACATCGCGGGGTGGTGCGCATTGTATGGGTATGTAACATTACATTCACTAGTAGGAGTGAGAAAAACATCACGGGGTGGTGTGTATCATAGGGTCTGAATTAGGATAGGCAGTGAGTGGCAATGTAGGATGGAGAAAAGCACCACGGGGTGGTTAGCATGGGGAGGTCAGGAAACATGCAGTGGCAATGTAGGATAGGTTTCTGAAAAACATCGCAGGATGGTGCGCATTGTATGGGTGTGTAACTTTACATTCACTAGTAGGAGTGAGAAAAACATCACGGGATGGTGTGAATCATAGGGTCTGAATTACGATAGGCAGTGAGTAGCAATGTAGGATCGAGGAAAGCACCACGGGGCGGTCAGCATGGGGATGTCAGGAAACATGCAGTGGCAATATAGGATAGGTTTCTGAAAATCATCGCGGTGTGTTGCGCATTGTATGGGTGTGTAGCATTACATTTATTACTAGGAGTGAGAAAAACATCACGGGGGGTGTGAATCATAGGGTCTGAATTAGGATAGGCAGTGAATGCAATGTAGGATGGAGAAAAGCACCAAGGGGTGGTTAGCATGGGGAGGTCAGGAAACATGCAGTGGCAATGTAAGATACGTTTGTTAAAAACATCGCGGGGAGGAGCGTAGTGTATGGTGTGTAACATTTCATTCACTAGCAGCAGTGAGAAAAACATCACAGGGTGGTGTGAATCATAGGGTCTGAACTAGGATAGGCAGTGAGTGGCAATGTAGGATGGAGAAACGCACCACGGGGTGGTCAGCATGCTGAGGTCAGGAAACATACAGTGGCAATGTAGGATAGGTTTCTGAAAAACATCGCAGCGTGGTGCGCTTTGTATCGGTGTGTAACATTCCTTTCACTACAAGGAGTGAGAAAAACATCACAGGGTGGTGTGAATCATAGGGTCTGAAATAGGATAATCAGTGAGTCGCAATGTAGGATGGAGAAAAGCACCACGGTGTGGTCAGCATGGGGAGGTCAGGAAACATGCAGTGGCAATGTGTGATAGGTTTCTGAAAAACATCGCGGGGTGGTGCACATTGTATGGGTCTGTAACATTACACTCACTAGTAGGAGTGAGAAAAACATCCTGGGGTGGTGTGAATCATACGGTCTGAATTAGAATAGGCAGTGAGTGGCAATGTAGGATGGAGAAAAGCACCACGGCGTGGTCAGCATGTGGAGGTCAGGACACATGCAGTGGCAGTATAGGCTAGGTTTCTGAAAAACGTCGCGTGGTGGTGCGCATTGTATGGGTGTGTAACATTACTTTGACTAGGAGGAGTGAGAAAATCATCACGGGGTGATTTGAATCATAGGGTCTGAATTACGATAGGCAGTGAGTGGCAACGTAGGATGGAGAAAAGCACCACGGGGTGGTCAGCATGGGGAGGTCAGGAAACATGCAGTGGCAAAGTTGAATAGCTTTCTGAAAAACCTCGCGGGGTGGTGCACATTGTATGGGTGTGTAACATTACATTCTCTAGTAGGAGTGAGAAAAACTTCACGGGGTGGTGTGAATCATAGAGTCTGAAATAGGATAGGCAGTGAGTGGCAATTTAGGATGGAGAAAAGCACCACGGGGTGGTCAGCATGGGGAGGTCAGGAAACATGCAGTGGCAAAGTTGAATAGCTTTCTGAAAAACCTCGCGGGGTGGTGCACATTGTATGGGTGTGTAACATTACATTCACTAGTAGGAGTGAGAAAAACTTCACGGGGTGGTGTGAATCATAGAGTCTGAAATAGGATAGGCAGTGAGTGGCAATTTAGGAAGGAGAAAAGCATCACGGGGTGGTAAGCTTGGGGAGGTCAGGAAACATGCGGTGGCAATGTGTGATAGGTTTCTGAAAAACATCGCGGGGTGGTGCACATTGTATGGGTCTGTAACATTACACTCACTAGTAGGAGTGAGAAAAACATCACGGCTGGTGTGAATCATAAGGTCTGATTTAGGACAGGCAGTAAGTGGCAATGTAAGATGGAGAAAGGCACCACGGGGTGGTCACAATTGGGAGATCAGTAAACATGCAGTGGCAATTTAGGATAGGTTTCTGGAAAACATCGCGTGTTGGTGCGCATTGTATGGGTGTGTAACATTACATTCACTAGTAGGAGTAAGAAAAACATCACGGGGTGGTGTGAATTATAGGGTCTGAATTAGGATAGGCAGTGAGTGGCAATGTAGGATGGAGAAAAGCACCACGGGGTTGTCAGCATGGGGATGTCAGGAAACATGCAGTGGCAATGTAGGATAGGTTTCTGAAAAACATCGCAGGGTGGTGCGCATTGTATGGGTGTGTAACATTGCATTCACTAGGAGGAGAGAGAAAAACATCACGGGTTGGTTTGAATCATAGGGTCTGAATTAGTATAGGCAGTGAGTGGCAATGTAGGATGGAGAAAAGCACCACGGATTGGTCAGCATGTTGAGGTCAGGACACATACCGTGACAATGTAGGATAGGTTTCTGAAAAACCTCGCGGTGTGGTGCGCATTGTATGGGTGTGTAACATTACTTTCACTAGTAGGAGTGAGAAAAACATCACGGGGTGGTGTGAATCATAGGGTCTGAATTAGGATAGGCAGTGAGTGGCAATGTAGGATGGAGAAAAGCACCACGGGGTGGTCAGCATGAGGAGGTCAGGAAACATGCAGTGGCAATGTAGGATAGGTTTCTGGAAAACATTGCTGGGTGGTGCGCATTGTATGGGTGTGTAACATTACATTCACTAGTAGGAGTGAGAAAAATATCACGGGGTGGTGTGAATCATAGGGTCTAAATTACGATAGGCTGTGAGGGGCAATGTAGGATGGAGAAAAGCACGACGGTGTGGTCAGCTTGGGGAAGTCAGGAAACATGCAGTAGCAATGTAGGATAGGTTTCTGAAAAACATCGCTGGGTGGTGCGCATTGTATGGGTGTGTAACATTACATTCACTAGTAGGAGTGAGAAAAACATCACGGGGTGGAGTGTATCATAGGATCTGAATTAGGATAGGCAATGAGTGGCAATGTAGGATGGAGAAAAGCACCACGGGGTGGTCAGCATGGGGAGGTCAGGGAACATGCAGTGGCAATGTAGGATAGGTTTCTGAAAAACATCGCTGGGTGGTGTGCATTGTATGGGTGTGTAACATTACATTCACTAGTAGGAGTGAGAAAAATATCACGGGGTGGTGTGAATCATAGGGTCTGAATAAGTATAGGCATTAAGTGGCAATGTAGGATGGAGAAAAGCACCACGGGGTCGTCACCAAGGGGAGGTCAAGAAACATGCAGTGGCAATGTAGGATAGGTTTCTGGAAAACATCGCCGGGTGGTGCGCATTGCATGGGTGTGTAACATTACATTCACTAGTGGGAGTGAGAAAAACATCACGGGGTGGTGTGAATCATAGGGTCTCAATTAGTATAGACAGTGCGTGGCAATGTAGGATGGAGAAAAGCATCACGGGGTGTTCAGCATGGGGAGGTCAGGAAACATGCAGTGGTAGTATAGGATAGGTTTCTGAAAAACCGCGTTGTGGTGAACATTGTATGGGTGTGTAACATTACATTAACTAGGAGGAGTGAGAAAAACATCACGGGGTGGTGTGAATCATAGGGTCTGAATTAGGATAGGCTGTGAGTGGCAATATAGGATGGAGAAAAGCACCACGGTGTGGTCAGCATGGGGATGTCAGGAAACATGCAGTGGCAATGTAGGATAGGTTTCTGAATAACATCCCGGGGTGGTGTGCATTGTATGGGTGTGTAACATTACATTCACTAGTAGGAGTTAGAAAAACATCACGGGGTGGTGTGAATCATAGTGTCTGAATTAGGATAAGCAGTGAGTGGAAATGTAGGAAGGAGAAAAGCACCACGGGGTGGTCAGCATGAGGAGGTCAGGAAACATGCAGTGGCAATGTATGATACGTTTCTGAAAAACATTGTATGGGTGTGTAACATTACATTCACTAGTAGGAGTGAGAAAAATATCACAGGGTGGTGTGAATCATAGGGTCTAAATTACGATAGGCTGTGAGGGGAAATGTAGGATGGAGAAAAGCACCAGGGCGTGTTCAGCATGGGGAGTTCAGGAAACATGCAGTGGCAATGTAGCATAGGTTTCTGAAAAACCTCGCGGGGTGTTGTGCATTGTATGGGTGTGTAACATTACATTCACCAGTAGGAGTGAGAAATATATCACGGGGTTGTGTGAATCATAGGGTCTGAATAAGAATAGGCATTGAGTGGCAATGTAGGATTGAGAAAAGCACCACGGGGTCGTCAGCAAGGGGAGGTCAAGAAACATGTAGTGGCATTATAGAATAGGTTTCTGAAAAACGTCGCGTGGTGGTGCACATTGTATGGGTGTGTAACATTACACTGACTAGGAGGAGTGAGAAAAACATCACGCTGTGGTGTGAATCATACGGTCTGAATTAGGATAGGCAGTGAGTGGCAATGTAGGATGGAGAAAAGTACCACGGGGTGGTCAGCATGGGGAGGTCGGGAAACATGCAGTGGCATTATAGGATAGGTTTCTGAAAAACGTCGCGTGGTGGTGCATATTGTATGGGTGTGTAACATTACACTGACTAGGAGGAGTGAGAAAAACATCGCGGGGTGGTGTGAATCATAGGGTCTGAATTAGGATAGGCAGTGAGTGGCAATGTAGGATTGAGAAAAGCACCACGGGGTGGTCAGCATGGGGATGTCAGGAAACATGCAGTGGCAATGTAGGATAGGTTTCTGAAAAACATCGCGGGGTGGTGAGCATTGTATGGGTGTGTAGCATTACATTCACTAGTAGGAGTGAGAAAAACATCACGGGCTGGTGTGAATCATAATGTCTGAAATAGGATAGTCAGTGAGTGGCAATGTAGGATGGAGAAAAGCACCACGGGGTGGTCAGCTTGGCGAGGTCAGGAAACATGCGGTGGCAATGTGTGATAGGTTTCTGAAAAACATCACGGGGTGGTGCACATTGTATGGGTCTGTAACATTACACTCACTAGTAGGAGTGAGAAAAACATCATGGGGTGGTGTGAATCATAGGGTCTGAATTAGGATAGGCAGTGAGTGGCAATGTAGGATGGAGAAAAGCACCACGGGGTGGTCAGCATGGGGAGGTCAGGACACATGCAGTGGCAATGTAGGATAGGTTTCAGAAAAACATAGCGGGGTGCTGTGCATTATATGGGTGTGTAACATTACATTCACTATTAGGATTGAGAAAAACATAACGGCTGGTGTGAATCATAAGGTCTGAATTAGGATTGGCAGTGAGTGGCAATGTAAGATGGAGAAAGGCACCACGGGGTGGTCAGCATGGGGAGGTCAGTAAACATGCAGGGGCAATTTAGGATAGGTTTCTGAAAAACATTGCTGGATGGTGCGCATTGTATGGGTGTGTAACATTACATTCACTAGTAGGAGTGAGAAAAATATCACGGGGTGGTGTCAATCATAGGATCTAAATTAAGATAGGCTGTGAGGGGCAATGTAGGATGGAGAAATGCTCCACGGGGTGATCAGCATGGGGAGTTCAGGAAACATGCAGTGGCAATGTAGGATAGGTTTCTGAAAAACATGGCGGGGTGGTGCGCATTGTATCGGTGTGTAACATTACACTGACTAGGAGGAGTGAGAAAAACAATCCGGGGTGTTTTGAATCATAGGGTCTGAATTAGGATAGGCAGTGAGTGGCAATGTAGGATGGAGAAAAGCACCACGGTGTGGTCAGCATGGGGATGTCAGGAAACATGCAGTGGCAATGTAGGATAGTTTTCTGAAAAACATCGCGGGGTGGTGCGCATTGTATGGGTGTGTAACATTACATTTACTAGTAGGAGTGAGAAAAACATCACGGGGTGGTGTGAATCATATGGTCTGAATTAGAATGGGCAGTGAGAGGCAACGTAGGATGGAGAAAAGCACCACGGGGTGGTCAGCATGGGGAGGTCAGGAAACATGCAGTGTCACAGTAGGATAGGTTTGTGAAAAACCTGCGGGGTGGTGCACATTTTATGGGTGTGTAACATTACATTCACTAGTAGGAGTGACAAAAATATCACGGGGTGGTGTGAATTATACGGTCTGAATTAGGATAGGCAGTGAGGGGCAATGTAGGACGGAGAAAAGCACCATGGGGTGGAAAGCATGGGGAGGTCTGCAAACATGCAGTGGCAATGTAGATTACGTTTCTGAATAACATCCCAGGGTGGTGTGCATTGTATGGGTGTGTAACATTACATTCACTAGTAGGAGTTAGAAAAACATCACGGGGTTGTGTGAATCATAATGTCTGAATTAGGATAAGCAGTGAGTGGCAATGTAGGAAGGAGAAAAGCACCACGGGCTGGTCAGCATGAGGAGGTCAGGAAACATGCAGTGGCAATGTAGGATAGGTTTCTAAAAAACATTGCGGCTGCTGCGCCTTTTATGGGTGTGTAACATTACATTCACTAGTAGGAGTGAGAAAAAAAATCACGGGGTGGTGTGAATCATAGGGTCTGAATTAGAATAGGCAGTGAGTGCAATGTACAATGGAGAAAAGCACCACGGGGTGGTCAGCATGCGGAGGTCAGGAAACATGCAGTGGCAATGTAGGATAGGATTCTGAAAAACATCGCGTGTTGGTGCTCATTGTATGGGTGTGTAACATTTCATTCACTAGTAGGAGTGAGAAAAACCTCACGGGTGGTGTGAATATAGGGTCTGAATTAGGATAAGCAGTGAGTGGCAATGTAGGATGGAGAAAAGCACCACAGGGTGGTCAGCATGGGGAAGTCAGGAAACATGCAGTGTCAATGTAGGATAGGTTTCTGAAAAACATCGCGGGGTGGTGCGCATTGTATGGGTGTGTAACATTACATTCACTAGTAGGAGTTAGAAAAACATCACGGGGTGGTGTGAATCATAGGGTCTGAATTAGGATAGGCAGTGAGTGGCAATGTAGAATGGAGAAAAGAACCAAGGGTTGGTCTCCATGGGGAGGCCAGGAAACATGCAGTGGCAATGTAGGATAGGTTTCTGAAAAACATCGCGGGGTGGTGCGCATTGTATGGGTGTGTAACTTTACATTCACTGGTAGGAGTTAGAAAAACATCACGGGATGGTGTGAATCATAGGGTCTGAATTAGGATAGGCAGTGAGTAGCAATGTAGGATCGAGAAAAGCACCACGGGGCGGTCAGCATGGGGAGGTAAGTTAACATGCAGTGGCAATATAGGATAGGTTTCTGAAAAACATCGCGGTGTGTTGCGCATTGTATGGGTGTGTAGCATTACATTTATTACGAGGAGTGAGAAAAACATCACGGGGGGTGTGAATCATAGGGTCTGATTTAGGATAGGCAGTGAGTGGCAATGTAGGATGTAGAATCGCACCACGGGGTGGTCAGCATGCGGAGGTCAGGAAACATGCAGTGGCAATGTAGGATAGGTTTCTGAAAAACATTGCAGCGTGGTGCGCTTTGTATCGGAGTGTAACATTCCTTTCACTACAAGGAGTGAGAAAAACATCACAGGGTGGTGTGAATAATAGGGTCTGAAATAGGATAGTCAGTGAGTGGCAATGTAGGATGGAGAAAAGCACCACGGTGTGGTCAGCATGGGGAGGTCAGGAAACATGCAGTGGCAATGTGTGATAGGTTTCTGAAAAACATCGCGGGGAGGTGCACATTGTATGGGTCTGTAATATTACACTCACTAGTAGGAGTGAGAAAAACATCCTGGGGTGGTGTGAATCATACGGTCTGAATTAGGATAGGCAGTGAGTGGCAATGTAGGATGGAGAAAAGCACCACGGCGTGGTCAGCATGTGGAGGTCAGGACACATGCAGTGGCAGTATAGGCTAGGTTTCTGAAAAACGTCGCGTGGTGGTGCGCATTGTATGGGTGTGTAACATTACTTTGACTAGGAGGAGTGAGAAAATCATCACGGGGTGATTTGAATCATAGGGTCTGAATTAGGATAGGCAGTGAGTGGCAACGTAGGATGGAGAAAAGCACCACGGGTTGGACAGCATGGGGAGGTCAGGAAACATGCAGTGGCAAAGTTGAATAGCTTTCTGAAAAACCTCGCGGGGTGGTGCACATTGTATGGGTGTGTAACATTACATTCTCTAGTAGGAGTGAGAAAAACTTCACGGGGTGGTGTGAATCATAGAGTCTGAAATAGGATAGGCAGTGAGTGGCAATTTAGGATGGAGAAAAGCACCACGGGGTGGTCAGCATGGGGAGGTCAGGAAACATGCAGTGGCAAAGTTGAATAGCTTTCTGAAAAACCTCGCGGGGTGGTGCACATTGTATGGGTGTGTAACATTACATTCACTAGTAGGAGTGAGAAAAACTTCACGGGGTGGTGTGAATCATAGAGTCTGAAATAGGATAGGCAGTGAGTGGCAATTTAGGATGGAGAAAAGCACCACGGGGTGGTCAGCTTGGGGAGGTCAGGAAACATGCGGTGGCAATGTGTGATAGTTTCCTGAAAAACATCGCGGGGTGGTGCACACTGTATGGGTCTGTAACATTACACTCACTAGTAGGAGTGAGAAAAACATCATGGCGTGCTGTGAACCATAGGGTCTGAATTAGGATAGGTAGTGAGTGGCAATGTAGGATGGAGAAAAGCACCACGGGGTGGTCAGCATGGGGAAGTCAGGACACATGCAGTGGCAATGTAGTATAGGTTTCAGAAAAACATAGCGGGGTGCTGCGCATTGTATGGGTGTGTAACATTACATTCACTATTAGGAGTGACAAAAACATCACGGCTGGTGTGAATCATAAGGTCTGATTTAGGATAGGCAGTAAGTGGCAATGTAAGATGGAGAAAGGCACCACGTGGTGGTCACAATTGGGAGATCAGTAAACATGCAGTGGCAATTTAGGATAGGTTTCTGGAAAACATCGCGGGTTGGTGCGCATTGTATGGGTGTGTAACATTACATTCACTAGTAGGAGTGAGTAAAACATCACGTGGTGGTGTGATTTATAGGGTCTGAATTAGGATAGGCAGTGAGTGGCAATGTAGGATGGAGAAAAGCACCACGGGGTTGTCAGCATGGGGATGTCAGGAAACATGCAGTGGCAATGTAGGATAGGTTTCTGAAAAACATCGCAGGGTGGTGCGCATTGTATGGGTGTGTAACATTGCATTCACTAGGAGGAGAGAGAAAAACATCACGGGGTGGTTTGAATCATAGGGTCTGAATTAGGATAGGCAGTGAGTGGCAATGTAGGATGGAGAAAAGCACCACGGAGTGGTCAGCATGTTGAGGTCAGGACACATACCGTGACAATATAGGATAGGTTTCTGAAAAACCTCGCGGTGTGGTGCGCATTGTATGGGTGTGTAACATTACTTTCACGAGTAGGAGTGAGAAAAACATCACGGGGTGGTGTGAATCATAGGGTCTGAATTAGGATAGGCAGTGAGGGGCAATGTAGGATGGAGAAAAGCACCGCTGGGTGGTCACCATGGGGAGGTGATGGAACATGCAGTGGCAATGTAGGATAGGTTTGTGAAATACATCGTGGGGTGGTGCGCATTGTATGGGTGTGTAACATTACATTCACTAGTAGGAGTGAGAAAAGCTTCACGGGGTGGTGTGAATCGGAGGGTCTGAATTAGGATAGGCATTGAGTGGCAATGTAGGATGGAGAAAAGCACCGCGGGGTGGTCAGCATGTCGAGGTCAAGGAACATGCAGTGACAATGTAGGATAGGTTTCTGAAAAACATCGCGGGTTGGTGCGCATTGTATGGGTGTGTAACATTACATTCACTAGTAGGAGTGAGAAAAACATAAAGGGGTGGTGTGAATCGGAGGGTCTGAATTAGGATAGGCAGTGAGTGGCAATGTAGGATGGAGAAAAGCACCGCGCGGTGGTCAGCATGGGGAGGTCAGGGAACATGCAGTGGCAATGTAGGATAGGTTTCTGAAAAACATCGCGGGTTGGTGCGCATTGTATGGGTGTGTAACATTACATTCACCAGTAGGAGTGAGAAAAACATCACGGGGTGGTGTGAATCGGAGGGTCTGAATTAGGATAGGCAGTGAGTGGCAATGTAGGATGGAGAAAAGTACCGCGGGGTGGTCACCATGGGGAGGTCAGGGAACAAGCAGTGGCAATGTAGGATAGGTTTCTGAAAAACATCGCGGGGTGGTGCGCATTGTATGGGTGTGTAAAATTACATTCACTAGAAGGAGTGAGATAAACATCACGGGGTTGTGTGAATCGGAGGGTCTGAATTAGGATAGGCAGTGAGTGGCAATGTAGGATGGAGAAAAGGACCGCGGGGTGGTCAGCATGGGGAGGTCAGGGAAAAAGCAGTGGCAATGTAGGATAGGGTTCTGAAAAACATCGTGGGGTTGTGCGCATTGTATGGGTGTGTAACATTACATTCACCAGTAGGAGTGAAAAATACATGACAGGGTGGTGTGAATCGGAGGGTCTGAATTAGGATAGGCAGTGAGTGGCAATGTAGGATGGAGAAAAGCACCGCGGTTTGGTCAGCATGGGGAGGTCAGGGAACATGAAGTGGCAATGTAGGATAGGGTTCTGAAAAACATCGCGGGGTGGTGCGCATTGTATGGGTGTGTAGCATTACATTTATTACTAGGAGTGAGAAAAACATCACGGGGGGTGTGAATCATAGGGTCTGAATTAGGATAGGCAGTGAATGCAATGTAGGATGGAGAAAAGCACCAAGGGGTGGTTAGCATGGGGAGGTCAGGAAACATGCAGTGGCAATGTAAGATACGTTTGTTAAAAACATCGTGGGGAGGAGCGCAGTGTATGGTGTGTAACATTTCATTCACTAGCAGCAGTGAGAAAAACATCACAGGGTGGTGTGAATCATAGGGTCTGAACTAGGATAGGCAGTGAGTGGCAATGTAGGATGGAGAAACGCACCACGGGTGGTCAGCATGCGGAGGTCAGGAAACATGCAGTGGCAATGTAGGATAGGTTTCTGAAAAACATTGCAGCGTGGTGCACTTTGTATCGGTGTGTAACATTCCTTTCACTACAAGGATTGAGAAAAACATCACAGGGTGGTGTGAATCATAGGGTCTGAAATAGGATAGTCAGTGAGTGGCAATGTAGGATGGAGAAAAGCACCACGGTGTGGTCAGCATGGGGAGGTCAGGAAACATTCAGTGGCAATGTGTGATAGGTTTCTGAAAAACATCGCGGGGTGGTGCACATTGTATGGGTCTGTAATATTACACTCACTAGTAGGAGTGAGAAAAACATCCTGGGGTGGTGTGAATCATACGGTCTGAATTAGGATAGGCAGTGAGTGGCAATGTAGGATGGAGGAAAGCACCACGGCGTGGTCAGCATGTGGAGCTCAGGACACATGCTGTTGCAGTATAGGCTAGGTTTCTGAAAAACGTCGCGTGGTGGTGCGCATTGTATGGGTGTGTAACATTACTTTGACTAGGAGGAGTGAGAAAATCATCACGGGGTGATGTGAATCATAGAGTCTGAATTAGGATAGGCAGTGAGTGGCAACGTAGGATGGAGAAAAGCACCACGGGGTGGTCAGCATGGGGAGGTCAGGAAACATGCAGTGGCAAAGTTGAATAGCTTTCTGAAAAACCTCCCGGGGTGGTGCACATTGTATGGGTGTGTAACATTACATTCTCTATTAGGAGTGAGAAAAACTTCACGGGGTGGTGTGAATCATAGAGTCTGAAATAGGATAGGCAGTGAGTGGCAATTTAGGATGGAGAAAAGCACCACGGGGTGGTCAGCATGGGGAGGTCAGGAAACATGCAGTGGCAAAGTTGAATAGCTTTCTGAAAAACCTCGCGGGGTGGTGCACATTGCATGGGTGTGTAACATTACATTCACTAGTAGGAGTGAGAAAAACTTCACGGGGTGGTGTGAATCATAGAGTCTGAAATAGGGTAGGCAGTGAGTGGCAATTTAGGATGGAGAAAAGGACCACGGGGTGGTCAGCTTGGGGAGGTCAGGAAACATGCGGTGGCAATGTGTGATAGTTTTCTGAAAAACATCGCGGGGTGGTGCACACTGTATGGGTCTGTAACATTACACTCACTAGTAGGAGTGAGAAAAACATCATGGCGTGCTGTGAACCATAGGGTCTGAATTAGGATAGGTAGTGAGTGGCAATGTAGGAGGGAGAAAAGCACCACGGGGTGGTCAGCATGGGGAAGTCAGGACACATGCAGTGGCAATGTAGTATAGGTTTCAGAAAAACATAGCGGGGTGCTGCGCATTGTATGTGTGTGTAACATTACATTCACTATTAGGAGTGAGAAAAACATCACGGCTGGTGTGAATCATAAGGTCTGATTTAGGATAGGCAGTAAGTGGCAATGTAAGATGGAGAAAGGCACCACGGGGTGGTCACAATTGGGAGATCAGTAAACATGCAGTGGCAATTTAGGATAGGTTTCTGGAAAACATCGCGGGTTGGTGCGCATTGTATGGGTGTGTAACATTACATTCACTAGTAGGAGTGAGTAAAACATCACGTGGTGGTGTGATTTATAGGGTCTGAATTAGGATAGGCAGTGAGTGGCAATGTAGGATGGAGAAAAGCACCGCGGGGTGGTCAGCATGGGAAGGTCAGGGAACATGCAGTGGCAATGTAGGATAGGTTTCTGAAAAACATCGTGGGGTGGTGCGCATTGTATGGGCGTGTAACGTTACATTCACTAGTAGGAGTGAGAAAAACATCACGGGGTGGTGTGAATCGGAGGGTCTGAATTAGGATAGGCAGTGAGTGGCAATGTAGCATGGAGAAAAGCACCGTGGGGTGGTCAGCAAGGGGAGGTCAGGAAACATGCAGTGGCAACGTAGGATATGTTTCTGAAAAACATCGCGGGGTGGTGGGAATTGTATGGGTGTGTAACATTACATTCACAAGTAGGAGTGAGAAAAACATCACAGGGTGGTGCGCATTGTATGGGTGTGTAACATTACATTCACTAATAGGAGTTAGAAAAACATCACGGGGTGATGCGAATCGGACGGTCTGAATTAGGATAGGCAGTGAGTGGCAAAGTAGGATGGGGAAAAGCACCGCGGGGTGGTCACCATTGGGAGGTCAGGGAACATGAAATGGCAATGTAGGATAGGTTTCTGAAAAACATCCGGAGGTGGTGCGCATTGTATGGTTGTGTAACATTACATTCACTAGTAGGAGAGAGAAAAACAGCACGGGGTCGTGTGAATCGTAGGGTCTGAATTAGGATAGGCAGTGAGTGGCAATGTAGGATGGAGAAAAGCACCGCGGGGTGGCCAGCATGGGGAGGTCAGGGAACATGCAGTGGCAATGTAGGATAGGTTTGTGAAATACATCGTGGGGTGGTGCGCATTGAATGGGTGTGTAACATTACGTTCACTAGTAGGAGTGAGAAAAGCTTCACATGGTGGTGTGAATCAGAGGGTCTGAATTAGGATAGGCATTAAGTGGCAATGTAGGATGGAGAAAAGCACCGCGGGGTGGTCAGCATGTCGAGGTCAGGGAACATGCAGTGACAATGTAGGATAGGGTTCTGAAAAACATCGCGGGGTGGTGCGCATTGGATGGGTGTGTAACATTACATTCACTAGTAGGAGTGAGAAAAACATAAAGGGGTGGTGTGAATCGGAGGGTCTGAATTAGGATAGGCAGTGAGTGGCATTGTAGGATGGAGAAAAGCACCGTGGGGTGGTCACCATGGGAAGGTCAGGGAACATGCAGTGGCAATGTAGGATAGGTTTCTGAAAAACATCGTGGGGTGGTGTGCATTGTATGGGTGTGTAATGTTACATTCACTAGTAGGAGTGAGAAAAACATCACGGAGTGGTGTGAATCGGAGGTCTGAATTAGGATAGGCAGTGAGTGGCAATGTAGGATGGAGAAAAGCACCGCGGGGTGGTCAGCATGGGAAGGTCAGGGAACATGCAATGGCAACGTAAGATATGTTTCTGAAAAACATCGCGGGGTGGTGTGAATTGTATGGGTGTGTAACATTACATTCACTAGTAGGAGTGAGAAAAACATCACAGGGTGGTGCGCATTGTATGGGTGTGTAACATTACATTCACTAGTAGGAGTGAGAAAAACATCACGGGGTGGTGTGAATCGTAGGGTCTGAATTAGGATAGGCAGTGACTGGCAATGTAGGATAGAGAAAAGCACCGTGGGGTGGTCACCATGGGGAGGTCAGGGAACATGCAGTGGCAATGTAGGATAGGTTTGTGAAATACATCGTGGGCTGGTGCGCATTGTATGGGTGTGTAACATTACATTCACTAGTAGGCGTGAGAAAAGCTTCACGGGGTGGTGTGAATCGGAGGGTCTGAATTAGGATAGGCATTGAGTGGCAATGTAGGATGGAGAAAAGCACCGCGGGGTGGTCAGCATGCCGAGGTCAGGGAACATGCAGTGACAATGTAGGATACGTTTCTGAAAAACATCGCCTGGTGGTGCGCATTGCATGGGTGTGTAACATTACATTCACTAGAAACAGTGAGAAATACATCACAGGGCTGTGTGAATCGGAGGGTCTGAATTAGTATAGGCAGTGAGTGGCAATGTAGGATGGAGAAAAGCACCACGGGGTGGTCAGCATGGGGCTGGTCAGGGAACAAGCAGTGGCAATGTAGGATAGGGTTCTGAAAAACATCGTGGGGTGGTGCGCATTTATGGGTGTGTAACATTACATTCACCAGTAGGAGTGAGAAAAACATGACAGGGTGGTGTGAATCGGACGGCCTGAATAAGGATAGGCAGTGAGTGGCAATGTAGGATGGAGAAAAGCACCGCGGGGTGGTCAGCATGGGGAGGTCAAAGAACATGCAGTGGCAATGTAGGATAGGTTTCTGAAAAACATCGCGGGGTGGTGCGCATTATATGGGTGTGTAGCATTACATTCACTAATAGGAGTGAGAAAAACATCACAGGGTCGTGCACATTGTATTGGTGTGTAACATTACATTCACTAGTAGGAGTGAGAAAAACATCACGGGGTGGTGTGAATCGGAGGGTATGAAATAGGATAGGCAGTGCATGGCAATGAAGGATGGAGAAAAGCACCGCGGGGTTGTCAGCATGGGGAGGTCAGGGAACATGCAGTGGCAACGTAGGATATGTTTCTGAAAAACATCGCGGGGTTGTGGGAATTGTATGGGTGTGTAACATCACATTAACTCGTAGGATTGAGAAAAACATCACGGGGTGGTGTGAATCGGAGGGTCTGAATTAGGATAGGCAGTGAGTGGCAATGTAGGATGGAGAAAACCATCGCGGCGTGGTCAGCATGTGGAAGTCAGGGAACATGCAGTGGCAATGTAGAATGGGTTTCTAAAAACATTGCGGGGTGGTTATCATTGTATGGGTGTGTAACATTACATTCACTAGTAGGAGTGAGAAAAACATCACGGGGTGGTGTGAATCGGAGCGTCTGAATTAGGATAGGCAGTGAGTGGCAATGTAGGATGGAGAAAAGCACCGCGGGGTGGTCAGCATGGGGAGGTAAGGGAACATGCAGTGGCAATGTAGAATGGGTTTCTGAAAAACATCGTGAGGTGGTGCGCATTGTATGGGTGTGTAACATTACATTCACCCGTAGGAGTAAGAAAAACATCACAGGGTGGTGTGAATCGGAGGGTCTGAATTAGGATAGGTAGTGAGTGGCAATGTAGGATGGAGAAAAGCATGGCGGGGTGGTCAGCATGGGGAGGTCAGGGAACATGCAGTGGCAATGTAGGATAGGTTTCTGAAAAACATCGCGGGGTGGTGGGAATTGTATGGGTGTGTAACATTGCATTCACTAGTAGGAGTGAGAAAAACATCACAGGGTGGTGCGAATTGTATGGGTGTGTATCATTACATTCACTAGTATAAGTGAGAAAAACATCAGGGGGTGATGCGAATCGGAGGGACTGAATTAGGATAGGCAGTGAGTGGCAATGTAGGATGGGGAAAAGCACCGCGGGGTGGTCACCATGGGGAGGTCAGGGAACATGCAGTTGCAATGTAGGATAGGTTTCTGAAAAACATCGCGGGGTGGTGCGCATTGTATGGGTGTGTAACATTACATTCACTAGTAGGAGTGAGAAAAACATCCCGGGGTGGTGTGAATCGGAGGGTCTGAATTAGGATAGGCGGTGAGTGGCAATGTAGGATGGAGAAAAGCACCGCGGGGTGGTCAGCATGGGGAGGTTAGGGAACATGCAGTGGCAATGTAGAATGGGTTTCGGAAAAACACCGTGGGGTGGTGAGCATTGTATGGGTGTGTAACATTACATTCACCAGTAGGAGTGAGAAAAACATCTCGGGGTGGTGTGAATCGGAGGGTCTGAATTAGGATAGGCAGTGAGTGGCAATGTAGGATGGAGAAAAGCACCACGGGGTGGTCAGCATGGGGAGGTCAGGGAACATGCAGTGGCAATGTAGGATAGGTTTCTGAAAAACATTGCCCGATTGTGCGCATTGTATGGCTGTGTAACATTACATTCACTAGTAGGAGTGAGAAATACATCACAGGGTTGTGTGAATAGGAGGGTCTGAATTAGGATAGGCAGTGAGTGGCAATGTAGGATGGAGAAAAGCACCACGGGTGGTCAGCATTGGGAGGTCAGGGATCATGCAGTGTCAATGTAGGATAGGTTTCTGAAAAATATCGCGGGGTGGTGTGCATTGTATGGGTGTGTAACATTACATTCACCAGTAGGAGTGAGAAAAACATCACAGGGTGGTGTGAATCGGAGGGTCTGAAATAGGATAGGCAGTGAGTGGCAATGTAGGATGGAGAAAAGCACCGCGGGGTGGTCAGCATGGAGAGGTCAGGGAACATGCAGTGGCAATGTAGGATAGGTTTCTGAAAAACAGCGAAGGGTGGTGCGCATTGTAGGGGTGTGTAACATTACATTCACTAGTAGGAGTGAGAAAAACATCATGGGGTGGTGTGAATCAGAGGGTCTGGATTAGGATAGGCAGTGAGTGGCAATTTAGGATGGAGAAAAGCATCGCGGGGTGGTCAGCATGGGAGGTCAGGGCACATGCAGTGGCAATGTAGGATAGGTTTCTGAAAAACATCGCGCGGTGGTGCACATTCTATGGATGTGTAAAAATACATTCACTAGTACGATTGAGAAAAACATCACGTGGTGGTGCGCATTGTATGGATGTGTAAAATTACATTCACTAGTAGGAGTGGGAAAAACATCAAGGGGTGGTGTGAATTGGAGGGTCTGAATTAGGATAGGCAGTGAGTGGCAATGTAGGATGGAGAAAAGCACCGCGGGGTGGTCAGCATGGGGAGGTCAGGGAACATGCAGTGGCAATGTAGGATAGGTTTCTGAAAAACATCGCAGTGTGGTGCGCATTGTATGGGTGTGTAACATTACATTCACTAGTAGGAGTGAGAAAAACATCACGGGGTGGTGTGAATCGGAAGGTCTGAATTAGGATAGGCAGTGAGTGGCAATGTAGGATGGAGAAAACCATCGCGGCGTGGTCAGCATGGGGAGGTCAGGGAAAATGCAGTGGCAATGTAGAATGGGTTTCTAAAAAACATCGTGGGGTGGTGCTCATTGTATGGGTGTGTAACATTACATTCACTAGTAGGAGTGAGAAAAACATCACGGGGTGGTGTGAATCGGAGGGTCTGAATTAGGATAGGCAGTGAGTGGCAATGTAGGGTGGAGAAAAGCACCGCGGGGTGGTCAGCATGGGGACGTAAGGGAACATGCAGTGGCAATGTAGAATGGGTTTCTGAAAAACATCGTGAGGTGGTGCGCAATGTATGGGTGTGTAACATTACATTCACGCGTAGGAGTAAGAAAAACATCACAGGGTGGTGTGAATCGGAGGGTCTGAATTAGGATAGGCAGTGAGTGGCAATGTAGGATGGAGAAAAGCACGGCGGGGTGTTCACCATGGGGAGGTCAGGGAACATGCATTGGCAATGTAGCATAGGTTTCTGAAAAACATCGCGGGATGGTGGGAATTGTATGAGTGTGTAACATTACATTCACAAGTAGGAGTGAGAAAAACATCACAGGGTGGTGCGCATTGTATGGGTGTGTAACATTACATTCACTAGTAGGAGTGAGAAAAACATCAGGAGGTGATGCGAATCGGAGGGTCTGAATTTGGATAGGCAGTGAGTGGCAATGTAGGATGGGGAAAAGCACCGCGGAGTTGTCACCATGGGGAGGTCAGGGAACATGCAGTTGCAATGTAGGATAGGTTTCTGAAAAACATCGCGGGGTGGTGCGCATTGTATGGGTGTGTAACATTACATTCACTAGTAGGAGTGAGAAAAACATCCCGGAGTGGTGTGAATCGGAGGGTCTGAATTAGCATAGGCGGTGAGTGGCAATGTAGGATGGAGAAAAGCACCGCGGGGTGGTCAGCATGGGGAGGTTAGGGAACATGCAGTGGCAATGTAGAATGGGTTTCGGAAAAACACCGTGGGTTGGTGCGCATTGTATGGGTGTGTAACATTACATTCACCAGTAGGAGTGAGAAAAACATCACGGGGTGGTGTGAATCGGAGGGTCTGAATTAGGATAGGCAGTGAGTGGCAATGTAGGATGGAGAAAAGCACCACGCGGTGGTCAGCATGGGGAGGACAGGGAACATGCAGTGGCAATGTAGGATAGGTTTCTGAAAAACATTGCCCGATGGTGCGCATTGTATGGGTGTGTAACATTACATTCACTAGTAGCAGTGAGAAATACCTCACAGGGTTGTGTGAATCGGAGGGTCTGAATTAGGATAGGCAGTGAGTGGCAATGTAGGATGGAGAAAAGCACCAAGGGTGGTCAGCATGGGGAGGTCAGGGATCATGCAGTGTCAATGTAGGATAGGTTTCTGAAAAATATCGCGGGGTGGTGTGCATTGTATGGGTGTGTAACATTACATTCACCAGTAGGAGTGAGAAAAACATCAGAGGGTGGTGTGAATCGGAGGGTCTGAAATAGGATAGGCAGTGAGTGGCAATGTAGGATGGAGAAAAGCACCGCGGGGTGGTCAGCATGGAGAGGTCAGGGAACATGCAGTGGCAATGTAGGATAGGTTTATGAAAAACAGCGCGGGGTGGTGCGCATTGTATGGGTGTGTAACATTACATTCACTAGTAGGAGTGAGAAAAACATCATGGGGTTTTTTGAATCAGAGGGTCTGAATTAGAATAGGCAGTGAGTGGCAATGTAGGATGGAGAAAAGCATCGCGGGGTGGTCAGCATGGGGAGGTCAGGGCACATGCAGTGGCAATGTAGGATAGGTTTCTGAAAAACATCACGGGGTGGTGCGTATTGTATGATTGTGTAACATTACATTCACCAGTAGGACTGAGAAAAACATCATGGGGTGGTGTGAATCGGAGGGTCTGAATTAGGATAGGCAGTGATTGGCAATGTAGGATGGAGAAAAGCACTGCGGAGCGGTCAGCATGGGTAGGTCAGGGAATATGCAGTGGCAATGTAGGATAGGTTTCTGAAAAACATCGCGGGGTGCTGCGCATTGTATGGATGTGTAAAAATACATTCACTAGTATGATTGAGAAAAACATCACATGGTGGTGCGCATTGTATGGATGTGTAACATTACATTCACTAGTAGGAGTGAGAAAAACATCAAGGGGTGGTGGGAATTGGAGGGTCTCAATTAGGATAGGCAGTGAGTGGCAATGTAGGATGGAGAAAAGCACCGCGGCATGGGGAAGTCAGGGAACATGCAGTGGCAATGTAGGATAGGTTTCTGAAAAACGTCGCGGGGTGGTGCGCATTGTATGGGTGTGTAACATTACATTCACTAGTAGGAGTGAGAAAAACATCGTGGGGTGTTGCGCATTGTATGGGTGTGTAACATTACATTCACTAGTAGGAGTGAGAAAAACATCACGGGGTGGTGTGAATCAGAGGGTCTGAATTAGGATAGGTTTTGAGTGGCAATGTAGGATGGAAAAAAGCACCGCGGGGAGGTCAGCATGTGGAGGTCAGGAAACATGCAGTGACAATGTAAAATAGGTTTCTGAAAAACATCGCGGGGTGGTGCGCATTGTATGGGTGTGTAACATTACATTCACTAGTAGGAGTGAGAAAACCTTCACGGGGTGATGCGCATTGAATGGGTGTGTAACATTACATTCACTAGTAGGAGTGAGAAAAACATCACGGGGTGGTGTGAATTGCAGGGTCTGAATTAGGATAGGCAGTGAGTGGCAATGTAGGATGGGGAAAAGCACCTCGGGTTGGTCAGCATGGGGAAGTCAGGGAGCTTGCAGTGGCAATGTAGGATAGGTTTCTGAAAAACATCGCGGGGTGGTGCACATTGTTAGGTTGAGTAACATTACATTAACTAGTAGGAGTGAGAAAAACTTCACGGTGTGGTCTGAATTGGAGGGTCTGAATTAGGATAGGCAGGGAGTGGCAATGTAGGATGGAGAAAAGCTCCGCGGGGTGTTCAGCATGGGGAGGTCAGGGAACATGCAGTGGCAATGTAGGATAGGTTTCTGAAAATCATCGCGGTGTAGTGCGCATTGTATGGGTGTGTAACATTACATTCACTAGTAGGAGTGAGAAAAACATCACGGGGTGGTGCGCATTGTATGGGTGTGTTACATTACATTCACTAGAAGGAGTGATAAAAACATCACGGGGTGGTGTGTATCTGAGGGTCTGAATTAGGATAGGAAGTGAGTGGCAATGTAGGATGGAGATAAGCACCGCGGGTTGGTCAGCATGGGGAGGTCAGGGAACATGCAGTGGCAATGCAGGAGAGGTTTCTGAAAAAAATCCAGGGTGGGTGCGCATTGTATGGTTGTGTAACATTACATTCACAAGTAGAAGTGAGAAAAACATCACGGGGTGGTGTGAATCGTAGGGTCTGAATTAGGATAGGCAGTGAGTTACAATGTAGGATGGAGAAAAGCACCGCGGGGTGGTCAGCATGGGGAGATCAGGGAACATGAAGTGGCAATGTAGGTTAGGTTTCTGAAAAACATGGCGGGTTGGTGCGCATTGTACGGTTGTGTAACATTACATTCACTAGTAGGAGTGACAAAAACATCACGGGGTGGTGTGAAAGAGAAGGTCTGAATTAGGATAGGAAGTGCGTGGCAATGTAGGATGGAGAAAAGCACCGCGGGGTGGTCAGCATGGGGAGGTCAGGGTACATGCAGTGGCAATGTAGGATAGCTTTCTGAAAAACATCGCGGGGTGGTACGCATTGTATCGGTGTGTAACATTACATTCAGTAGTAGGAGTGAGAAAAACATCATGGAGTGGTGTGAATCGGAGGGTCGGAATTAGGTTAGGCAGTGAGTGGCAATGTAGGATGGAGAAAAGCACTGCGGGGTGGTCAGCATGGGGAGGTCCGGGAATATGCAGTGGCAATGTAGGATAGTTTTCTGAAAAACATCGCGGGGTGGTGTGCATTGTATGGGTGTGTAACATAACATTCACTAGTAGGAGTGAGAAAAACCTCACGGGGTGGTGCGCATTTTATGGGTGTGTAACATGACATTCACTAGTAGAAGTGAGAAAAACATCACAGGCTGGTGTGAATTGGAAGGTCTGAATTAGGATAGGCAGTGAGTGGCAATGTAGGATGGAGAAAAGCACTGCGGGGTGGTCAGCATGGGGAGGTCCGGGAATATGCAGTGGCAATGTAGGATAGGTTTCTGAAAAACATCGCGGGGTGGTGTGCATTGTATGGGTGTGTAACATTACAGTCACTAGTAGGAGTGAGAAAAACATCGCGGGGTGTTGCGCATTGTATGGGTGTGTAACTTTACATTCACTAGTAGGAGTGAGAAAAACATCACGGGGTTGTGTGATTTGGAGGTTCTGAATTAGGATAGGCAGTGAGTGGCAATGTAGGATGGAGAAAAGCACCGCGGGTTGGTCAGCTTGTGGAAGTCAGGGAACATGCAGTTGCATTGTAGGATAGGTTCCTGAAAAAATCGCGGGGTGGTGCGCATTGTATGGGTGTGTAACATTACATTCACTAGTAGGAGTGAGAAAAACATCACAGGGTGGTGTGAATAGGAGGGTCTGAATTTGGATAGGCAGTGAGTGGCAACGTAGGATGCGGAAAAGGACTGCGGGGTGGTCAGCATGGGGAGGTCAGGGAATATGCAGTGGCCATGTAGGATAGGTTTCTGAAAAACATCGCGGGCTAGTGCGCATTATATGGGTGTGTAACATTACATTCACTAGTAGGAGTGAGAAAAACATCACGGCGTGGTGTGAATCGGAGGGTCTGAATTAGGATAGGCAGTGAGTGGCAATGTAGGATGGAGAAAAGCACCGCGGGGTGGTCAGCATGGGGAGGTCAGGGAACGTGCAGTGGCAATGTAGGATAGATTTCTGAAAAACATCGCGGGGTGGTACGCATTGTATGGGTGTGTAAAATTATATTCACTAGTAGTGAGAAAAACATCACGGGGTGGTGCGCATTGTATGGATGTGTAACATTACGTTCACAAGTAGGAGTGAGAAAAACATCAGGGGTTGTTGTGAATCGGATGGTCTGAATTAGGATAGGCAGTGAGTGGCAATGTAGGATGGAGAAAAGCACCTCGGGGTGGTCACCATGGGGAGGTCAGGGAACATGCAGTGGCAATGTAGGATAGGTTTCTGAAAATCATCGTGGGCTGGTGCGCATTGTATGGGTATGTAACATTACATTCACTAGTAGGAGTGTGAAAAGCATCATGGGGTAGTGTGAATCGGAGGGTCTGAATTAGGATAGGCATTGAGTGGCAATGTAGGATGGAGAAAAGCACCGCGGGGTGGTCAGCATTTCGAGGTCAGGGAACATGCAGTGACAATGTAGGATAGGTTTCTGAAAAACATCGCGGGGTGGTGCGCATTGTATGGGTGTATAACGTTACGTTCACTAGTAGGAGTGAGAAAAACATAAAGGGGTGTTGTTAATAGGAGGGTCTGAATTAGGATAGGCAGTGAGTGGCAATGTGGGATGGAGAAAATCACCGCGAGGTGGTCACCATTGGGAGGTCAGGGAACATGCAGTGGCAATGTAGAATAGGTTTGTGAAATACATCGTGGGGTGGTGCGCATTGTACGGGTGTGTAACATTACATTCACTAGTAGGAGTGAGAAAAGCTTCACGGGGTGGTGTGAATCGGAGGGTCTGAATTAGGATAAGCATTGAGTGGCAATGTAGGATGGAGAAAAGCACCGCGGGGTGGTCAGCATGTCGAGGTCAGGGAACATGCAGTGACAATGTAGGATAGGTTTCTGAAAAACATCGCGGGGTGGTGCGCATTGTATGGGTGTGTAACATTACATTCACTAGAAGGAGTGAGAAAAACATAAAGGGGTGGTGTGAATCGGAGGGTCTGAATTAGGAAAGGCAGTGAGTGGCAATGTAGGATGGAGAAATGCACCGCGGGGGGGTCAGCATGGGGAGGTCAGGGAACATGCAGTGGCAATGTAGGATAGGTTTCTGAAAAACATCGTGGGGTGGTGCGCATTGTATGGGTGTGTAACATTACATTCACCAGTAGGAGTGAGAAAAACATCACGGGGTGGTGTGAATCGGAGGGTCTGAATTAGGATAGGCAGTGAGTGGCAATGTAGGATGGACAAAAGCACCGCGGGGTGGTCACCATGGGGAGGTCATGGAACATGCAGTGGCAATGTAGGATAGGTTTCTGAAAAACATCGCGGGGTGGTGCGCATTGTATGGGTGTGTAACATTACATTCACTAGTAGGAGTGAGAAAAACATCCCGGAGTGGTGTGAATCGGAGGGTCTGAATTAGCATAGGCGGTGAGTGGCAATGTAGGATGGAGAAAAGCACCGCGGGGTGGTCAGCATGGGGAGGTTAGGGAACATGCAGTGGCAATGTAGAATGGGTTTCGGAAAAACACCGTGGGTTGGTGCGCATTGTATGGGTGTGTAACATTACATTCACCAGTAGGAGTGAGAAAAACATCACGGGGTGGTGTGAATCGGAGGGTCTGAATTAGGATAGGCAGTGAGTGGCAATGTAGGATGGAGAAAAGCACCACGCGGTGGTCAGCATGGGGAGGACAGGGAACATGCAGTGGCAATGTAGGATAGGTTTCTGAAAAACATTGCCCGATGGTGCGCATTGTATGGGTGTGTAACATTACATTCACTAGTAGCAGTGAGAAATACCTCACAGGGTTGTGTGAATCGGAGGGTCTGAATTAGGATAGGCAGTGAGTGGCAATGTAGGATGGAGAAAAGCACCACGGGTGGTCAGCATGGGGAGGTCAGGGATCATGCAGTGTCAATTTAGGATAGTTTTCTGAAAAATATCGCGGGGTGGTGTGCATTGTATGGGTGTGTAACATTACATTCACCAGTAGGAGTGAGAAAAACATCAGAGGGTGGTGTGAATCGGAGGGTCTGAAATAGGATAGGAAGTGAGTGGCAATGTAGGATGGAGAAAAGCACCGCGGGGTGGTCAGCATGGAGAGGTCAGGGAACATGCAGTGGCAATGTAGGATAGGTTTATGAAAAACAGCGCGGGGTGGTGCGCATTGTATGGGTGTGTAACATTACATTCACTAGTAGGAGTGAGAAAAACATCATGGGGTGGTTTGAATCAGAGGGTCTGAATTAGAATAGGCAGTGAGTGGCAATGTAGGATGGAGAAAAGCATCGCGGGGTGGTCAGCATGGGGAGGTCAGGGCACATGCAGTGGCAATGTAGGATAGGTTTCTGAAAAACATCACGGGGTGGTGCGTATTGTATGGTTGTGTAACATTACATTCACCAGTAGGACTGAGAAAAACATCATGGGGTGGTGTGAATCGGAGGGTCTGAATTAGGATAGGCAGTGATTGGCAATGTAGGATGGAGAAAAGCACTGCGGAGCGGTCAGCATGGGTAGGTCAGGGAATATGCAGTGGCAATGTAGGATAGGTTTCTGAAAAACATCGCGGGGTGCTGCGCATTGTATGGATGTGTAAAAATACATTCACTAGTATGATTGAGAAAAACATCACATGGTGGTGCGCATTGTATGGATGTGTAACATTACATTCACTAGTAGGAGTGAGAAAAACATCAAGGGGTGGTGGGAATTGGAGGGTCTCAATTAGGATAGGCAGTGAGTGGCAATGTAGGATGGAGAAAAGCACCGCGGCATGGGGAAGTCAGGGAACATGCAGTGGCAATGTAGGATAGGTTTCTGAAAAACGTCGCGGGGTGGTGCGCATTGTATGGGTGTGTAACATTACATTCACTAGTAGGAGTGAGAAAAACATCGCGGGGTGTTGCGCATTGTATGGGTGTGTAACATTACATTCACTAGTAGGAGTGAGAAAAACATCACGGGGTGGTGTGAATCAGAGGGTCTGAATTAGGATAGGTTTTGAGTGGCAATGTAGGATGGAAAAAAGCACCGCGGGGAGGTCAGCATGTGGAGGTCAGGAAGCATGCAGTGACAATGTAGAATAGGTTTCTGAAAAACATCGCGGGGTGGTGCGCATTGTATGGGTGTGTAACATTACATTCACTAGTAGGAGTGAGAAAACCTTCACGGGGTGATGCGCATTGAATGGGTGTGTAACATTACATTCACTAGTAGGAGTGAGAAAAACATCACGGGGTGGTGTGAATTGCAGGGTCTGAATTAGGATAGGCAGTGAGTGGCAATGTAGGATGGGGAAAAGCACCTCGGGTTGGTCAGCATGGGGAAGTCAGGGAGCTTGCAGTGGCAATGTAGGATAGGTTTCTGAAAAACATCGCGGGGTGGTGCACATTGTTAGGTTGAGTAACATTACATTAACTAGTAGGAGTGAGAAAAACTTCACGGTGTGGTCTGAATTGGAGGGTCTGAATTAGGATAGGCAGGGAGTGGCAATGTAGGATGGAGAAAAGCTCCGCGGGGTGTTCAGCATGGGGAGGTCAGGGAACATGCAGTGGCAATGTAGGATAGGTTTCTGAAAATCATCGCGGTGTAGTGCGCATTGTATGGGTGTGTAACATTACATTCACTAGTAGGAGTGAGAAAAACATCACGGGGTGGTGCGCATTGTATGGGTGTGTTACATTACATTCACTAGAAGGAGTGATAAAAACATCACGGGGTGGTGTGTATCTGAGGGTCTGAATTAGGATAGGAAGTGAGTGGCAATGTAGGATGGAGATAAGCACCGCGGGTTGGTCAGCATGGGGAGGTCAGGGAACATGCAGTGGCAATGCAGGAGAGGTTTCTGAAAAAAATCCAGGGTGGGTGCGCATTGTATGGTTGTGTAACATTACATTCACAAGTAGAAGTGAGAAAAACATCACGGGGTGGTGTGAATCGTAGGGTCTGAATTAGGATAGGCAGTGAGTGACAATGTAGGATGGAGAAAAGCACCGCGGGGTGGTCAGCATGGGGAGATCAGGGAACATGAAGTGGCAATGTAGGTTAGGTTTCTGAAAAACATGGCGGGTTGGTGCGCATTGTACGGTTGTGTAACATTACATTCACTAGTAGGAGTGACAAAAACATCACGGGGTGGTGTGAAAGAGAAGGTCTGAATTAGGATAGGAAGTGCGTGGCAATGTAGGATGGAGAAAAGCACCGCGGGGTGGTCAGCATGGGGAGGTCAGGGTACATGCAGTGGCAATGTAGGATAGCTTTCTGAAAAACATCGCGGGGTGGTACGCATTGTATCGGTGTGTAACATTACATTCAGTAGTAGGAGTGAGAAAAACATCATGGAGTGGTGTGAATCGGAGGGTCGGAATTAGGATAGGCAGTGAGTGGCAATGTAGGATGGAGAAAAGCACTGCGGGGTGGTCAGCATGGGGAGGTCCGGGAATATGCAGTGGCAATGTAGGATAGTTTTCTGAAAAACATCGCGGGGTGGTGTGCATTGTATGGGTGTGTAACATAACATTCACTAGTAGGAGTGAGAAAAACCTCACGGGGTGGTGCGCATTTTATGGGTGTGTAACATGACATTCACTAGTAGAAGTGAGAAAAACATCACAGGCTGGTGTGAATTGGAAGGTCTGAATTAGGATAGGCAGTGAGTGGCAATGTAGGATGGAGAAAAGCACTGCGGGGTGGTCAGCATGGGGAGGTCCGGGAATATGCAGTGGCAATGTAGGATAGGTTTCTGAAAAACATCGCGGGGTGGTGTGCATTGTATGGGTGTGTAACATTACAGTCACTAGTAGGAGTGAGAAAAACATCGCGGGGTGTTGCACATTGTATGGGTGTGTAACTTTACATTCACTAGTAGGAGTGAGAAAAACATCACGGGGTTGTGTGATTTGGAGGTTCTGAATTAGGATAGGCAGTGAGTGGCAATGTAGGATGGAGAAAAGCACCGCGGGTTGGTCAGCTTGTGGAAGTCAGGGAACATGCAGTTGCATTGTAGGATAGGTTCCTGAAAAAATCGCGGGGTGGTGCGCATTGTATGGGTGTGTAACATTACATTCACTAGTAGGAGTGAGAAAAACATCACAGGGTGGTGTGAATAGGAGGGTCTGAATTTGGATAGGCAGTGAGTGGCAACGTAGGATGCGGAAAAGGACTGCGGGGTGGTCAGCATGGGGAGGTCAGGGAATATGCAGTGGCCATGTAGGATAGGTTTCTGAAAAACATCGCGGGCTAGTGCGCATTATATGGGTGTGTAACATTACATTCACTAGTAGGAGTGAGAAAAACATCACGGCGTGGTGTGAATCGGAGGGTCTGAATTAGGATAGGCAGTGAGTGGCAATGTAGGATGGAGAAAAGCACCGCGGGGTGGTCAGCATGGGGAGGTCAGGGAACGTGCAGTGGCAATGTAGGATAGATTTCTGAAAAACATCGCGGGGTGGTACGCATTGTATGGGTGTGTAAAATTATATTCACTAGTAGTGAGAAAAACATCACGGGGTGGTGCGCATTGTATGGATGTGTAACATTACGTTCACAAGTAGGAGTGAGAAAAACATCAGGGGTTGTTGTGAATCGGATGGTCTGAATTAGGATAGGCAGTGAGTGGCAATGTAGGATGGAGAAAAGCACCTCGGGGTGGTCACCATGGGGAGGTCAGGGAACATGCAGTGGCAATGTAGGATAGGTTTCTGAAAATCATCGTGGGCTGGTGCGCATTGTATGGGTATGTAACATTACATTCACTAGTAGGAGTGTGAAAAGCATCATGGGGTAGTGTGAATCGGAGGGTCTGAATTAGGATAGGCATTGAGTGGCAATGTAGGATGGAGAAAAGCACCGCGGGGTGGTCAGCATTTCGAGGTCAGGGAACATGCAGTGACAATGTAGGATAGGTTTCTGAAAAACATCGCGGGGTGGTGCGCATTGTATGGGTGTATAACGTTACGTTCACTAGTAGGAGTGAGAAAAACATAAAGGGGTGTTGTTAATAGGAGGGTCTGAATTAGGATAGGCAGTGAGTGGCAATGTGGGATGGAGAAAATCACCGCGAGGTGGTCACCATTGGGAGGTCAGGGAACATGCAGTGACAATGTAGGATAGGTTTCTGAAAAACATCGCGGGGTGGTGCGCATTGTATGGGTGTGTAACATTACATTCACCAGTAGGAGTGAGAAAAACATCACGGGGTGGTGTGAATCGGAGGGTCTGAATTAGGATAGGCAGTGAGTGGCAATGTAGGATGGACAAAAGCACCGCGGGGTGGTCACCATGGGGAGGTCATGGAACATGCAGTGGCAATGTAGGATAGGTTTCTGAAAAACATCGCGGGGTGGTGCGCATTGTATGGGTGTGTAACATTACATTCACTAGTAGGAGTGAGAAAAACATCCCGGAGTGGTGTGAATCGGAGGGTCTGAATTAGCATAGGCGGTGAGTGGCAATGTAGGATGGAGAAAAGCACCGCGGGGTGGTCAGCATGGGGAGGTTAGGGAACATGCAGTGGCAATGTAGAATGGGTTTCGGAAAAACACCGTGGGTTGGTGCGCATTGTATGGGTGTGTAACATTACATTCACCAGTAGGAGTGAGAAAAACATCACGGGGTGGTGTGAATCGGAGGGTCTGAATTAGGATAGGCAGTGAGTGGCAATGTAGGATGGAGAAAAGCACCACGCGGTAGTCAGCATGGGGAGGACAGGGAACATGCAGTGGCAATGTAGGATAGGTTTCTGAAAAACATTGCCCGATGGTGCGCATTGTATGGGTGTGTAACATTACATTCACTAGTAGCAGTGAGAAATACCTCACAGGGTTGTGTGAATCGGAGGGTCTGAATTAGGATAGGCAGTGAGTGGCAATGTAGGATGGAGAAAAGCACCACGGGTGGTCAGCATGGGGAGGTCAGGGATCATGCAGTGTCAATGTAGGATAGTTTTCTGAAAAATATCGCGGGGTGGTGTGCATTGTATGGGTGTGTAACATTACATTCACCAGTAGGAGTGAGAAAAACATCAGAGGGTGGTGTGAATCGGAGGGTCTGAAATAGGATAGGAAGTGAGTGGCAATGTAGGATGGAGAAAAGCACCGCGGGGTGGTCAGCATGGAGAGGTCAGGGAACATGCAGTGGCAATGTAGGATAGGTTTATGAAAAACAGCGCGGGGTGGTGCGCATTGTATGGGTGTGTAACATTACATTCACTAGTAGGAGTGAGAAAAACATCATGGGGTGGTTTGAATCAGAGGGTCTGAATTAGAATAGGCAGTGAGTGGCAATGTAGGATGGAGAAAAGCATCGCGGGGTGGTCAGCATGGGGAGGTCAGGGCACATGCAGTGGCAATGTAGGATAGGTTTCTGAAAAACATCACGGGGTGGTGCGTATTGTATGGTTGTGTAACATTACATTCACCAGTAGGACTGAGAAAAACATCATGGGGTGGTGTGAATCGGAGGGTCTGAATTAGGATAGGCAGTGATTGGCAATGTAGGATGGAGAAAAGCACTGCGGAGCGGTCAGCATGGGTAGGTCAGGGAATATGCAGTGGCAATGTAGGATAGGTTTCTGAAAAACATCGCGGGGTGCTGCGCATTGTATGGATGTGTAAAAATACATTCACTAGTATGATTGAGAAAAACATCACATGGTGGTGCGCATTGTATGGATGTGTAACATTACATTCACTAGTAGGAGTGAGAAAAACATCAAGGGGTGGTGGGAATTGGAGGGTCTCAATTAGGATAGGCAGTGAGTGGCAATGTAGGATGGAGAAAAGCACCGCGGCATGGGGAAGTCAGGGAACATGCAGTGGCAATGTAGGATAGGTTTCTGAAAAACGTCGCGGGGTGGTGCGCATTGTATGGGTGTGTAACATTACATTCACTAGTAGGAGTGAGAAAAACATCGCGGGGTGTTGCGCATTGTATGGGTGTGTAACATTACATTCACTAGTAGGAGTGAGAAAAACATCACGGGGTGGTGTGAATCAGAGGGTCTGAATTAGGATAGGTTTTGAGTGGCAATGTAGGATGGAAAAAAGCACCGCGGGGAGGTCAGCATGTGGAGGTCAGGAAGCATGCAGTGACAATGTAGAATAGGTTTCTGAAAAACATCGCGGGGTGGTGCGCATTGTATGGGTGTGTAACATTACATTCACTAGTAGGAGTGAGAAAACCTTCACGGGGTGATGCGCATTGAATGGGTGTGTAACATTACATTCACTAGTAGGAGTGAGAAAAACATCACGGGGTGGTGTGAATTGCAGGGTCTGAATTAGGATAGGCAGTGAGTGGCAATGTAGGATGGGGAAAAGCACCTCGGGTTGGTCAGCATGGGGAAGTCAGGGAGCTTGCAGTGGCAATGTAGGATAGGTTTCTGAAAAACATCGCGGGGTGGTGCACATTGTTAGGTTGAGTAACATTACATTAACTAGTAGGAGTGAGAAAAACTTCACGGTGTGGTCTGAATTGGAGGGTCTGAATTAGGATAGGCAGGGAGTGGCAATGTAGGATGGAGAAAAGCTCCGCGGGGTGTTCAGCATGGGGAGGTCAGGGAACATGCAGTGGCAATGTAGGATAGGTTTCTGAAAATCATCGCGGTGTAGTGCGCATTGTATGGGTGTGTAACATTACATTCACTAGTAGGAGTGAGAAAAACATCACGGGGTGGTGCGCATTGTATGGGTGTGTTACATTACATTCACTAGAAGGAGTGATAAAAACATCACGGGGTGGTGTGTATCTGAGGGTCTGAATTAGGATAGGAAGTGAGTGGCAATGTAGGATGGAGATAAGCACCGCGGGTTGGTCAGCATGGGGAGGACAGGGAACATGCAGTGGCAATGCAGGAGAGGTTTCTGAAAAAAATCCAGGGTGGGTGCGCATTGTATGGTTGTGTAACATTACATTCACAAGTAGAAGTGAGAAAAACATCACGGGGTGGTGTGAATCGTAGGGTCTGAATTAGGATAGGCAGTGAGTGACAATGTAGGATGGAGAAAAGCACCGCGGGGTGGTCAGCATGGGGAGATCAGGGAACATGAAGTGGCAATGTAGGTTAGGTTTCTGAAAAACATGGCGGGTTGGTGCGCATTGTACGGTTGTGTAACATTACATTCACTAGTAGGAGTGACAAAAACATCACGGGGTGGTGTGAAAGAGAAGGTCTGAATTAGGATAGGAAGTGCGTGGCAATGTAGGATGGAGAAAAGCACCGCGGGGTGGTCAGCATGGGGAGGTCAGGGTACATGCAGTGGCAATGTAGGATAGCTTTCTGAAAAACATCGCGGGGTGGTACGCATTGTATCGGTGTGTAACATTACATTCAGTAGTAGGAGTGAGAAAAACATCATGGAGTGGTGTGAATCGGAGGGTCGGAATTAGGATAGGCAGTGAGTGGCAATGTAGGATGGAGAAAAGCCCTGCGGGGTGGTCAGCATGGGGAGGTCCGGGAATATGCAGTGGCAATGTAGGATAGTTTTCTGAAAAACATCGCGGGGTGGTGTGCATTGTATGGGTGTGTAACATAACATTCACTAGTAGGAGTGAGAAAAACCTCACGGGGTGGTGCGCATTTTATGGGTGTGTAACATGACATTCACTAGTAGAAGTGAGAAAAACATCACAGGCTGGTGTGAATTGGAAGGTCTGAATTAGGATAGGCAGTGAGTGGCAATGTAGGATGGAGAAAAGCACTGCGGGGTGGTCAGCATGGGGAGGTCCGGGAATATGCAGTGGCAATGTAGGATAGGTTTCTGAAAAACATCGCGGGGTGGTGTGCATTGTATGGGTGTGTAACATTACAGTCACTAGTAGGAGTGAGAAAAACATCGCGGGGTGTTGCGCATTGTATGGGTGTGTAACTTTACATTCACTAGTAGGAGTGAGAAAAACATCACGGGGTTGTGTGATTTGGAGGTTCTGAATTAGGATAGGCAGTGAGTGGCAATGTAGGATGGAGAAAAGCACCGCGGGTTGGTCAGCTTGTGGAAGTCAGGGAACATGCAGTTGCATTGTAGGATAGGTTCCTGAAAAAATCGCGGGGTGGTGCGCATTGTATGGGTGTGTAACATTACATTCACTAGTAGGAGTGAGAAAAACATCACAGGGTGGTGTGAATAGGAGGGTCTGAATTTGGATAGGCAGTGAGTGGCAACGTAGGATGCGGAAAAGGACTGCGGGGTGGTCAGCATGGGGAGGTCAGGGAATATGCAGTGGCCATGTAGGATAGGTTTCTGAAAAACATCGCGGGCTAGTGCGCATTATATGGGTGTGTAACATTACATTCACTAGTAGGAGTGAGAAAAACATCACGGCGTGGTGTGAATCGGAGGGTCTGAATTAGGATAGGCAGTGAGTGGCAATGTAGGATGGAGAAAAGCACCGCGGGGTGGTCAGCATGGGGAGGTCAGGGAACGTGCAGTGGCAATGTAGGATAGATTTCTGAAAAACATCGCGGGGTGGTACGCATTGTATGGGTGTGTAAAATTATATTCACTAGTAGTGAGAAAAACATCACGGGGTGGTGCGAATTGTATGGATGTGTAACATTACGTTCACAAGTAGGAGTGAGAAAAACATCAGGGGTTGTTGTGAATCGGATGGTCTGAATTAGGATAGGCAGTGAGTGGCAATGTAGGATGGAGAAAAGCACCTCGGGGTGGTCACCATGGGGAGGTCAGGGAACATGCAGTGGCAATGTAGGATAGGTTTCTGAAAATCATCGTGGGCTGGTGCGCATTGTATGGGTATGTAACATTACATTCACTAGTAGGAGTGTGAAAAGCATCATGGGGTAGTGTGAATCGGAGGGTCTGAATTAGGATAGGCATTGAGTGGCAATGTAGGATGGAGAAAAGCACCGCGGGGTGGTCAGCATTTCGAGGTCAGGGAACATGCAGTGACAATGTAGGATAGGTTTCTGAAAAACATCGCGGGGTGGTGCGCATTGTATGGGTGTATAACGTTACGTTCACTAGTAGGAGTGAGAAAAACATAAAGGGGTGTTGTTAATAGGAGGGTCTGAATTAGGATAGGCAGTGAGTGGCAATGTGGGATGGAGAAAATCACCGCGAGGTGGTCACCATTGGGAGGTCAGGGAACATGCAGTGGCAATGTAGAATAGGTTTGTGAAATACATCGTGGGGTGGTGCGCATTGTACGGGTGTGTAACATTACATTCACTAGTAGGAGTGAGAAAAGCTTCACGGGGTGGTGTGAATCGGAGGGTCTGAATTAGGATAAGCATTGAGTGGCAATGTAGGATGGAGAAAAGCACCGCGGGGTGGTCAGCATGTCGAGGTCAGGGAACATGCAGTGACAATGTAGGATAGGTTTCTGAAAAACATCGCGGGGTGGTGCGCATTGTATGGGTGTGTAACATTACATTCACTAGAAGGAGTGAGAAAAACATAAAGGGGTGGTGTGAATCGGAGGGTCTGAATTAGGAAAGGCAGTGAGTGGCAATGTAGGATGGAGAAATGCACCGCGGGGGGGTCAGCATGGGGAGGTCAGGGAACATGCAGTGGCAATGTAGGATAGGTTTCTGAAAAACATCGTGGGGTGGTGCGCATTGTATGGGTGTGTAACATTACATTCACCAGTAGGAGTGAGAAAAACATCACGGGGTGGTGTGAATCGGAGGGTCTGAATTAGGATAGGCAGTGAGTGGCAATGTAGGATGGACAAAAGCACCGCGGGGTGTTCACCATGGGGAGGTCATGGAACATGCAGTGGCAATGTAGGATAGGTTTCTGAAAAACATCGCGGGGTGGTGCGCATTGTATGGGTGTGTAAAATTACATTCACTAGTAGGAGTGAGAAAAACATCACGGGGTTGTGTGAATCGGAGGGTCTGAATTAGGATAGGCAGTGAGTGCAACGTAGGAGGGAGAAAAGGACCGCGGGGTGGTCAGCATGGGGAGGTCAGGGAAAAAGCATTGGCAATGTAGGATAGGGTTCTGAAAAACATCGCTGGGTGATGCGCATTGTATGGGTGTGTAACATTACATTCACTAGTAGGAGTGAGAAAACATCACGGGGTGGTGTGAATCAGAGGGTTTAAATTACGATAGGCAGTGAGTGGCAATGTAGGATGTAGAAAAGTACCGCGGGGTGGTCAGCATGTGGAGGTCAGGGAACATGCAGTGGCAATGTAGAATGGGTTTCTGAAAAACATCGTGGGGTGGTGCTCATTGTATGGGTGTGTAACATTACATTCACTAGTCGGAGTGAAAAAACATCACGGGGTGGTGTGAATCGGAGGGTCTGAATTAGGATAGGCAGTGAGTGGCAATGTAGGATGGACAAAAGCACCGTGGGGTGGTCACCATGGGGAGGTCATGGAACATGCAGTGGCAATGTAGGATAGGTTTCTGAAAAACATCGCGGGGTGGTGCGCATTGTATGGTTGTGTAAAATTACATTCACTAGTAGGAGTAAAAAAACATCACGGGGTGGTGTGAATCGGAGGGTCTGAATTAGGATAGGCAGAGAGTGGCAATCTAGGATGGAGAAAAGCACCGCGGGGTGGTCAGCACGGGGAGGTCAGGGAACATGCAGTGGCAATGTAGGATAGTTTTCTGAAAAAGATCGCGGGGTGGTGCGCATTGTATGGGTGTGTAACATGACATTCACTACAAGGAGTGAGAAAAACATCACGGGGTGGTGTGAATCGGAGGATCTGAATTAGGATAGACAGTGAGTGGCAATGTAGGATGGAGAAAAGCACCACGGGGTGGTCAGCATGGGGAGGTCAGGGAACAAGCAGTGGCAATGTAGGAAAGGTTTCTGAAAAACATCGCGGGGTGGTGTGCATTGTATGGGTGTGTAACATTACAGTCACTAGTAGGAGTGAGAAAAACATCACGGGGTGGTGCGCATTGTATGGGTGTGTAACATTACATTCACTAGTAGGAGTGAGAAAAACATCACAGGGTGGTGTGAATCGGAGGGTCTGAATTAGGATAGGCAGTGAGTGGCAATGTAGGATGGGGAAAAGGACTGCGGGGTGGTCAGCATGGGGAGGTCAGGGAATATGCAGTGGCCATGTAGGATAGGTTTCTGAAAAACATCACAGGCTAGTGCGCATTATATGGGTGTGTAACATTACATTCACTAGTAGGAGTGAGAAAAACATCACGGCGTGGTGTGAATCGGAGGGTCTGAATTAGGATAGGCAGTGAGTGGCAATGTAGGATGGAGAAAAGCACCGCGGTGTGGTCACCATAGGTAGGGCAGGGAACATGCAGTGGCAATGTAGAATAGGTTTGTGAAATACATCGTGGGGTGGTGAGCATTGTACAGGTGTGTAACATTACATTCACTAGTAGGAGTGAGAAAAGCTTCACGGGGTGGTGTGAATCGGAGGGTCTGAATTAGGATAGGCATTGAGTGGCAATGTAGGATGGAGATAAGCACCGTGGGGTGGTCAGCATGTCGAGGTCAGGGAACATGCAGTGACAATGTAGGATAGGTTTCTGAAAAACATCGCGGGGTGGTGCTCATTGTATGGGTGTGTAACATTACATTAACTAGAAGGAGTGAGAAAAACATAAAGGGGTGGTGTGAATCGGAGGGTCTGAATTAGGAAAGGCCGTGAGTGGCAATGTAGGATGGAGAAATGCACCGCGGGGGGGGTCAGCATGGGGAGGTCAGGGAACATGCAGTGGCAATGTAGGATAGGTTTCTGAAAAACATCGCGGGGTGGTGCGCATTGTATGGGTGTGTAACATTACATTCACTAGTAGGAGTGAGAAAAACCTCACGGGGTGCTGTGAATCGGAGGGTCTGAATTAGGATAGGCAGTGAGTGGCAATGTACGATGGAGAAAAGCACCGCGGGGTGGTCAGCATGGGGAGGTCAGGGAACGTGCAGTGGCAATGTAGAATGGGTTTCTGAAAAACATCGTGGGGTGGTGCGCATTGTATGGGTGTGTAACATTACATTCACCAGTAGGAGTGAGAAAAACATCACGGGGTGGTGTGAATCGGAGGGTCTGAATTAGGATAGGCAGTGAGTGGCAATGTAGGATGGACAAAAGCACCGCGGGGTGGTCACCATGGGGAGGTCATGGAACATGCAGTGGCAATGTAGGATAGGTTTCTGAAAAACATCGCGGGGTGGTGGGCATTGTATGGGTGTGTAAAATTACATTCACTAGTAGGAGTGAGAAAAACATCACGGGGTGGTGCGCATTGTATGGATGTGTAACATTACATTCACTAGTAGGAGTGAGAAAAACAACACAGGGTGGTGTGAATTGGATGGTCTGAATTAGGATAGGCAGTGAGTTGCAATGTAGGACGGGGAAAAGCACTGCGGACTGGTCAGCATGGGGAAGTCGGGGAACATGTAGTGGCAATGTAGGATAGGTTTCTGAAAAACATCGCGGGGTGTGGCACATTGTATGGGTGTGTAACATTACATTCACTAGTAGGAGTGAGAAAAACTTCACAGGGTGGTGCGCATTGTATGGGTGTGTAACATTACATTCACAAGTAGGAGTGAGAAAAACATCACGGAGTGATGCGAATCAGAGGGTCTGAATTAGGATAGGCGGTGAGTGGCAATGTAGGATGGGGAAAAGCACCGCGGGTTGGTCACCATTGAGAGGTCAGGGAACATGCAGTGGCAATGTAGGATAGGTTTCTGAAAAACATCCGGGGGTGGTGCGCATTGCATGGGTGTGTAACATTACATTCACTAGTAGGAGTGAGAAAAACATCACGGGGTGGTGTGAATCGTAGGGTCTGAATTAGGATAGGCAGTGAGTGGCAATGTAGGATGGAGAAAAGCACCGCGGTGTGGTCACCATGGGTAGGTCAGGGAACATGCAGTGGCAATGTAGAATAGGTTTGTGAAATACATCGTGGGGTGGTGCGCATTGTACAGGTGTGTAACATTACATTCACTAGTAGGAGTGAGAAAAGCTTCACGGGGTGGTGTGAATCGGAGGGTCTGAATTAGGATAGGCATTGAGTGGCAATGTAGGATGGAGAAAAGCACCGCGGGGTGGTCAGCATGTCGAGGTCAGGGAACATGCAGTGACAATGTAGGATAGGTTTCTGAAAAACATCGCGGGGTGGTGCGCATTGTATGGGTGTGTAACATTACATTCACTAGAAGGAGTGAGAAAAACATAAAGGGGTGGTGTGAATCGGAGGGTCTGAATTAGGAAAGGCCGTGAGTGGCAATGTAGGATGGAGAAATGCACCGCGGGGGGGTCAGCATGGGGAGGTCAGGGAACATGCAGTGGCAATGTAGGATAGGTTTCTGAAAAACATCGCGGGGTGGTGCGCATTGTATGGGTGTGTAACATTACATTCACTAGTAGGAGTGAGAAAAACCTCACGGGGTGCTGTGAATCGGAGGGTCTGAATTAGGATAGGCAGTGAGTGGCAATGTAGGATGGAGAAAAGCACCGCGGGGTGGTCAGCATGGGGAGGTCAGGGAACGTGCAGTGGCAATGTAGAATGGGTTTCTGAAAAACATCGTGGGGTGGTGCGCATTGTATGGGTGTGTAACATTACATTCACCAGTAGGAGTGAGAAAAACATCACGGGGTGGTGTGAATCGGAGGGTCTGAATTAGGATAGGCAGTGAGTGGCAATGTAGGATGGACAAAAGCACCGCGGGGTGGTCACCATGGGGAGGTCATGGAACATGCAGTGGCAATGTAGGATAGGTTTCTGAAAAACATCGCGGGGTGGTGCGCATTGTATGGGTGTGTAAAATTACATTCACTAGTAGGAGTGAGAAAAACATCACGGGGTTGTGTGAATCGGAGGGTCTGAATTAGGATAGGCAGTGAGTGCAACGTAGGAGGGAGAAAAGGACCGTGGGGTGGTCAGCATGGGAGGTCAGGGAAAAAGCAGTGGCAATGTAGGATAGGGTTCTGAAAAACATCGCTGGGTGATGCGCATTGTATGGGTGTGTAACATTACATTCACTACTAGGAGTGAGAAAACATCACGGGGTGGTGTGAATCAGAGGGTTTAAATTAGGATAGGCAGTGAGTGGTAATGTAGGATGTAGAAAAGTACCGCGGGGTGGTCAGCATGGGGAGGTCAGGGAACATGCAGTGGCAATGTAGAATGGGTTTCTGAAAAACATCGTGGGGTGGTGCTCATTGTATGGGTGTGTAACATTACATTCACTAGTTGGAGTGAAAAAACATCACGGGGTGGTGTGAATCAGAGGGTCTGAATTAGGATAGGCAGTGAGTGGCAATGTAGGATGGACAAAAGCACCGCGGGGTGGTCACCATGGGGAGGTCATGGAACATGCAGTGGCAATGTAGGATAGGTTTCTGAAAAACATCGCGGGGTGGTGCGCATTGTATGGTTGTGTAAAATTACATTCACTAGTAGGAGTAAGAAAAACATCACGGGGTGGTGTGATTCGGAGGGTCTGAATTAGGATACGCAGTGAGTGGCAATCTAGGATGGAGAAAAGCACCGCGGGGTGGTCAGCACGGGGAGGTCAGGGAACATGCAGTGGCAATGTAGGATAGTTTTCTGAAAAACATCGCGGGGTGGTGCGCATTGTATGGGTGTGTAACATGACATTCACTACAAGGAGTGAGAAAAACATCACGGGGTGGTGTGAATCGGAGGATCTGAATTAGGATAGAGAGTGAGTGGCAATGTAGGATGGAGAAAAGCACCGCGGGGTCGTCAGCATGGAGAGGTCAGGGAACAAGCAGTGGCAATGTAGGAAAGGTTTCTGAAAAACATCGCGGGGTGATGCGCATTGTATGGGTGTGTAACATTACATTCACTAGTAGGGGTGAGAAAAACATCACGGGGTGGTGTGAATCGGAGGGTCTGAATTAGGATAGGCAGTGAGTGGCAATGTAGGACGGAGAAAAGCACCGCGGGGTGGTCAGTATGGGGAGGTCAGGGAACATGCAGTGGCAATGTAGGATAGATTTCTGAAAAACATCGCGGGGTGGTGGGCATTGTATGGGTGTGTAAAATTATATTCACTAGTAGGAGTGAGAAAAACATCACGGGGTGGTGCGCATTGTATGGATGTGTAACATTACATTCACTAGTAGGAGTGAGAAAAACATCACGGGGTGGTGCGCATTGTATGGGTGTGTAACATTACATTCACTAGTAGGAGTGAGAAAAACATCATTGGGTGGTGTGAATCGGAGGGTGTGAATTAGGATAGGCAGTGAGTGGCAATGTAGGATGGAGAAAAGAACCGCGGGGTGGTCAGCATGGGAGGTCAGGGAAAAAGCAGTGGCAATGTAGGATAGTTTTCTGAAAAACATCGCGGGGTGGTGCGCATTGTATGGGTGTGTAACATGACATTCACAAGTAGGAGTGAGAAAAACATCACGGAGTGATGCGAATCAGAGGGTCTGAATTAGGATAGGCGGTGAGTGGCAATGTAGGATGGGGAAAAGCACCGCGGGTTGGTCACCATTGGGAGGTCAGGGAACATGCAGTGTCAATGTAGGATAGGTTTCTGAAAAACATCCGGGGGTGGTGCGCATTGCATGGGTGTGTAACATTACATTCACTAGTAGGAGTGAGAAAAACATCACGGGGTGGTGTGAATCGTAGGGTCTGAATTAGGATAGGCAGTGAGTGGCAATGTAGGATGGAGAAAAGCACCGCGGGGTGGTCACCATGGGTAGGTCAGGGAACATGCAGTGGCAATGTAGAATAGGTTTGTGAAATACATCGTGGGGTGGTGCGCATTGTACAGGAGTGTAACATTACATTCACTAGTAGGAGTGAGAAAAGCTTCACGGGGTGGTGTGAATCGGAGGGTCTGAATTAGGATAGGCATTGAGTGGCAATGTAGGATGGAGATAAGCACCGCGGCGTGGTCAGCATGTCGAGGTCAGGGAACATGCAGTGACAATGTAGGATAGGTTTCTGAAAAACATCGCGGGGTGGTGCGCATTGCATGGGTGTGTAACATTACATTCACTAGAAGGAGTGAGAAAAACATAAAGGGGTGGTGTGAATCGGAGGGTCTGAATTAGGAAAGGCCGTGAGTGGCAATGTAGGATGGAGAAATGCACCGCGGGGGGGTCAGCATGGGGAGGTCAAGGAACATGCAGTGGCAATGTAGGATAGGTTTCTGAAAAACATCGCGCGGTGGTGCGCATTGTATGGGTGTGTAACATTACATTCACTAGTAGGAGTGAGAAAAACCTCACGGGGTGGTGTGAATCGGAGGGTCTGAATTAGGATAGGCAGTGAGTGGCAATGTAGGATGGACAAAAGCACCGCGGGGTGGTCACCATGGGGAGGTCATGGAACATGCAGTGGCAATGTAGGATAGGTTTCTGAAAAACATCGCGGGGTGGTGAGCATTGTATGGGTGTGTAAAATTACATTCACTAGTAGGAGTGAGAAAAACATCACGGGGTTGTGTGAATCGGAGGGTCTGAATTAGGATAGGCAGTCAGTGCAACGTAGGAGGGAGAAAAGGACCACGGGGTGGTCAGCATGGGAGGTCAGGGAAAATGCAGTGGCAATGTAGGATAGGGTTCTGAAAAACATCGCCAGGTGATGCGCATTGTATGGGTGTGTAACATTACATTCACTAGTAGGAGTGAGAAAACATCACGGGGTGGTGTGAATCAGAGGGTTTAAATTAGGATAGGCAGTGAGTGGCAATGTAGGATGTAGAAAAGTACCGCGGGGTGGTCAGCATGGGGAGGTCAGGGAACATGTAGTGGCAATGTAGAATGGGTTTCTGAAAAACATCGTGGGGTGGTGCTCATTGTATGGGTGTGTAACATTACATTCACTAGTAGGAGTGAAAAAACATCACGGGGTGGTGTGAATCGGAGGGTCTGAATTAGGATAGGCAGTGAGTGGCAATGTAGGATGGACAAAAGCACCGCGGGGTGGTCACCATGGGGAGGTCATGGAACATGCAGTGGCAATGTAGGATAGGTTTCTGAAAAACATCGCGGGGTGGTGCGCATTGTATGGGTGTGTAAAATTACATTCACTAGTAGGAGTAAGAAAAACATCACGGGGTGGTGTGAATCAGAGGGTCTGAATTAGGATAGGCAGTGAGTGGCAATCTAGGATGGAGAAAAGCACCGCGGGGTGGTCAGCACGGGGAGGTCAGGGAACATGCAGTGGCAATGTAGGATAGTTTTCTGAAAAACATCGCGGGGTGGTGCGCATTGTATGGGTGTGTAACATGACATTCACTACAAGGAGTGAGAAAAACATCACGGGGTGGTGTGAATCGGAGGATCTGAATTAGGATAGACAGTGAGTGGCAATGTAGGATGGAGAAAAGCACCGCGGGGTGGTCAGCATGGGGAGGTCAGGGAACAAGCAGTGGCAATGTATGATAGGGTTCTGAAAAACATCGCGGGGTGGTGCGCATTGTATGGGTGTTTAAAATTACATTCACTAGTAGGAGTGAGAAAAACATCACGGGGTGGTGTGAATCAGAGGATCTGCATTAGGATAGGCTGTGAGTGGCAATGTAGGATGGAGAAAAGCACCGCGGGGTGGTCCGCATGGGGAGGTCAGGGAACCTGCAGTGGCAATGTAGGATAGGTTTCTGAAAAACAGCGCGGGGTGGTGCGCATTGTATGGGTGTGTAACATTTCATTCACCAGTAGGAGTGAGAAAAACATCACGGGGTGGTGTGAATCGTAGGGTCTGTATTTGGATAGGCAGTGAGTGGCAATGTAGGATGGAGAAAAGCACCGCGGGGTGATCAGCATGGTGAGGTCAGGGAACATGCAGTGGCAATGTAGGATAGGTTTATGAAAAACTTCGTGGGGTGGTGCGCATTGTATGGGTGTGTAACGTTACATTCACTAGCAGGAGTGAGAAAAACATCACGGGGTGGTTTGAATCGGAGGGTCTGAAGTAGGATAGGAAGTGAGTGGCAATGTAGGATGGAGAAAAGCACCGCGGTGGGGTCAGCATGGGGAGGTCAGGGAACATGCAGTGGCAATGTAGGATACGTTTCTGAAAAACATCGCGGGGTGGTGGGAATTGTATTGGTGTGTAACATTACATTCACTAGTAGGAGTGAGAAAAACATCACAGGGTGGTGCGCATTGTATGGGTGTGTAACATTACATTCACTAGTAGGAGTGAGAAAAACATCACGGGGTGTTGCGCATTGTATGGGTGTGTAACATTACATTCACTAGTAAGAGTGAGAAAAACATCACGGGGTGGTGTGAATCGGAGGGTCTGAATTAGCATAGGAAGGGAGTGGCAATGTAGAATGGAGAAAAGCACCTCGGGGTTGTCACCTCGGGGAAGTCAGTGAACATGCAGTGGCAATGTAGGATAGGTTTCTGAAAAACATCGCTGGGTGTGGCACATTGTATGGGTGTGTATCATTACATTCACTAGTAGGAGTGAGAAAAACATCACAGTGTGGTGCGCATTGTATGGGTGTGCAACATTTCATTCACCAGTAGGAGTGAGAAAAACATCACGGGGTGGTGTGAATCGTAGGGTCTGTATTTGGATAGGCAGTGAGTGGCAATGTAGGATGGAGAAAAGCACCGCGGGGTGGTCACCATGGGGAGGTCAGGGAACATGCAGTGGCAATGTAGAATAGGTTTGTGAAATACGTTGTGGGGTGGTGCGCATTGTTCGGGTGTGTTACATTACATTCACTAGTAGGAGTGAGAAAACATAACGGGGTGGTGTTAATCGGAGGGTCTGAATTAGGAAAAGCAGTGAGTGGCAATGTAGGATGGAGAAATGCACCGCGGGGGGGTCAGCATGGGGAGGTCAGGGAACATGCAATGGCAATGTAGGATAGGTTTCCGAAAAACATCGCGGGGTGGTGCGCATTGTATGGGTGTGTATCATTACTTTCACCAGTAGGAGTGAGAAAAACATCACGGGGTGGTGTGAATCGGAGGGTCTGATTTAGGATAGGCAGTGAGTGGCAATGTAGGATGGACAAAAGCACCACGGGGTGGTCACCATGGGGAGGTCATGGAACATGCAGTGGCAATGTAGGATAGGTTTCTGAAAAACATCGCGGGGTGGTGGGAATTGTATGGGTGTGTAACATTACATTCACTAGTAGGAGTGAGAAAAACATCACAGGGTGGTGCGCATTGTATGGGTGTGTAACATTACATTCACTAGTAGGAGTGAGAAAAACATCACGGGGTGATGCGAATCGGAGGTTCTGAATTAGGATAGGCATTGAGTGGCAATGTAGGATGGAGAAAAGCACCGCGGGGTGGTCAGCATTTCGAGGTCAGGGAATATGCAGTGACAATGTAGGATAGGTTTCTGAAAAACATCGCGGGGTGGTGCGCATTGTATGGGTGTATAACATTACGTTCACTAGTAGGAGTGAGAAAAACATAAAGGGGTGGTGTGAATTGGAGGGTCTGAATTAGGATAGGCAGTGAGTGGCAATATCGGATGGAGAAAAGCACCGCGGGGTGGTCAGCATGGGGAGGTCACGGAACATGCTGTGGCAATGTAGAATGGGTTTCTGAAAAACATCGTGGGGTGGTGCGCATTGTATGGGTGTGTAACATTACATTCACCAGTAGTAGAGAGAAAAACATCACGGGGTGGTGTGAATCGGAGGGTCTGAATTAGGATAGGCAGTGAGTGGCAATGTAGGATGGAGAAAAGCACCACGAGGTGGTCAGCATGGGGAGGTCAGGGAACATGTAGTGGCAATGTAGGATAGGTTTCTGAAAAACATTGCCTGATGGTGCGCATTGTATGGGTGTGTAACATTACATTCACTAGTAGGAGTGAGAAATACATCACAGGGTTGTGTGATTCGGAGGGTCTGAATTAGGATAGGCAGTGAGTGGCAATGTATGATGGAGAAAAGCACCGTGGGGTGGTCAGCATGGGGAGGTCAGGGATCATGCAGTGTCAATGTAGGATAGGTTTCTGAAAAACATCGCGGGGTGGTGTGCATTGTATGGGTGTGTAACATTACATTCACCAATACGAGTGAGAAAAACATCACAGGGTTGTGTGAAACGGAGGGTCTGAAATAGGATAGGCAGTGAGTGGCAATGTAGGATGGAGAAAAGCACCTCGGGTTGGTCAGCATGGGGAAGTCAGGGAGCTTGCAGTGGCAATGTAGGATAGGTTTCTGAAATACATCGCGGGGTGGTGCGCATTATATCGTTGTGTAACATTACATTCACTAGTAGGAGTGAGAAAACCTTCACGGGGTGATGCACATTGTATGGGTGTGTAATATTACATTCACTAGTAGGAGTGAGAAAAACCTCACGGTGTGGTGTGAATTGCAGTGTCTGAATTAGGATAGGCAGTGAGTGGCAATGTAGGATGGGGAAAAGCACCTCGGGTTGGTCAGCATGGGGAAGTCAGGGAGCTTGCAGTGGCAATGTAGGATAGGTTTCTGAAAAACATCGCGGGATGGTGCACATTGTATTGGTGAGTAACATTACATTAACTAGTAGGAGTGAGAAAAACATCACGGTGCGGTGTGAATCGGAGAGTCTGAATTAGGATAGGCAGTGAGTGGCAATGTAGGATGGAGAAAAGCTCCGCGGGGTGTTCAGCATGGGGAGGTCAGGGAACATGCAGTGGCAATGTAGGATAGGGTTCTGAAAAACATCGCGGGGTAGTGCGCATTGTATGGGTGTGTAACATTACATTCACTAGTAGGAGTGAGAAAAACATCACGGGGTGGTGCGCATTGTATGCGTGTGTTACATTACATTCACTAGTAGGAGAGATAAAAACATCACGGGGTGGTGTGTATCTTAGAGTCTGAATTAGGATAGGAAGTGAGTGGCAATGTAGGATGGAGAAAAGCACCGCTGGGTGGTCAGCATGGGGAGGTCAGGGAACATGCAGTGGCAATGCAGGATAGGTTTCTGAAAAAAATCCGGGGGGGGGTGCGCATTGTATGGGTGTGTAACATTACATTCACAAGTAGAAGTGAGAAAAACATCACGGGGTGTTGTGAATCGTAGGGTCTCAATTAGGATAGGCAGTGAGGGGCAATGTAGGATGGAGAAAAGCACCGCGGGGTGGTCAGAATGGGGAGGTCAGGGAACATGCAGCGGCAATGTAGGATAGCTTTCTGAAAAACATCGCTGGGTGGTGCGCATTGTATGGGTGTGTAACATTACATTCAATAGTAGGAGTGAGAAAAACATCACAGGGTGGTGTGAATCGGAGGGTCTGATTTAGGATAGGCATTGAGTGGCAATGTAGGATGGAGAAAAGCACAGCGGGGTGGTGAGCATGTCGAGGTCAGGGAACATGCAGTGACAATGTAGGATAGGTTTCTGAAAAACATCGCGGGTTGGTGCGCATTGTATGGGTGTGTAAAATTACATTCACTAGTAGGAGTGAGAAAAACATCACGGGGTGGTGTGAATCAGAGGGTCTGAATAGGATAGGCAGTTAGTGGCAATGTAGGATGGAGAAAAGCACCGCGGGCTGGTCAGCATGGGGAGGTCAGGGAACATGCAGTGGCAATGTAGGATAGATTTCTGAAAAACATCGCGGGTGTGGTGCGCATTGTATGGGTGTGTAACAATTCATTCACTAGTAAGAGTGAGAAAAACATCACGGAGTGGTGCACTTTGCATGGGTGTGTAACATTACATTCACTAATATGAGTGAGAAAAACATCACTGGTTTGGTGTGAAAAGGAGGGTCTGAATTAGGATAGGAAGTGAGTGGCAATGTAGGATGGAGAAAAGCACTGCGGGGTGGTCAGCATGGGGAAGTCAGGGAACATGCATTGGCAATGTAGGATAGGTTTCTGAAAAACATCCGGGGGTGGTGTGCATTGTATAGGTGTGTAACATTACATTCACTAGTAGGAGTGAGAAAAACATTACGGGTTGGTGTGAATCGTAGGGTCTTAATTAGGAAAGGCAGTGAGTGGCAATGTAGGATGGAGAAAAGCACCGCGCGGTAGTCAGCATGGGGAGGTCAGGGAACATGCAGTGGCAATGTAGGATAACTTTCTGAAAAACATTGCGGGGTGGTGAGCATTGTATGGGTGTGTAACACTACATTCACTAGTAGGTGTGAGAAAAACATCACTGTGTGGTGTGAATCGGAGGGTCTGAATTAGGATAGGCAGTGAGTGTCAATGTAGGATGGAGAAAAGCACCACAGGGTGGTCAGCATGGGGAGGTCAGGGAACATGCAGTGACAATGTAGGATAGGTTTCTGAAAAACATCGCGGGGTGGTGCGCATTATATCGGTGTGTAACATTACATTCACTAGTAGGAGTGAGAAAAATCTTCACGGGGTGATGCGCATTGTATGGGTGTGTAATATTACATTCACTAGTAGGAGTGAGAAAAACATCACGGTGGGGTGTGAATTGCAGTGTCTGAATTAGGATAGGCAGTGAGTGGCAATGTAGGATGGGGAAAAGCACCTCGGGTTGGTCAGCATGGGGAAGTCAGGGAGCTTGCAGTGGCAATGTAGGACAGGTTTCTGAAAAACATCGCGGGATGGTGCACATTGTATTGGTGAGTAACATTACATTAACTAGTAGGAGGGAGAAAAACATCACGGTGTGGTGTGAATTGGAGGGTCTGAATTAGGATAGGCAGTGAGTGGCAATGTAGGATGGAGAAAAGCTCCGCGGGGTGTTCAGCATGGGGAGGTCAGGGAACATGCAGTGGAAATGTAGGATAGGTTCTGAAAAACATCGCGGGGTAGTGCGCATTGTGTGGGTGTGTAACATTGCATTCACTAGTAGGAGTGAGAAAAACATCACGGGGTGGTGCGCATTGTATGCGTGTGTTAAATTACATTCACTAGTAGGAGTGATAAAAACATCACGGGGTGGTGTGTATCTTAGAGTCTGAATTAGGATAGGAATTGAGTGGCAATGTAGGATGGAGAAAAGCACCGCGGGGTGGTCAGCATGGGGAGGTCAGGGAACATGCAGTGGCAATGAAGGATAGGTTTCTGAAAAACATCGCGGGGTGGTGCGCATTGTATGGGTCTGTAACATTACATTCACTAGTAGGAGTGAGAAACACATGGAATGATGCGCATTGTATGGGTGAGTAACATTACATTCACTAGTAGGAGTGAGAAAAACATCACAGGTTGGTTTGAATTGGAGGGTCTGAATTAGGATAGACAGTGAGTGGCAATTTAGCATGGATAAAGCACCGCGGGGTGGTCAGCATGGGGAGGTCAGGGAACATGCAGTGGCAATGTACGATAGGTTTCTGAAAAACATCGCGGGGTGGTGTGCATTGTATGGGTGTGTAACATTACATTCACTAGTAGGAGTGAGAAAAACATCGCAGGGTTTTGCGCATTGTATGGGTGTGTAACTTTACATTCACTACTAGGAGTGAGAAAAACATCACAGGGTTGTGTGATTTGGAGGGTCTGAATTAGGATAGGCAGTGAGTGGCAATGTAGGATGGAGAAAAGCACCGCTGGTTGGTCAGCTTGTGGAAGTCAGGGAACATGCAGTGGCAATGTAGGATAGGTTTCTGAAAAACATCGCGGGGTGGTGCGCATTGTATGGGTGTGTAACATTACATTCACTAGTAGGAGTGAGAAAAACATCACGGGGTGGTGCGCAATGTATGGGTGTGTAACATTACATTCACTAGTAGGAGTGAGAAAAACATCACAGGGTGGTGTGAATCGGAGGGTCTGAATTAGGATAGGCAGTAAGTGGCAATGTAGGATGGGGAAAAGGACTGCGGGGTGGTCAGCATGGGGAGGTCAGGGAATATGCAGTGGCCATGTAGGATAGGTTTCTGAAAAACATCGCGGCATGGTGCGCATTGTATGGGTGTGTAACATTACATTCACTAATAGGAGTGAGAAAAACATCACGGCGTGCTGTGAATCGGAGGGTCTGAATTAGGATAGGCAGTGAGTGGCAATGTAGGATGGAGAAATGCACCGCGGGGTGATCAGCATGTCGAGGTCAGGGAACATGCAGTGACAATGTAGGATAGGTTTCTGAAAAACATCGCGGGTTGGTGCGCATTGTATGGGTGTGTAACATTTCATTCACAAGTAGGAGTGATACAAACATAACGGGGTGGTGTGATTCGGAGGGTCTGAATAGAATAGGCAGTGAGTGGCAATGTCGGATGGAGAAAAGCACCGCGAGGTGGTCAGCACGGGGAGGTCAGGGAGCATGCAGTGGCAATGTAGGATAGGGTTCTGAAAAACATGTTGGGTGGTGCGCATTGTATGGGTGTGTAACATTACATTCACCAGTAGGAGTGAGAAAAACATCACGGGGTCGTGTGAATCGGTGGGTCTGAATTAGGATAGGCAGTGAGAGGCAATGTAGGATGGAGAAAAGCACCGCGGGGTGGTCAGCATGGGGAGGTCAGGGAACATGCAGTGGAAATGTAGGATAGGTTTCTGAAAAAACATCGCGGGGTGGTGCGCATTGTATGGGTGTGTAACATTACATTCACTAGTAGGAGTGAGAAACACATCATGGGGTGGTGCACATTGTATGGGTGTGTAACATTACATTCAATAGTAGGAGTGAGAAAAACATCACGGGGTGGTTTGAATAGGAGGATCTGAATTAGAATAGGCAGTGCTGGCAATTTAGGATGGATAAATGCACCGCGGTGTGCTCAGCATGGTGAGGTCAGGGTACATGCAGTGGCAATATAGGATAGGTTTCTGAAAAACATCGCGGGGTGGTGCGCATTGTATGGGTGTGTAACTTTACATTCACTAGTAGAAATGAGAAAAACATCACGGGGTGGTGTGAATCGGAGCGTCTGAATTAGGACAGGAAGTGAGTGGCAATGTAGGATGGAGAAAAGCACCTCGGGGTGGTCAGCATGGGGAAGTCAGGGAACATGCAGTGGCAATGTAGGATAGGTTTCTGAAAAACATCCGAGGGTGGTGCGCATTGTATGGGTATGTAACATTACATTCACTAGTAGGAGTGAGAAAAACATCACGGGGTTGTGTGAATCGTAGGGTCTGAATTAGGATAGGCAGTGAGTGGCAAAGTAGGATGGAGAAAAGCACCGCGGGTTGGTCTGCATGGGGTGGTCAGGGAACATGCAGTGGCAATGTAGGATAGGATTCTGAAAAACATCGCTGTTGGTGCGCATTGTATGGGTATGTAACATTACATTCACTAGTAAGAGTAAGAAAAACATCACAGGGTGGTGTGAATCGGAGGGTCTGAATAAGGATAGGCAGTGAGTGCAATGTAGGATGGAGAAAAGCACCACGGGGTGGTCACCATGGGGAGGTCAGGGAACATGCAGTGGCAATGTAGGATAGGATTCTGAAAAACATCGCGGGGTGGTGCGCATTGTATGGGAGTGTAACATTACATTCACTAGTAGGAGTGAAAAAAATATCATGGGGTCTTGTGAATTGGAGGGTCTGAATTACTATAGGCAGTGAGTGGCAATGTAGGATGGATAAAAGCACAGCGGGGTTGTCAGCATGGGGAGGTCAGGGAACATGCAGGGGCAATGTAGTATAGGTTTCTGAAACATATCGCGGGGTGTGCGCATTGTATGGGTGTGTAACATTACATTCACTAGTAGGAGTGAGAAAAACATCACGGGGTGGTGTGAATATTAGGGTCTGAATTACGATAGGCAGTGAGTGGCAATGAAGGATGGAGAAAAGCACCGCGGAGTGGTCAGCATGGGGAAGTCAGGGAACATGCAGTGGCAATGTAGGATAGGTTTTTGAAAAGCATCGCGGCGTGGTGCGCATTGTATGGGAGTGTAACATTACATTCACTAGTATGAGTGAAAAAAATATCATGGGGTCTTGTGAATCGGAGGGTCTGAATTACTATAGGCAGTGAGTGGCAATGTAGGATGGATAAAAGCACAGCGGGGTTGTCAGCATGGGGAGGTCAGGGAACATGCAGGGGCAATGTAGTATAGGTTTCTGAAAAACATCGCGGGGTGGTGCGCATTGTATGGGTGTGTAACATTACATTCACAAGTAGAAGTGAGAAAAACGTCACGGGGTGGTGTGAATCGGAGGGCCTGAATTAGGATAGGCAGTTAGTGGCAATGAAGTATGGAGAAAAACTCCGTGGGGTGTTCAGCATGTGGAGGTCAGGAAACATGCAGGGGCAATGTAGGATACGTTTCTGAAAAACATCTCGGGGTGGTGCGCATTGTATGGGTGTGTAACATTACATTCACTAGTAGGAGTGAGAAACACATCATGGGGTGGTGCGCATTGTATGGGTGTGTAACATTACATTCACCAGTAGGAGTGAGAAAAATATCATGGGGTCTTGTGAATCGGAGGGTCTGAATTAGGATAGGCAGTGAGTGGCAATGTAGGATGGAGAAAAGCACCGCGGGGTGGTCAGCATGGGGAGGTCGGGGAACAGGCAGTGACAATTTAGGATAGGTTTCTGAAATACATCGCGGGGTGTGCGCATTGTATTGGTGTGTAACATTACATTCACCAGTAGGAGTGAGGAAAACATCACGGGGTGGTGTGAATTGGAGGATCTGAATTAGCATAAGCAGCGAGTGGCAATGTAGGATGGAGAAAAGCACCGCGGGGTGGTCAGCATGTGGAGGTCAGGAAACATGCAGTGGCAATGTAGGATAGGTTTCTGAAAAACATCGCGGGGTTGTGCGCATTGTATGGGTGTGTAACATTACATTCACTAGTAGGAGTGAGAAACACATCATGGGGTGGTGCGCATTGTATGGGTGTGTAACATTACATTCACAAGTAGGAGTGAGAAAAACATCACGGGGTGGTTTGAATCGGAGGGTCTGAATTAGGATAGGCAGAGAGTGGCAATGTAGGATGGAGAAAAACAATGCGGGGTGGTCAGCATGGGGAGGTCACGGAACATGCAGTGGTAATGTAGGATAGGTTTCTGAAAAACATCGCGGGGTGGTGTGCATTGTATGGGTGTGTAACATTACATTCACTCGTAGGAGTGACAAAAACATCCCGGGGTGGTGTGCATTGTATGGGTGTGTAACATTACATTCACTAGTAGGAGTGATAAAAACATCACGGGGTGGTGTGAATCTGAGGGTCTGAATTACGATAGGAAGTGAGTGGCAATGTAGGATGGAGAAAAGCACCGCGGGGTGGTCAGCATGGGGAGGTCAGGGAACATGCAATGGCAATTTAGGATAGGTTTGTGAAAAAAATCCGGGGGGGTGCGCATTGTATCGGTGTGTAACATTATTTTCACTAGTAGGAGTGAGAAAACCATCACGGGGTGGTGTGAATCGGAGGGTCTAATTTACTATAGGCATTGAGTGGCAATGTAGGATGGATAAAAGCACCGCGGGGTGGTCAGCATGTCGAGGTCAGGGAACATGCAGTGACAATGTAGGATAGGTTTCTGAAAAACATCGCGGGGTGGTGGCATTGTATGGGTGTGTAACATTACATTCACTAGTAGCAGTGAAAAAAACCTAACGGGGTGTTGTGAATCGGAGGTTCTGAATAGGATAGGCAGTGAGTGGCAATGTAGGATGGAGAAAAGCACCTGGGGGTAGTCAGCATGGGGAGGTCAGGGAACATGCAGTGGCAATGTAGGATAGGTTTCTGAAAAACATCGCGGGGTGGTGCGGATTGTATGGGTGTGTAACATTACATTCACTAGTAGGAGTGAGATAAACATCACGGGGTGTTGTGAAATGGAGGGTCTGAATTAGGATAGGCAGTGAGTGGCAACGTCGGATGGAGAGAAGCACCGCGGGGTGGTCAGCATGGGGAGGTCAGAGAACATGCAGTGGCAAAATAGGATAGGTTTCTGAAAAACATCGCGGGGTGGTGCGCATTGTATGGTTGTGTAACATTACATTCACTAGTAGGAGTGAGAAAAACATCACGGAGTGGTGTGAATCGGAGGGTCGGAATTAGGATAGGCAGTGAGTGGCAATGTAGGATGGAGAAAAGCACTGCGGTGTGGTCAGCATGGGGAGGTCAGGGAATATGCAGTGGCAATGTAGGATAGTTTTCTGAAAAACATCACGGGGTGGTGCGCATTGTATGGGTGTGTAACATGACATTCAATAGTAGAAGTGAGAAAAACATCACGGGGTCGTGTGAATTGGAGGTTCTGAATTAGGATAGGCAGGGAGTAGCAATGTAGGATGGAGAACAGCACCGCGGGGTGGTCCGCATGGGGAAGTCAGGGAACATGCAGTGGCAATGTAGGATAGGTTTCTGAAAAACTTCGCGGGGTGGTGTGCATTGTATGGGTGTGTAACATTACATTCACTAATAGGAGTGAGAAAAACATCGCGGGGTGTTGCGCATTGTATGGTTGTGTAACTTTACATTCCCTACTAGGAGTGAGAAAAACATCACAGGGTTGTGTGATTTGGAGGGTCTGAATTAGGATAGGCAGTGAGTGGCAATGTAGGATGGAGAAAAGCACCGCTGGTTGGTCAGCTTGTGGAAGCCAGGGAACATGCAGTGGCAATGTAGGATAGGTTTCTGAAAAACATCGCGGGGTGGTGCGCATTGTATGGGTGTGTAACATTACATTCACTCGTAGGAGTGAGAAAAACATCACGGGGTGGTGCGCATTGTATGGGTGTGTAACATTACATTAACTAGTAGGAGTGAGAAAAACATCACAGGGTGGTGTGAATCGGAGGGTCTGAATTAGGATAGGCAGTGAGTGGCAATGTAGGATGGGGAAAAGGACTGCGGGGTGGTCAGCATGGGTAGGTCAGGGAATATGCAGTGGCCATGTAAGATAGGTTTCTGAAAAACATTGCGGGTGGTGGGCATTATATGGGTGTGTAACATTACATTCACTAGTAGGAGTGAGAAAAACATCACGGGGTGGTGTGAATCGGAGGGTCTGAATTAGGATAGGCAGTGAGTGGCAATGTAGGGTGGAGAAAAGCACCGCGGGGTGATCAGCATGTCGAGGTCAGGGAACATGAAGTGACAATGTAGGATAGGTTTCTGAAAAACATCGCGGGGTGGTGCGCATTGTATGGGTGTGTAACATTACATTCACTAGTAGGAGTGATAAAAACATAACGGGGTGGTGTGATTCGGAGGGTCTGAATAGAATAGGCACTGAGTGGCAATGTAGGATGGAGAAAAGCACCGCGGGGTTGTCAGCACGGGGAGGTCAGGGAACATGCAGTGGCAATGTACGATAGGTTTCTGAAAAACATCGCGGTGTGGTGTGCATTGTATGGGTGTGTAGCATTACATTCACTAGTAGGAGTGAGAAAAACATCACGGGGTGGTGTGAATCGGAGGGTTTAAATTAGGATAGCCAGTGAGTGGCAATGTAGGATGGAGAAAAGCGCCGCGGGGTGGTCAGCATGGGGAGGTCAGGGAACATGCAGTGGCAATGTAGGATAGGTTTCTGAAAAACATAGCGATGTGGTGCACATTGTATGGGTGTGTAACATTACAATCACTAGTAGGAGTGAGAAAAACATCACCGGGTGGTGTGAATCGGTGGGTCTTTATTACGAAAGGCAGTGAGTTGCAATGTCGGATGGAGAAAAGCACCGCAGGGTGGTCAGCATGGGGAGGTCAGGGAACATACAGGGGCAATATAGAATAGGGTTCTGAAAAACATGTTGGGTGGTGCACATGGTATGGGTGTGTAACATTACATTCACCAGTAGGAGTGAGAAAAACATCACGGGGTGGTGTGAATTGGAGGATCTGAATTAGGATAGGCAGTGAGTGGCAACGTAGGATGGAGAAAAGCACCGCGGGGTGGTCAGCATGTGGAGGTCAGGGAACATGCAGTGGCAATGTAGGATAGGTTTCTGAAAAACATCGCTGGGTTGTGCGAATTGTATGGGTGTGTAACATTACATTCACTAGTAGGAGTGAGAAACACATCATGGGGTAGTGCGCATTGTATGGGTGTGTAACATTACATTCACAAGTAGGCGTGAGAAAAACATCATGGGGTGGTTTGAATCGGAGGGTCTGAATTAGGATAGGCAGTGAGTGGCAATGTAGGATGGAGAAAAACACCGCTGGGTGGTCAGCATTGGGAGGTCATGGAACATGCAGTGGTAATGTAGGATAGGTATCTGAAAAACATCGCAGGGTGGTGAGCATTGTATGGGTGTGTAACATTACATTCACTAGTAGGAGTGAGAAAAACATCACGGGGTGGTGTGAATCGGAGGGTCTGAATTAGGATAGGCAGTGAGTGGCAATGTAGGGTAGGGAAAAGCACCGCGGGGTGGTCAGCACGGGGAAGTCAGGGAATATGCAGTGGCAATGTATGATATGTTTGTGAAAAACATCGTGTGGTGGTGCGCATTGTATGGGTGTGTAACATTACATTCACTAGTATGGTGAGAAAAACATCACGGGGAGGTGTGAATCGGAGGGTATGAATTAGGATAGGCAGTGAGTGGCAACATAGGATGGAGAAAAGCACCGCGGGGTGGTCAACATGGGGAGGTCAGGGAACATGCAGTGGCAATGAAGGATAGGTTTCTGAAAAACATCGCGGGGTGGGGTGCATTGGATGGGTGTGTAACATTAAATTCACCAGTAGGAGTGAGAAAAACATCACGGGGTGGTGTGAATCGGAGGGTCTGAAATAGGGTAGGCAGTGAGTGGCAATGTAGGATGGAGAAAAGCACCGCGAGGTGGTCAGCTGGGGAGGTCAGGGAACATGCAGTGACAATGTAGGATAGGTTCCTGAAAAACATCGCGGGGTGGTGCGCATTGTATTGGTTTGTAACATTACATTCACCAGTAGGAGGAGAAAAACATAACTGGGTGGTGTGAATCGGAGGGTCTAAATAGGATAGGCAGTGAGTGGCAATGTAGGATGGAGAAAAGCACCGCGTGGTGGTCAGCATGGGGAGGTCAGGGAACTAGCAGTGGAAATGTAGGATAGGTTTCTGAAAAAAAAACGCGGGGTGGTGTGCATTGTATGGGTGTGTAACATTACATTCACTATTAGGAGTGAGAAAAACATCACGGGGTGGTGCGCATTGTATGGATGTGTAACATTACATTCACTAGTAGGAGTGAGAAAAACATAACGGGGTGGTGTGAATCGGAGGGTCTGAATTAGGATAGGAAGTGAGTGGCAATGTAGGATGGAGAAAAGCACCTCGGGGTGGTCAGCATGGGGAAGTCAGGGAACATGCAGTGGCAATGTAGGATACTTTTCTGAAAAACATCCGGGGGTGGTGCGCATTGTATGGGTGTGTAACATTATATTCACTAGTAGGAGTGAGAAAAACATCACGGGGTGGTGTGAATATTAGGGTCTGAATTAGCATAGGCAGTGAGTGGCAATGAAGGATGGAGAAAAGCACCGCGGGGTGGTCAGCATGGGGAAGTCAGGGAACATGCAGTGGCAATGTAGGATAGGTTTTTGAAAAACATTGCCGCATGGTGCGCATTGTATGGGTGTGTAACATTACATTCACCAGTAGGAGTGAGAAAAACATCACGGGGTGGTGTGAATCTGAGGGTCTGAAATAGGATAGGCAGTGAGTGGCAATGTAGGATGGAGAAAAGCACCGCGAGGTGGTCAGCTGGGGAGGTCAGGGAACATGCAGTTGCAATGTAGGATAGGTTTCTGAAAAACATCGCGGGTTGGTGCCATTGTATGGGTGTGTAACATTACATTCACTAGTAGGAGAGAGAAAAACATCACCGGGTGGTGTGAATTGGTGGGTCTGAATTAGGATAGGCAGTGAGAGGCAATGTAGGATGGAGAAAAGCACCGCGGGGTTGTCAGCATGGGGAGGTCAGGGAACATGCAGTGGCAATGTAGGATAGGTTTCTGAAAAACATCACGGGGTGGTGCGCATTGTATGGGTGTGTAACATTACATTCACAAGTAGAAGTGAGAAAAACGTCACGGGGTGGTGTGAAACGGAGGGCCTGAATTAGGATAGGCAGTTAGTGGCAATGAAGGATGGAGAAAAACACCGTGGGGTGTTCAGCATGTGGAGGTCAGGAAACATGCAGTGGCAATGTAGGATAGGTTTCTAAAAAACATCTCGGGGTGGTGCGCATTGTATGGGTGTGTAACATTACATTCACTAGTAGGAGTGAGAAACACATCATGGGGTGGTGCGCATTGTATGGCTGTGTAACATTACATTTACTAGTAGGAGTGAGAAAAACATCATGGGGTGGTGTGAATCGGAGGGTCTGAATTAGGATAGGCAGTGAGTGGCAATGTAGGATGGAGAAAGGCACCGCAGGGTGGTCAGCATGGGGAGGTCGGGGAACAGGCAGTGATAATTTAGGATAGGTTTCTGAAACACATCGCGGGGTGTACGCATTGTATGGGTGTGTAACATTACATTCACCAGTAGGAGTGAGAAAAACATCACGGGGTGGTGTGATTTGGAGGATCTGAATTAGGATAGGCAGCGAGTGGCAATGTAGGATGGAGAAAAGCACCGCGGGGTGTTCAGCATGTGGAGGTCAGGGAACATGCAGTGGCAATGTAGGATAGGTTTCTGAAAAACATCGTGGGGTTGTGCGCATTGTATGGGTGTGTAACATTACATTCACTAGTAGGAATGAGAAAAACATCACGGGGTGGTGTGAATCGGAGGGTCTGAATGAGGATAGGCAGTGAGTGGCAATGTAGGATGGAGAAAAGCACCACGGGTTGGGCAGCATGGGGAGGTCAGGGAACATGCAGTGGCAATGTAGGATAGGTTTCTGAAAAACATCGTGGGGTTGTGCGCATTGTATGGGTGTGTAACATTACATTCACGAGTAGGAGTGAGAAAAACATCACGGGGTGGTGTGAATCGGAGGGTCTGAATTAGGATAGGCAGTGAGTGGCAATGTAGGATGGAGAAAAGCACCACGGGTTGGGCAGCATGGGGAGGTCAGGGAACATGCAGTGGCAATGTAGGATAGGTTTCTGAAAAACATCGCGGGGAGGTGCGCATTGTATGTGTGTGTAACATTACGTTCACAGGTAGGAGTGAGAAAAACATCACGGGGTGGTGTGAATCGGAGGGTTTGAATTAGGATAGGCAGTGAGTGGCAATGTAGGATGGAGAAAAGCACCGTGGGTGGTCAGCATGGGGAGGTCAGGGAACATGCAGTGGCAATGTAGGATAGGTTTCTGAAAAACATCGCGGGGTGGTGCGCATTGTATGGGTGTGTAACATTACATTCACTAGTAGGAGTGAGAAAAACATCACGGGGTGGTGTGAATCGGAGGGTCTGAAATAGGATAGGCAGTGAGTGGCAATGTAGGATGGAGAAAAGCACCGCGAGGTGGTCAGCTGGGGAGGTCAGGGAACATGCAGTTGCAATGTAGGATAGATTTCTGAAAAACATCGCGGGTTGGTGCCATTGTATGGGTGTGTAACATTACATTCACTAGTAGGAGAGAGAAAAACATCACGGGGTGGTGTGAATCGGTGTGTCTGAATTAGGATAGGCAGTGAGAGGCAATGTAGGATGGAGAAAAGCACCGCGGGGTTGTCAGCATGGGGAGGTCAGGGAACATGCAGTGGCAATGTAGGATAGGTTTCTGAAAAACATCGCGGGGTGGTGCGCATTGTATGGGTGTGTAACATTACATTCACAAGTAGAAGTGAGAAAAACGTCACGGGGTGGTGTTAAACGGAGGGCCTGAATTAGGATAGGCAGTTAGTGGCAATGAAGGATGGAGAAAAACACCGTGGGGTGTTCAGAATGTGGAGGTCAGGAAACATGCAGTGGCAATGTAGGATACGTTTCTGAAAAACATCTCGGGGTGGTGCGCATTGTATGGGTGTGTAACATTACATTCACTAGTAGGAGTGAGAAACACATCATGGGGTGGTGCGCATTGTATGGGTGTGTAACATTACATTTACTAGTAGGAGTGAGAAAAACATCATGGGGTGGTGTGAATCGGAGGGTCTGAATTAGGATAGGCAGTGAGTGGCAATGTAGGATGGAGAAAAGCACCGCAGGGTGGTCAGCATGGGGAGGTCGGGGAACAGGCAGTGACAATTTAGGATAGGTTTCTGAAACACATCGCGGGGTGTACGCATTGTATGGGTGTGTAACATTACATTCACCAGTAGGAGTGAGGAAAAACATCACGGGGTGGTGTGATTTGGAGGATCTGAATTAGGATAGGCAGCGAGTGGCAATGTAGGATGGAGAAAAGCACCGCGGGGTGTTCAGCATGTGGAGGTCAGGGAACATGCAGTGGCAATGTAGGATTGGTTTCTGAAAAACATCGTGGGGTTGTGCGCATTGTATGGGTGTGTAACATTACATTCACTAGTAGGAGTGAGAAAAACATCACTGGGTGGTTTGAATCGGAGGGCCTGAATTAGGATAGGCAGTGAGTGGCAATGTAGGATGGGGAAAAGCACCGCGGGGTGGTCAGCATGGGGAGGTCATGGAACATGCAGTGGTAATGTAGGATAGGTTTCTGAAAAACATCGCAGGGTGGTGAGCATTGTATGGGTGTGTAACATTACATTCACTAGTAGGAGTGAGAAAAACATCACGGGGTGGTGTGAATCGGAGGGCCTGAATTAGGATAGGCAGTGAGTGGCAATGTAGGATGGGGAAAAGCACCGCGGGGTGGTCAGCACGGGGAGGTCAGGGAATATGCAGTGGCAATGTATGATATGTTTCTGAAAAACATCGTGTGGTCGTGCGCATTGTATGGGTGTGTAACTTTACATTCACTAGTAGGAGTGAGAAAAACATCATGGGGTGGTGTGAATCGGAGGGTCTGAATTAGGATAGGCAGTGAGTGGCAACGTAGGATGGAGAAAATCACTGCGGGGTGGTCAACATGGGGTGGTCAGGGAACATGCAGTGGCAATGAAGGATAGGTTTCTGAAAAACATCGCGGGGTGGTGTGCATTGGATGGGTGTGTAACATTACATTCACTAGTAGGAGTGAGATACACATCCGGGGGTGGTGCGCATTTTATGGGTGTGTAACATTACATTCACCAGTAGGAGTGAGAAAAACATCACGGAGTGGTGTGAATTGGAGGGTCTGCATTACGATAGGAAGTGAGTGGCAATGTAGGATGGAGAAAAGCACCACGGGTGGCCAGCATGGTGAGGTCAGGGAACATGCTGTGGCAATGTAGGATAGGTTTCTGAAAAACATCTCGGGGTGGTGCGCATTGTATGGGTGTGTAACATTACATTCACTAGTAGGAGTGAGAAACACATCATGGGGTGGTGCGCATTGTGTGGGTGTGTAACATTACATTAACAAGTAGGAGTGAGAAAAACATCACTGGGTGGTTTGAATCGGAGGGTCTGAATTAGGATAGGCAGTGAGTGGCAATGTAGGATGGAGAACAGCACCGCGGGGTGGTCAGCATGGGAAAGTCTGGGAACATGCTGTGGCAATGTAGGATAGGTTTCTGAAAAACATCGCAGGGTGGTGAGCATTGTATGGGTGTGTAACATTACATTCACTAGTAGGAGTGAGAAAAACATCACGGGGTGGTGTGAATCGGAGGGCCTGAATTAGGATAGGCAGTGAGTGGCAATGTAGGATGGGGAAAAGCACCGCGGGGTGGTCAGCATGGGGAGGTCATGGAACATGCAGTGGTAATGTAGGATAGGTTTCTGAAAAACATCGCAGGGTGGTGAGCATTGTATGGGTGTGTAACATTACATTCACTAGTAGGAGTGAGAAAAACATCACGGGGTGGTGTGAATCGGAGGGCCTGAATTAGGATAGGCAGTGAGTGGCAATGTAGGATGGGGAAAAGCACCGCGGGGTGGTCAGCATGGGGAGGTCATGGAACATGCAGTGGTAATGTAGGATAGGTTTCTGAAAAACATCGCAGGGTGGTGAGCATTGTATGGGTGTGTAACATTACATTCACTAGTAGGAGTGAGAAAAACATCACGGGGTGGTGTGAATCGGAGGGCCTGAATTAGGATAGGCAGTGAGTGGCAATGTAGGATGGGGAAAAGCACCGCTGGGTGGTCAGCACGGGGAGGTCAGGGAATATGCAGTGGCAATGTATGATATGTTTAAGAAAAACATCGTGTGGTGGTGCGCATTGTATGGGTGTGTAACTTTACATTCACTAGTAGGAGTGAGAAAAACATCATGGGGTGGTGTGAATCGGAGGGTCTGAATTAGGATAGGCAGTGAGTGGCAACGTAGGATGGAGAAAATCACTGCGGGGTGGTCAACATGGGGTGGTCAGGGAACATGCAGTGGCAATGAAGGATAGGTTTCTGAAAAACATCGCGGGGTGGTGTGCATTGGATGGGTGTGTAACATTACATTCACTAGTAGGAGTGAGATACACATCCGGGGGTGGTGCGCATTTTATGGGTGTGTAACATTACATTCACCAGTAGGAGTGAGAAAAACATCACGGGGTGGTGTGAATTGGAGCGTCTGCATTACGATAGGCAGTGAGTGGCAATGTAGGATGGAGAAAAGCACAGCGGGTGGTCAGCATGGTGAGGTCAGGGAACATGCTGTGGCAATGTAGGATAGCTTTCTGAAAAACATCGCGGGGAGGTGCGCATTGTATGGGTGTGTAACATTACATTCACTAGTAGGAGTGAGAAAAACATCACGTGGTGGTGTGAATTGGAGGGTCTGAATTAAGATAGGAAGTGAGTGGCAATGTAGGATGGAGAACAGCACCGCGGGGTGGTCAGCATGGGAAAGTCTGGGAACATGCTGTGGCAATGTAGGATAGGTTTCTGAAAAACATCGCTGGGTGGTGCGCATTGCATGGGTGTGTAACATTACATTCACGAGTAGGAGTGAGAAAAACATCACGGGGTGGTGTGAATCAGAGGGTCTGAATTAGGATAGGCAGTGAGTGGCAATGTAGGATGGAGAAAAGCACCACAGGTTGGGCAGCATGGGGAGGTCAGGGAACATGCAGTGGCAATGTAGGATAGGTTTCTGAAAAACATCGCGGGGTGGTGCGCATTGTATGGGAGTGTAAAATTACGTTCACCAGTAGGAGTGAGAAAAACATCACGGGGTGGTGTGAATCGGAGGGTTTGAATTAGGATAGGCAGTGAGTGGCAATGTAGGATGGAGAAAAGCACCGCGGGTGGTCAGCATGGGGAGGTCAGGGAACATGCAGTTGCAATGTAAGATAGGTTTCTGAAAAACATCGCGGGTTGGTGCCATTGTATGGGTGTGTAACATTACATTCACTAGTAGGAGAGAGAAAAACTTCACGGGGTGGTGTGAATCGGTGGGTCTGAATTAGGATAGGCAGTGAGAGGCAATGTAGGATTTAGAAAAGCACCGCGAGGTGGTCAGCATGGGGAGGTCAGGGAACATGCAGTAGCAATGAAGGATAGGTTTCTGAAAAACATCGCGGGGTGGTGCGAACTGTATGGGTGTGTAACATTACATTCACTAGTAGGAGTGAGAAACACATCATGGGGTGGTGCACATTGTATGGTTGTGTAACATTACATTCACCAGTAGGAGTGAGAAAACATCACGGGGTGGTGTGAATCGGAGGGTTTGAATTAGGATAGGCAGTGAGTGGGAATGTAGGATAGAGAAAAGCACCGCGGGTGGTCAGCATGGGGAGGTCAGGGAACATGCAGTGGCAATGTAGGATAGGTTTCTGAAAAACATCGCGGGTTGGTGCGCATTGTATGGGTGTGTAAAATTACATTCACCAGTAGGAGTGAGAAAAACATCACGGGGTGGTGTGAATCGGAGGGTGTGAAATAGGATAGGTAGTGAGTGGCAATGTAGGATGGAGAAAAGCACCGCGAGGTGGTCAGCTGGGGAGTTCAGGGAACATGCAGTTGCAATGTAGGATAGGTTTCTGAAAAACATCGCGGGTTGGTGCCATTGTATGGGTGTGTAACATTACATTCACTAGTAGGAGAGAGAAAAACATCACGGGGTGGTGTGAATCGGTGGGTCTGAATTAGGATAGGCAGTGAGAGGCAATGTAGGATGGAGAAAAGCACCGCGGGGTGGTCAGCATGGGGAGGTCAGGGAACATGCAGTAGCAATGAAGGATAGGTTTCTGAAAAACATCGCGGGGTGGTGCGAACTGTATGGGTGTGTAACTTTACATTCACTAGTAGGAGTGAGAAACACATCATGGGGTGGTGCGCATTGTATGGGTGTGTAACATTACATTCACCAGTAGGAGTGAGAAAAACATCACGGGGTGGTGTGAATCGGAGGGTCTGAATTAGGAGAGGCAGTGAGTGGCAATGTAGGACGGAGAAAAGCACCACGGGGTGGTCAGCAATGGGAGGTCAGGGAACATGCAGTGGCATTGTAGGATAGGTTTCTGAAAAACATCGCGGGCTGGTGCGCATTGTATGGGTGTGTAACATTACATTCACTAGTAGAAGAGAGAAAAACATCACGGGGTAGTGTGAATCGGGGGGTCTGAATTAGCATATGCAGTGAGAGGCAATGTAGGATGGAGAAAAGCACCGCGGGGTGGTCAGCATGGGGAGGTCAGGGAACATGCAGTAGCAATGAAGGATAGGTTTCTCAAAAACATCGCGGGGTGCTGCGAACTGTATGGGTGTGTAACATTACATTCACTAGTAGGAGTGAGAAACACATCATGGGGTGGTGCGCATTGTATGGGTGTGTAACATTACATTCACTAGTAGGAGTGAGAAAAACATCACGGGGTGGTTTGAATAGGAGGATCTGAATTAGGATACGCAGTGCGTGGCAATTTAGGATGGATAAAAGCACCGCGGTGCTGCGCATTGTATGGATGTGTAAAATTACATTCACCAGTAGGAGTGAGAAAAACATCACGGGGTGGTGTGAATCGGAGGGTCTGAAATAGGAAAGGTAGTGAGTGGCAATGTAGGATGGAGAAAAGCACCGCGAGGTGGTCAGCTGGGGAGTTCAGGGAACATGCAGTTGCAATGTAGGATAGGTTTCTGAAAAACATCGCGGGTTGGTGCCATTGTATGGGTGTGTAACATTACATTCACTAGTAGGAGAGAGAAAAACATCACGGGGTGGTGTGAATCGGTGGGTCTGAATTAGGATAGGCAGTGAGAGGCAATGTAGGATGGAGAAAAGCCCCGCGGGGTGGTCAGCATGGGGAGGTCAGGGAACATGCAGTAGCAATGAAGGATAGGTTTCTGAAAAACATCGCGGGGTGGTGCGAACTGTATGGGTGTGTAACATTACATTCACTAGTAGGAGTGAGAAACACATCATGGGGTGGTGCGCATTGTATGGGTGTGTAACATTACATTCACCAGTAGGAGTGAGAAAAACGTCACGGGGTGGTGTGAATCGGAGGGTTTGAATTAGGATAGGCAGTGAGTGGCAAAGTAGGATGGAGAAAAGCACCGCGGGTGGTCAGCATGGGGAGGTCAGGGAACATGCAGTGGCAATGTAGGATAGGTTTCTGAAAAACATCGCGGGGTGGTGCGCATTGTATGGGTGTGTAACATTTCATTCACCAGTAGGAGTGAGAAAAATATCACGGGGTGGTGTGAATCGGAGGGGCTGAATTAGGATAGGCAGTGAGTGGCAATGTAGGATGGAGAAAAGCACCGCGAGGTGGTCAGCTGGGGAGGTCAGGGAACATGCAGTTGCAATGTAGGATAAGTTTCTGAAAAACATCGCGGGTTGGTGCCATTGTATGGGTGTGTAACATTACATTCACTAGTAGCAGAGAGAAAAACATCACGGGGTGGTGTGAATCGGTGGGTCTGAATTAGGATAGGCAGTGAGAGGCAATGTAGGATGGAGAAAAGCACCGCGGGGTGGTCAGCATGGGGAGGTCAGGGAGCATGCAGTAGCAATGAAGGATAGGTTTCTGAAAAACATCGTGGGGTGGTGCGAATTGTATGGGTGTGTATCATTACATTCACTAGTAGGAGTGAGAAACACATCATCGGGTGGTGCGCATTGTATGGGTGTGTAATATTACATTCACTAGTAGGAGTGAGAAAAACATCAAGGGGTGGTTTGAATAGGAGGATCTGAATTAGGATAGGCAGTGCGTGGCAATTTAGGATGGATAAAAGCACCGCGGTGTGCTCAGCATGGTGAGGTCAGGGAACATGCAGTGGCAATGTAGGATAGGTTTCTGAAAAACATCGCGGGGTGGTGCGCATTGTATGGGTGTGTAACATTACATTCACTAGTAGGAGTGAGAAAAACATCACGGGGTGGTGTGAATCGGAGGGCCTGAATTAGGATAGGCAGTGAGTGGCAATGTAGGATGGGGAAAAGCACCGCGGGGTGGTCAGCATGGGGAGGTCATGGAACATGCAGTGGTAATGTAGGATAGGTTTCTGAAAAACATCGCAGGGTGGTGAGCATTGTATGGGTGTGTAACATTACATTCACTAGTAGGAGTGAGAAAAACATCACGGGGTGGTGTGAATCGGAGGGCCTGAATTAGGATAGGCAGTGAGTGGCAATGTAGGATGGGGAAAAGCACCGCGGGGTGGTCAGCATGGGGAGGTCATGGAACATGCAGTGGTAATGTAGGATAGGTTTCTGAAAAACATCGCAGGGTGGTGAGCATTGTATGGGTGTGTAACATTACATTCACTAGTAGGAGTGAGAAAAACATCACGGGGTGGTGTGAATCGGAGGGCCTGAATTAGGATAGGCAGTGAGTGGCAATGTAGGATGGGGAAAAGCACCGCGGGGTGGTCAGCATGGGGAGGTCATGGAACATGCAGTGGTAATGTAGGATAGGTTTCTGAAAAACATCGCAGGGTGGTGAGCATTGTATGGGTGTGTAACATTACATTCACTAGTAGGAGTAAGAAAAACATCACGGGGTGGTGTGAATCGGAGGGCCTGAATTAGGATAGGCAGTGAGTGGCAATGTAGGATGGGGAAAAGCACCGCGGGGTGGTCAGCACGGGGAGGTCAGGGAATATGCAGTGGCAATGTATGATATGTTTCTGAAAAACATCGTGTGGTGGTGCGCATTGTATGGGTGTGTAACTTTACATTCACTAGTAGGAGTGAGAAAAACATCATGGGGTGGTGTGAATCGGAGGGTCTGAATTAGGATAGGCAGTGAGTGGCAACGTAGGATGGAGAAAATCACTGCGGGGTGGTCAACATGGGGTGGTCAGGGAACATGCAGTGGCAATGAAGGATAGGTTTCTGAAAAACATCGCGGGGTGGTGTGCATTGGATGGGTGTGTAACATTACATTCACTAGTAGGAGTGAGATACACATCCGGGGGTGGTGCGCATTTTATGGGTGTGTAACATTACATTCACCAGTAGGAGTGAGAAAAACATCACGGGGTGGTGTGAATTGGAGGGTCTGCATTACGATAGGCAGTGAGTGGCAATGTAGGATGGAGAAAAGCACAGCGGGTGGTCAGCATGGTGAGGTCAGGGAACATGCTGTGGCAATGTAGGATAGGTTTCTGAAAAACATCGCGGGGAGGTGCGCATTGTATGGGTGTGTAACATTACATTCACTAGTAGGAGTGAGAAAAACATCACGTGGTGGTGTGAATATAGGGTCTGAATTAAGATAGGAAGTGAGTGGCAATGTAGGATGGAGAACAGCACCGCGGGGTGGTCAGCATGGGAAAGTCTGGGAACATGCTGTGGCAATGTAGGATAGGTTTCTGAAAAACATCGCTGGGTGGTGCGCATTGCATGGGTGTGTAACATTACATTCACGAGTAGGAGTGAGAAAAACATCACGGGGTGGTGTGAATCAGAGGGTCTGAATTAGGATAGGCAGTGAGTGGCAATGTAGAATGGAGAAAAGCACCACAGGTTGGGCAGCATGGGGAGGTCAGGGAACATGCAGTGGCAATGTAGGATAGGTTTCTGAAAAACATCGCGGGGTGGTGCGCATTGTATGGGTGTGTAAAACTACGTTCACCAGTAGGAGTGAGAAAAACATCACGGGGTGGTGTGAATCGGAGGGTTTGAATTAGGATAGGCAGTGAGTGGCAATGTAGGATGGAGAAAAGCACCGCGGGTGGTCAGCATGGGGAGGTCAGGGAACATGCAGTTGCAATGTAAGATAGGTTTCTGAAAAACATCGCGGGTTGGTGCCATTGTATGGGTGTGTAACATTACATTCACTAGTAGGAGAGAGAAAAACTTCACGGGGTGGTGTGAATCGGTGGGTCTGAATTAGGATAGGCAGTGAGAGGCAATGTAGGATTTAGAAAAGCTCCGCGAGGTGGTCAGCATGGGGAGGTCAGGGAACATGCAGTAGCAATGAAGGATAGGTTTCTGAAAAACATCGCGGGGTGGTGTGAACTGTATGGGTGTGTAACATTACATTCACTAGTAGGAGTGAGAAACACATCATGGGGTGGTGCGCATTGTATGGTTGTGTAACATTACATTCACCAGTAGGAGTGAGAAAACATCACGGGGTGGTGTGAATCGGAGGGTTTGAATTAGGATAGGCAGTGAGTGGGAATGTAGGATAGAGAAAAGCACCGCGGGTGGTCAGCATGGGGAGGTCAGGGAACATGCAGTGGCAATGTAGGATAGGTTTCTGAAAAACATCGCGGGTTGGTGCGCATTGTATGGGTGTGTAAAATTACATTCACCAGTAGGAGTGAGAAAAACATCACGGGGTGGTGTGAATCGGAGGGTCTGAAATAGGATAGGTAGTGAGTGGCAATGTAGGATGGAGAAAAGCACCGCGTGGTGGTCAGCTGGGGAGTTCAGGGAACATGCAGTTGCAATGTAGGATAGGTTTCTGAAAAACATCGCGGGTTGGTGCCATTGTATGGGTGTGTAACATTACATTCACTAGTAGGAGAGAGAAAAACATCACGGGGTGGTGTGAATCGGTGGGTCTGAATTAGGATAGGCAGTGAGAGGCAATGTAGGATGGAGAAAAGCACCGCGGGGTGGTCAGCATGGGGAGGTCAGGGAACATGCAGTAGCAATGAAGGATAGGTTTCTGAAAAACATCGCGGGGTGGTGCGAACTGTATGGGTGTGTAACATTACATTCACTAGTAGGAGTGAGAAACACATCATGGGGTGGTGCGCATTGTATGGGTGTGTAACATTACATTCACCAGTAGGAGTGAGAAAAACATCACGGGGTGGTGTGAATCGGAGGGTCTGAATTAGGAGAGGCAGTGAGTGGCAATGTAGGACGGAGAAAAGCACCGCGGGGTGGTCAGCAATGGGAGGTCAGGGAACATGCAGTGGCAATGTAGGATAGGTTTCTGAAAAACATCGCGGGGTGGTGCGCATTGTATGGGTGTGTAACATTACATTCACTAGTAGAAGAGAGAAAAACATCACGGTGTAGTGTGAATCGGGGGGTCTGAATTAGCATATGCAGTGAGAGGCAATGTAGGATGGAGAAAAGCACCGCGGGGTGGTCAGCATGGGGAGGTCAGGGAACATGCAGTAGCAATGAAGGATAGGTTTCTCAAAAACATCGCGGGGTGCTGCGAACTGTATGGGTGTGTAACATTACATTCACTAGTAGGAGTGAGAAACACATCATGGGGTGGTGCGCATTGTATGGGTGTGTAGCATTACATTCACTAGTAGGATTGAGAAAAACATCACGGGGTGGTTTGAATAGGAGGATCTGAATTAGGATAGGCAGTGCGTGGCAATTTAGGATGGATAAAAGCACCGCGGTGTGCTCAGCATGGTGAGGTCAGGGAACATGCAGTGGCAATATAGGATAGGTTTCTGAAAAACATCGCGGGTTGGTGCGCATTGTATGGGTGTGTAAAATTACATTCACCAGTAGGAGTGAGAAAAACATCACGGGGTGGTGTGAATCGGAGGGTCTGAAATCGGATAGGTAGTGAGTGGCAATGTAGGATGGAGAAAAGCACCGCGAGGTGGTCAGCTGGGGAGTTCAGGGAACATGCACTTGCAATGTAGGATAGGTTTCTGAAAAACATCGCGGGTTGGTGCCATTGTATGGGTGTGTAACATTACATTCACTAGTAGGAGAGAGAAAAACATCACGGGGTGGTGTGAATCGGTGGGTCTGAATTAGGATAGGCAGTGAGAGGCAATGTAGGATGGAGAAAAGCCCCGCGGGGTGGTCAGCATGGGGAGGTCAGGGAACATGCAGTAGCAATGAAGGATAGGTTTCTGAAAAACATCGCGGGGTGGTGCGAACTGTATGGGTGTGTAACATTACATTCACTAGTAGGAGTGAGAAACACATCATGGGGTGGTGCGCATTGTATGGGTGTGTAACATTACATTCACAAGTAGGAGTGAGAAAAACGTCACGGGGTGGTGTGAATCGGAGGGTTTGAATTAGGATAGGCAGTGAGTGGCAAAGTAGGATGGAGAAAAGCACCGCGGGTGGTCAGCATGGGGAGGTCAGGTAACATGCAGTGGCAATGTAGGATAGGTTTCTGAAAAACATCGCGGGGTGGTGCGCATTGTATGGGTGTGTAACATTACATTCACCAGTAGGAGTGAGAAAAATATCACGGGGTGGTGTGAATCGGAGGGTCTGAATTAGGATAGGCAGTGAGTGGCAATGTAGGATGGAGAAAAGCACCGCGAGGTGGTCAGCTGGGGAGGTCAGGGAACATGCAGTTGCAATGTAGGATAAGTTTCTGAAAAACATCGCGGGTTGGGGCCATTGTATGGGTGTGTAACATTACATTCACTAGTAGCAGAGAGAAAAACATCACGGGGTGGTGTGAATCGGTGGGTCTGAAATAGGATAGGCAGTGAGAGGCAATGTAGGATGGAGAAAAGCACCGCGGGGTGGTCAGCATGGGGAGGTCAGGGAGCACGCAGTAGCAATGAAGGATAGGTTTCTGAAAAACATCGCGGGGTGGTGCGAATTGTATGGGTGTGTAACATTACATTCACTAGTAGGAGTGAGAAACACATCATGGGGTGGTGCGCATTGTATGGGTGTGTAATATTACATTCACTAGTAGGAGTGAGAAAAACATCAAGGGGTGGTTTGAATAGGAGGATCTGAATTAGGATAGGCAGTGCGTGGCAATTTAGGATGGATAAAAGCACCGCGGTGTGCTCAGCATGGTGAGGTCAGGGAACATGCAGTGGCAATGTAGGATAGGTTTCTGAAAAACATCGCGGGGTGGTGCGCATTGTATGGGTGTGTAACATTACATTCACTAGTAGGAGTGAGAAAAACATCACGGGGTGGTGTGAATCGGAGGGCCTGAATTAGGATAGGCAGTGAGTGGCAATGTAGGATGGGGAAAAGCACCGCGGGGTGGTCAGCATGGGGAGGTCATGGAACATGCAGTGGTAATGTAGGATAGGTTTCTGAAAAACATCGCAGGGTGGTGAGCATTGTATGGGTGTGTAACATTACATTCACTAGTAGGAGTGAGAAAAACATCACGGGGTGGTGTGAATCGGAGGGCCTGAATTAGGATAGGCAGTGAGTGGCAATGTAGGATGGGGAAAAGCACCGCGGGGTGGTCAGCATGGGGAGGTCATGGAACATGCAGTGGTAATGTAGGATAGGTTTCTGAAAAACATCGCAGGGTGGTGAGCATTGTATGGGTGTGTAACATTACATTCACTAGTAGGAGTGAGAAAAACATCACGGGGTGGTGTGAATCGGAGGGCCTGAATTAGGATAGGCAGTGAGTGGCAATGTAGGATGGGGAAAAGCACCGCGGGGTGGTCAGCACGGGGAGGTCAGGGAATATGCAGTGGCAATGTATGATATGTTTCTGAAAAACATCGTGTGGTGGTGCGCATTGTATGGGTGTGTAACTTTACATTCACTAGTAGGAGTGAGAAAAACATCATGGGGTGGTGTGAATCGGAGGGTCTGAATTAGGATAGGCAGTGAGTGGCAACGTAGGATGGAGAAAATCACTGCGGGGTGGTCAACATGGGGTGGTCAGGGAACATGCAGTGGCAATGAAGGATAGGTTTCTGAAAAACATCGCGGGGTGGTGTGCATTGGATGGGTGTGTAACATTACATTCACTAGTAGGAGTGAGATACACATCCGGGGGTGGTGCGCATTTTATGGGTGTGTAACATTACATTCACCAGTAGGAGTGAGAAAAACATCACGGGGTGGTGTGAATTGGAGGGTCTGCATTACGATAGGCAGTGAGTGGCAATGTAGGATGGAGAAAAGCACAGCGGGTGGTCAGCATGGTGAGGTCAGGGAACATGCTGTGGCAATGTAGGATAGGTTTCTGAAAAACATCGCGGGGAGGTTCGCAATGTATGCGTGTGTAACATTACATTCACTAGTAGGAGTGAGAAAAACATCACGTGGTGGTGTGAATTGGAGGGTCTGAATTAAGATAGGAAGTGAGTGGCAATGTAGGATGGAGAACAGCACCGCGGGGTGGTCAGCATGGGAAAGTCTGGGAACATGCTGTGGCAATGTAGGATAGGTTTCTGAAAAACATCGCTGGGTGGTGCGCATTGCATGGGTGTGTAACATTACATTCACGAGTAGGAGTGAGAAAAACATCACGGGGTGGTGTGAATCAGAGGGTCTGAATTAGGATAGGCAGTGAGTGGCAATGTAGGATGGAGAAAAGCACCACAGGTTGGGCAGCATGGGGAGGTCAGGGAACATGCAGTGGCAATGTAGGATATGTTTCTGAAAAACATCGCGGGGTGGTGCGCATTGTATGGGTGTGTAAAATTACGTTCACCAGTAGGAGTGAGAAAAACATCACGGGGTGGTGTGAATCGGAGGGTTTGAATTAGGATAGGCAGTGAGTGGCAATGTAGGATGGAGAAAAGCACCGCGGGTGGTCAGCATGGGGAGGTCAGGGAACATGCAGTAGCAATGAAGGATAGGTTTCTCAAAAACATCGCGGGGTGCTGCGAACTGTATGGGTGTGTAACATTACATTCACTAGTAGGAGTGAGAAACACATCATGGGGTGGTGCGCATTGTATGGGTGTGTAGCATTACATTCACTAGTAGGAGTGAGAAAAACATCACGGGGTGGTTTGAATAGGAGGATCTGAATTAGGATAGGCAGTGCGTGGCAATTTAGGATGGATAAAAGCACCGCGGTGTGCTCAGCATGGTGAGGTCAGGGAACATGCAGTGGCAATATAGGATAGGTTTCTGAAAAACATCGCGGGTTGGTGCGCATTGAATGGGTGTGTAAAATTACATTCACCAGTAGGAGTGAGAAAAACATCACGGGGTGGTGTGAATCGGAGGGTGTGAAATAGGATAGGTAGTGAGTGGCAATGTAGGATGGAGAAAAGCACCGCGAGGTGGTCAGCTGGGGAGTTCAGGGAACATGCACTTGCAATGTAGGATAGGTTTCTGAAAAACATCGCGGGTTGGTGCCATTGTATGGGTGTGTAACATTACATTCACTAGTAGGAGAGAGAAAAACATCACGGGGTGGTGTGAATCGGTGGGTCTGAATTAGGATAGGCAGTGAGAGGCAATGTAGGATGGAGAAAAGCCCCGCGGGGTGGTCAGCATGGGGAGGTCAGGGAACATGCAGTAGCAATGAAGGATAGGTTTCTGAAAAACATCGCGGGGTGGTGCGAACTGTATGGGTGTGTAACATTACATTCACTAGTAGGAGTGAGAAACACATCATGGGGTGGTGCGCATTGTATGGGTGTGTAACATTACATTCACCAGTAGGAGTGAGAAAAACGTCACGGGGTGGTGTGAATCAGAGGGTTTGAATTAGGATAGGCAGTGAGTGGCAAAGTAGGATGGAGAAAAGCACCGCGGGTGGTCAGCATGGGGAGGTCAGGTAACATGCAGTGGCAATGTAGGATAGGTTTCTGAAAAACAGCGCGGTGTGGTGCGCATTGTATGGGTGTGTAACATTACATTCACCAGTAGGAGTGAGAAAAATATCACGGGGTGGTGTGAATCGGAGGGTCTGAATTAGGATAGGCAGTGAGTGGCAATGTAGGATGGAGAAAAGCACCGCGAGGTGGTCAGCTGGGGAGGTCAGGGAACATGCAGTTGCAATGTAGGATAAGTTTCTGAAAAACATCGCGGGTTGGTGCCATTGTATGGGTGTGTAACATTACATTCACTAGTAGCAGAGAGAAAAACATCACGGGGTGGTGTGAATCGGTGGGTCTGAAATAGGATAGGCAGTGAGAGGCAATGTAGGATGGAGAAAAGCACCGCGGGGTGGTCAGCATGGGGAGGTAAGGGAGCATGCAGTAGCAATGAAGGATAGGTTTCTGAAAAACATCGCGGGGTGGTGCGAATTGTATGGGTGTGTAACATTACATTCACTAGTAGGAGTGAGAAACACATCATGGGGTGGTGCGCACTGTATGGGTGTGTAATATTACATTCACTAGTAGGAGTGAGAAAAACATCAAGGGGTGGTTTGAATAGGAGGATCTGAATTAGGATAGGCAGTGCGTGGCAATTTAGGATGGATAAAAGCACCGCGGTGTGCTCAGCATGGTGAGGTCAGGGAACATGCAGTGGCAATGTAGGATAGGTTTCTGAAAAACATCGCGGGGTGGTGCGCATTGTATGGGTGTGTAACATTACATTCACTAGTAGGAGTGAGAAAAACATCACGGGGTGGTGTGAATCGGAGGGCCTGAATTAGGATAGGCAGTGAGTGGCAATGTAGGATGGGGAAAAGCACCGCGGGGTGGTCAGCATGGGGAGGTCATGGAACATGCAGTGGTAATGTAGGATAGGTTTCTGAAAAACATCGCAGGGTGGTGAGCATTGTATGGGTGTGTAACATTACATTCACTAGTAGGAGTGAGAAAAACATCACGGGGTGGTGTGAATCGGAGGGCCTGAATTAGGATAGGCAGTGAGTGGCAATGTAGGATGGGGAAAAGCACCGCGGGGTGGTCAGCATGGGGAGGTCATGGAACATGCAGTGGTAATGTAGGATAGGTTTCTGAAAAACATCGCAGGGTGGTGAGCATTGTATGGGTGTGTAACATTACATTCACTAGTAGGAGTGAGAAAAACATCACGGGGTGGTGTGAATCGGAGGGCCTGAATTAGGATAGGCAGTGAGTGGCAATGTAGGATGGGGAAAAGCACCGCGGGGTGGTCAGCACGGGGAGGTCAGGGAATATGCAGTGGCAATGTATGATATGTTTCTGAAAAACATCGTGTGGTGGTGCGCATTGTATGGGTGTGTAACTTTACATTCACTAGTAAGAGTGAGAAAAACATCATGGGGTGGTGTGAATCGGAGGGTCTGAATTAGGATAGGCAGTGAGTGGCAACGTAGGATGGAGAAAATCACTGCGGGGTGGTCAACATGGGGTGGTCAGGGAACATGCAGTGGCAATGAAGGATAGGTTTCTGAAAAACATCGCGGGGTGGTGTGCATTGGATGGGTGTGTAACATTACATTCACTAGTAGGAGTGAGATACACATCCGGGGGTGGTGCGCATTTTATGGGTGTGTAACATTACATTCACCAGTAGGAGTGAGAAAAACATCACGGGGTGGTGTGAATTGGAGGGTCTGCATTACGATAGGCAGTGAGTGGCAATGTAGGATGGAGAAAAGCACAGCGGGTGGTCAGCTTGGTGAGGTCAGGGAACATGCTGTGGCAATGTAGGATAGGTTTCTGAAAAACATCGCGGGGAGGTGCGCATTGTATGGGTGTGTAACATTACATTCACTAGTAGGAGTGAGAAAAACATCACGTGGTGGTGTGAATTGGAGGGTCTGAATTAAGATAGGAAGTGAGTGGCAATGTAGGATGGAGAACAGCACCGCGGGGTGGTCAGCATGGGAAAGTCTGGGAACATGCTGTGGCAATGTAGGATAGGTTTCTGAAAAACATCGCTGGGTGGTGCGCATTGCATGGGTGTGTAACATTACATTCACGAGTAGGAGTGAGAAAAACATCACGGGGTGGTGTGAATCAGAGGGTCTGAATTAGGATAGGCAGTGAGTGGCAATGTAGGATGGAGAAAAGCACCACAGGTTGGGCAGCATGGGGAGGTCAGGGAACATGCAGTGGCAATGTAGGATATGTTTCTGAAAAACATCGCGGGGTGGTGTGCATTGTATGGGTGTGTAAAATTACGTTCACCAGTAGGAGTGAGAAAAACATCACGGGGTGGTGTGAATCGGAGGGTTTGAATTAGGATAGGCAGTGAGTGGCAATGTAGGATGGAGAAAAGCACCGCGGGTGGTCAGCATTGGGAGGTCAGGGAACATGCAGTTGCAATGTAAGATAGGTTTCTGAAAAACATCGCGGGTTGGTGCCATTGTATGGGTGTGTAACATTACATTCACTAGTAGGAGAGAGAAAAACTTCACGGGGTGGTGTGAATCGGTGGGTCTGAATTAGGATAGGCAGTGAGAGGCAATGTAGGATTTAGAAAAGCACCGCGAGGTGGTCAGCATGGGGAGGTCAGGGAACATGCAGTAGCAATGAAGGATAGGTTTCTGAAAAACATCGCGGGGTGGTGCGAACTGTATGGGTGTGTAACATTACATTCACTAGTAGGAGTGAGAAACACATCATGGGGTGGTGCGCATTGTATGGGTGTGTAACATTACATTCACCAGTAGGAGTGAGAAAAACATCACGGGGTGGTGTGAATCGGAGGGTCTGAATTAGGAGAGGCAGTGAGTGGCAATGTAGGACGGAGAAAAGCACCGCGGGGTGGTCAGCAATGGGAGGTCAGGGAACATGCAGTGGCAATGTAGGATAGGTTTCTGAAAAACATCGCGGGGTGGTGCGCATTGTATGGGTGTGTAACATTACATTCACTAGTAGAAGAGAGAAAAACATCACGGGGTAGTGTGAATCGGGGGGTCTGATTTAGCATATGCAGTGAGAGGCAATGTAGGATGGAGAAAAGCACCGCGGGGTGGTCAGCATGGGGAGGTCAGGGAACATGCAGTAGCAATGAAGGATAGGTTTCTCAAAAACATCGCGGGGTGCTGCGAACTGTATGGGTGTGTAACATTACATTCACTAGTAGGAGTGAGAAACACATCATGGGGTGGTGCGCATTGAATGGGTGTGTAACATTACATTCACTAGTAGGAGTGAGAAAAACATCACGGGGTGGTTTGAATAGGAGGATCTGAATTAGGATTGGCAGTGCGTGGCAATTAAGATGGATAAAAGCACCGCGGTGTGCTCAGCATGGTGAGGTCAGGGAACATGCAGTGGCAATATAGGATAGGTTTCTGAAAAATATCGCGGGTTGGTGCGCATTGTATGGGTGTGTAAAATTACATTCACCAGTAGGAGTGAGAAAAACATCACGGGGTGGTGTGAATCGGAGGGTCTGAAATAGGATAGGTAGTGAGTGGCAATGTAGGATGGAGAAAAGCACCGCGAGGTGGTCAGCTTGGGAGTTCAGGGAACATGCAGTTGCAATGTAGGATAGGTATCTGAAAAACATCGCGGGTTGGTGCCATTGTATGGGTGTGTAACATTACATTCACTAGTAGGAGAGAGAAAAACATCACGGGGTGGTGTGAATCGGTGGGTCTGAATTAGGATAGGCAGTGAGAGGCAATGTAGGATGGAGAAAAGCACCGCGGGGTGGTCAGCATGGGGAGGTCAGGGAACATGCAGTAGCAATGAAGGATAGGTTTCTGAAAAACATCGCGGGGTTGTGCGAACTGTATGGGTGTGTAACATTACATTCACTAGTAGGAGTGAGAAACACATCATGGGGTGGTGCGCATTGTATGGATGTGTAACATTACATTCACCAGTAGGAGTGAGAAAAACGTCACGGGGTGGTGTGAATCGGAGGGTTTGAATTAGGATAGGCAGTGAGTGGCAAAGTAGGATGGAGAAAAGCACCGCGGGTGGTCAGCATGGGGAGGTCAGGGAACATGCAGTGGCAATGTAGGACAGGTTTCTGAAAAACATCGCGGGGTGGTGCGCATTGTATGGGTGTGTAACATTACATTCACCAGTAGGAGTGAGAAAAATATCACGGGGTGGTGTGAATCGGAGGGTCTGAATTAGGATAGGCAGTGAGTGGCAATGTAGGATGGAGAAAAGCACCGCGAGGTGGTCAGCTGGGGAGGTCAGGGAACATGCAGTTGCAATGTAGGATAAGTTTCTGAAAAACATCCTGGGTTGGTGCCATTGTATGGGTGTGTAACATTACATTCACTAGTAGCAGAGAGAAAAACATCACGGGGTGGTGTGAATCGGTGGGTCTGAATTAGGATAGGCAGTGAGAGGCAATGTAGGATGGAGAAAAGCACCGCGGGGTGGTCAGCATGGGGAGGTCAGGGAGCATGCAGTAGCACTGAAGGATAGGTTTCTGAAAAACATCGCGGGGTGGTGCGAATTGTATGGGTGTGTAACATTACGTTCACTAGTAGGAGTGAGAAACACATCATGGGGTGGTGCGCATTGTATGGGTGTGTAATATTACATTCACCTGTAGGAGTGAGAAAAACATCAAGGGGTGGTTTGAATAGGAGGATCTGAATTAGGATAGGCAGTGCGTGGCAATTTAGGATGGATAAAAGCACCGCGGTGTGCTCAGCATGGTGAGGTCAGGGAACATGCAGTGGCAATATAGGATTGGTTTCTGAAAAACATCGCGGGTTGGTGCGCATTGTATGGGTGTGTAAAATTACATTCACCAGTAGGAGTGAGAAAAACATCACGTGGTGGTGTGAATCGGAGGGTCTGAAATAGGATAGGTAGTGAGTGGCAATGTAGGATGGAGAAAAGCACCGCGGTGTGCTCAGCATGGTGAGGTCAGGGAACATGCAGAGGCAATATAGGATAGGTTTCTGAAAAACATCGCGGGGTGGTGCCCATTGTATGGGTGTGTAACATTACATTCACTAGTAGGAGAGAGAAAAACATCACGGGGTGGTGTGAATCGGTGGGTCTGAAATAGGATAGGTAGTGAGTGGCAATGTAGGATGGAGAAAAGCACCGCGAGGTGGTCAGCTGGGGAGTTCAGGGAACATGCAGTTGCAATGTAGGATAGGTTTCTGAAAAACATCGCGGGTTGGTGCCATTGTATGGTTGTGTAACATTACATTCACTAGTAGGAGAGAGAAAAACATCACGGGGTGGTGTGAGTCGGTGGGTCTGAATTAGGATAGGCAGTGAGAGGCAATGTAGGATGGTGAAAAGCACCGCGGGGTGGTCAGTATGGGGAGGTCAGGGAACATGCAGTAGCAATGAAGGATAGGTTTCTGAAAAACATCGCGGGGTGGTGCGAACTGTATGGGTGTGTAACATTACATTCAGTAGTAGGAGTGAGAAACACATCATGGGGTGGTGCGCATTGTATGGGTGTGTAACATTACATTCACCAGTAGGAGTGAGAAAAACATCACGGGGTGGTGTGAATCGGAGGGTTTGAATTAGGATAGGCAGTGAGTGGCAAAATAGGATGGAGAAAAGCACCGCGGGTGGTCAGCATGGGGAGGTCAGGGAACATGCAGTAGCAATGAAGGATAGGTTTCTGAAAAACATCGCGGGGTGGTGCGAATTGTATGGGTGTGTAACATTACTTTCACTAGTAGGAGTGAGAAACACATCATGGGGTGGTGCGCATTGTATGGGTGTGTAATATTACATTCACTAGTAGGAGTGAGAAAAACATCAAGGGGTGGTTTGAATAGGAGGATCTGAATTAGGATAGGCAGTGCGTGGCAATTTAGGATGGATAAAAGCACCGCGGTGTGCTCAGCATGGTGACGTCAGGGAACATGCAGTGGCAATATAGGATAGGTTTCTGAAAAACATCGCAGGGTGGTGAACATTGTATGTGTGTGTAACATTACATTCACTCATAGGAGTGAGAAAAACATCACGGGGTGGTGTGAATCGTAGGGACTGAATTAGGATAGGCAGTGAGTGGCAACGTAGGATGGAGAAAATCACTGCGGGGTGGTCAACATGGGGTGGTCAGGGAACATGCAGTGGCAATGAAGGATAGGTTTCTGAAAAACATCGCGGGTTGGTGTGCATTGGATGGGTGTGTAACATTACATTCACTAGTAGGAGGGAGAAAAAATCATGGGGTGGTGTGAATCAGAGGGTCTGAATTAGGATAGGCAGTGAGTGGCAACGTAGGATGGAGAAAATCACTGCGGGGTGGTCAACATGGGGTGGTCAGGGAACATGCAGTGGCAATGAAGGATAGGTTTCTGAAAAACATCGCGGGGTGGTGTGCATTGGATGGGTGTGTAACATTACATTCACTAGTAGGAGTGATATAAGCATCCGGGGGTGGTGCGCATTGTATTGGTGTGTAACATTACATTCACCAATAGGAGTGAGAAAAACGTCACGGGGTGGTGTGAATCGGAGGGTTTGAATTAGGATAGGCAGTGAGTGGCAAAGTAGGATGGAGAAAAGCACCGCGGGTGGTCAGCATGGGGAGGTCAGGTCACATGCAGTGGCAATGTAGGATAGGTTTCTGAAAAACATCGCGGGGTGGTGCGCATTGTATGGGTGTGTAACATTACATTCACCAGTAGGAGTGAGAAAAATATCACGGGGTGGTGTGAATCGGAGGGTCTGAATTAGGATAGGCAGTGAGTGGCAATGTAGGATGGAGAAAAGCACCGCGAGGTGGTCAGCTGGGGAGGTCAGGGAACATGCAGTTGCAATGTAGGATAAGTTTCTGAAAAACATCGCGGGTTGGTGCCATTGTATGGGTGTGTAACATTACATTCACTAGTAGCAGAGAGAAAAACATCACGGGGTGGTGTGAATCGGTGGGTCTGAATTAGGATAGGCAGTGAGAGGCAATGTAGGATGGAGAAAAGCACCGCGGGGTGGTCAGCATGGGGAGGTCAGGGAGCATGCAGTAGCACTGAAGGATAGGTTTCTGAAAAACATCGCGGGGTGGTGCGAATTGTATGGGTGTGTAACATTACGTTCACTAGTAGGAGTGAGAAACACATCATGGGGTGGTGCGCATTGTATGGGTGTGTAATATTACATTCACTAGTAGGAGTGAGAAAAACATCAAGGGGTGGTTTGAATAGGAGGATCTGAATTAGGATAGGCAGTGCTTGGCAATTTAGGATGGATAAAAGCACCGCGGTGTGCTCAGCATGGTGAGGTCAGGGAACATGCAGTGGCAATATAGGATTGGTTTCTGAAAAACATCGCGGGTTGGTGCGCATTGTATGGGTGTGTAAAATTACATTCACCAGTAGGAGTGAGAAAAACATCACGGGTTGGTGTGAATCGGAGGGTCTGAAATAGGATAGGTAGTGAGTGGCAATGTAGGATGGAGAAAAGCACCGCGGTGTGCTCAGCATGGTGAGGTCAGGGAACATGCAGAGGCAATATAGGATAGGTTTCTGAAAAACATCGCGGGGTGGTGCGCATTGTATGGGTGTGTAACATTACATTCACTAGTAGGAGAGAGAAAAACATCACGGGGTGGTGTGAATCGGTGGGTCTGAAATAGGATAGGTAGTGACTGGCAATGTAGGATGGAGAAAAGCACCGCGAGGTGGTCAGCTGGGGAGTTCAGGGAACATGCAGTTGCAATGTAGGATAGGTTTCTGAAAAACATCGCGGGTTGGTGCCATTGTATGGGTGTGTAACATTACATTCACTAGTAGGAGAGAGAAAAACATCACGGGGTGGTGTGAATCGGTGGGTCTGAATTAGGATAGGCAGTGAGAGGCAATGTAGGATGGAGAAAAGCACCGCGGGGTGGTCAGTATGGGGAGGTCAGGGAACATGCAGTAGCAATGAAGGATAGGTTTCTGAAAAACATGGCGGGGTGGTGCGAACTGTATGGGTGTATAACATTACATTCAGTAGTAGGAGTGAGAAACACATCATGGGGTGGTGCGCATTGTATGGGTGTGTAACATTACATTCACCAGTAGGAGTGAGAAAAACATCACGGGGTGGTGTGAATCGGAGGGTTTGAATTAGGATAGGCAGTGAGTGGCAAAGTAGGATGGAGAAAAGCACCGCGGGTGGTCAGCATGGGGAGGTCAGGGAACATGCAGTGGCAATGTAGGATAGGTTTCTGAAAAACATTGCGGAGTGGTGCGCATTGTATGGGTGTATAACATTACATTCACCAGTAGGAGTGAGAAAAATATCACGGGGTGGTGTGAATCGGAGGGTCTGAAATAGGATAGGCAGTGAGTGGCAATGTAGGATGGAGAAAAGCACCGCGAGGTGGTCAGCTGGGGAGGTCAGGGAACATGCAGTTGCAATGTAGGATAAGTTTCTGAAAAACATCGCGGGTGGGTGCCATTGTATGGGTGTGTAACATTACATTCACTAGTAGGAGAGAGAAAAACATCACGGGGTGATGTGAATCGGTGGGTCTGAATTAGGATAGGCAGTGAGAGGCAATGTAGGATGGAGAAGAGCACCGCGGGGTGGTCAGCATGGAGAGGTCAGGGAACATGCAGTAGCAATGAAGGATAGGTTTCTGAAAAACATCGCGGGGTGGTGCGAATTGTATGGGTGTGTAACATTACTTTCACTAGTAGGAGTGAGAAACACATCATGGGGTGGTGCGCATTGTATGGGTGTGTAATATTACATTCACTAGTAGGAGTGAGAAAAACATCAAGGGGTGGTTTGAATAGGAGGATCTGAATTAGGATAGGCAGTGCGTGGCAATTTAGGATGGATAAAAGCACCGCGGTGTTCTCAGCATGGTGAGGTCAGGGAACATGCAGTGGCAATATAGGATAGGTTTCTGAAAAACATCGCAGGGTGGTGAACATTGTATGGGTGTGTAACATTACATTCACTCATAGGAGTGAGAAAAACATCACGGGGTGGTGTGAATCGTAGGGACTGAATTAGGATAGGCAGTGAGTGGCAACGTAGGATGGAGAAAATCACTGCGGGTTGGTCAACATGGGGTGGTCAGGGAACATGCAGTGGCAATGAAGGATAGGTTTCTGAAAAACATCGCGGGGTGGTGTGCATTGGATGGGTGTGTAACATTACATTCACTAGTAGGAGGGAGAAAAAATCATGGGGTGGTGTGAATCAGAGGGTCTGAATTAGGATAGGCAGTGAGTGGCAACGTAGGATGGAGAAAATCACTGCGGGGTGGTCAACATGGGGTGGTCAGGGAACATGCAGTGGCAATGAAGGATAGGTTTCTGAAAAACATCGCGGGGTGGTGTGCATTGGATGGGTGTGTAACATTACATTCACTAGTAGGAGTGATATAAACATCCGGGGGTGGTGCGCATTGTATTGGTGTGTAACATTACATTCACCAGTAGGAGTGAGAAAAACATCACGGGGTGGTGTGAATTGGAGGGTCTGCATTACGATAGGCAGTGAGTGGCAATGTAGGATGGAGAAAAGCACCGCGTGTGGTCAGCATGGGGAGGTCAGGGAACATGCAGTGGCAATGTAGGATAGGTTTCTGAAAAACATCGCGGGGTGGTGCGCATTGTATGTGTGTGTAACATTACATTCAGTAGTAGGAGTGAGAAAAACATCACGGGGTGGTGTGAATCGGAGGGTCTGAATTAAGATAGGAAGTGAGTGGCAACGTAGGATGGAGAAAATCACTGTGGGGTGGTCAACATGGGGTGGTCAGGGAACATGCAGTGGCAATGAAGGATAGGTTTCTGAAAAACATCGCGGGGTGGTGTGCATTGGATGGGTGTGTAACATTACATTCACTAGTAGGAGTGATATAAACATCCGGGGGTGGTGCGCATTGTATTGGTGTGTAACATTACATTCACTAGTAGGAGGGAGAAAAAATCATGGGGTGGTGTGAATCGGAGGGTCTGAATTAGGATAGGCAGTGAGTGGCAAGGTAGGATGGAGAAAAGCACCGCGTGGTGGTCAGTATGGGGAGGTCAGGGAACATGCAGTAGCAATGAAGGATAGGTTTCTGAAAAACAACGCGGGGTGGTGCGAACTGTATGGGTGTGTAACATTACATTCAGTAGTAGGAGTGAGAAACACATCATGGGGTGGTGCGCATTGTATGGGTGTGTAACATTACATTCACCAGTAGGAGTGAGAAAAACATCACGGGGTGGTGTGAATCGGAGGGTTTGAATTAGGATAGGCAGTGAGTGGCAAAGTAGGATGGAGAAAAGCACCGCGGGTGGTCAGCATGGGGAGGTCAGGGAACATGCAGTGGCAATGTAGGATAGGTTTCTGAAAAACATTGCGGAGTGGTGCGCATTGTATGGGTGTATAACATTACATTCACCAGTAGGAGTGAGAAAAACATCACGGGGTGGTGTGAATCGGAGGGTCTGAAATAGGATAGGCAGTGAGTGGCAATGTAGGATGGAGAAAAGCACCGCGAGGTGGTCAGCTGGGGAGGTCAGGGAACATGTAGTTGCAATGTAGGATAAGTTTCTGAAAAACATCGCGGGTGGGTGCCATTGTATGGGTGTGTAACATTACATTCACTAGTAGGAGAGAGAAAAACATCACGGGGTGATGTGAATCGGTGGGTCTGAATTAGGATAGGCAGTGAGAGGCAATGTAGGATGGAGAAGAGCACCGCGGGGTGGTCAGCATGGGGAGGTCAGGGAACATGCAGTAGCAATGAAGGATAGGTTTCTTAAAAACATCGCGGGGTGGTGCGAATTGTATGGGTGTGTAACATTACTTTCACTAGTAGGAGTGAGAAACACATCATGGGGTGGTGCGCATTGTACGGGTGTGTAATATTACATTCACTAGTAGGAGTGAGAAAAACATCAAGGGGTGGTTTGAATAGGAGGATCTGAATTAGGATAGGCAGTCCGTGGCAATTTAGGATGGATAAAAGCACCGCGGTGTGCTCAGCATGGTGAGGTCAGGGAACATGCAGTGGCAATATAGGATAGGTTTCTGAAAAATATCGCGGGGTGGTGTGCATTGGATGGGTGTGTAACATTACATTCACTAGTAGGAGGGAGAAAAAATCATGGGGTGGTGTGAATCGGAGGGTCTGAATTAGGATAGGCAGTGAGTGGCAACGTAGGATGGAGAAAATCACTGCGGGGTGGTCAACATGGGGTGGTCAGGGAACATGCAGTGGCAATGAAGGATAGGTTTCTGAAAAACATCGCGGGGTGGTGTGCATTGGATGGGTGTGTAACATTACATTCACTAGTAGGAGTGATATAAACATCCGGGGGTGGTGCGCATTGTATTGGGGTGTAACATTACATTCACCAGTAGGAGTGAGAAAAACATCACGGGGTGGTGTGAATTGGAGGGTCTGCATTACGATAGGCAGTGAGTGGCAATGTAGGATGGAGAAAAGCACCGCGGGTGGTCAGCATGGGGAGGTCAGGGAACATGCTGTGGCAATGTAGGATAGGTTTCTGAAAAACATCGCGGGGTGGTGCGCATTGTATGGGTGTGTAACATTACATTCACTAGTAGGAGTGAGAAAAACATCACGGGGTGGTGTGAATCGGAGGGTCTGAATTAAGATAGGAAGTGAGTGGCAATGTAGGATGGAGAACAGCACCGCGGGGTGGTCAGCATGGGAAAGTCTGGGAACATGCAGTGGCAATGTAGGATAGGTTTCTGAAAAACATCGCGGGGTGGTGCGCATTGCATGGGTGTGTAACATTACATTCACGAGTAGGAGTGAGAAAAACATCACGGGGTGGTGTGAATCGGAGGGTCTGAATTAGCATAGGCAGTGAGTGGCAATGGAGGATGGAGAAAAGCACCGCGGGTTGGGCAGCATGGGGAGGTCAGGGAACATGCAGTGGCAATGTAGGATAGGTTTCTGAAAAACATCGCGGGGTGGTGCGCATTGTATGGGTGTGTAACATTACGTTCACCAGTAGGAGTGAGAAAAACATCACAGGGTGGTGTGAATCGGAGGGTTTGAATTAGGATAGGCAGTGAGTGGCAATGTAGGATGGAGAAAATCACCGCGGGTGGTCAGCATGGGGAGTTAAGGGAACATGCAGTGGCAATGTAGGATAGGTTTCTGAAAAACATCACGGGGTGGTGCGCATTGTATGGGTGTGTAACATTACATTCACTAGTAGGAGTGAGAAAAACATCACAGGGTGGTGTGAATCGGAGGGTCTGAAATAGGATAGGTAGTGAGTGGCAATGTAGGATGGAGAAAAGCACCGCGAGGTGGTCAGCTGGGGAGGTCAGGGAACATGCAGTTGCAATGTAAGATAGGTTTCTGAAAAACATCGTGTGGTGGTGCGCATTGTATGGGTGTGTAACATTACATTCACTAGTAGGAGAGAGAAAAACATCACGGGGTGGTGTGAATCGGAGGGTCTGAATTAGAATAGGCAGTGAGTGGCAACGTAGGATGGAGAAAAGCACCGCGGGGTGGTCAACATGGGGTGGTCAGGGAAAATTCAGTGGTAATGAAGGATAGGTTTCTGAAAAACATCGCGGGGTGGTGTACATTGGATGGGTGTGTAACATTACATTCACTAGTAGGAGTGAGATAAACATCCGGGGGTGGTGCGCATTGTATGGGTGTGTAACATTACATTCACCAGTAGGAGTGAGAAAAACATCACGGGGTGGTGTGAATTGGAGGGTCTGAATTAGGATAGGCAGTGAGTGGCAATGTACGATGGAGAAAAGCACCGCGGGTGGTCAGCATGGGGAGGTCAGGGAACATGCAGTGGCAATGTAGGATAGGTTTCTGAAAAACATCGCGGGGTGGTGCCCATTGTATGTGTGTGTAACATTACATTCAGTAGTAGGAGTAAGAAAAACATCACGGGGTGGTGTGAATCGGAGGGTCTGAATTAAGATAGGAAGTGAGTGGCAATGTAGGATGGAGAAAAGCACCGCGGGGTGGTCAGCATGGGAAAGTCTGGGAACATGCAGTGGCAATGTAGGATAGGTTTCTGAAAAACATCGCGTTGTGGTGCGCATTGCATGGGTGTGTAACATTACATTCACGAGTAGGAGTGAGAAAAACATCACGGGGTGGTGTGAATCGGAGGGTCTGAATTAGGATAGGCAGTGAGAGGCAATGTAGGATGGAGAAAAGCACCGCGGGGTGGTCAGCATGGGGAGGTCAGGGAGCATGCAGTAGCAATGAAGGATAGGTTTCTGAAAAACATCGCGGGGTCGTGCGAATTGTATGGGTGTGTAACATTACATTCACTAGTAGGAGTGAGAAACACATCATGGGGTGGTGCGCATTGTATGGGTGTGTAATATTACATTCACTAGTAGGAGTGAGAAAAACATCAAGGGGTGGTTTGAATAGGAGGATCTGAATTAGGATAGGCAGTGCGTGGCAATTTAGGATGGACAAAAGCACCGCGGTGTGCTCAGCATGGTGAGGTCAGGGAACATGCAGTGGCAATATAGGATTGGTTTCTGAAAAACATCGCGGGGTGGTGCGCATTGTATGGGTGTGTAACATTACATTCACTAGTAGGAGTGAGAAAAATATCATGGCTTGGTGTAAATCGGAGGGTCTGAATTAGGATAGGCAGTGAGTGCAATGTAGGATGGAGAAAAGCACCGCGGGGTGGTCTCCATTGGGAGGTCAGGGAACATGCAGTGGCAATGTAGGACAGGATTCTGAAAAACATCGCGGGGTGGTGCGCATTGTATGGGTGTGTAACATTACATTCACTAGTAGGAGTGAGAAAAACATCACGGGGTGGTGTGAATATTACGGTCTGAATTAGGATAGGCAGTGAGTGGCAATGAAGGATGGAGAAAAGCACCGCGGGGTGGTCAGCATGGGGAAGTCAGGGAACATGCAGTGGCAATGTAGGATAGGTTTTTGAAAAACATCGCGGCGTGGTGCGCATTGTATGGATGTGTAACATTACATTCACCAGTAGGAGTGAAAAAAACATCACAGGGTGGTGTGAATTGAAGGTCTGAATTAGGATAGGCAATGAGTGGCAATGTAGGATGGAGAAAAGCACCGCGCGGTGGTCAGCATGGGGAGGTCAGGGAACATGCAGTGGCAATGTAGGATAGCTTTCTGAAAACCATCGCGGGGTGGTGCGCATTGTATGGGTGTGTAACATTACATTCACTAGTAGGAGTGAGAAAAACCTCACGGGGTGTTGTGAATCAGAGAGTCTGAATTAGGATAGGCAGTGAGTGGCAAGGTAGGATGGATAAAATCACCGCGGGGTTGTCAGCATGGGGAGGTCAGGGAACATGCAGTGGTAATGTAGGATAGTTTTCTGAAAAACATCGCAGGGTGGTGCGCATTGAATGGGTGTGTAACATTACATTCACAAGTAGAAGTGAGAAAAACGTCACGGGGTGGTGTGAATCGGAGGGCCTGATTTAGGATAGGCAGTTAGTGGCAATGAAGTATGGAGAAAAACACCGTGGGGTGTTCAGCATGTGGAGGTCAGGAAACATGCAGGGGCAATGTAGGATACGTTTCTGAAAAACATCTCGGGGTGGTGCGAATTGTATGGTTGTGTAACATTACCTTCACTAGTAGGAGTGAGAAACACATCATGGGGTGGTGTGCATTGTATGGGTGTGTAACATTACATTCACTAGTAGGAGTGAGAAAAACATCATGGGGTGGTGTGAATCGGAGGGTCTGAATTAGGATAGGCAGTGAGTGGCAATGTAGGATGGAGAAAAGCACCGCGGGGTGGTCAGCATGGGGAGGTCGGGGAACAGGCAGTGACAATTTAGGATAGGTTTCTGAAACACATTGCGGGGTGTGCGCATTGTATGTGTGTGTAACATTACATTCACCAGTAGGAGTGAGAAAAACATCACGGGGTGGTGTGAATTGGAGGATCTGAATTAGGATAGGCAGCGAGTGGCAATGTAGGATGGAGAAAAGCACCGCGGGTTGGTCAGCATGTGGAGGTCAGGGAACATGCAGTGGCAATGTAGGATAGGTTTCTGAAAAACATCCCGGGATTGTGCGCATTGTATGGGTGTGTAACATTACATTCAGTAGTAGGAGTGAGAAACACATCATGGGGTGGTGCGCATTGTATGGGTGTGTAACATTACATTCACTAGTAGGAGTGAGAAAAACATCACGGGGTGGTGTGAATCGTAGTGACTGAATTAGGATAGGCAGTGAGTGGCAAAGTAGGATGGAGAAAAGCACCGCGGGTTGGTCTGCATGGGGAGGTCAGGGAACATGCAGTGGCAATGTAGGATAGGATTCTGAAAAACATCACTGTTGGTGCGCATTGTATGGGTATGTAACATTACATTCACTTGTAGGAGTGAGAAAAACATCACGGGGTGGTGTGAATCGGAGGGTCTGAATTAGGATAGGCATTGAGTGGCAATGTAGGATGGGGAAAAGCACCGCGGAGTGGTCAGCATGTGGAGGTCAGGGAACATGCAGTGACAATGTAGGATAGGTTCCTTAAAAACATCGCGGGGTGGTGCGCATTGTATTGGTTTGTAACATTACATTCACCAGTAGGAGGAGAAAAACATAACTGGGTGGTGTGAATCGGAGGGTCTAAATAGGATAGGCAGTGAGTGGCAATGTAGGATGGAGAAAAGCACCGCGGGGTGGTCAGCATGGGGAGGTCAGGGAACTAGCAGTGGAAATGTAGGATAGGTTTCTGAAAAAAAACGCGGGGTGGTGTGCATTGTATGGGTGTGTAACATTACATTCACTAGTAGGAGTGAGAAAAACATCACGGGGTGGTGCGCATTGTATGGATGTGTAACATTACATTCACTAGTAGGAGTGAGAAAAACATCACGGGATGGTGTGAATTGGAGGGTCTGAATTAGGATAGGAAGTGAGTGGCAATGTAGGATGGAGAAAAGCACCTCGGGGTGGTCAGCATGGGGAAGTCAGGGAACATGCAGTGGCAATGTAGGATACGTTTCTGAAAAACATCCAGGGGTGGTGCGCATTGTATGGGTGTGTAACATTCCATTCACTAGTAGTAGTGAGAAAAACATCACGGGGTGGTGTGAATATTAGGGTCTGAATTAGGATAGGCAGTGAGTGGCAATGAAGGATGGAGAAAAGCACCGCGGGGTGGTCAGCATGGGGAAGTCAGGGAACATGCAGTGGCAATGTAGGATAGGTTTTTGAAAAACATGGCGGCGTGGTGCATATTGTATGGGTGTGTAACATTACATTCACAAGTAGGAGTGAAAAAAACATCACGGGGTGGTGTGAATCTGAGGTTCTGAATTAGGATAGGCAGTGAGGGGCAATGTAGGATGGAGAAAAGCTGCGCGGGTTGGTCAGCATGTGGAGGTCAGGGAGCAGGCAGTGACAATTTAGTATAGGTTTCTGAAATACATCGTGCAGTGTGCGCATTGTATGGGTGTGTAACATTACATTCACAAGTAGGAGTGAAAAAAACATCACGGGGTGGTGTGAATCGGAGGGTCTGAATTAGGATAGGCAGTGAGTGGCAATGTAGGATGGAGAAAAGCACCGCGGGCTGGTCATCATGGGGAGGTCAGGGAACATGCAGTGGCAATGTAGGATAGCTTTCTGAAAACCATCGCGGGGTGGTGCGCATTGTATGGGTGTGTAACATTACATTCACTAGTAGGAGTGAGAAAAACCTCACGGGGTGTTGTGAATCAGAGAGTCTGAATTAGGATAGGCAGTGAGTGGCAATGTAGGATGGATAAAAGCACCGCGGGGTTGTCAGCATGGGGAGGCCAGGGAACATGCAGTGGCAATGTAGGATAGGTTTCTGAAAAACATCGCGTGGTGGTGCGCATTGTATGGGTGTGTAACATTACATTCACAACTAGAAGTGAGAAAAACGTCACGGGGTGGTGTGAATCGGAGGGCCTGAATTAGGATAGGCAGTTAGTGGCAATGAAGGATGGAGAAAAACACCGTGGGGTTTTCAGCATGTGGAGGTCAGGAAACATGCAGTGGCAATGTAGGATACGTTTCTGAAAAACATCTCGGGGTGGTGCGCATTGTATGGGTGTGTAACATTACATTCACTAGTAGGAGTGAGAAACACATCATGGGGTGGTGCGATTTGTATGGGTGTGTAACATTACATTCACTAGTAGGAGTGAGATAAACATCCGGGGGTGGTGGGCATTGTATGGGTGTGTAACATTACATTCACCAGTAGGAGTGAGAAAAACATCACAGGGTGGTGTGAATTGGAGGGTCTGAATTAGGATAGGCAGTGAGTGGCAATGTAGGATGGAGAAAAGCACCGCGTGTGGTCAGCATGGGGAGGTCAGGGAACATGCAGTGGCAATGTAGGATAGGTTTCTGAAAAACATCGCGGGGTGGTGCGCATTGTATGTGTGTGTAACATTACATTCAGTAGTAGGAGTGAGAAAAACATCACGGGGTGGTGTGAATCGGAGGGTCTGAATTAAGATAGGAAGTGAGTGGCAATGTAGGATGGAGAAAAGCACCGCGGGGTGGTCAGCAAGGGAAAGTCTGGGAACATGCAGTGGCAATGTAGGATAGGTTTCTGAAAAACATCGCGTTGTGGTGCGCATTGCATGGGTGTGTAACATTACATTCAGTAGTAGGAGTGAGAAAAACATTGTGGTGTGGTGCACATTGTATGGGTGTGTAACTTTACATTCACTAGTAAGAGTGAGAAAAACATCACGGGGTGCTGTGAATCGGTGCGTCTGAATTAGGATAGGAAGTGAGTGGCAATGTAGGATGGAGAAAAGCACCTCGGGTTGGTCAGTATGGGGAAGTCAGGGATCATGCAGTGGCTATTTAGGATAGGTTTCTGAAAAACATCCGGGGGTGGTGCGCATTGTATGGGTGTGTAACATTACATTCACTAGTTGGAGTGAGAAAATTATCATGGCTTGGTGTAAATCGGAGGGTCTGAATTAGGATAGGCAGTGAGTGCAATGTAGGATGGAGAAAAGCACCGCGGGGTGGTCACCATGGGGAAGTCAGGGAACATGCATTGGCAATGTAGGACAGGATTCTGAAAAACATCGAGGGATGGTGCGCATTGTATGGGTGTGTAACATTACATTCACTAGTAGGAGTGAGAAAAACATCATGGGGTGGTGTGAATTGGAGGGTCAGAATTAGGATAGGCAGTGAGTGGCAATGTAGGATGGAGAAAAGCACCGCGGGTGGTCAGCATGGGGAGGTCAGGGAACATGCAGTGGCAATGTAGGAAAGGTTTCTGAAAAACATCGCAGGGTGGTGCGCATTGTATGTGTGTGTAACATAACATTCAGTAGTAGGAGTGAGAAAAACATCACGGGGTGGTGTGAATCGGAGGGTCTGAATTAAGATAGGAAGTGAGTGGCAATGTAGGATGCAGAAAAGCACCGCGAGGTGGTCAGCATGGGAAAGTCTGGGAACATGCAGTGGCAATGTAGGATAGGTTTCTGAAAAACATCGCAGGGTGGTGCGCATTGCATGGGTGTGTAACATTACATTCACGAGTAGGAGTGAGAAAAACATCACGGGGTGGTGTGAATCGGAGGGTCTGAATTAGGATAGACAGTGAGTGGCAATGTAGGATGCAGAAAAGCACCGCGGGTTGGGCAGCATGGGGAGGTCAGGGAACATGCAGTGGCAATTTAGGATAGGTTTCTGAAAAACATCGCGGGGTGGTGCGCATTGTATGGGTGTGTAACATTACGTTCACTAGTAGGAGAGAGAAAAACATCACGGGGTGGTGTGAATCGGTGGGTCTGAATTAGGATATGCAGTGAGAGGCAATGTAGGATGGAGAAAAGCACCGCGGGTGGTCAGCATGGGGAGGTCAGGGAACATGCAGTGGCAATGTAGGATAGGTTTCTGAAAAACATCGCGGGGTGGTGCGCATTGTATGTGTGTGTAACATTACATTCAGTAGTAGGAGTGAGAAAAACATCACGGGGTGGTGTGAAGAGGAGGGTCTGAATTAAGATAGGAAGTGAGTGGCAATGTAGGATGGAGAAAAGCACCGCGGGGTTGTCAGCATGGGAAAGTCTGGGAACATGCAGTGGCAATGTAGGATAGGTTTCTGAAACACATCGCGGGGTGATGCGCATTGTATGGGTGTGTAACATTACATTCACTAGTAGGAGAGAGAAAAACATCACGGGGTGGTGTGAATCAGTGGGTCTGAATTAGGGTATGCAGTGAGAGGCAATGTAGGATGGAGAAAAGCACCGCGGGGTGCTCAGCATGGGGAGGTCAGGGAACATGCAGTAGCAATGAAGGATAGGTTTCTGAAAAACATCGCGGGGTGGTGCGAACTGTATGGGTGTGTAACATTACATTCACTAGTAGGAGTGAGAAACACATCATGGGTTGGTGCGCATTGTATGGGTGTGTAACATTACATTAACTAGTAGGAGTGAGAGAAACATCACGGGGTGGTTTGAATAGGAGGATCTGAATTAGGATAGGCAGTGCGTGGCAATTTAGGATGGATAAAAGCACCGCGGTGTGCTCAGCATGGTGAGGTCAGGGAACATGCAGTGGCAATATAGGATAGGTTTCTGAAAAACATCGCGGGGAGGTGCGCATTGTATGGGTGTGTAACATTACATTCACTAGTAGGAGTGAGAAAAACATTGTGGTGTGGTGCGCATTGTATGGGTGTGTAAAATTACATTCACTAGTAAGAGTGAGAAAAACATCACGGGGTGGTGTGAATCGGAGCGTCTGAATTAGGATAGGAAGTGAGTGGCAATGTAGGATGGAGAAAAGCACCTCCGGGTGGTCAGCATAGGGAGGTCAGGGAACATGCAGTGGCAATGTAGGATAGGTTTTTGAAAAACATCGCGGCGTGGTGCGCATTGTATGGGTGTGTAACATTACATTCACCAGTAGGAGTGAGAAAAACATCATGGGGTGGTGTGAATTGGAGGGTCTGAATTAGGATAGGCAGTGAGTGGCAATGTAGGATGGAAAAAAGCACCGCGGGTGGTCAGCATGGGGAGGTCAGGGAACATGCAGTGGCAATGTAGGATAGGTTTCTGAAAAACATCGCGGGGTGGTGCGCATTGCATGGGTGTGTAACATTACATTCACGAGTAGGAGTGAGAAAAACATCACGGGGTGGTGTGAATCGGAGGGTCTGAATTAGGATAGGCAGTGAGTGGCAATGTAGGATGCAGAAAAGCACCGCGGGTTGGGCAGCATGGGGAGGTCAGGGAACATGCAGTGGCAATGTAGGATAGGTTTCTGAAAAACATCGCGGGGTGGTGCGCATTGTATGGGTGTGTAACATTACATTCACTAGTAGGAGAGAGAAAAACATCACGGGGTGGTGTGAATCGGTGGGTCTGAATTAGGATATGCAGTGAGAGGCAATGTAGGATGGAGAAAAGCACCGCGGGGTGGTCAGCATGTGGAGGTCAGGGAACATGCAGTGGCAATGTAGGATAGGTTTCTGAAAAACATCGCGGGGTTGTGCACATTGTATGGGTGTGTAACTTTACATTCACTAGTAGGAGTGAGAAACACATCATGGGGTGGTGCGCATTGTATGGGTGTGTTACATTACATTCACAAGTAGGAGTGAGAAAAACATCACGGGGGGGTTTGAATCGGAGGGTCTGAATTAGGATAGGCAGTGAGTGGCAATGTAGGATGGAGAAAAACACGGTGGGGTGGTCAGCATGGGGAGGTCATGGAACATGCAGTGGTAATGTAGGATAGGTTTCTGAAAACATCGCAGGGTGGTTCGCATTGTATGTGTGTGTAACATTACATTCACTAGTAGGAGTGAGAAACACATCATGGGGTGGTGCGCATTGTATGGGTGTGTAACATTACATTCACAAGTAGGAGTGAGAAAAACATCATGGGGTGGTTTGAATCGGAGGGTCTGAATTAGGATAGGCAGTGAGTGGCAATGTAGGATGGAGAAAAACACCGCGGGGTGGTCAGCATGGGGAGGTCATGGACATGCAGTGGTAATGTAGGATAGGTTTCTGAAAAACATCGCAGGGTGGTGAGCATTGCATGGGTGTGTAACAATACATTCACTAGTAGGACTGAGAAAAACATCACAGGGTGGTGTGAATCGGAGGGTCTGAATTAGGATAGGCAGTGAGTGGCAATGTAGGATGGAGAAAAGCAACGCGGGGTGGTCAGCATGGGGAGGTCAGGGAACATGCAGTGGCAATGTAGGATAGGTTTCTGAAAAACATCGTGTGGTCGTGCGCATTGTATGGGTGGGTAACATTACATTCACTGGTAGGAGTGAGAAAAACATCACGGGGTGGTGTGAATCGGAGGGTCTGAATTACGATAGGCAGTGAGTGGCAACGTAGGATGGAGAAAAGCACCGCGGGGTGGTCAACATGGGGTGGTCAGGGAACATGCAGGGGCAATGAAGGATAGGTTTCTGAAAAACATCGCGGGGTGGTGTGCATTGGATGGGTGTGTAACATTACATTCACTAGTAGGAGTGAGATAAACATCCGGGGGTGGTGCGCATTGTATGGGTGTGTAACATTACATTCACCAGTAGGAGTGAGAAAAACATCACGGGGTGGTGTGAATTGGAGGGTCTGAATTAGGATAGGTAGTGACTGGCAATGTAGGATGGAGAAAAGCACCGCGGGTGGTCAGCATGTGGAGGTCAGGGAACATGCAGTGGCAATGTAGGATAGGTTTCTGAAAAACATTGCGGGGTGGTGCGCATTGTATGTGTGTGTAACATTACATTCAGTAGTAGGAGTGAGAAAATCATCACGGGGTGGTGTGAATCGGAGGGTCTGAATTAAGATAGGAAGTGAGTGGCAATGTAGGATGGAGAAAAGCACCACGGGGTGGTCAGCATGGGAAAGTCTGGGAATATGCAGTGGCAATGTAGGATAGGTTTCTGAAAAACATCGCGGGGTGATGCGCATTGTATGGGTGTGTAACATTACATTCACTAGTAGGAGAGAGAAAAACATCACGGGGTGGTGTGAATCGGTGGGTCTGAATTAGGATATGCAGTGAGAGGCAATGTAGGATGGAGAAAAGCACCGCGGGGTGCTCAGCATGGGGAGGTCAGGGAACATGCAGTAGCAATGAAGGATAGGTTTCTGAAAAACATCGCGGGGTGGTGCGAACTGTATGGGTGTGTAACATTACATTCACTAGTAGGAGTGAGAAACACATCATGGGGTGGTGCGCATTGTATGGGTGTGTAACATTACATTCACTAGTAGGAGTGAGAAAAACATTACGGGGTGGTTTGAATAGGAGGATCTGAATTAGGATAGGCAGTGCGTGGCAATTTAGGATGGATAAAAGCACCGCGGTGTGCTCAGCATGGTGAGGACAGGGAACATGCAGTGGCAATATAGGATAGGTTTCTGAAAAACATCGCGGGGAGGTGCTCATTGTATGGGTGTGTAACATTACATTCACTAGTAAGAGTGAGAAAAACAAAACGGGGTGGTGTGAATCGGAGGGTATGAATTAACATAGGCAGTGAGTGGCAATGTAGGATGGAGAAAAGCACCACGGGTTGGTCAGCATGGGGAGGTCAGGGAACATGCAGTGGAAATGTAGGATAGGTTTTTGAAAAACATCGCGGGGTGGTGCGCATTGTATGGGTGTGTAACATTACATTCACTAGTAGGAGTGAGAAAAACATCGTGGTGTGGTTCGCATTGTATTGGTGTGTAACTTTACATTCACTAGTAAGAGTGAGAAAAACATCACGGGGTGGTGTGAATCGGAGCGTCTGAATTAGGATAGGAAGTGAGTGGCAATGTAGGATGGAGAAGAGCACCTTGGGGTGGTCAGCATGGGGAAGTCAGGGAACATGCAGTGGCAATGTAGGATAGGTTTCTGAAAAACATCGCGGGGTGGTGCGCATTGTATGGGTGTGTAACATTACATTCACTAGTAGGAGTGAGAAACACATCATGGGTTGGTGCGCATTGTATGGGTGTGTAACATTACATTCAGTAGTAGGAGTGAGAAAAACATCACGAGGTGGTGCGAATCGGAGGGTCTGAATTAGAATAGGCAGTGAGAGGCAATGTAGGATGGAGAAAAGCCCCTCGGGGTGGTCAGCATGGGGAAGTCAGGGAACATGCAGTGGCAATGTAGGATAGATTCCTGAAAAACATCGCCGGGTGGTGCGCATTGTATTGGTTTGTAACATTAGATTCACCAGTAGGAGGAGAAAAACATCACGGGGTGGTGCGCATTGTATGTGTGTGTAACATTACATTCACTAGTAGGAGTGAGAAAAACATCACGAGGTGGTGCGAATCGGAGGGTGTGCATTAGAATAGGCAGTGAGAGGCAATGTAGGATGGAGAAAAGCACCGCGGGGTGGTCAAAACGGGGAGGTCTGGGAACATGCAGTGGCAATGTAGGATAGGTTTCTGAAAAACATCGCGGGGTGGTGCGCATTGTATGGGTGTGTAACATTACATTCAATAGTAGGAGTGAGAAAAACATCACGAGGTGGTGCGAATCGGAGGGTCTGAATTAGAATAGGCAGTGAGAGGCAATGTAGGATGGAGAAAAGCCCCTCGGGGTGGTCAGCATGGGGAAGTCAGGGAACATGCAGTGGCAATGTAGGATAGGTTTCTGAAAAACATCGCGGGGTGGTGCGCATTGTATGGGTGTGTAACATTACATTCAATAGTAAGAGTTAGAAAAACATCACGAGGTGGTGCGAATCGGAGGGTGTGAATTAGAATAGGCAGTGAGAGGCAATGTAGCATGGAGAAAAGCACCGCGGGGTGGTCAGCATGGGGAAGTCAGGGAACATGCAGTGGCAATGAAGGATAGGTTTCTGAAAAACATCGCGGAGTGGTGCGCATTGTATGGGTGTGTAACATTACATTCACTAGTAGGAGTGAGAAACACTTCATGGGTTGGTGCGCATTGTATGGGTGTGTAACATTACATTCACTACTAGGAGTTAGAAAAACATCACAGGGTGGTTTGAATCGGAGGGTCTGAAATAGGATAGACAGTGAGTGGCAATTTAGGATGGATAAAAGCACCGTGGGGTGGTCAACATGGTGAGGTCAGGGAACATGCATTGGCAATGTAGGATAGGTTTCTGAAAAACATTGCGGGGTGGTGGGAATTGTATGGATGTGTAACATTACATTCAATAGTAGGAGTGAGAAAAACATCACGGGGTGGTGTGAATCGGAGGGTCTGAATTAGGATAGGTAGTGAGTGGCAATGTAGGATGCGGAAAAGCACCGCAGGTTGGTCAGCATGGGGAGGTCAGGGAACATGCAGTGGCAATGTAGGATAGGTTTCTGAAACACAGCGCGGGGTGGTGCGCATTGTATGGGTGTGTAACATTACATTCAATAGTAAGATTGAGAAAAACATAAAGGGGTGGTGTGAATCGGAGGGTCTGAATTAGGATAGGAAGTGAGTGGCAATGTAGGATGGAGAAAAGCATTGCGGGGTGGTCAGCATGGGGAGGTCAGGGAATATGCAGTGGCAATGCAGGATAGTTTTCTGAAAAACATCGTTGGGTGGTGCGCATTGTATGGGTGTGTAACATTACATTCACTAGTAGGAGTGAGAAAAACATCACGGGGTGGTGTGAATTGGAGGGTCTGAATTAGGATAGGAATTGAGTGGCAATGTAGGATGGAGAAAAGCACCGAAGGGTGGTCAGCATGGGGAAGTCAGGGATCATGCAGTGCCAATGTAGGATAGGTTTCTGAAAAACATCGCGGGGTGGTGCACAATGTACGGGTGTGAAACATTACATTCACTAGTAGGAGTGAGAAAAACATCGCAGGGTGTTGCGCATTGTATGGGTTTGTAACTTTACATTCACTAGAAGGAGTGAGAAAAACATCACGGGGTGGTGTGATTTGGAGGGTCTGAATTAGGATAGGCAGTGAGTGGCAATGTAGTATGGAGAAAAGCACCGCTGGATGGTCAGCATGGGGAAGTCAGGGAACATGCAGTAGCAATGTAGGATAGGTTTCTGAAAAACATCGCGGGGTGGTGAGCATTGTATGGGTGTGTAACATTACATTCACTAGTAGGAGTGAGAAAAACATCACGGGGTGGTGTGAATCGGAGGGTCTGAATTAGGATAGGAAGTGAGAGGCAATGTAGGATGGAGAAAAGCACCGCGGGGTGGTCAGCATTGGGAGGTCATGGAACATGCAGTGGCAATGAAGGATAGGTTTCTGAAAAACATCGCGGGGTGGTGAGCATTGTATGGGTGTGAAACATTACATTCACTAGTAGGAGTGAGAAAAACATCACGGGGTGGTGCGCATTGTATTGGTGTGAAACATTACATTCACTAGTAGGAGTGAGAAAAACATCACGGGGTGGTGTGATTCGGAGGGTCTGAATTAGGATAGGCAGTGAGTGGCGATGTAGGATGGAGAAAAGCACCGCTGGGTGGTCAGCATGGGGAGGTCAGGGAACAATCTGTGGCAATGTAGGATAGGTTTCTGAAAAACATCGCGGGGTGGTGCGCATTGCATGTGTGTGTAATATTACATTCACTAGTAGGAGTGAGAAAAACATCACGGGGTGGTGTGCATCGGAGGGTCTGAATTAGGATAGGCATTGAGTGGCAATGTAGGATGGGGAAAAGCACCGCGGGGTGGTCAGCATGTGGAGGTCATTGAACATGCAGTGACAATGTAGGATAGGTTTCTTAAAAACATCGCGGGGTGGTGCACATTGTATCGGTGTGTAACATTACATTCACTAGTAGGAGTGAGAAAAACATCACGGGGTGGTGTGAATTGGAGGGTCTGAATTAGAATAGGCAGTGAGAGGCAATGTAGCATGGAGAAAAGCACCGCGGGGTGGTCAGCATGGGGAGTTCAGGGAACATGCAGTGGCAATGAAGGATAGGTTTCTGAAAAACATCACGGGGTGGTGCGAAATGTATGGGTGTGTAATATTACATTCACTAGTAGGAATGAGAAACACATCATGGATTGGTGCGCATTGCATGGTTGTGTAATATTGCATTCACTAGTAGGAGTGAGAAAAACATCACGGGGTCGTGTGAATCGGAGGGTCTGAATTAGGATAGGCAGTGAGTGGCAATGTAGGATGAGGAAAAGCACCGCGGGGTGGTCAGCATGGGGAGGTCAGGGAACATGCAGTGCCAATGTAGGATAGGTTTCTGAAAAACATCGTGGGGAGGTGCGCATTGTATGGGTGTGTAACATTACATTCACTAGTACGAGTGAGAAAAACAAAACGGGGTGGTGTGAATCGGAGGGTATGAATTAACATAGGCAGTGAGTGGCAATGTAGGATGGAGAAAAGCACCGCGGGTTGGTCAGCATGGGGAGGTCAGGGAACATGCAGTGGAAATGTAGGATAGGTTTCTGAAAAACATCGCGGGGTGGTGCGCATTGTATGGGTGTGTAACATTACTTTCACTAGTAGGAGTGAGAAAAACATCGTGGTGTGGTTCGCATTGTATTGGTGTTTAACTTTACATTCACTAGTAAGAGTGAGAAAAACATCACGGGGTGGTGTGAATCAGAGCGTCTGAATAAGGATAGGAAGTGAGTGGCAATGTAGTATGGAGAAAAGCACCTAGGGGTGGTCAGCATGGGGAAGTCAGGGAACATGCAGTGGCAATGTAGGATAGGTTTCTGAAAAACATCCGGCGGTGGTGCGCATTGTATGGGTGTGTAACATTAAATTCACTAGTAGGAGTGAGAAAAACATCATGGGGTGGTGTGAATCATAGGGTCTGAATTAGGATAGGCAGTGAGTGACAAAATAGGATGGGGAAAAGCACCGCGGGGTGGTCAGCATGTGGAGGTCAGGGAACATGCAGTGACAATGTAGGATAGGTTCCTGAAAAACATCGCCGGGTGGTGCGCATTGTATTGGTTTGTAACATTAGATTCACCAGTAGGAGGAGAAAAACATCACGGGGTGGTGCGCATTGTATGTGTGTGTAACATTACATTCACTAGTAGGAGTGAGAAAAACATCACGAGGTGGTGCGAATTGGAGGGTGTGAATTAGAATAGGCAGTGAGAGGCAATGTAGGATGGAGAAAAGCACCGCGGGGTTGTCAAAACGGGGAGGTCAGGGAACATGCAGTGGCAATGTAGGATAGGTTTCTGAAAAACATCGCGGGGTGGTGCGCATTGTATGGGTGTGTAACATTACATTCAATAGTAGGAGTGAGAAAAACATCACGAGGTGGTGCGAATCGGAGGGTCTGAATTAGAATAGGCAGTGAGAGGCAATGTAGGATGGAGAAAAGCCCCTCGGGGTGGTCAGCATGGGGAAGTCAGGGAACATGCAGTGGCAATGTAGGATAGGTTTCTGAAAAACATCGCGGGGTGGTGCGCATTGTATGGGTGTGTAACATTACATTCAATAGTAAGAGTTAGAAAAACATCACGAGGTGGTGCGAATCGGAGGGTGTGTATTAGAATAGGCAGTGAGAGGCAATGTAGCATGGAGAAAAGCACCGCGGGGTGGTCAGCATGGGGAAGTCAGGGAACATGCAGTGGCAATGAAGGATAGGTTTCTGAAAAACATCGCGGAGTGGTGCGCATTGTATGGGTGTGTAACATTACATTCACTAGTAGGAGTGAGAAACACATCATGGGTTGGTGCGCATTGTATGGGTGTGTAACATTACATTCACTAGTAGGAGTGAGAAAAACATCACAGGGTGGTTTGAATCGGAGGGTCTGAATTAGGATAGACAGTGAGTCGCAATTTAGGATGGATAAAAGCACCGTGGGGTGGTCAGCATGGTGAGTTCAGGGAACATGCATTGGCAATGTAGGATAGGTTTCTGAAAAACATTGCGGGGTGGTGGGAATTGTATGGATGTGTAACATTACATTCAATAGTAGGAGTGAGAAACACATCATGGGTTGGTGGGCATTGTATGAGTGTGTAACATTACATTCACTAGTAGGAGTGAGAAAAACATCACAGGGCGGTTTGAATTGGAGGGTCTGAATTAGGATAGACAGTGAGTGGCAATTTAGGATGGATAAAAGCACCGTGGGGTGGTCAGCATGGTGAGGTCAGGGAACATGCAGTGGCAATGTAGGATAGGTTTCTGAAAAACATTGCGGGGTGGTGGGAATTGTACGGACGTGTAACATTACATTCAATAGTAGGAGTGAGAAAAACATCACGGGGTGGTGTGAATCGGAGGGTCTGATTTAGGATAGGTAGTGAGTGGCAATGTAGGATGGGGAAAAGCACCGCAGGTTGGTCAGCATGGGGAGGTCAGGGAACATGCAGTGGCAATGTAGGATAGGTTTCTGAAACACAGCGCGGGGTGGTGCGCATTGTATGGGTGTGTAACATTACATTCAATAGTAAGATTGAGAAAAACATAAAGGGGTGGTGTGAATCGGAGGGTCTGAATTAGGATAGGAAGTGAGTGGCAATGTAGGATGGAGAAAAGCATTGCGGGGTGGTCAGCATGGGGAGGTCAGGGAATATGCAGTGGCAATGCAGGATAGTTTTCTGAAAAACATCGTTGGGTGGTGCGCATTGTATGGGTGTGTAACATTACATTCACTAGTTGGAGTGAGAAAAACATCACGGGGTGGTGTGAATTGGAGGGTTTGAATTAGGATAGGCATTGAGTGGCAATGTAGGATGGAGAAAAGCACCGCAGGGTGGTCAGCATGGGGAAGTCAGGGATCATGCAGTGCCAATGTAGGATAGGTTTCTGAAAAACATCGCGGGGTGGTGCGCAATGTACGGGTGTGAAACATTACATTCACTAGTAGGAGTGAGAAAAACATCGCGGGGTGTTGCGCATTGTATGGGTTTGTAACTTTACATTCACTAGAAGGAGTGAGAAAAACATCACGGGGTGGTGTGATTTGGAGGGTCTGAATTAGGATAGGCAGTGAGTGGCAATGTAGTATGGAGAAAAGCACCGCTGGATGGTCAGCATGGGGAAGTCAGGGAACATGCAGTAGCAATGTAGGATAGGTTTCTGAAAAACATCGCGGGGTGGTGAGCATTGTATGGGTGTGTAACATTACATTCACTAGTAGGAGTGAGAAAAACATCACGGGGTGGTGTGAATCGGAGGGTCTGAATTAGGATAGGAAGTGAGAGGCAATGTAGGATGGAGAAAAGCACCGCGGGTAGGTCAGCATTGGGAGGTCATGGAACATGCAGTGGCAATGAAGGATAGGTTTCTGAAAAACATCGCGGGGTGGTGAGCATTGTATGGGTGTGTAACATTACATTCACTAGTAGGAGTGAGAAAAACATCACGGGGTGGTGTGATTCGGAGGGTCTGAATTAGGATAGGCAGTGAGTGGCGATGTAGGATGGAGAAAAGCACCGCGCAGTGGTCAGCATGGGGAGGTCAGGGAACAATCAGTGGCTATGAAGGATAGGTTTTTTAAAATCATCGCGTGGTCGTGCGCATTGTATGGGTGTGTAACATTACATTCACTAGTAGGAGTGAGAAAAACATCACGGGGTGGTGCGCATTGTATTGGTGTGAAACATTACATTCACTAGTAGGAGTGAGAAAAACATCACGGGATGGTGTGATTCGGAGGGTCTGAATTAGGATAGGCAGTGAGTGGCGATGTAGGATGGAGAAAAGCACCGCTGGGTGGTCAGCATGGGGAGGTCAGGGAACAATCTGTGGCAATGTAGGATAGGTTTCTGAAAAACATCGCGGGGTGGTGCGCATTGCATGTGTGTGTAATATTACATTCACTAGTAGGAGTGAGAAAAACATCACGGGGTGGTGTGCATCGGAGGGTCTGAATTAGGATAGGCATTGAGTGGCAATGTAGGATGGGGAAAAGCACCGCGGGGTGGTCAGCATGTGGAGGTCATTGAACATGCAGTGACAATGTAGGATAGGTTTCTTAAAAACATCGCGGGGTGGTGCACATTGTATCGGTGTGTAACATTACATTCACTAGTAGGAGTGTTAAAAACATCACGGGGTGGTGTGAATTGGAGGGTCTGAATTAGAATAGGCAGTGAGAGGCAATGTAGCATGGAGAAAAGCACCGCGGGGTGGTCAGCATGGGGAGTTCAGGGAACATGCAGTGGCAATGAAGGATAGGTTTCTGAAAAACATCACGGGGTGGTGCGCATTGTATGGGTGTGTAATATTACATTCACTAGTAGGAGTGAGAAACACATCATGGATTGGTGCGCATTGCATGGTTGTGTAATATTGCATTCACTAGTAGGAGTGAGAAAAACATCACGGGGTCGTGTGAATCGGAGGGTCTGAATTAGGATAGGCAGTGAGTGGCAATGTAGGATGAGGAAAAGCACCGCGGGGTGGTCAGCATGGGGAGGTCAGGGAACATGCAGTGCCAATGTAGGATAGGTTTCTGAAAAACATCGCGGGGTGGTGCGCATTGTATGGGTGTGTAACATTACATTCACTAGTAGGAGTGAGAAAAATATCACGGGGTCGTGTGAATCGGAGGGTCTGAATTAGGATAGGCAGTGAGTGGCAATGTAGGATGGGGAAAAGCACCGCGGGGTGGTCAGCATGGGGAGGTCAGGGAACATTCAGTGGCAATGTAGGATAGGTTTCTGAAAAACATCGCGGGGTGGTGCACATTGTATGGGTATGTAACATTACATTCACTAGTAGGAGTGAGAAAAACGTCACGTGGGGTGTGAATTGGAGGGTCTGAAATAGGATAGGCAGTGAGTGGCAATGTAGGATGGAGAAAAGCACCGCGGGGTGGTCAGCATGGGGAGGTCTAGGATCATGCAGTGGCAATATAGGATAGGTTTCTGAAAAACATCGCGGGGTGGTGCGCATTGTATGGGTGTGTAATTTTACATTCACTAGTAGGAGTGAGAAAAACATCACGGGGTGGTGCGCATTGTATGGGTGTGTAATATTACATTCACTACTACGAGTAAGAAAAAGATCATGGGGTGGTGTGAATCGGAGGGTCTGAATTAGGCTAGGCAGTGAATGGCAGTGTAGTATGGAGAAAGGCACCGCGGGGTGGTCTGCAAGGGGAGGTCAGGGAACATGCAGTGGCAATGTAGGATAGGTTTCTGAAAAACAGCGCGGGGTGGTGCGCATTGTATGGGTGTGTAACATTACATTCACTAGTAAGAGTGAGAAAAAATTCACGGGGTGGTGTGAATCGGAGGGGCTTGATTAGGATAGGATGTTAGTGGAAATGTAGGATGGAGAAAAGCACCGTGGGGTGGTCAGCATGGGGAGGTCAGGGAACATGCAGTGGCAATGTAGGATAGGTTTCTGAAAAACATCGCGGGGTGGTGCGCATTGCATGGGTGTGTAACATTACATTCACTAGTAGCAGTGAGAAAAACATCACGGGGTTTTGTGCATCGGAGGGTCTGAATTAGGATAGGCATTTAGTGGCAATGTAGGACGGGGAAAAGCACCGCGAGGTGGTCAGCATGTGGAGGTCAGGGAATATGCAGTGACAATGTATGATAGGTTTCTGAAAAACATCGCGGACTGGTGCACATTGTATGGGTGTGTAGCATTACATTCACTAGTAGGAGGAGAAAAACATAACGGGGTGGTGTGAATCGGAGGGTCTGAAATAGGTTAGGCAGTGAGTGGCAATGTAGGATGGAGAAAAGCACCGTGGGGTGGTCAGCATGGGGAGGTCAGGGAACATGCAGTGGCAATGTAGGATAGGTTTCTGAAAAACATCGCGGGGTGGTGCGCATTGCATGGGTGTGTAACATTACATTCACTAGTAGGAGTGAGAAAAACATCACGGGGTGGTGTGAATCGTAGGGTCTGAATTAGGATAGGCATTGAGTGGCAATGTAGGATGGGGAAAAGCACCGCGGGGTGGTCAGCATGTGGAGGTCAGGGAATATGCAGTGACAATGTACGACAGGTTTCTGAAAAACATCGCGGGCTGGTGCACATTGTATGGGTGTGTAGCATTACATTCACTAGTAGGAGGAGAAAAACATAACGGGGTGGTGTGAATCGGAGGGTCTGAAATAGGTTAGGCAGTGAGTGGCAATGTAGGATGGAGAAAAGCACCGCGGGGTTGTCAAAACGGGGAGGTCAGGGAACATGCAGTGGCAATTTAGGATAGGTTTCTGAAAAACATCGCGGGGTGGTGCGCATTGTATGGGTGTGTAACATTACATTCAATAGTAGGAGTGAGAAAAACATCACGAGGTGGTGCGAATCGGAGGGTCTGAATTAGAATAGGCAGTGAGAGGCAATGTAGCATGGAGAAAAGCACCGCGGGTGGTCAGCATGGGGAAGTCAGGGAACATGCAGTGGCAATGAAGGATAGGTTTCTGAAAAACATCGCGGAGTGGTGCGCATTGTATGGGTGTGTAACATTACATTCACTAGTAGGAGTGAGAAACACATCATGGGTTGGTGCGCATTGTATGGGTGTGTAACATTACATTCACTAGTAGGAGTGAGAAAAACATCACAGGGTGGTTTGAATCGGAGGGTCTGAATTAGGATAGACAGTGAGTGGAAATTTAGGATGGATAAAAGCACCGTGGGGTGGTCAGCATGGTGAGGTCAGGGAACATGCTGTGGTAATGTAGGATAGGTTTCTGAAAAACATTGCGGGCTGGTGGGAATTGTATGGATGTGTAACATTACATTCAATAGTAGGAGTGAGAAAAACATAACGTGTTGGTGCGCATTGTATGAGTGTGTAACATTAAATTCACTAGTAGGAGTGAGAAAAACATCACGGGGTGGTGTGAATTGGAGGGTCTGAATTAGGATAGGCAGTGAGTGGCAATGTAGGATGGGGAAAAGCACCGCAGGTTGGTCAGCATGGGGAGGTTAGGGAACATGCAGTGGCAATGTAGGATAGGTTTCTGAAACACAGCGCGGGGTGGTGCGCATTGTATGGGTCTGTAACATTACATTCTCTAGTAAGATTGAGAAAAACATAAAGGGGTGGTGTGAATCGGAGGGTCTGAATTAGGATAGGAAGTGTGTGGCAAGGTAGGATGGAGAAAAGCATTGCGGGGTGGTCAGCATGAGGAGGTCAGGGAATATGCAGTGGCAATGCAGGATAGTTTTCTGAAAAACATCGTTGGGTGGTGCGCATTGTATGGGTGTGTAACATTACATTCACTAGTAGAAGTGAGAAAAACATCACGGGGTGGTGTGAATAGGAGGGTCTGAATTAGGATAGGCATTGAGTGGCAATGTAGGATGGAGAAAAGCACCGCAGGGTGGTCAGCATGGGGAAGTCAGGGATCATGAAGTGCCAATGCAGGATAGGTTTCTGAAAAACATCGAGGGGTGGTGCGCATTGTACGGGTGTGAAACATTACATTCACTAGTAGGAGTGAGAAAAACATCGCAGGGTGTTGCGCATTGTATGGGTTTGTAACTTTACATTCACTAGCAGGAGTGAGAAAAAAATCACGGGGTGGTGTGATTTGGAGGGTCTGAATTAGGATAGGCAGTGAGTGGCAATGTAGTATGGAGAAAAGCACCGCTGCATGGTCAGCATGGGGAAGTCAGGGAACATGCAGTAGCAATGTAGGATAGGTTTCTGAAAAACATCGCGGGGTGGTGAGCATTGTATGGGTGTGTAACATTACATTCACTAGTAGGAGTGAGAAAAACATCACGGGGTGGTGTGAATCGGAGGGTCTGAATTAGGATAGGCAGTGAGAGGCAATGTAGGATGGAGAAAAGCACCGCGGGGTGGTCAGCATTGGGAGGTCATGGAACATGCAGTGGCAATGAAGGATAGGTTTCTGAAAAACATCGCGGGGTGGTGAGCATTGTATGGGTGTGTAACATTACATTCACTAGTAGGAGTGAGAAACACATCATGGGTTGGTGCGCATTGTATGGGTGTGTAACATTACATTCACTAGTAGGAGTGAGAAAAACATCACAGGGTGGTTTGAATCAGAGGGTCCAAATTAGGATAGACAGTTAGTGGCAATTTAGGATGGATAAAAGCGCCGTGGGGTGGTCAGCATGGTGAGGTCAGGGAACATGCAGTGGCAATGTAGGATAGGTTTCTGAAAAACATTCCGGGATGGTGGGAATTTTATCGATGTGTAACATTACATTCAATAGTAGGAGTGAGAAAAACATAACGTGTTGGTTCGCATTGTATGCGTGTGTAACATTACATTCACTAGTTGGAGTGAGAAAAACATCACGGGTTGGTGTGAATCGGAGGGTCTGAATTAGTATAGGCAGTGAGTGGCAATGTAGGATGGGGAAAAGCACCGCAGGTTGGTCAGCATGGGGAGGTCAGGGAACATGCAGTGGCAATGTGGGATAGGTTTCTGAAAAACAGCGCGGGGTGGTGCGCATTGTATGGGTGTGTAACATTACATTCACTAGTAAGATTGAGAAAAACATAAAGGGGTGGTGTGAATCGGAGGGTCTGAATTAGGTTAGGAAGTGAGTGGCAATGTAGGATGGAGAAAAGCATTGCGGGGTGGTCAGCATGGGGAGGTCAGGGAATATGCAGTGGCAATGCAGGATAGGTTTTCTGAAAAACATCGTGGATTGGTTCGCATTGTATGGGTGTGTAACATTACATTCACTAGTAGGAGTGAGAAAAACATCACGGGGTGTTGTGAATTGGAGGGTCGGAATTAGGATAGGCATTGAGTGACAATGTAGGATGGAGAAAAGCACCGCAGGGTGGTCAGCATGGGGAAGTCAGGGATCATGCAGTGCCAATGTAGGATAGGTTTCTGAAAAACATCGCGGGGTGGGGTGCATTGTACGGGTGTGAAACATCACATTCACTAGTAGGAGTGAGAAAAACATCACGGGGTGTGGCGCATTGTATGGGTGTGTACCTTTACATTCACTAGCAGGAGTGAGAAAAACATCACGGGGTGGTGTGATTTGGAGGGTCTGAATTAGGATAGACAGTGAGTGGCAATGTAGGATGGAGAAAAGCACCGCTGGATGGACAGCATTGGGAAGTCAGGGAACATGCAGTAGCAATGTAGGATAGTTTTCTGAAAAACATCGCGGGGTGGTGAGCATTGTATGGGTGTGTAACATTACATTCACTAGTAGGAGAGAGAAAAACATCACAGGGTGGTGTGAATCGGATGGTCTGAATTAGGATAGGCAGTGAGAGGCAATGTAGGATGGAGAAAAGCACCGCGGGGTGGTCAGCATTGGGAGGTCATGGAACATGCAGTGGCAATGAAGGATAGGTTTCTGAAAAACATCGAGGGGTGGTGAGCATTGTATGGGTATGTAAAATTACATTCACTAGTAGGAGTGAGAAACACATCATGGGGTGGTGCGAACTGTATGGTTGTGAAACATTACATTCACTAGTAGGAGTGAGAAAAACATCACGGGGTGGTGCGCATTGTATGGGTGTGTCACATTACATTCACTAGTAAGAGTGAGAAAAACTTCACGGGGTTGTGTGAATTGGAGGGTCTGAATTAGGATAGGAAGTCAGTGGCAATGTAGGATGGAGAAAAGCACCTCGGGGTGGTCAGCATGGGGAAGTCAGGGAACATGCAGTGGCACTGTACGATAGCTTTCTAAAAAACATCCGGGGGTGGTGCGCATTGTATGGGTGTGTAACATTTCATTCAATACTAGGAGTGAGAAAAACATCACAGGGTGGTGTGAATCGTAGGGTCTGAATTAGGATAGGCAGTGAGTGGCAATGTAGGATGGAGAAAATCACCGTGGGGTGTTCAGCATGGGGAGGTCGGGGAACATGCAGTGGCAATGTAGGATAGGTTTCTGAAAAACATCGCGGTGTGGTGCGCATTGCATGTGTGTGTAATACTACATTCACCAGTAGGAGTGAGAAAAACATCACGGTGTGGTGTGCATCGGAGGGTCTGAATTAGGATAGGCATTGAGTGGCAATGTAGGATGGGGAAAAGCACCGCGGGGTGGTCAGCATGTGGAGGTCATTGAACATGCAGTGACAATGTAGGATAGGTTTCTTAAAAACATCGCGGGGTGGTGCACATTGTATCGGTGTGTAACATTACATTCACTAGTAGGAGTGAGAAAAACATCACGGGGTGGTGTGAATTGGAGGGTCTGAATTAGAATAGGCAGTGAGAGGCAAAGTAGCATGGAGAAAAGCACCACGGGGTGGTCAGCATGGGGAGTTCAGGGAACATGCAGTGGCAATGAAGGATAGGTTTCTGAAAAACATCACGGGGTGGTGTGCGTTATATGGGTGTGTAATATTTCATTCACTAGTAGGAGTGAGAAACACATCATGGATTGGTGCGCATTGCATCGTTGTGTAATATTGCATTCACTAGTAGGAGTGAGAAAAACATCACGGGGTCGTGTGAATCGGAGGGTCTGAATTAGGATAGGCAGTGAGTGGCAATGTAGGATGAGGAAAAGCACCGCGGGGTGGTCAGCATGGGGAGGTCAGGGAACATGCAGTGCCAATGTAGGATAGGTTTCTGAAATACATCGCGGGGTGGTGTGCATTGTATGGGTGTGTAACATTACATTCACTAGTAGGAGTGAGAAAAACATCACAGGGTCGTGTGAATCGGAGGGTCTGAATAAGGATAGGCAGTGAGTGGCAATGTAGGATGGGGAAAAGCACCGCGGGGTGGTCAGCATGGGGAGGTCAGGGATCATGCAGTGCCAATGCAGGATAGGTTTCTGAAAAACATCGAGGGGTGGTGCGCATTGTACGGGTGTGAAACATTACATTCACTAGTAGGAGTGAGAAAAACATCGCAGGGTGTTGCGCATTGTATGGGTTTGTAACTTTACATTCACTAGCAGGAGTGAGAAAAAAATCACGGGGTGGTGTGATTTGGAGGCTCTGAATTAGGATAGGCAGTGAGTGGCAATGTAGTATGGAGAAAAGCACCGCTGGATGGTCAGCATGGGGAAGTCAGGGAACATGCAGTAGCAATGTAGGATAGGTTTCTGAAAAACATCGCGGGGTGGTGAGCATTGTATGGGTGTGTAACATTACATTCACTAGTAGAAGTGAGAAAAACATCACGGGGTGGTGTGAATCGGAGGGTCTGAATTAGGATAGGCAGTGAGAGGCAATGTAGGATGGAGAAAAGCACCGCTGGATGGTCAGCATGGGGAAGTCAGGGAACATGCAGTAGCAATGTAGGATAGGTTTCTGAAAAACATCGCGGGGTGGTGAGCATTGTATGGGTGTGTAACATTACATTCACTAGTAGGAGTGAGAAACACATCATGGGGTGGTGCGAATTGTATTGGTGTGAAACATTACATTCACTAGTAGGAGTGAGAAAAACATCACGGGGTGGTGTGATTCGGAGGGTCTGAATTAGGATAGGCAGTGAGTGGCGATGTAGGATGGAGAAAACACCGCGCGGTGGTCAGCATGGGGAGGTCAGGGAACAATCAGTGGCAATGTAGGATAGGTTTTTGAAAAACATCGCGTGGTGGTGCGCATTGTATGGGTGTGTAACATTACATTCAATAGTAGGAGTGAGAAAAACATCGCGGGGTGGTGCGCATTGTATGGGTGTGTAACATTACATTCGCTAGTAGGAGTGAGAAAAACATCACGGGGTCTTGTGAATCAGAGGGTCTGAATTAGGATAGGAAGTGAGTGGCAATGTAGGAAGGAGAAAAGCACCGCGGGGTTGTCAGCTAGGGGAGGTCAGGGAACATGCAGTGGCAATTTAGGATAGGTTTCTGAAAAACATAGCGGGGTGGTGCGCATTGTATGAGTGTGTAACATTACATTCAATAGTAGGAGTGAGAAAAACATCACGGGGTGGTGCGAATCGGAGGGTCTGAATTAGAATAGGCAGTGAGAGGCAATGTAGCATGGAGAAAAGCACCGCGGGGTGGTCAGCATGGGGAAGTCAGGGAACATGCAGTGGCAATGAAGGATAGGTTTCAGAAAAACATCGCGGAGTGGTGCGCATTGTATGGGTGTGTAACATTACATTCACTAGTAGGAGTGAGAAACACATCATGGGTTGGTGCGCATTGTATGGGTGTGTAACATTACTTTCACTAGTAGGAGTGAGAAAAACATCACAGGCTGGTTTGAATCGGCGGGTCTGAATTAGGTTAGACAGTGAGTAGCAATTAAGGATGGATAAAAGCGCCGTGGGGTGGTCAGCATGTTGAAGTCAGGGAACATGCAGTGGCAATGTAGGATAGGTTTCTGAAAAACATTGCGGGGTGGTGGGAATTGTATGGATGTGTAACATTACATTCAATAGTAGGAGTGAGAAAAACATAACGTGTTGGTGCGCATTGTATGGGTGTGTAACATTACATTCACTAGTTGGAGTGAGAAAAACATCACGGGGTGGTGTGAATCGGAGGGTCTGAATTAGTATAGGCAGTGAGTGGCAATGTAGGATGGGGAAAAGCACCGCAGGTTGGTCAGCATGGGGAGGTCAGGGAACATGCAGTGGCAATGTAGGATAGGTTTCTGAAAAACAGCGCCGGGTGGTGCGCATTGTATGGTTGTGTAACATTACATTCACTAGTAAGATTGAGAAAAACATAAAGGGGTGGTGTGAATCAGAGGGTCTGAATTAGGATAGAAAGTGAGGGGCAATGTAGGATGGAGAAAAGCATTGCGGGGTGGTCAGCATGGGGAGGTCAGGGAATATGCAGTGGCAATGCAAGATAGGTTTTCTGAAAAACATCGTGGGGTGGTGCGCATTGTATGGGTATGTAACATTACATTCACTAGTAGGAGTGAGAAAAACATCATGGGGTGGTGTTAATTGGAGGGTCTGAATTAGGATAGGCATTGAGTGACAATGTAGGATGGAGAAAAGCACCGCAGGGTGGTCAGCATGGGGAAGTCTGGGTTCATGCAGTGCCAATGTAGGATAGGTTTCTGAAAAACATCGCGGGGTGGTGCATTGTACGGGTGTGAAACATGACATTCACTAGTAGGAGTGAGAAAAACATCGCGGGGTGTTGAGCATTGTATGGGTGTGTAACTTTACATTCACTTGCAGGAGTGAGAAAAACATCACGGGGTGGTGTGATTTGGAGGGTCTGAATTAGGATAGGCAGTGAGGGGCAATGTAGAATGGAGAAAAGCACCGCTGGATGGACAGCATGGGGAAGTCAGGGAACATGCAGTAGCAATGTAGGATAGGTTTCTGAAAAACATCGCGGGGTGGTGAGCATTGTATGGGTGTGTAACATTACATTCACTAGTAGGAGTGAGAAAAACATCACAGGGTGGTGTGAATCGGAGGGTCTGAATAAGGAAAGGCAGTGAGTGGCGATGTAGGATGGAGAAAAGCACCGCGGGGTGCTCAGCATGGCCAAGTCAGGGAACAATCAGTGGCAATGTAGGATAGGATTCTGAAAAATATCGCGGGGTGGTGCGCATTGTATGGGTGTGTAACATTACATTCACTAGTAGGAGTGAGAAAAACATCACGGGGTGGTGCGCATTGTATGGGTGTGTAACATTACATTCACTAGTAAGAGTGAGAAAAACTTCACGGGGTTGTTTGAATAGGAGGGTCTGAATTAGGATAGGAAGTCAGTGGCAATGTAGGATGGAGAAAAGCACCTCGGGGTGGTCAGCATGGTGAAGTCAGGGAACATGCAGTGACAATGTAGGATACGTTTCTGAAAAACATCGCGGGGTGGTGCGCATTGTATGGGTGTGTAACATTACATTCACTAGTAGGAGTGAGAAAAACATCACGGGGTGGTGTGAATCGGAGGGTCTGAATTAGGAAAGGCAGTGAATGGCAATGTAGGATGGAGAAATGCACCGCAGGGTGGTCAGCATGGGGAGGTCAGGGAACATGCAGTGGCAATGTAGGATAGGTTTCTGAAAAACATCGCGGGGTGGTGCGCATTGTATGGGTGTGTAACATTACATTCAATAGTAAGAGTGAGAAAAACATCACGGGGTGGTGTGAATTGGAGGGTCTGAATTAGGATAGGCATTGAGTGGCAATGTAGGATGGAGAAAAGCACCGCAGGGTGGTCAGCATGGGGAAGTCAGGGATCATGCAGTGCCAATGTAGGATTGGTTTCTGAAAAACATCGCGGAGTGGTGCGCATTGTACGGGTGTGAAACATTACATTCACTAGTAGGAGTGAGAAAAACATCGCGGGGTGTTGCGCATTGTATGGGTTTGTAACTTTACATTCACTAGCAGGAGTGAGAAAAAAATCACGGGGTGGTGTGATTTGGAGGGTCTGAATTAGGATAGGCAGTGAGTGGCAATGTAGTATGGAGAAAAGCACCGCTGGATGGTCAGCATGGGGAAGTCAGGGAACATGCAGTGGCTATTTAGGATAGGTTTCTGAAAAACATCCGGGGGTGGTGCGCATTGTATGGGTGTGTAACATTACATTCACTAGTTGGAGTGAGAAAAACATCACGGGGTGGTGTGAATCGGAGGGTCTGAATTAGTATAGGCAGTGAGTGGCAATGTAGGATGGGGAAAAGCACCGCAGGTTGGTCAGCATGGGGAGGTCAGGGAACATGCAGTGGCAATGTGAGATAGGTTTCTGAAAAACAGCGCGGGGTGGTGCGCATTGTATGGGTGTGTAACATTACATTCACTAGTAAGTTTGAGAAAAACATAAAGGGGTGGTGTGAATCGGAGGGTCTGAATTAGGATAGGAAGTGAGTGGCAATGTAGGATGGAGAAAAGCATTGCGGGGTGGTCAGCATGGGGATGTCAGGGAATATGCAGTGGCAATGCAGGATAGGTTTTCTGAAAAACATCGTGGATTGGTGCGCATTGTATGGTTGTGTAACATTACATTCACTAATAGGAGTGAGAAAAACATCACGGGGTGTTGTGAATTGGAGGGTCGGAATTAGGATATGCATTGAGTGACAATGTAGGATGGAGAAAAGCACCGCAGGGTGGTCAGAATGGGGAAGTCAGGGATCATGCAGTGCCAATGTAGGATAGGTTTCTGAAAAACATCGCGGGGTGGTGCGCATTGTACGGGTGTGAAACATGACATTCACTAGTAGGAGTGAGAAAAACATCGCGGGGTGTGGCGCATTGTATGGGTGTGTACCTTTACATTCACTAGCAGGAGTGAGAAAAACATCACGGGGTGGTGTGATTTGGAGGGTCTGAATTAGGATAGGCAGTGAGTGGCAATGTAGGATGGAGAAAAGCACCGCTGGATGGACAGCATTGGGAAGTCAGGGAACATGCAGTAGCAATGTAGGATAGTTTTCTGAAAAACATCGCGGGGTGGTGAGCATTGTATGGGTGTGTAACATTACATTCACTAGTAGGAGAGAGAAAAACATCACAGGGTGGTGTGAATCGGAGGGTCTGAATAAGGATAGGCAGTGAGTGGCGATGTAGGATGGAGAAAAGCACCGCGGGGTGGTCAGCATGGCGAGGTCAGGGAACAATCAGTGGCAATGTAGGATAGGATTCTGAAAAATATCGCGGGGTGGTGCGCATTGTATGGGTGTGTAACATTACATTCACTAGTAGGAGTGAGAAAAACATCACGGGGTGGTGCGCATTGTATGGGTGTGTAACATTACATTCACTAGTAAGAGTGAGAAAAACTTCACGGGGTTGTTTGAATAGGAGGGTCTGAATTAGGATAGGAAGTCAGTGGCAATGTAGGATGGAGAAAAGCACCTCGGGGTGGTCAGCATGGTGAAGTCAGGGAACATGCAGTGACAATGTAGGATAGGTTTCTGAAAAACATCGCGGGGTGGTGCGCATTGTATGGGTGTGTAACATTACATTCACTAGTAGGAGTGAGAAAAACATCACGGGGTGGTGTGAATCGGAGGGTCTGAATTAGGAAAGGCAGTGAATGGCAATGTAGGATGGAGAAATGCACCGCGGGGTGGTCAGCATGGGGAGGTCAGGGAACATGCAGTGGCAATGTAGGATAGGTTTCTGAAAAACATCGCGGGGTGGTGCGCATTGTATGGGTTTGTAACATTACATTCAATAGTAAGAGTGAGAAAAACATCACGGGGTGGTGTGAATCGGAGGGTCTGAATTAGGATAGGCATTGAGTGGCAATGTAGGATGGAGAAAAGCACCGCAGGGTGGTCAACATGGGGAAGTCAGGGATCATGCAGTGCCAATGTAGGATTGGTTTCTGAAAAACATCGCGGGGTGGTGCGCATTGTACGGGTGTGAAACATTACATTCACTAGTAAGAGTGAGAAAAACATCGCGGGGTGTTGCGCATTGTATGGGTTTGTAACTTTACATTCACTAGAAGGAGTGAGAAAAACATCACGGGGTGGTGTGATTTGGAGGGTCTGAATTAGGATAGGCAGTGAGTGGCAATGTAGTATGGAGAAAAGCACCGCTGGATGGTCAGCATGGGGAAGTCAGGGAACATGCAGTAGCAATGTAGGATAGGTTGCTGAAAAACATCGCGGGGTGGTGAGCATTGTATGGGTGTGTAACATTACATTCACTAGTAGGAGTGAGAAAAACATCACGGGGTGGTGTGAATCGGAGGGTCTGAATTAGGATAGGAAGTGAGAGGCAATGTAGGATGGAGAAAAGCACCGCGGGGTGGTCAGCATTGGGAGGTCATGGAACATGCAGTGGCAATGAAGGATAGGTTTCTGAAAAACATCGCGGGGTGGTGAGCATTGTATGGGTGTGTAACATTACATTCACTAGTAGGAGTGAGAAACACATCATGGGTTGGTGCGCATTGTATGGGTGTGTAACATTACATTCAGTAGTAGGAGTGAGAAACACATCATGGGTTGGTGCGCATTGTATGGGTGTGTAACATTACATTCACTAGTAGGAGTGAGAAAAACATCACAGGGTGGTTTGAATCGGAGGTTCTGAATTAGGGTAGACAGTGAGTGGCAATTTAGGATGGATAAAAGCGCCGTGGGGTGGTCAGCATGTTGAAGTCAGGGAACATGCAGTGGCAATGTAGGATAGGTTTCTGAAAAACATTGCGGGGTGGTGGGAATTGTATGGATGTGTAACATTACATTCAATAGTAGGAGTGAGAAAAACATCACAGGGTCGTGTGAATCGGAGGGTCTGAATTAGGATAGGCAGTGAGTGGCAATGTAGGATGGGGAAAAGCACCGCGGGGTTGTCAGCTAGGGGAGGTCAGGGAAAATGCAGTGCCAATGTAGGATAGGTTTCTGAAAAACATCGCGTGGTGGTGCGCATTGTATGGGTGTGTAACATTACATTCACTAGTATGAGTGAGAAAAACATCACAGGGTCGTGTGAATCGGAGGGTCTGAATTAGGATAGGCAGTGAGTGGCAATGTAGGATGGGGAAAAGCACCGCGGGGTGGTCAGCATGGGGAGGTCAGGGATCATGCAGTGCCAATGCAGGATAGGTTTCTGAAAAACATCGAGGGGTGGTGCGCATTGTACGGGTGTGAAACATTACATTCACTAGTAGGAGTGAGAAACACATCATGGGTTGGTGCGCATTGTATGGGTGTGTAACATTACATTCACTAGTAGGAGTGAGAAAAACATCACAGGGTGGTTTGAATCGGAGGTTCTGAATTAGGGTAGACAGTGAGTGGCAATTTAGGATGGATAAAAGCGCCGTGGGGTGGTCAGCATGTTGAAGTCAGGGAACATGCAGTGGCAATGTAGGATAGGTTTCTGAAAAACATTGCGGGGTGGTGGGAATTGTATGGATGTGTAACATTACATTCAATAGTAGGAGTGAGAAAAACATAACGTGTTGGTGCGCATTGTATGGGTGTGTAACATTACATTCACTAGTTGGAGTGAGAAAAACATCACGGGGTGGTGTGAATCGGAGGGTCTGAATTAGTATAGGCAGTGAGTGGCAATGTAGGATGGGGAAAAGCACCGCAGGTTGGTCAGCATGGGGAGGTCAGGGAACATGCAGTGGAAATGTAGGATAGGTTTCTGAAAAACATCGCGGAGTGGTGCGCATTGTATGGTTGTGTAACATTACATTCACTAGTAAGATTGAGAAAAACATAAAGGGGTGGTGTGAATCGGAGGGTCTGAATTAGGATAGGAAGTGAGTGGCAATGTAGGATGGAGAAAAGCATTGCGGGGTGGTCAGCATGGGGAGGTCAGGGAATATGCAGTGGCAATGCAAGATAGGTTTTCTGAAAAACATCGTGGGGTGGTGCGCATTGTATGGGTGTGTAACATTACATTCACTAGTAGGAGTGAGAAAAACATCACGGGGTGTTGTTAATTGGAGGGTCTGAATTAGGATAGGCATTGAGTGACAATGTAGGATGGAGAAAAGCACCGCAGGGTGGTCAGCATGGGGAAGTCTGGGATCATGCAGTGCCAATGTAGGATAGGTTTCTGAAAAACATCGCGGGGTGGTTCGCATTGTACGGGTGTGAAACATGACATTCACTAGTAGGAGTGAGAAAAACATCGCGGGGTGTTGAGCATTGTATGGGTGTGTAACTTTACATTCACTTGCAGGAGTGAGAAAAACATCACGGGGTGGTGTGATTTGGAGGGTCTGAATTAGGATAGGCAGTGAGGGGCAATGTAGGATGGGGAAAAGCACCGAGGGGTGGTCAGCATGGGGATGTCAGGGATCATGCAGTGCCAATGCAGGATAGGTTTCTGAAAAACATCGAGGGGTGGTGCGCATTGTACGGGTGTGAAACATTACATTCACTAGTAGGAGTGAGAAAAACATCACAGGGTGTTGCGTATTGTATGGGTTTGTAACTTTACATTCACTAGAAGGAGTGAGAAAAACATCACGGGGTGGTGTGATTTGGAGGGTCTGAATTAGGATAGGCAGTGAGTGGCAATGTAGTATGGAGAAAAGCACCGCTGGATGGTCAGCATGGGGAAGTCAGGGAACATGCAGTGGCAATGTAGGATAGGTTTCTGAATAACATCGCGGGGTGGTGAGCATTGTATGAGTGTGTAACATTACATTCACTAGTAGGAGTGAGAAAAACATCACGGGGTGGTGTGAATCGGAGGGTCTGAATTAGGATAGGCAGTGAGAGGCAATGTAGGATGGAGAAAAGCACCGCGGGGTGGTCAGCATTGGGAGGTCATGGAACATGCAGTGGCAATGCAGGATAGGTTTCTGAAAACATCGCGGGGTGGTGAGCCTTGTATGGGTGTGTAACATTACATTCACTAGTAGGAGTGAGAAACACATCATGGGGTGGTGCGAATTGTATTGCTTTGAAACATTACATTCACTAGTAGGAGTGAGAAAAACATCACGGGGTGGTGTGATTCGGAGGGTCTGAATTAGGATAGGCACTGAGTGGCGATGTAGGATGGAGAAAACACCGCGCGGTGGTCAGCATGGGGAGGTCAGGGAACAATCAGTGGCAATGTAGGATAGGTTTTTGAAAAACATCGCGTGGTGGTGCGCATTGTATGGGTGTGTAACATTACATTCAATAGTAGGAGTGAGAAAAACATCGAGGGGTGGTGCGCATTGTATGGGTGTGTAACATTACATTCACTAGTAAGAGTGAGAAAAACATCACGGCGTCTTGTGAATCAGAGGGTCTGAATTAGGATAGGCAGTGAGTGGCAATGTTGGAAGGAGAAAAGCACCGCGGGGTTGTCAGCTAGGGGAGGTCAGGGAACATGCAGTGGCAATTTAGGATAGGTTTCTGAAAAACATCGCGGGGTGGTGCGCATTGTATGAGTGTGTAACATTACATTCAATAGTAGGAGTGAGAAAAACATCACGGGGTGGTGCGAATCGGAGGGTCTGAATTAGAATAGGCAGTGAGAGGCAATGTAGCATGGAGAAAAGCACCGCGGGGTGGTCAGCATGGGGAAGTCAGGGAACATGCAGTGGCAATGCAGGATAGGTTTCAGAAAAACATCGCGGAGTGGTGCGCATTGTATGGGTGTGTAACATTACATTCACTAGTAGGAGTGAGAAAAACATCACAGGGTGGTTTGAATCGGAGGTTCAGAATTAGGGAGACAGTGAGTGGCAATTAAGGATGGATAAAAGCGCCGTGGGGTGGTCAGCATGTTGAAGTCAGGGAACATGCAGTGGCAATGTAGGATAGGTTTCTGAAAAACATTGCGGGGTGGTGGGAATTGTATGGATGTGTTACATTACATTCAATAGTAGGAGTGAGAAAAACATAACGTGTTGGTGCGCATTGTATGGGTGTGTAACATTACATTCACTAGTTGGAGTGAGAAAAACATCACGGGGTGGTGTGAATCGGAGGGTCTGAATTAGTATAGGCAGTGAGTGGCAATGTAGGATGGGGAAAAGCACCGCAGGTTGGTCAGCATGGGGAGGTCAGGGAACATGCAGTGGCAATGTATGATAGGTTTCTGAAAAACAGCGCGGGGTGGTGCGCATTGTATGGTTGTGTAACATTACATTCACTAGTAAGATTGAGAAAAACATAAAGGGGTGGTGTGAATCGGAGGGTCTGAATTAGGATAGGAAGTGAGTGGCAATGTAGGATGGAGAAAAGCATTGCGGGGTGGTCAGCATGGGGAGGTCAGGGAACATGCAGTAGCAATGTAGGATAGTTTTCTGAAAAACATCGCGGGGTGTGGCGCATTGTATGGGTGTGTACCTTTACATTCACTAGCAGGAGTGAGAAAAACATCACGGGGTGGTGTGATTTGGAGGGTCTGAATTAGGATAGGCAGTGATTGGCAATGTAGGATGGAGAAAAGCACCGCTGGATGGACAGCATTGGGAAGTCAGGGAACATGCAGTAGCAATGTAGGATAGTTTTCTGAAAAACATCGCGGGGTGGTGAGAATTGTATGGGTGTGTAACATTACATTCACTAGTAGGAGAGAGAAAAACATCACAGGGTGGTGTGAATCGGAGGGTCTGAATTAGGATAGGCAGTGAGAGGCAATGTAGGATGGAGAAAAGCACCGCGGGGTGGTCAGCATTGGGAGGTCATGGAACATGCAGTGGCAATGAAGGATAGGTTTCTGAAAAACATCGAGGGGTGGTGAGCATTGTATGGGTATGTAAAATTACACTCACTAGTAGGAGTGAGAAAAACATCACGGGGTGGTGTGATTCGGAGGGACTGAATTAGGATAGGCAGTGAGTGGCGATGTACGATGGAGAAAAGCACCGCGGGGTGGTCAGCATGGGGAGGTCAGGGAACAATCAGTGGCAATGTAGGATAGGTTTCTGAAAAACATCGCGGGGTGGTGCGCATTGTATGGGTGTGTAACATTACATTCACTAATAGGAGTGAGAAAAACATCACGGGGTGGTGCGCATTGTATGGGTGTGTCACATTACCTTCACTAGTAAGAGTGAGAAAAACTTCACGGGGTTGTGTGAATAGGAGGGTCTGAATTAGGATAGGAAGTTAGTGGCAATTTAGGTTGGAGAAAAGCACCTCGGGGTGGTCAGCATGGGGAAGTCAGGGAACATGCAGTGGCACTGTAGGATAGCTTTCTAAAAAACATCCGGGGGTCGTGCGCATTGTATGGGTGTGTAACATTTCATTCAATACTAGGAGTGAGAAAAACATCACAGGGTGGTGTGAATCGTAGGGTCTGAATTAGGATAGGCAGTGAGTGGCAATGTAGGATGGAGAAAATCACCGTGGGGTGTTCAGCATGGGGAGGTCGGGGAACATGCAGTGGCAATGTAGGATAGGTTTCTGAAAAACATCGCGATGTGGTGCGCATTGCATGTGTGTGTAATATTACATTCACCAGTAGGAGTGAGAAAAACATCACGGGGTGGTGTGCATCGGAGGGTCTGAATTAGGATAGGCATTGAGTGGCAATGTAGGATGGGGAAAAGCACCGCGGGGTGGTCAGCATGTGGAGGTCATTGAACATGCAGTGACAATGTAGGATAGGTTTCTTAAAAACATCGCGGGGTGGTGCACATTGTATCGGTGTGTAACATTACATTCACTAGTAGGAGTGAGAAAAACATCACGGGGTGGTGTGAATAGGAGGGTCTGAATTAGAATAGGCAGTGAGAGGCAATGTAGCATGGAGAAAAGCACCGCGGGGTGGTCAGCATGGGGAGTTCAGGGAACATGCAGTGGCAATGAAGGATAGGTTTCTGAAAAACATCACGGGGTGGTGCGCTTTGTATGGGTGTGTAATATTACATTCACTAGTAGGAGTGAGAAACACATCATGGATTGGTGCGCATTGCATGGTTGTGTAATATTGCATTCACTAGTAGGAGTGAGAAAAACATCACGGGGTCGTGTGACTCGGAGGGTCTGAATTAGGATAGGCAGTGAGTGGCAATATAGGATGGAGAAAAGCACCGCGGGGTGGTCAGCATGGGGAGGTCGGGGAACAGGCAGTGACTATTTAGCATAGGTTTCTGAAAAACATCGTGGGGTGTGCGCATTGTATGGGTGTGTAACATTACATTCACTAGTAGGAGTGAGAAAAACATCACGGGGTGGTGTGAATCGGAGGGTCTGAATTAGGAAAGGCAGTGAATGGCAATGTAGGATGGAGAAATGCACCGCGGGGTGGTCAGCATGGGGAGGTCAGGGAACATGCAGTGGCAATGTAGGATAGGTTTCTGAAAAACATCGCGGGGTGGTGCGCATTGTATGGGTTTGTAACATTACATTCAATAGTAAGAGTGAGAAAAACATCACGGGGTGGTGTGAATTGGAGGGTCTGAATTAGGATAGGCATTGAGTGGCAATATAGGATGGAGAAAAGCACCGCGGGGTGGTCAGCATGGGGAGGTCGGGGAACAGGCAGTGACTATTTAGCATAGGTTTCTGAAAAACATCGTGGGGTGTGCGCATTGTATGGGTGTGTAACATTACATTCACTAGTAGGAGTGAGAAAAACATCACAGGGTCGTGTGAATCGGAGGGTCTGAATTAGGATAGGCAGTGAGTGGCAATGTAGGATGGGGAAAAGCACTGCGGGGTGGTCAGCATGGGGAGGTCAGGGATCATGCAGTGCCAATGCAGGATAGATTTCTGAAAAACATCGAGGGGTGGTGCGCATTGTACGGGTGTGAAACATTACATTCACTAGTAGGAGTGAGAAACACATCATGGGTTGGTGCGCATTGTATGGGTGTGTAACATTACATTCACTAGTAGGAGTGAGAAAAACATCACAGGGTGGTTTGAATCGGAGGTTCTGAATTAGGGTAGACAGTGAGTGGCAATTTAGGATGGATAAAAGCGCCGTGGGGTGGTCAGCATGTTGAAGTCAGGAAACATGCAGTGGCAATGTAGGATAGGTTTCTGAAAAACATTGCGGGGTGGTGGGAATTGTATGGATGTGTAACATTACATTCAATAGTAGGAGTGAGAAAAACATAACGTGTTGGTGCACATTGTATGGGTGTGTAACATTACATTCACTAGTTGGAGTGAGAAAAACATCTCGGGGTGGTGTGAATCGGAGGGTCTGAATTAGTATAGGCAGTGAGTGGCAATGTAGGATGGGGAAAAGCACCGCAGGTTGGTCAGCATGGGGAGGTCAGGGAACATGCAGTGGCAATGTAGGATAGGTTTCTGAAAAACAGCGCGGGGTGGTGCGCATTGTATGGTTGTGTAACATTACATTCACTAGTAAGATTGAGAAAAACATAAAGGGGTGGTGTGAATCGGAGGGTCTGAATTAGGATAGGAAGTGAGTGGCAATGTAGGATGGAGAAAAGCATTGCGGGGTGGTCAGCATGGGGAGGTCAGGGAATATGCAGTGGCAATGCAAGATAGGTTTTCTGAAAAACATCGTGGGGTGGTGCGCATTGTATGGGTGTGTAACATTACATTCACTAGTAGGAGTGAGAAAAACATCACGGGGTGTTGTTAATTGGAGGGTCTGAATTAGGATAGGCATTGAGTGACAATGTAGGATGGAGAAAAGCACCGCAGGGTGGTCAGCATGGGGAAGTCTGGGATCATGCAGTGCCAATGTAGGATAGGTTTCTGAAAAACATCGCGGGGTGGTGCGCATTGTACGGGTGTGAAACATGACATTCACTAGTAGGAGTGAGAAAAACATCGCGGGGTGTTGAGCATTATATGGGTGTGTAACTTTACATTCACTAGCAGGAGTGAGAAAAAAATCACGGGGTGGTGTGATTTGGAGGTTCTGAATTAGGATAGGCAGTGAGTGGCAATGTAGTATGGAGAAAAGCACCGCTGGATCGTCAGCATGGGGAAGTCAGGGAACATGCAGTAGCAATGTAGGATAGGTTTCTGAATAACATCGCGGGGTGGTGAGCATTGTATGGGTGTGTAACATTACATTCACTAGTAGGAGTGAGAAAAACATCACGGGGTGGTGTGAATCGGAGGGTCTGAATTAGGATAGGCAGTGAGAGGCAATGTAGGATGGAGAAAAGCACCGCGGGGTGGTCAGCATTGGGAGGTCATGGAACATGCAGTGGCAATGAAGGATAGGTTTCTGAAAAACATCGCGGGGTGGTGAGCCTTGTATGGGTGTGTAACATTACATTCACTAGTAGGAGTGAGAAACACATCATGGGGTGGTGCGAATTGTATTGGTTTGAAACATTACATTCACTAGTAGGAGTGAGAAAAACATCACGGGGTGGTGTGATTCGGAGGGTCTGAATTAGGATAGGCACTGAGTGGCGATGTAGGATTGAGAAAACACCGCGCGGTGGTCAGCATGGGGAGGTCAGGGAACAATCAGTGGCAATGTAGGATAGGTTTTTGAAAAACATCGCGTGGTGGTGCGCATTGTATGGGTGTGTAACATTACATTCAATAGTAGGAGTGAGAAAAACATCGAGGGGTGGTGCGCATTGTATGGGTGTGTAACATTACATTCACTAGTAAGAGTGAGAAAAACATCACGGGGTCTTGTGAATCAGAGGGTCTGAATTAGGATAGGCAGTGAGTGGCAATGTAGGAAGGAGAAAAGCACCGCGGGGTTGTCAGCTAGGGGAGGTCAGGGAACATGCAGTGGCAATTTAGGATAGGATTCTGAAAAACATCGCGGGGTGGTGCGCATTGTATGAGTGTGTAACATTACATTCAATAGTAGGAGTGAGAAAAACATCACGGGGTGGTGCGAATCGGAGGGTCTTAATTAGAATAGGCAGTGAGAGGCAATGTAGCATGGAGAAAAGCACCGCGGGGTGGTCAGCATGGGGAAGTCAGGGAACATGCAGTGGCAATGCAGGATAGGTTTCAGAAAAACATCGCGGAGTGGTGCGCATTGTATGGGTGTGTAACATTACATTCACTAGTAGGAGTGAGAAACACATCATGGGTTGGTGCGCATTGTATGGGTGTGTAACATTACATTCACTAGTAGGAGTGAGAAAAACATCACAGGGTGGTTTGAATCGGAGGTTCTGAATTAGGGTAGACAGTGAGTGGCAATTTAGGATGGATAAAAGCGCCGTGGGGTGGTCAGCATGTTGAAGTCAGGGAACATGCAGTGGCAATGTAGGATAGGTTTCTGAAAAACATTGCGGGGTGGTGGGAATTGTATGGATGTGTAACATTACATTCAATAGTAGGAGTGAGAAAAACAAAACGTGTTGGTGCGCATTGTATGGGTGTGTAACATTACATTCACTAGTTGGAGTGAGAAAAACATCACGGGGTGGTGTGAATCGGAGGGTCTGAATTAGTATAGGCAGTGAGTGGCAATGTAGGATGGGGAAAAGCACCGCAGGTTGGTCAGCATGGGGAGGTCAGGGAACATGCAGTGGCAATGTAGGATAGGTTTCTGAAAAACAGCGCGGGGTGGTGCGCATTGTATGGTTGTGTAACATTACATTCACTAGTAAGATTGAGAAAAACATAAAGGGGTGGTGTGAATCGGAGGGTCTGAATTAGGATAGGAAGTGAGTGGCAATGTAGGATGGAGAAAAGCATTGCGGGGTGGTCAGCATGGGGAGGTCAGGGAATATGCAGTGGCAATGCAAGATAGGTTTTCTGAAAAACATCGGTGGTGGTGCGCATTGTATGGGTGTGTAACATTACATTCACTAGTAGGAGTGAGAAAAACATCACGGGGTGGTGTGAATCGGAGGGTCTGAATTAGGATAGGAAGTGAGAGGCAATGTAGCATGGATAAAACTACCGCGGGGTGGTCAGCATTGGGAGGTCATGGAACATGAAGTGGCAATGAAGGATAGGTTTCTGAAAAACATCGCGGGGTGGTGAGCATTGTATGGGTGTGTAACATTACATTCACTAGTAGGAGTGAGAAACACATCATGGGGTGGTGTGAATCGGAGGGTCTGAATTAGGATAGGCATGGAGTGGCAATGTAGGATGCGGAAAAGCACCGCGGGGTGGTCAGCATGTGGAGGTCAGGGAATATGCAGTGACAATGTACGATAGGTTTCTATAAAACATCGCGGGCTGGTGAACATTGTATGGGTGTGTAGCATTACATTCACTAGTAGGAGGAGAAAAACATAACGGGGTGGTGTGAATCGGAGGGTCTGAAATAGGTTACGCAGTGAGTGGCAATGTAGGATGGAGAAAAGCACCGCGGCATGATCAGCATGGGGAGGTCAGGGAACATGCAGTGGCAATGTAGGATAGGTTTCTGAAACACATCGCGGGGTGGTGCGCATTGTATGGGTGTGTAACATTTCATTCACTAGTAGGAGTGAGAAAAACATCACGGTGTCTTGGGAATCAGGGGGTCTGAATTAGGCTAGGCAGTGAGTGGCAATGTAGGATGGAGAAAAGCACCGCGGGGTTGTCAGCTAGGGGAGGTCAGGGAACATGCAGTGGCAATTTAGGATAGGTTTCTGAAAAACATCGCGGAGTGGTGCGCATTGTATGTGTGTGTACAATCACATTCACTAGTAGGAGTGAGAAACACATCATGGGTTGGTGCGCATTGTATGGGTGTGTAACATTACATTCACTAGTAGGAGTGAGAAAAACATCACAGGGTGGTTTGAATCAGAGGGTCTGAATTAGGATAGACAGTGAGTGGCAATTTAGGATGGATAAAAGCGCCGTGGGGTGGTCAGCATGGTGAGGTCAGGGAACATGCAGTGGCAATGTAGGATAGGTTTCTGAAAAAAATTGCGGGATCGTGGGAATTTTATCGATGTATAACATTACATTCAATAGTAGGAGTGAGAAAAACATAACGTGTTGGTGCGCATTGTATGGGTGTGTAACATTACATTCACTAGTTGGAGTGAGAAAAACATCAGGGGGTGGTGTGAATCGGAGGGTCTGAATTAGTATAGGCAGTGAGTGACAATGTAGGATGGGGAAAAACACCGCAGGATGGTCAGCATGGGGAGGTCAGGGAACATGCAGTGGCAATGTTGGATAGGTTTCTGAAAAACAGCGCGGGGTGGTGCGCATTGTATGGGTGTGTAACATTACATTCACTAGTAAGATTGAGAAAAACATAAAGGGGTGGTGTGAATCGGAGGGTCTGAATTAGGATAGGAAGTGAGTGTCAATGTAGGATGGAGAAAAGCACCGCAGGTTGGTCAGCATGGGGAAGTCAGGGATCATGCAGTGCCAATGTAGGATAGGTTTCTGAAAAACATCGCGTGGTGGAGCGCATTGTACGGGTGTGAAACATTACATTCACTAGTAGGAGTGAGAAAAACATCACGGGGTGGTGTGATTTGGAGGGTCTGAATTAGGATAGGCAGTGAGTGGCAATGTAGGATGGAGAAAAGCACCGCTGGATGGACAGCATTGGGAAGTCAGGGAACATGCAGTAGCAATGTAGGATAGTTTTCTGAAAAACATCGCGGGGTGGTGAGCATTGTATGGGTGTGTAACATTACATTCACTAGTAGGAGAGAGAAAAACATCACAGGGTGGTGTGAATCGGAGGGTCTGAATTAGGATAGGCAGTGAGAGGCAATGTAGGATGGAGAAAAGCACCGCGGGGTGGTCAGCATTGGGAGGTCATGGAACATGCAGTGGCAATGAAGGATAGGTTTCTGAAAAACATCGAGGGGTGGTGAGCATTGTATGGGTATGTAAAATTACATTCACTAGTAGGAGTGAGAAAAACATCACGGGGTGGTGTGATTCGGAGGGACTGAATTAGGATAGGCAGTGAGTGGCGATGTAGGATGGAGAAAAGCACCGCGGGGTGGTCAGCATGGGGAGGTCAGGGAACAATCAGTGGCAATGTAGGATAGGTTTCTGAAAAACATCGCGGGGTGGTGCGCATTGTATGGGTGTGTAACATTACATTCACTAATAGGAGTGAGAAAAACATCACGGGGTGGTGCGCACTTTATGGGTGTGTCACATTACCTTCACTAGTAAGAGTGAGAAAAACTTCACGGGGTTGTGTGAATAGGAGGGTCTGAATTAGGATAGGAAGTCAGTGGCAATGTAGGATGGAGAAAAGCACCTCGGGGTGGTCAGCATGGGGAAGTCAGGGAACATGCAGTGGCACTGTAGGATAGCTTTCTAAAAAACATCCGGGGGTGGTGCGCATTGTATGGGTGTGTAACATTTCATTCAATACTAGGAGTGAGAAAAACATCACAGGGTGGTGTGAATCGTAGGGTCTGAATTAGGATAGGCAGTGAGTGGCGATGTAGGATGGAGAAAATCACCGTGGGGTGTTCAGCATGGGGAGGTCGGGGAACATGCAGTGGCAATGTAGGATAGGTTTCTGAAAAACATCGCGGTGTGGTGCGCATTGCATGTGTGTGTAATATTACATTCACCAGTAGGAGTGAGAAAAACATCACGGGGTGGTGTGCATCGGAGGGTCTGAATTAGGATAGGCATTGAGTGGCAATGTAGGATGGGGAAAAGCACCGCGGGGTGGTCAGCATGTGGAGGTCATTGAACATGCAGTGACAATGTAGGATAGGTTTCTTAAAAACATCGCGGGGTGGTGCACATTGTATCGGTGTGTAACATAACATTCACTAGTAGGAGTGAGAAAAACATCACAGGGTGGTGTGAATAGGAGGGTCTGAATTAGAATAGGCAGTGAGAGGCAATGTAGCATGGAGAAAAGCACCGCGGGGTGGTCAGCATGGGGAGTTCAGGGAACATGCAGTGGCAATGAAGGATAGGTTTCTGAAAAACATCACGGGGTGGTGCACGTTGTATGGGTGTGTAATATTACATTCACTAGTAGGAGTGAGAAACACATCATGGATTGGTGCGCATTGCATGGTTGTGTAATATTGCATTCACTAGTAGGAGTGAGAAAAACATCACGGGGTCGTGTGAATTGGAGGGTCTGAATTAGGATAGGCAGTGAGTGGCAATGTAGGATGAGGAAAAGCACCGCGGGGTGGTCAGCATGGGGAGGTCAGGGAACATGCAGTGCCACTGTAGGATAGGTTCCTGAAAAACATCGCGGGGTGGTGCGCATTGTATGGGTGTGTAACATTACATTCACTACTAGGAGTGAGAAAAACATCACAGGGTCGTGTGAATCGGAGGGTCTGAATTAGGATAGGCAGTGAGTGGCAATGTAGGATGGGGAAAAGCACCGCGGGGTGGTCAGCATGGGGAGGTCAGGGATCATGCAGTGCCAATGCAGGATAGGTTTCTGAAAAACATCGAGGGGTGGTGCGCATTGTACGGGTGTGAAACATTACATTCACTAGTAGGAGTGAGAAAAACATCGCAGGGTGTTGCGCATTGTATGGGTTTGTAACTTTACATTCACTAGCAGGAGTGAGAAAAAAATCACGGGGTGGTGTGATTTGGAGGGTCTGAATTAGGATAGGCAGTTAGTGGCAATGTAGTATGGAGAAAAGCATGGCTGGATGGTCAGCATGGGGAAGTCAGGGAACATGCAGTACCAATGTAGGATAGGTTTCTGAAAAACATCGCGGGGTGGTGAGCATTGTATGGGTGTGTAACATTACATTCACTAGTAGGAGTGAGAAAAACATCACGGGGTGGTGTGAATCGGAGGGTCTGAATTAGGATAGGCAGTGAGAGGCAATGTAGGATGGAGAAAAGCACCGCGGGGTGGTCAGCATTGGGAGGTCATGGAACATGCAGTGGCAATGAAGGATAGGTTTCTGAAAAACATCGCGGGGTGGTGAGCATTGTATGGGTGTGTAACATTACATTCACTAGTAGGAGTGAGAAACACATCATGGGGTGGTGCGAATTGTATTGGTGTGAAACATTACATTCACTAGTAGGAGTGAGAAAAACATCACGGGGTGGTGTGATTCGGAGGGTCTGAATTAGGATAGGCAGTGAGTGGCGATGTAGGATGGAGAAAACACCGCGCGGTGGTCAGCATGGGGAGGTCAGGGAACAATCAGTGGCAATGTAGGATAGGTTTTTGAAAAACATCGCGTGGTGGTGCGCATTGTATAGGTGTGTAAAATTACATTCAATAGTAGGAGTGAGAAAAACATCGCGGGGTGGTGCGCATTGTATGGGTGTGTAACATTACATTCTCTAGTAGGAGTGAGAAAAACATCACGGGGTCTTGTGAATCAGAGGGTCTGAATTAGGATAGGCAGTGAGTGGCAATGTAGGAAGGAGAAAAGCACCGTGGGGTTGTCAGCTAGGGGAGGTCAGGGAACATGCAGTGGCATTTTAGGATAGGTTTCTGAAAAACATCGCGGGGTGGTGCGCATTGTATGAGTGTGTAACATTACATTCAATAGTAGGAGTGAGAAAAACATCACGGGGTGGTGCGAATCGGAGGGTCTGAATTAGAATAGGCAGTGAGAGGCAATGTAGCATGGAGAAAAGCAACGCGGGGTGGTCAGCATGGGGAAGTCAGGGAACATGCAGTGGCAATGAAGGATAGGTTTCAGAAAAACATCGGGAGTGGTGCGCATTGTATGTGTGTGTAACATTATATTCACGAGTAGGATTGAGAAAAACATCACGGGGTGATGTGAATCATAGGGTCTGAATTAGGATAGGCAGTGACTGGCAATGTAGGATGGAGAAAAGCACCACGGGGTGGTCAGCAATGAGAGGTCAGGACACATGCAGTGGCAATGTAGGATAGGTATATGAAAAAAATCACGGGATGGTGCGCATTGTATGGGTGTGTAACACTACATTCACTAGTAGGAGTGAGAAAAACATCACGGGGTGGTGTGAATCATAGGGTCTGAATTAGGATAGGCAGTGAGTGGCAATGTAGGATGGAGAAATCACCACGGGGTGGTCAGCATGGGGAGTTCAGGACACATGTAGTGGCAATGTAGGATAGGTTTCTGAAAAACCTCTCGGGGTGGTGCGCTTTGTATTGGTGTGTAACATTACATTCACTAGTAGGAGTGAGAAAAACATCACGGTAGGTGTGAATCGTAGGGTCTGAATTAGGATAGGCAGTGATGGCAATGTAGGATGGAGAAAAGCACCACTGGGTGGTCAGCATGGGGAGGTCAGGAAACATGCAGTGGCAATGTCGGATAGGTTTCTGAAAAACCTCGCGGGGTGGTGCGCATTGTATGGGTGTGTAACACTACATTCAGTAGTAGGAGTGAGAAAAACATCATGGGGTGGTGTGAATCATAGGGTCTGAATGATGATAGGCAGTGAGTGGCAATGTAGGATGGAGAAAAGCACCACGGGGTGGTCAGCATGGGGAGGTCAGGAAACTTTCAGTGGCAATGTAGGATAAGTTTCTGAAAAGCATCGCGGGTGGTGCGAATTGTATTGGTGTGTAACATTTCATTCACTAGTAGAATTGAGAAAAACATCATGGGGTGGTGTGAATCATAGGGACTGAATTAAGATAGGCAGTGAGGGGGAATGTAGGATGGAGAAAAGCACCACGGGGTGGTCAGCATGGGGAGGTCAGGAAACATGCAGTGGCAATGTAGGATAGGTGTCTGAAAAACATCGCAAGTTTGGTGCGCATTGTATGGGTGTGTCACATTACATTCACTACTAGGAGAGAAAAAAATATCACGGGGTGCTGTGAATCATAGGGTCTGAATTAGGATAGGCAGTGAGTGGCAATGTAGGATGGAGAAAAGTACCACGGGGTGGTCAGCATGGGGAGGTCACGACACATGCAGTGGCAATGTGGGATAGGTTTCTGAAAAACGTCGCGGGGTGGTGCTCATTGTATGGGTGTGTAAAATTACATTCACTAGTAGGAGTGAGAAAAACATCACGGGGTGGTGTGAATCATAGGGTCTCAATTAGGATAGGCAGTGAGTGGCAATATAGGATGGAGAAAAGCACCCGGGGTGGTCAGCATGGGGAGGTCAGGACACATGCAGTGGCAATGTAGGATAGGTTTCTGAAAAACATCGCGGGGTGGTGCGCATTGTATGGGTGTGTAACGTTACATTCACTAGTACGAGTTAGAAAAACATCACGGGATGGTGTGAATCATAGGGTCTGAATTAGGATAGGCAGTGAGTGGCAATGTAGGATAGAGAAAAGCACCACGGAGTGGTCAACATGGGGAGGTCAGGACACATGAAGTGGCAATGTAGGATAGGTTTCTGAAAAACCTCGCGGGGTGGTGCGCATTGTATGGCTGTATAACATTACATTAACTAGTAGGATGAGAAAAACATCACGGGGTTGTGTGAATCATAGGGTCTGAATTAGGATAGGCATTGAGTGGCAATGTAGGATGGAGAAACGCACCACGGGGTGGTCAGCATGGGGAGGTCAGGAATCATGCAGTGGCAATGTAGGATATGTTTTTGAAAAACCTCCGGGGTGGTGCGCATTGTATGTGTGTGTAACATTATATTCACGAGTAGGATTGAGAAAAACATCACGGGGTGATGTGAATCATAGGGTCTGAATTAGGATAGGCAGTGACTGGCAATGTAGGATGGAGAAAAGCACCACGGGGTGGTCAGCAAGGAGAGGTCAGGACACATGCAGTGGCAATGTAGGATAGGTTTATGAAAAAAATCACGGGATGGTGCGCATTGTATGGGTGTGTAACACTACATTCACTAGTAGGAGTGAGAAAAACATCACGGGGTGGTGTGAATCATAGGGTCTGAATTAGGATAGGCAGTGAGTGGCAATGTAGGATGGAGAAATCACCACGGGGTGGTCAGCATGGGGAGTTCAGGACACATGTAGTGGCAATGTAGGATAGGTTTCTGAAAAACCTCGCGGGGTGGTGCGCTTTGTATTGGTGTGTAACATTACATTCACTAGTAGGAGTGAGAAAAACATCACAGGGTGGTGTGAATCATAGGTTCGGAATTAGGATAGGCAATGAGTGGCAATGTAGGATGGAGAAAAGCACCATGGGGTGGTCAGCATGGGGAGGTTAGGAAAAATGCAATGGCAATGTAGGATAGGTTTCTGAAAAACATTCCGGGGTGGTGCGCATTGTATGGGTGTGTAACTTTACATTCACTAGTAGGAGTGAGAAAAACATCACGGGGTGGTGTTAATCATAGGTTCTGAATTAGGATAGGCAGTGAGTGACAATGTAGGATGGAGAAAAGCACCACGGGGTCGTCAGCATGGGGAGGTCAGGAAACATGCAGTGGCAATGTAGGATAGGTTTCTGAAAAACCTCGCAGGGTGGTGCGCATTGTATGGGGGTGTAACACTACATTCACTAGCAGGAGTGAGAAAAACATCACAGAGTGGTGTGAATCATAGGGTCTGAATTTGGATAGGCAGTGAGTGGCAATGTTGGATCGAGAAAAGCACCACGGGGTGGTCAGCATGGGGAGGTCAGGAACAAGCAGTGGCAATGTACGATAGGTTTCTGAAAAACCTCGCGGGATGGTGCGCTTTGTATGGGTGTGTAATGTTACGTTCACTACTAAGAGTGAGAAAAACATCACGGGGTGGTGTGAATCATAGGGTCTGAATTAGGATATGCAGTGAGTGGCAATGTAGGATGGAGAAAAGCACCACTGGGTGGTCAGCATGGGGAGGTCAGGACACATGCAGTGGCCATGTAGGATAGGTTTCTGAAAAACATCGCGGGGTGGTGCGCATTGTATGGGGGTGTAACACTACATTCACTAGCAGGAGTGAGAAAAACATCACAGAGTGGTGTGAATCATAGGGTCTGAATTTGGATAGGCAGTGAGTGGCAATGTTGGATCGAGAAAAGCACCACGGGGTGGTCAGCATGGGGAGGTCAGGAACAAGCAGTGGCAATGTACGATAGGTTTCTGAAAAACCTCGCGGGATGGTGCGCTTTGTATGGGTGTGTAATGTTACGTTCACTAGTAGGAGTGAGAAAAACATCACGGGGTGGTGTGAATCATTGGGTCTGAATTTGATACTATAGATTTCTTTTCTTTTTTTTTTTTTTTTTTTTTATCGGTACCAGGGATCGAACTCACAACCACCTGCTTGCAAGGCAGGTGCTTATGGCGCTGAGCTAAATCCCCAGCCCCCAAGGGTCTGAATTTGAATAGGCAGTGAGTGGCAATGTAGGATGGAGAAAAGCACAATGGAGTGGTCAACATGGGGAGATCAGGAAACATGCAGTGGCAATGTAGGATAGGTTTCTGAAAAACATCGCGGGGTGGTGCGTATTGTATGGGTGTGTAACATTACATTCACTAGTAGGAGTGAGAAAAACATCACAGGGTGGTGTGAATCATAGGTTCGGAATTAGGATAGGCAGTGAGTGGCAATGTAGGATGGAGAAAAGCACCTCGGGGTGGTCAGCATGGGGAGGTTAGGAAAAATGCAGTGGCAATGTAGGATAGGTTTCTGAAAAACATTCCGGGGTGGTGCGCATTGTATGGGTGCGTAACATTACATTCAGTAGTAGGAGTGAGAAAAACATCACGGGGTGGTGTGAATCATAGGGTCTGAATTAGGATAGGCAGTGAGTGGCAATGTAAGATGGAGAAAATCACCACTGGGTGGTCAGCATGGGGAGGTCAGGAAACATGCAGTGGCAATGTAGGATAGGTTTCTGAAAAACCTCGCGGGGTGGTGCGCATTGTATGGGTGTATAACACTACATTCACTACTAGGAGTGAGAAAAATATCACGGGGTGGTGTGAATCATAGGGTCTGAATTAGAATAGGCAGTGAGTGGCAATGTAGGATGGAGAAATCACCACGGGGTGGTCAGCATGGGGAGTTCAGGACACATGTAGTGGAAATGTGGGATAGGTTTCTGAAAAACCTCGCGGGGTGGTGCGATTTGCATTGGTGTGTAAGATTACATTCACTAGTAGGAGTGAGAAAAATATCACGGGGTGGTGTGAATCATAGGGTCTGAATTAGGATAGGCAGTGAGTGGCAATGTAGGATGGAGAAACGCACCACGGGGTGGTCAGCATGGGGAGGTCAGGAATCATGCAGTGGCAATGTAGGATAGGTTTTTGAAAAACCTCGCGGGGTGGTGCGCATTGTATGGGTGTGTAACATTACATTCACTAGTAGGAGTGAGAAAAACATCACAGGGTGGTGTGAATCATAGCGTCTGAATTAAGTTAGGCAGTGAGTGGCAATGTAGGATGGAGAAAAGCACCACGGGGTTGTCAGCATGGGAGATCAGGACACATGCGGTGGCAATGTAGGATGGGTTTCTGAAAAATATCGCAGGATGGTGCGCCTTGTATGGGTGTGTAACATTACATTCACTAGTAGGAGTGAGAAAAACATCACGGGGTGGTGTGAATCATAGGGTCTGAATTTGGATAGGCAGTGAGTGGCAATGTTGGATCGAGAAAAGCACCACGGGGTGGTCAGCATGGGGAGGTCAGGAACAAACAGTGGCAATGTACGATAGGTTTCTGAAAAACCTTACGGGATGGTGCGCTTTGTATGGGTGTGTAATGTTACATTCACTAGTAGGAGTGAGAAAAACATCACGGGGTGGTGTGAATCATTGGGTCTGAATTTGATACTGTAGATTTCTATTTTTTTTTTTTTTTATCGGTACCAGGGATCGAACTCACAACCACTTGCTTGCAAGGCAGGTGCTTATGCCGCTGAGCTAAATCCCCAGTCCCCAAGTGTCTGAATTTGAATAGGCAGTGAGTGGTAATGTAGGATGGAGAAAAGCACAATGGAGTGGTAAACATGGGGAGATCAGGAAACATGCAGTGGCAATGTAGGATAGGTTTCTGAAAAACATCGCGGGGTGGTGCGCATTGTATGTGTGTGTAACATTATATTCACGAGTAGGATTGACAAAAACATCACGGGGTGATGTGAATCATAGGGTCTGAATTAGGATAGGCAGTGACTGGCAATGTAGGATGGAGAAAAGCACCACGGGGTGGTCAGCAAGGAGAGGTCAGGACACATGCAGTGGCAATGTAGGATAGGTTTATGAAAAAAATCACGGGATGGTGCGCATTGTATGGGTGTGTAACACTACATTCACTAGTAGGAGTGAGAAAAACATCATGGGGTGGTGTGAATCATAGGGTCTGAATTAGGATAGGCAGTCAGTGGCAATGTAGGATGGAGAAATCACCACGGGGTGGTCAGCATGGGGAGTTCAGGACACATGTAGTGGCAATGTAGGATAGGTTTCTGAAAAACCTCTCGGGGTGGTGCGCTTTGTATTGGTGTGTAACATTACATTCACTAGTAGGAGTGAGAAAAACATCACGGTAGGTGTGAATCGTAGGGTCTGAATTAGGATAGGCAGTGATGGCAATGTAGGATGGAGAAAAGCACCACTGGGTGGTCAGCATGGGGAGGTCAGGAAACATGCAGTGGCAATGTCGGATAGGTTTCTGAAAAACCTCGCGGGGTGGTGCGCATTGTATGGGTGTGTAACACTACATTCAGTAGTAGGAGTGAGAAAAACATCATGGGGTGGTGTGAATCATAGGGTCTGAATGATGATAGGCAGTGAGTGGCAATGTAGGATGGAGAAAAGCACCACGGGGTGGTCAGCATGGGGAGGTCAGGAAACTTTCAGTGGCAATGTAGGATAAGTTTCTGAAAAGCATCGCGGGTGGTGCGAATTGTATTGGTGTGTAACATTTCATTCACTAGTAGAATTGAGAAAAACATCATGGGGTGGTGTGAATCATAGGGACTGAATTAAGATAGGCAGTGAGGGGGAATGTAGGATGGAGAAAAGCACCACGGGGTGGTCAGCATGGGGAGGTCAGGAAACATGCAGTGGCAATGTAGGATAGGTGTCTGAAAAACATCGCAAGTTTGGTGCGCATTGTATGGGTGTGTCACATTACATTCACTAGTAGGAGAGAAAAAAATATCACGGGGTGCTGTGAATCATAGGGTCTGAATTAGGATAGGCAGTGTGTGGCAATGTAGGATGGAGAAAAGCTCCACGGGGTGGTCAGCATGGAGAGGTCAGGACACATGCAGTGGCAATGTAGGATAGGTTTCTGAAAGACATCCCTGGGTTGTGCGCATTGTATGGGTGCATAACATTACATTCACTAGTAGGAGTGAGAAAAAGATCACGGGGTGTTGTGAATCATAGGGTCTGAATTAGGATAGGCAGTGAGTGGCAATGTACGATGGAGAAAATCTCCACTGGGTGGTCAGCATGGGGAGGTCAGGAAACATGCAGTGGCAATGTAGGATAGGTTTCTGAAAAACCTCGAGGGGTGGTGCGCATTGTATGGGTGTGTAACACTACATTCACTACTAAGAGTGAGAAAAACATCACGGGGTGGTGTGAATCATAGGGTCTGAATTAGGATAGGCAGTGAGTGGCAATGTAAGATGGAGAAATCACCACGGGGTGGTCAGCATGGGGAGTTCAGGACACATGTAGTGGCAATGTAGGATAGGTTTCTGAAAAACCTTGCGGGGTGGTGCGCTTTGTATTGGTATGTAACATTACATTCACTAGTAGGAGTGAGAAAAACATCACGGGGTGTTTTGATTCATAGGGTCGGAATTAGGATAGGCAGTGAGTGGCAATGTAGGATGGAGAAATGCACCGCGGGGTGGTCAGCATGGGGAGGTCAGGAAACATGCAGTGGCAATGTAGGATATGTTTCTGAAAAACATCCCGGGGTGGTGCGCATTTTATGGGTGTGTAACTTTACATTCAGTAGTAGGAGTGAGAAAAACATCACGGGGTGGTGTGAATCATAGGTTCTGAATTAGGATAGGCAGTGAGTGGCAATGTAGGATGGAGAAAAGCAACACGGGGTGGTCAGCACGGGGAGGTCAGGAAACATGTAGTGGCAATGTAGGATAGGTTTCTGAAAAACCTCGCAGTGTGGTGCGCGTTGTATGGGTGTGTAACATTACATTCACTAGTAGGAGTGAGAAAAACATCACGGGCTGATGTGAATCATAGGGTCTGAATTAGTCTAGGCAGTGTGTTGCAATGTAGGATGGAGAAAAGCTCCACGGGGTGGTCAGCATGGAGAGGTCAGGACACATTCTGTGGCAATGTAGGATAGGTTTCTGAAAAACATCCCTGGGTGGTGCGCATTGTATGGGTGCGTAACATTACATTCACTAGTAGGAGTGAGAAAAACATCACGGGTTGGTGTGAATCATAGGGTCTGAATTAGGCGAGGCAGAGAGTGGCAATGTAGGATCGAGAAAAGCACCACGGGCTGGTAAGCATGGGGAGGTCAGGAAACATGCAGTGGCAATGTAGGATAGGTTTCTGAAAAACCTCGCGGGGTGGTGCGCATTGTATGGGTGTGTAACATTTCATTCACTAGCAGGAGTGAGAAAAACATCGCGGGGTGGTGTGAATCATAGGGTCTGAATTAGGATAGGCAGTGAGTGGCAATGTAGGATGGAGAAAAGCACCACGGTGTGGTCAGCATGGGGAGTTCAGGAACATGCAGTGGCAATGTAGGATAGGTTTCTGAAAAACATAACGGGGTCGTGAACATTGTATGGGTGTGTAACAGTACATTCACTAGTAGGAGTGAGAAAAACATCACGGGGTGGTGTGAATCAAAGGGTCTGAATTACGTTAGGCAGAGAGTGGCAATGTAGGATGGAGAAAAGCACAATGGGGTCGTAAGCATGGGGAAGTAAGGACACATGCAGTGGCAATGTAGGATATGTTTCTGAAAAACCTCGTGGGGTGGTGCGCATTGTATGAGGGTGTAACATTGCATTCACTAGTAGGAGTGAGAAAAACATCACGGGGTGGTGTGAATCATAGGGTCTGAATTAGGATAGGCAGTGAGTGGCAATGTAGGATGGAGAAATCACCACGGGGTGGTCAGTATGGGGAGTTCAGGACACATGTAGTGGCAATGTAGGATAGGTTTCTGAAAAACCTTGCGGGGTGGTGCACTTTGTATTGGTGTGTAACATTACATTCACTAGTGGGAGTGAGAAAAACATCACAGGGTGGTGTGAATCATAGGTTAAGAATTAGGATAGGCAGTAATTGGCAATGCAGGATGGAGAAAAGCACCGCGGGGTGTTCAGCATGGGGAGGTTAGAAAAAATGCAGTGGCAATGTAGGATAGGTTTCTGAAAAACATCCCGGGGTCGTGCGCATTGTATGGGTGAGTAACTTTACATTCTGTAGTAGGAGTGAGAAAAACATCACAGGGTGGTGTGAATCATAGGGTCTGAATTAGGATAGGCAGTGAGTGGCAATGTAAGATGGAGAAATCACCACGGGGTGGTCAGCATGGGGAGTTCAGGACACATGTAGTGGCAATGTAGGATAGGTTTCTGAAAAACCTCGCGGGGTGGTGCGCTTTGTATTGGTGTGTAACATTACATTCACTAGTAGGAGTGAGAAAAACATCACGGGGTGTTGTGAATCATAGGGTCGGAATTAGGATAGGCAGTGACTGGCAACGTAGGATGGAGTAATGCATCGCGGGGTGGTCAGCATGGGGAGGTCAGCAAACATGCAGTGGCAATGTAGGATAGGTTTCTGAAAAACATCCCGGGGTGGTGCGCATTTTATGGTTGTGTAACTTTACATTCAGTAGTAGGAGTGAGAAAAACATCACGGGGTGGTGTGAATCATAGGTTCTGAATTAGGATAGGCACTGAGTGGCAATGTAGGATGGAGAAAAGCAACACGGGGTGGTCAGCACGGGGAGGTCCGGAAACATGTAGTGGCAATGTAGGATAGGTTTCTGAAAAACCTCGCAGGGTGGTGCGCGTTGTATGGGTGTGTAACATTACATTCACTAGTAGGAGTGACAAAAACATCAAGGGGTGATGTGAATCATAGGGTCTGAATTAGTCTAGGCAGTGTGTTGCAATGTAGGATGGAGAAAAGCTCCACGGGGTTGTCAGCATGGAGAGGTCAGGACACATGCTGTGGCAATGTAGGATAGGTTTCTGAAAAACATCCCTGGGTGGTGCGCATTGTATGGGTGCGTAACATTACATTCACTAGTAGGAGTGAGAAAAACATCACGGGTTGGTGTGAATCTTAGGGTCTGAATTAGGCTAGGCAGAGAGTGGCAATGTAGGATCGAGAAAAGCACCACGGGCTGGTAAGCATGGGGAGGTCAGGAAACATGCAGTGGCAATGTAGGATAGGTTTCTGAAAAACATCGCGGGGTGGTGCGCATTGTATGGGTGTGTAACACTATATTCACTACTAGGAGTGAGAAAAACATCACGGGGTGGTGTCAATCCTAGGGGCTGAATTAGGATAGGCAGTGTGTGGCAATGTAGGTTGGAGAAAAGCACCACGGGGTGGTCAGCATGGGGAGTTCAAGACACATGCAGCGGCAATGTAGGATAGGTTTCTGAAAAACCTCGCGGGGTGGTGCGCATTGTATGGGTGTGTAACATTTCATTCACTAGCAGGAGTGAGAAAAACATCGCGGGGTGGTGTGAATCATAGGGTCTGAATTAGGATAGGCAGTGAGTGGCAATGTAGGATGGAGAAAAGCACCACGGTGTGGTCAGCATGGGGAGTTCAGGAACATGCAGTGGCAATGTAGGATAGGTTTCTGAAAAACATCACGGGGTCGTGAACATTGTATGGGTGTGTAACATTACATTCACTAGTAGGTGTGAGAAAAACATCACGGGGTGGTGTGAATCATAGGGTCTGAATTACGTTAGGCAGAGAGTGACAATGTAGGATGGAGAAAAGCACAATGGGGTGGTAAGCATGGGGAAGTAAGGACACATGCAGTGGCAATGTAGGATATGTTTCTGAAAAACCTCGTGAGGTGGTGCGCATTGTATGAGGGTGTAACATTACATTCACTAGTAGGAGTGAGAAAAACATCACGGGGTGGTGTTAATCATAGGGTCTTAATTAGGATTGGCAGTGATTGGCAATGTAGGATGGAGAAATCACCACGGGGTGGTCAGCATGGGGAGTTCAGGACACATGTAGTGGCAATGTAGGATAGGTTTCTGAAAAACCTTGCGGGGTGGTGCACTTTGTATTGGTGTGTAACATTACATTCACTAGTAGGAGTGAGAAAAACATCACAGGGTGGTGTGAATCATAGGTTAGGAATTAGGATAGGCAGTAATTGGCAATGCAGGATGGAGAAAAGCACCGCGGGGTGGTCAGCATGGGGAGGTTAGGAAAAATGCAGTGGCAATGTAGGATAGGTTTCTGAAAAACATCCCGGGGTGGTGCGCATTGTATGGGTGTGTAACTTTACATTCAGTAGTAGGAGTGAGAAAAACATCACAGGGTGGTGTGAATCATAGGTACTGAATTAGGAAAGGCAGTGAGTGGCAATGTAGGATGGAGAAAAGCACCACGGGGTGGTCAGCATGGGGAGGTCAGGAAACATGCAGTGGCAATGTAGGATAGGTTTCTGAAAAACCTCGCAGGGTGGTGCGCGTTGTATGGGTGTGTAACATTACATTCACTAGTAGGAGTGAGAAAAACATCACGGGGTGATGTGAATCATAGGGTCTGAATTAGTCTAGGCAGTGTGTGGCAATGTAGGATGGAGAAAAGCTCCACGGGGTGGTCAGCATGGTTTGGTCAGCAAACATGCAGTGGCAATGTAGGATAGGTTTCTGAAAAACCTCGCGGGGTGGTGCGTATTGTATGGGTGTGTAACATTACATTCACTAGTAGGAGTGAGAAAAACATCACAGGGTGGTGTGAATCATAGGTTCGGAATTAGGATAGGCAATGAGTGGCAATGTAGGATGGAGAAAAGCACCTCGGGGTGGTCAGCATGGGGAGGTTAGGAAAAATGCAGTGGCAATGTAGGATAGGTTTCTGAAAAACATTCCGGGGTGGTGCGCATTGTATGGGTGCGTAACATTACATTCAGTAGTAGGAGTGAGAAAAACATCACGGGGTGGTGTGAATCATAGGGTCTGAATTAGGATAGGCAGTGAGTGGCAATGTAGGATGGAGAAATCACCACGGGGTGGTCAGCATGGGGAGTTCAGGACACATGTAGTGGAAATATGGGATAGGTTTCTGAAAAACCTCGCGGGGTGGTGCGATTTGCATTGGTGTGTAAGATTACATTCACTAGTAAGAGTGAGAAAAACATCACAGGGTGGTGTGAATCATAGGGTCGGAATTAGGATAGGCACTGAGTGGCAAAGTAGGATGGAGAAAAGCACCGCGGGGTGGTCAGCATGGGGAGGTCAGGAAAAATGCAGTGGCAATGTAGGATAGGTTTCTGAAAAACATCCCGGGGTGGTGCGCATTGTATGGGTGTGTAACTTTACATTCAGTAGTAGGAGTGAGAAAAACATCACGGGGTGTTGTGAATCATAGGTTCTGAATTAGGATAGGCAGTGAGTGGCAATGTAGGATGGAGAAAAGCACCACGGGGTGGTCAGCATGGGGAGGTCAGGAAACATGCAGTGGCAATGTAGGATAGGTTTCTGAAAAACCTCGCAGGGTGGTGCGCGTTGTATGGGTGTGTAACATTACATTCACTAGTAGGAATGAGAAAAACATCACGGGGTTATGTGAATCATAGGGTCTGTATTAGTCTAGGCTGTGTGTGGCAATGTAGGATGGAGAAAAGCTCCACGGGGTGGTCAGCATGGAGAGGGCAGGACACATGCAGCGGCAATGTAGGATAGGATTCTGAAAAACCTCGCGGGGTGGTGCGCATTGTATGGGTGTGTAACATTTCATTCACTAGCAGGAGTGAGAAAAACATCGCGGGGTGGTGTGAATCATAGGGTCTGAATTAGGATAGGCAGTGAGTGGCAATGTAGGATGGAGAAAAGCACCACGGTGTGGTCAGCATGGGGAGTTCAGGAACATGCAGTGGCAATGTAGGATAGGTTTCTGAAAAACATCACGGGGTCGTGAACATTGTATGGGTGTGTAACATTACATTCACTAGTAGGAGTGAGAAAAACATCACGGGGTGGTGTGAATCATACGGTCTGAATTAGGATAGGCAGTGAGTGGCAATGTAGGATGGAGAAATCACCACGGGGTGGTCAGCATGGGGAGTTCAGGACACATGTAGTGGAAATATGGGATAGGTTTCTGAAAAACCTCGCGGGGTGGTGCGCATTCTATGGGTGTGTAACACTACAATCACTACTAGGATTGAGAAAAACATCACGGGGTGGTGTGAATCATAGGTTCGGAATTAGGATAGGCAGTGAGTGGCAATGTAGGATGGAGAAAAGCACAATGGAGTGGTCAACATGGGGAGATCAGGAAACATGCAGTGGCAATGTAGGATAGGTTTCTGAAAAACATCGCGGGGTGGTGCGTATTGTATGGGTGTGTAACATTACATTCACTAGTAGGAGTGAGTAAAACATCACAGGGTGGTGTGAATCATAGGTTCGGAATTAGGATAGGCAGTGAGTGGCAATGTAGGATGGAGAAAAGCACCTCGGTGTGGTCAGCATGGGGAGGTTAGGAAAAATGCAGTGGCAATGTAGGATAGGTTTCTGAAAAACATTCCGGGGTGGTGCGCATTGTATGGGTGCGTAACATTACATTCAGTAGTAGGAGTGAGAAAAACATCACGGGGTGGTGTGAATCATAGGGTCTGAATTAGGATAGGCAGTGAGTGGCAATGTAAGATGGAGAAAATCACCACTGGGTGGTCAGCATGGGGAGGTCAGGAAACATGCAGTGGCAATGTAGGATAGGTTTCTGAAAAACCTCGCGGGGTGGTGCGCATTGTATGGGTGTATAACACTACATTCACTACTAGGAGTGAGAAAAACATCACGGGGTGGTGTGAATCATAGGGTCTGAATTAGGATAGGCAGTGAGTGGCAATGTAGGATGGAGAAATCACCACGCGGTGGTCAGCATGGGGAGTTCAGGACACATGTAGTGGAAATGTGGGATAGGTTTCTGAAAAACCTCGCGGGGTGGTGCGATTTGCATTGGTGTGTAAGATTACATTCACTAGTAAGAGTGAGAAAAACATCACAGGGTGGTGTGAATCATAGGGTCGGAATAAGGATAGGCACTGAGTGGCAAAGTAGGATGGAGAAAAGCACCGCGGGGTGGTCAGCATGGGGAGGTCAGGAAAAATGCAGTGGCAATGTAGGATAGGTTTCTGAAAAACCTCGCAGGGTGGTGCGCGTTGTATGGGTGTGTAACATTACATTCACTAGTAGGAGTGAGAAAAACATCACGGGGTGATGTGAATCATAGGGTCTGAATTAGTCTAGGCAGTGTGTTGCAATGTAGGATGGAGAAAAGCTCCACGGGGTGGTCAGCATGGAGAGGTCAGGACACATTCTGTGGCAATGTAGGATAGGTTTCTGAAAAACATCCCTGGGTGGTGCGCATTGTATGGGTGCGTAACATTACATTCACTAGTAGGAGTGAGAAAAACATCACGGGTTGGTGTGAATCATAGGGTCTGAATTAGGCGAGGCAGAGAGTGGCAATGTAGGATCGAGAAAAGCACCACGGGCTGGTAAGCATGGGGAGGTCAGGAAACATGCAGTGGCAATGTAGGATAGGTTTCTGAAAAACATCGCGGGGTGGTGCGCATTGTATGGGTGTGTAACACTCTATTCACTACTAGGAGTGAGAAAAACATCACGGGGTGGTGTCAATCCTAGGGTCTGAATTAGGATAGGCAGTGTGTGGCAATGTAGGTTGGAGAAAAGCACCACGGGGTGGTCAGCATGGGTAGTTCAGGACACATGCAGCGGCAATGTAGGATAGGTTTCTGAAAAACCTCGCGGGGTGGTGCGCATTGTATGAGGGTGTAACATTGCATTCACTAGTAGGAGTGAGAAAAACATCACGGGGTGGTGTGAATCATAGGGTCTGAATTAGGATAGGCAGTGAGTGGCAATGTAGGATGGAGAAATCACCACGGGGTGGTCAGTATGGGGAGTTCAGGACACATGTAGTGGCAATGTAGGATAGGTTTCTGAAAAACCTTGCGGGGTGGTGCACTTTGTATTGGTGTGTAACATTACATTCACTAGTGGGAGTGAGAAAAACATCACAGGGTGGTGTGAATCATAGGTTAAGAATTAGGATAGGCAGTAATTGGCAATGCAGGATGGAGAAAAGCACCGCGGGGTGGTCAGCATGGGGAGGTTAGGAAAAATGCAGTGGCAATGTAGGATAGGTTTCTGAAAAACATCCCGGGGTGGTGCGCATTGTATGGGTGTGTAACTTTACATTCAGTAGTAGGAGTGAGAAAAACATCACAGGGTGGTGTGAATCATAGGGTCTGAATTAGGATAGGCAGTGAGTGGCAATGTAAGATGGAGAAATCACCACGGGGTGGTCAGCATGGGGAGTTCAGGACACATGTAGTGGCAATGTAGGATAGGTTTCTGAAAAACCTCGCCGGGTGGTGCGCTTTGTATTGGTGTGTAACATTACATTCACTAGTAGGAGTGAGAAAAACATCACGGGGTGTTGTGAATCATAGGGTCGGAATTAGGATAGGCAGTGACTGGCAATGTAGGATGGAGAAATGCACCGCGGGGTGGTCAGCATGCGGAGTTCAGGAAACATGCAGTGGCAATGTAGGATAGGTTTTTGAAAAACATCCCGGGGTGGTGCGCATTTTATGGTTGTGTAACTTTACATTCAGTAGTAGGAGTGAGAAAAACATCACGGGGTGGTGTGAATCATAGGTTCTGAATTAGGATAGGCACTGAGTGGCAATGTAGGATGGAGAAAAGCAACACGGGGTGGTCAGCACGGGGAGGTCCGGAAACATGTAGTGGCAATGTAGGATAGGTTTCTGAAAAACCTCGCAGGGTGGTGCGCGTTGTATGGGTGTGTAACATTACATTCACTAGTAGGAGTGAGAAAAACATCAAGGGGTGATGTGAATCATAGGGTCTGAATTAGTCTAGGCAGTGTGTTGCAATGTAGGATGGAGAAAAGCTCCACGGGGTGGTCAGCATGGAGAGGTCAGGACACATGCTGTGGCAATGTAGGATAGGTTTCTGAAAAACATCCCTGGGTGGTGCACATTGTATGGGTGCGTAACATTACATTCACTAGTAGGAGTGAGAAAAACATCACGGCTTGGTGTGAATCTTAGGGTCTGAATTAGGCTAGGCAGAGAGTGGCAATGTAGGATCGAGAAAAGCACCACGGGCTGGTAAGCATGGGGAGGTCAGGAAACATGCAGTGGCAATGTAGGATAGGTTTCTGAAAAACATCGCGGGGTGGTGCGCATTGTATGGGTGTGTAACACTATATTCACTACTAGGAGTGAGAAAAACATCACGGGGTGGTGTCAATCCTAGGGGCTGAATTAGGATAGGCAGTGTGTGGCAATGTAGGTTGGAGAAAAGCACCACGGGGTGGTCAGCATGGGGAGTTCAGGACACATGCAGCGGCAATGTAGGATAGGTTTCTGAAAAACCTCGCGGGGTGGTGCGCATTGTATGGGTGTGTAACATTTCATTCACTAGCAGGAGTGAGAAAAACATCGCGGGGTGGTGTGAATCATAGGGTCTGAATTAGGATAGGCAGTGAGTGGCAATGTAGGATGGACAAAAGCACCACGGTGTGGTCAGCATGGGGAGTTCAGGAACATGCAGGGGCAATGTAGGATAGGTTTCTGAAAAACATCACGGGGTCGTGAACATTGTATGGGTGTGTAACATTACATTCACTAGTAGGTGTGAGAAAAACATCACGGGGTGGTGTGAATCATAGGGTCTGAATTACGTTAGGCAGAGAGTGGCAATGTAGGATGGAGAAAAGCACAATGGGGTGGTAAGCATGGGGAAGTAAGGACACATGCAGTGGCAATGTAGGATATGTTTCTGAAAAACCTCGTGAGGTGGTGCGCATTGTATGAGGGTGTAACATTACATTCACTAGTAGGAGTGAGAAAAACATCACGGGGTGGTGTGAATCATAGGGTCTTAATTAGGATAGGCAGTGAGTGGCAATGTAGGATGGAGAAATCACCACGGGGTGGTCAGCATGGGGAGTTCAGGACACATGTAGTGGCAATGTAGGATAGGTTTCTGAAAAACCTTGCGGGGTGGTGCACTTTGTATTGGTGTGTAACATTACATTCACTAGTAGGAGTGAGAAAAACATCACAGGGTGGTGTGAATCATAGGTTTGGAATTAGGATAGGCAGTAATTGGCAATGCAGGATGGAGAAAAGCACCACGGGGTGGTCAGCATGGGGAGGTTTGGAAAAATGCAGTGGCAATGTAGGATAGGTTTCTGAAAAACATCCCGGGGTGGTGCGCATTGTATGGGTGTGTAACTTTACATTCAGTAGTAGGAGTGAGAAAAACATCACAGGGTGGTGTGAATCATAGGTTCTGAATTAGGAAAGGCAGTGAGTGGCAATGTAGGATGGAGAAAAGCACCACGGGGTGGTCAGCATGGGGAGGTCAGGAAACATGCAGTGGCAATGTAGGATAGGTTTCTGAAAAACCTCGCAGGGTGGTGCGCGTTGTATGGGTGTGTAACATTACATTCACTAGTAGGAGTGAGAAAAACATCACGGGGTGATGTGAATCATAGGGTCTGAATTAGTCTAGGCAGTGTGTGGCAATGTAGGATGGAGAAAAGCTCCACGGGGTGGTCAGCATGGGGTGGTCAGCAAACATGCAGTGGCAATGTAGGATAGGTTTCTGAAAAACCTCGCGGGGTGGTGCGCATTGTATGGGTGTGTAACACTACAATCACTACTAGGATTGAGAAAAACATCACGGGGTGGTGTGAATCATAGGTTCGGAATTAGGATAGGCAGTGAGTGGCAATGTAGGATGGAGAAAAGCACAATGGAGTGGTCAACATGGGGAGATCAGGAAACATGCAGTGGCAATGTAGGATAGGTTTCTGAAAAACATCGCGGGGTGGTGCGTATTGTATGGGTGCGTAACATTACATTCAGTAGTAGGAGTGAGAAAAACATCACGGTGTGGTGTGAATCATAGGGTCTGAATTAGTATAGGCAGTGAGTGGCAATGTAAGATGGAGAAAATCACCACTGGGTGGTCAGCATGGGGAGGTCAGGAAACATGCAGTGGCAATGTAGGATAGGTTTCTGAAAAACCTCGCGGGGTGGTGCGCATTGTATGGGTGTATAACACTACATTCACTACTAGGAGTGAGAAAAACATCACGGGGTGGTGTGAATCATAGGGTCTGAATTAGGATAGGCAGTGAGTGGCAATGTAGGATGGAGAAATCACCACGGGGTGGTCAGAATGGGGAGTTCAGGACACATGTAGTGGAAATGTGGGATAGGTTTCTGAAAAACCTCGCGTGGTGGTGCGATTTGCATTGGTGTGTAAGATTACATTCACTAGTAAGAGTGAGAAAAACATCACAGAGTGGTGTGAATCATAGGGTCGGAATTAGGATAGGCACTGAGTGGCAAAGTAGGATGGAGAAAAGCACCTCGGGGTGGTCAGCATGGGGAGGTCAGGAAAAATGCAGTGGCAATGTAGGATAGGTTTCTGAAAAACATCCCGGGGTGGTGCGCATTGTATGGGTGTGTAACTTTACATTCAGTAGTAGGAGTGAGAAAAACATCACGGGGTGTTGTGAATCATAGGTTCTGAATTAGGATAGGCAGTGAGTGGCAATGTAGGATGGAGAAAAGCACCACGGGGTGGTCAGCATGGGGAGGTCAGGAAACATGCAGTGGCAATGTAGGATAGGTTTCTGAAAAACCTCGCAGGGTGGTGCGCGTTGTATGGGTGTGTAACATTACATTCACTAGTAGGAGTGAGAAAAACATCACGGGGTTATGTGAATCATAGGGTCTGTATTAGTCTAGGCTGTGTGTGGCAATGTAGGATGGAGAAAAGCTCCACGGGGTGGTCAGCATGGAGAGGGCAGGACACATGCAGTGGCAATGTAGGATAGGTTTCTGAAAAACATCCCTGATTTGTGCGCATTGTATGGGTGCGTAACATTACATTCACTAGTAGGAGTGAGAAAAACATCACGGGGTGGTGTGAATCATAGGGTCTGAATTAGGATAGGCAGTGAGTGGCAATGTACGATGGAGAAAATCAAAACTGGGTGGTCAGCATGGGGAGTTCAGGAAACATGCATTGGCAATGTAGGATAGGTTTCTGAAGAACCTCGCGGGTTGGTGCGCATTGTATGGGTGTGTAACACTAGATTCACTACTAAGAGTGAGATAAACATCACGGGGTGGTGTGAATCATAGGGTCTGAATTAGGATAGGCAGTGAGTGGCAATGTAGGATGGAGAAAATCACCACTGGGTGGTCAGCATGGGGAGGTCAGGAAACATGCAGTGGCAATGTAGGATAGGTTTCTGAAAAACCTCGCGGGATGGTGCGCAATGTATGGGTGTGTAACACTACATTCACTACTAGGAGTGAGAAAAACATCACGGGGTGGTGTGAATCATAGGGTCTGAATTAGGATAGGCAGTGAGTGGCAATGTAGGATGGAGAAATCACCAAGGGGTGGTCAGCATGGGGAGTTCAGGACACATGTAGTGGCAATGTTGGATAGGTTTCTGAAAAACCTCGCGGGGTGGTGCGCTTTGCATTGGTGTGTAAGATTACATTCAGTAGTAGGAGTAAGAAAAACATCACAGGGTGGTGTGAACCATAGGGTCGGAATTAGGATAGGCAGTGAGTGGCAAAGTAGGATGGAGAAAAGCACCGCGGGGTGGTCAGCATGGGGAGGTCAGGAAAAATGCAGTGGCAATGTAGGATAGGTTTCTGAAAAACATCCCGGGGTGGTGCGCATTGTATGGGTGTGTAACTTTACATTCAGTAGTAGGAGTGAGAAAAACATCACGGGGTGTTGTGAATCATAGGTTCTGAATTCGGATAGGCAGGGAGTGTCAATGTAGGTTGGAGAAAAGCACCACGGGGTGGTCAGCATGGGGAGGTCAGGAAACATGCAGTGGCAATGTAGGATAGGTTTCTGAAAAACCTCGCAGGAAGGTGCGCGTTGTATGGGTGTGTAACATTACATTCACTAGTAGGAGTGAGAAAAACATCACGGGGTTATGTGAATCATAGGGTCTGAATTAGTCTAGGCAGTGTGTGGCAATGTAGGATGGAGAAAACCTCCACGGGGTGGTCAGCATGGAGAGGTCAGGACACATGCAGTGGCAATGTAGGATAGGTTTCTGAAAAACATTACTGGGTTGTGCGCATTGTATGGGTGCATAACATTACATTCACTAGTAGGAGTGAGAAAAAGATCACGGGGTGTTGTGAATCATAGGGTCTGAATTAGGATAGGCAGTGAGTGGCAATGTACGATGGAGAAAATCTCCACTGGGTGGTCAGCATGGGGAGGTCAGGAAACATGCAGTGGCAATGTAGGATAGGTTTCTGAAAAACCTCGAGGGGTGGTGCGCATTGAATGGGTGTGTAACACTACATTCACTACTAAGAGTGAGAAAAACATCACGGGGTGGTGTGAATCATAGGGTCTGAATTAGGATAGGCAGTGAGTGGCAATGTAAGATGGAGAAATCACCACGGGGTGGTCAGCATGGGGAGTTCAGGACACATGTAGTGGCAATGTAGGATAGGTTTCTGAAAAACCTTGCGGGGTGGTGCGCTTTTTATTGGTATGTAACATTACATTCACTAGTAGGAGTGAGAAAAACATCACGTGGTGTTTTGAATCATAGGGTCGGAATTAGGATAGGCAGTGAGTGGCAATGTAGGATGGAGAAATGCACCGCGGGGTGGTCAGCATGGGGAGGTCAGGAAACATGCAGTGGCAATGTAGGATAGGTTTCTAAAAAACATCACGGGGTGGTGCGCATTGTATCGGTGTGTGTTACATTACATTCACTAGTAGGAGGGAGAAAAACATCACGGGGTGGTGCGCATTGTATGGGTGTGTGTTACATTACATTCACTAGTAGGAGTGAGAAAAACATCACGGGGTGATGTGAATCATAGGGTCTGAATTAGTCTAGGCAGTGTGTTGCAATGTAGGATGGAGAAAAGCTCCACGGGGTGGTCAGCATGGAGAGGTCAGGACACATTCTGTGGCAATGTAGGATAGGTTTCTGAAAAACATCCCTGGGTGGTGCGCATTGTATGGGTGTGTAACATTACATTCACTAGTAGGAGTGAGAAAAACATCACGGGTTGGTGTGAATCATAGGGTCTGAATTAGGCGAGGCAGAGAGCGGCAATGTAGGATCGAGAAAAGCACCACGGGCTGGTAAGCATGGGGAGGTCAGGAAACATGCAGTGGCAATGTAGGATAGGTTTCTGAAAAACATCGCGGGGTGGTGCGCATTGTATGGGTGTGTAACACTCTATTCACTACTAGGAGTGAGAAAAACATCACGGGGTGGTGTCAATCCTAGGGTCTGAATTAGGATAGGCAGTGTGTGGCAATGTAGGTTGGAGAAAAGCACCACGGGGTGGTCAGCATGGAGAGTTCAGGACACATGCAGCGGCAATGTAGGATAGGTTTCTGAAAAACCTCGCGGGGTGGTGCGCATTGTATGGGTGTGTAACATTTCATTCACTAGCAGGAGTGAGAAAAACATAGCGGGGTGGTGTGAATCATAGGGTCTGAATTAGGATAGGCAGTGAGTGGAAATGTAGGATGGAGAAAAGCACCACGGTGTGGTCAGCATGGGGAGTTCAGGAACATGCAGTGGCAATGTAGGATAGGTTTCTGAAAAACATCACGGGGTCGTGAACATTGTATGGGTGTGCAACAGTACATTCACTAGTAGGAGTGAGAAAAACATTCACGGGGTGGTGTGAATCAAAGGGTCTGAATTACGTTAGGCAGAGAGTGGCAATTTAGGATGGAGAAAAGCACAATGGGGTGGTAAGCATGGGGAAGTAAGGACACATGCAGTGGCAATGTAGGATATGTTTCTGAAAAACCTCGTGGGGTGGTGCGCATTGTATGAGGGTGTAACATTGCATTCACTAGTAGGAGTGAGAAAAACATCACGGGGTGGTGTGAATCATAGGGTCTGAATTAGGATAGGCAGTGAGTGGCAATGTAGGATGGAGAAATCACCACGGGGTGGTAAGTATGGGGAGTTCAGGACACATGTAGTGGCAATATAGGATAGGTTTCTGAAAAACCTTGCGGGGTGGTGCACTTTGTATTGGTGTGTAACATTACATTCACTTGTGGTAGTGAGAAAAACATCACAGGGTGGTGTGAATCATAGGTTAAGAATTAGGATAGGCAGTAATTGGCAATGCAGGATGGAGAAAAGCACCGCGGGGTGGTCAGCATGGGGAGGTTAGGAAAAATGCAGTGGCAATGTAGGATAGGTTTCTGAAAAAAATCCCGGGGTGGTGCGCATTGTATGGGTGTGTAACTTTACATTCAGTAGTAGGAGTGAGAAAAACATCACAGGGTGGTGTGAATCATAGGGTCTGAATTAGGATAGGCAGTGAGTGGCAATGTAAGATGGAGAAATCACCACGGGGTGGTCAGCATGGGGAGTTCAGGACACATGTAGTGGCAATGTAGGATAGGTTTCTGAAAAACCTCGCGGGGTGGTGCGCTTTGTATTGGTGTGTAACATTACATTCACTAGTAGGAGTGAGAAAAACATCACGGGGTGTTGTGAATCATAGGGTCGGAATTAGGATAGGCAGTGACTGGCAATGTAGGATGGAAAAATGCACCGCGGGGTGGTCAGCATGGGGAGGTCAGGAAACATGCAGTGGCAATGTAGGATAGGTTTCTGAAAAACATCCCGGGGTGGTGCGCAATTTATGGTTGTGTAACTTTACATTCAGTAGTAGGAGTGAGAAAAACATCACGGGGTGGTGTGAATCATAGGTTCTGAATTAGGATAGGCACTGAGTGGCAATGTAGGATGGAGAAAAGCAACACGGGGTGGTCAGCACGGGGAGGTCCGGAAACATGTAGTGGCAATGTAGGATAGGTTTCTGAAAAACCTCGCGGGGTGGTGCGATTTGCATTGGTGTGTAAGATTACATTCACTAGTAAGAGTGAGAAAAACATCACAGGGTGGTGTGAATCATAGGGTCGGAATTAGGATAGGCACTGAGTGGCAAAGTAGGATGCAGAAAAGCACCGCGGTGTGGTCAGCATGGGGAGGTCAGGAAAAATGCAGTGGCAATGTAGGATAGGTTTCTGAAAAACATCCCGGGGTGGTGCTCATTGTATGGGTGTGTAACTTTACATTCAGTAGTAGGAGTGAGAAAAACATCACGGGGTGTTGTGAATCATAGGTTCTGAATTAGGATAGGCAGTGAGTTGCAATGTAGGATGGAGAAAAGCACCACGGGGTGGTCAGCATGGGGAGGTCAGGAAACATGCAGTGGCAATGTAGGATAGGTTTCTGAAAAACCTCGCAGGGTGGTGCGCGTTGTATGGGTGTGTAACATTACATTCACTAGTAGGAGTGAGAAAAACATCACGGGGTTATGTGAATCATAGGGTCTGTATTAGTCTAGGCTGAGTGTGGCAATGTAGGATGGAGAAAAGCTCCACGGGGTGGTCAGCATGGAGAGGGCAGGACACATGCAGTGGCAATGTAGGATAGGTTTCTGAAAAACATCCCTGATTTGTGCGCATTGTATGGGTGCGTAACATTACATTCACTAGTAGGAGTGAGAAAAACATCACGGGGTGGTGTGAATCATAGGGTCTGAATTAGGATAGGCAGTGAGTGGCAATGTACAATGGAGAAAATCAAAACTGGGTGGTCAGCATGGGGAGGTCAGGAAACATGCAGTGGCAATGTAGGATAGGTTTCTGAAGAACCTCGCGGGTTGGTGCGCATTGTATGGGTGTGTAACACTACATTCACTACTAAGAGTGAGAAAAACATCACGGGGTGGTGTGAATCATAGGGTCTGAATTAGGATAGGCAGTGAGTGGCAATGTAGGATGGAGAAAATCACCACTGGGTGGTCAGCATGGGGAGGTCAGGAAACATGCAGTGGCAATGTAGGATAGGTTTCTGAAAAACCTCGCGGGATGGTGCGCATTGTATGGGTGTGTAACACTACATTCACTACTAGGAGTGAGAAACACATCACGGGGTGGTGTGAATCATAGGGTCTGAATTAGGATAGGCAGTGAGTGGCAATGTAGGATGGAGAAATCACCAAGGGGTGGTCAGCATGGGGAGTTCAGGACACATGTAGTGGCAATGTGGGATAGGTTTCTGAAAAACCTCACGGGGTGGTGCGCTTTGCATTGGTGTGTAAGATTACATTCAGTAGTAGGAGTAAGAAAAACATCACAGGGTGGTGTGAATCATAGGGTCGGAATTAGGATAGGCAGTGAGGGGCAATGTAGGATGGAGAAAAGCACCACGGGGCGGTCAGCATGGGGAGGTCAGGAAAAATGCAGTGACAATGTAGGATAGATTTCTGAAAAACATCCCGGGGTGGTGCGCATTGTATGGGTGTGTAACTTTACATTCAGTAGTAGGAGTGAGAAAAACATCACGGGGTGTTGTGAATCATAGGTTCTGAATTCGGATAGGCAGGGAGTGTCAATGTAGGTTGGAGAAAAGCACCACGGGGTGGTCAGCATGGGGAGGTCAGGAAACATGCAGTGGCAATGTAGGATAGGTTTCTGAAAAACCTCGCAGGAAGGTGCGCGTTGTATGAATGTGTAACATTACATTCACTAGTAGGAGTGAGAAAAACATCACGGGGTTATGTGAATCATAGGGTCTGAATTAGTCTAGGCAGTGTGTGGCAATGTAGGATGGAGAAAAGCTCCACGGGGTGGTCAGCATGGAGAGGTCAGGACACATGCAGTGTCAATGTAGGATAGGTTTCTGAAAAACATCCCTGGGTTGTGCGCATTGTATGGGTGCATAACATTACATTCACTAGTAGGAGTGAGAAATAGATCACGGGGTTTTGTGAATCATAGGGTCTGAATTAGGATAGGCAGTGAGTGGCAATGTACGATGGAGAAAATCTCCACTGGGTGGTCAGCATGGGGAGGTCAGGAAACATGCAGTGGCAATGTAGGATTGGTTTCTGAAAAACCTCGAGTGGTGGTGCGCATTGTATGGGTGTGTAACACTACATTCACTACTAAGAGTGAGAAAAACATCACGGGGTGGTGTGAATCATAGGGTCTGAATTAGGATAGGCAGTGAGTGGCAATGTAAGATGGAGAAATCACCACGGGGTGGTCAGCATGGGGAGTTCAGGACACATGTAGTGGCAATGTAGGATAGGTTTCTGAAAAACCTCGCGGGGTGGTGCGCTTTGTATTGGTATGTAACATTACATTCACTAGTAGGAGTGAGAAAAACATCACGGGGTGTTGTGAATCATAGGGGCGGAATTAGGATAGGCAGTGAGTGGCAATGTAGGATGGAGAAATAAACACGGGGTGGTCAGCATGGGGAGGTCAGGAAACATGCAGTGGCAATGTAGGATAGGTTTCTGAAAAACATCCCGGGGTGGTGCGCATTGTATGGGTGTGTAACTTTACATTCAGTAGTAGGAGTGAGAAAAACATCACGGTGTGGTGTGAATCATAGGTTCTGAATTAGGATAGGCAGTGAGTGGCATGTAGGATGGAGAAAAGCAACACGGGGTGGTCAGCACGGGGAGGTCAGGAAACATGTAGTGGCAATGTAGGATAGGTTTCTGAAAAACCTCGCAGGGTGGTGCGCGTTGTATGGGTGTGTAACATTACATTCACTAGTAGGAGTGAGAAAAACATCACGGGGTGATGTGAATCATAGGGTCTGAATTACTCTAGGCAGTGTGTGGCAATGTAGGATGGAGAAAAGCTCCACGGGGTGGTCAGCATGGGGTGGTCAGCAAACATGCAATGGCAATGTAGGATAGGTTTCTGAAAAACCTCGCGGGGTGGTGCACATTGTATGGGTGTGTAACACTACAATCACTACTAGGATTGAGAAAAACATCACGGTGTGGTGTGAGTCATAGGTTCGGAATTAGGATATGCAGTGAGTGGCAATGTAGGATGGAGAAAAGCACAGCGTGGGGTCAGCATCGGGAGGTAAGGAAACGTGCAGTGGCAATGTAGGATAGGTTTCTGAAAAACATCCCGGGGTGGTGCGCATTGTATGGGTGTGTAACTTTACATTCACTAGTAGGAGTGAGAAAAACATAATGGGGTGGTGTGAATCATACGGTATGAATAAGTATAGTAAGTGAGTGGCAATGTAGGATGGAGAAAAGCACCACGGTGTGGTAAGCATGGGGAGGTCAGGACACATGCAGTGGCAATGTAGGATAGGGTTCTGAAAAACCTCGCAGGGTGGTGCACATTTTATGGGTGTTTAACATTACATTCACTAGTGGGAGTGAGAAAAACATCACGGGGTGGTGTTAATCATAGGGTCTGAATTAGGATACGCAGTGAGTGGCAACGTAGGATGGAGAAAATCACCACTGGGTGGTCAGCATGGGGAGGTCAGGAAACATGCATTGGCAATGTAGGACAGGTTTCTGAAAAACCTCGCATGGTGGTGCGCATTGTATGGGTGTGTAACACTACATTCACTACTAGGAGTGAGAAAAACATCACGGGGTGGTGTGAATCATAGGGTCTGAATTAGGACAGGCAGTGTGTGGAAATGTAGGATGGAGAAAAGCACCAGGGGGTGGTCAGCATGGGGAGTTCAGGACACAGGCAGCGGCAATGTAGGATAGTTTTCTGAAAAACCTCGCAGCGTGGTGCGCATTGTATGGGTGTGTAACATTACATTCACTAGTAGGAGTGAGGAAAACATCACGGGCTGCTGTGAATCATAGGGTCTGATTTAGGATAGGCAGTGAGTGGCAAAGTACGATGGAGAAAACCACCACGGGTTGGTCAGCATGGGGAGGTCAGGAAACATGCAGTGGCAATGTAGGATAGGTTTCTGAAAAACATCGCGGAGTGGTGCGCATTGTATGGGTGTGTAACTTTACATTCAGTAGTAGGAGTGAGAAAAACATCACGGGGTGGTGAGAATCATAAGGTCTGAATTAGGATAGGCAGTGAGTGGCAATGTAGGATGGAGAAAAGCACCACGGGGTGGTCAGCATGGGGAGGTCAGGAAACATGCAGTGGCAATGTAGGATAGGTTTCTGAAAAACCTCGCGTGGTGGTGCTCATTGTATGGGTGTGTAACATTTCATTCACTAGTAGGAGTGAGAAAAACATCACGGGGTGCTGTGAATCATACAGTCTGAATTAGGATAGGCAGTGAGTGGCAATGTAGGATGGAGAAATCACCAAGGGGTGGTCAGCATGGGGAGTTCAGGACACATGCAGCGGCAATTTAGGATAGGTTTCTGAAAAACCTCGCGGGGTGGTGCTCATTGTATGGGTGTGTAACATTTCATTCACTAGTAGGAGTGAGAAAAACATCACGGGGTGGTGTGAATCATACGGTCAGAATTAGGATAGGCAGTGAGTGGCAATGTAGGATGGAGAAAAGCACCACGGGGTGGTCAGCATGGGGAGGTCAGGATACATGCAGTGGCAATGTAGGATAGGTTTCTGAAAAACATTACGGGTGGTGCACATTGTATGGGTGTGTAACATTACATTCACTAGTAGGAGTTAGAAAAACATCACGGGGTGGTGTAAATCATAGGGTCTGAATTAGGATAGGCAGGGAGTGGCAATGTACTATGGAGAAAAGCACCACGGCGTGGTCAGCATCGGGAGGTCAGGACACATGCAGTGGCAAAGTAGGATAGGTTAATGAAAATAATCGCGGGGTGGTGCGCATTGTATGGGTTCGTAATATTACCTTAACTAGTAGGAGTGAGAAAAACATCACGGGGTGGTGTGAATCATAGGGTCTGAATTAGGCTAGGCAGAGAGCGGCAATGCAGGATGGAGAAAAGCACCACGGGGTGGTAAGCATGGGGAGGTCAGGACATATGCAGTGGCAATGTAGGATAGGTTTCTGAAAAACCTCGCGGGGTGGTGCTCATTGTATGGGTGTGTAACATTTCATTCACTAGTAGGAGTGAGAAAAACATCACGGGGTGGTGTGAATCATACGGTCAGAATTAGGATAGGCAGTGAGTGGCAATGTAGGATGGAGAAAAGCACCACGGGGTGGTCAGCATGGGGAGGTCAGGATACATGCAGTGGCAATGTAGGATAGGTTTCTGAAAAACATTACGGGTGGTGCACATTGTATGGGTGTGTAACATTACATTCACTAGTAGGAGTTAGAAAAACATCACGGGGTGGTGTAAATCATAGGGTCTGAATTAGGATAGGCAGGGAGTGGCAATGTACTATGGAGAAAAGCACCACGGCGTGGTCAGCATCGGGAGGTCAGGACACATGCAGTGGCAAAGTAGGATAGGTTAATGAAAATAATCGCGGGGTGGTGCGCATTGTATGGGTTCGTAATATTACCTTAACTAGTAGGAGTGAGAAAAACATCACGGGGTGGTGTGAATCATAGGGTCTGAATTAGGCTAGGCAGAGAGCGGCAATGCAGGATGGAGAAAAGCACCACGGGGTGGTAAGCATGGGGAGGTCAGGACATATGCAGTGGCAATGTAGGATAGGTTTCTGAAAAACCTCGCAGGGTGGTGCGCATTGTATGGGTGTTTAACATTACATTCACTAGTGGGAGTGAGAAAAACATCACGGGGTGGTGTGAATCATAGGGTCTCAATTAGGATACGCAGTGAGTGGCAACGTAGGATGGAGAAAATCACCACTGGGTGGTCAGCATGGGGAGGGCAGGAAACATGCACTGGCAATGTAGGATACGTTTCTGAAAAACCTCGCGGGGTGGTGCGCATTGTATGGGTGTGTAACATTTCATTCACTAGTAGGAGTGAGAAAAACATCACGGGGTGGTGTGAATCATACGGTCTGAATTAGGATAGGCAGTGAGTGGCAATGTAGGATGGAGAAAAGCACCACGGGGTGGTCAGCATGGGGAGGTCAGGAAACATGCAGTGGCAATGTAGGATAGGTTTCTGAAAAACATCGCGGGGTGGTGCGCTTTGTATGGGGGTGTAACATTACATTCACCAACAGGAGTGAGAAAAACATCACAGGGTGGTGTGAATCATAGGGTCTGAATTAGGATAGGCAGTGAGTGTCAATGTAGGATGGAGAAAAGCACCACGGGGTGGTCAGCATGCGGAGCTCAGGATACATGCAGTGGCAATGTAGGATAGGTTTCTGAAAAACATCACGGGTGGTGCACATTGTATGGGTGTGTAACATTACATTCACTAGTAGGAGTTAGAAAAACATCACGGGGTGGTGTAAATCATAGGGTCTGAATTAGGATAGGCAGGGAGTGGCAATGTATTATGGAGAAAAGCACCACGGCGTGGTCAGCATCGGGAGGTCAGGACACATGCAGTGGCAATGTAGGATAGGTTAATGAAAATAATCGCGGGGTGGTGCGCATTGTATGGGTTCGTAATATTACCTTAACTAGTAGGAGTGAGAAAAACATCACGGGGTGGTGTGAATCATAGGGTCTGAATTAGGCTAGGCAGAGAGCGGCAATGCAGGATGGAGAAAAGCACCACGGGGTGGTAAGCATGGGGAGGTCAGGACACATGCAGTGGCAATGTAGGATAGGTTTCTGAAAAACCTCGCAGGGTGGTGCGCATTGTATGGGTGTTTAACATTACATTCACTAGTGGGAGTGAGAAAAACATCACGGGGTGGTGTGAATCATAGGGTCTCAATTAGGATACGCAGTGAGTGGCAACGTAGGATGGAGAAAATCACCACTGGGTGGTCAGCATGGGAGGTCAGGAAACATGCACTGGCAATGTAGGATAGGTTTCTGAAAAACCTCGCGGGGTGGTGCGCATTGTATGGGTGTGTAACACTACATTCACTACTAGTAGTGAGAAAAACATCACGGGGTGGTGTGAATCATAGGGTCTGAATTAGGACAGGCAGTGTGTGGCAATGTAGGATGGAGAAAAGCACCAGGGGGTGGTCAGCATGGGGAGTTCAGGACACACGCAGCGGCAATGTAGGATAGGTTTCTGAAAAACCTCGCGGGGTGTTGCGCATTGTATGGGTGTGTAACATTACATTCACTAGTAGGAGTGAGGAAAGCATCACGGGGTGCTGTGAATCATAGGGTCTGAATTAGGATAGGCAGTGAATGGCAATGTACGATGGAGAAAAGCACCACGGGTTGGTCAGCATGGGGAGGTCAGGAAACATGCAGTGGCAATGTAGGATAGGTTTCTGAAAAACCTCGCGGGGTGGTGCTCATTGTATGGGTGTGTAACATTTCATTCACTAGTAGGAGTGAGAAAAACATCACGGGGTGGTGTGAATCATACGGTCTGAATTAGGATAGGCAGTGAGTGGCAATGTAGGATGGAGAAAAGCACCACGGGGTGGTCAGCATGGCGAGGTCAGGAAACATGCATTGGCAATGTAGGATAGGTTTCTGAAAAACATCGCGGGGTGGGGCGCTTTGTATGGGGGTGTAACATTACATTCACCAACAGGAGTGAGAAAAACATCACAGGGTGGTGTGAATCATAGGGTCTGAATTAGGATAGGCAGTGAGTGGCAATGTAGGATGGAGAAAAGCACCACGGGGTGGTCAGCATGCGGAGCTCAGGATACATGCAGTGGCAATGTAGGATAGGTTTCTGAAAAACATCATGGGTGGTGCACATTGTATGGGTGTGTAACATTACATTCACTAGTAGGAGTTAGAAAAACATCACGGGGTGGTGTAAATCATAGGGTCTGAATTAGGATAGGCAGGGAGTGGCAATGTATTATGGAGAAAAGCACCACGGCGTGGTCAGCATCGGGAGGTCAGGACACATGCAGTGGCAATGTAGGATAGGTTAATGAAAATAATCGCGGGGTGGTGCGCATTGTATGGGTTCGTAATATTACCTTAACTAGTAGGAGTGAGAAAAACATCACGGGGTGGTGTGAATCATAGGGTCTGAATTAGGCTAGGCAGAGAGCGGCAATGCAGGATGGAGAAAAGCACCACGGGTTGGTCAGCATGGGGAGGTCAGGAAACATGCAGTGGCAATGTAGGATAGGTTTCTGAAAAACCTCGCGGGGTGGTGCGCATTGTATGGGTGTGAAACTTTACATTCAGTAGTAGGAGTGAGAAAAACATCACGGGGTGGTGTGAATCATAGGGTCTGAATTAGGATAGGCAGTGAGTGGCAATGTAGGATGGTGACAAGCACCACGGGGTGGTCAGCATGGGGAGGTCAGGAAACATGCAGTGGCAATGTAGGATAGGTTTCTGAAAAACCTCGGAGGGTGTTGCGCATTGTATGGGTGTGTAACATTACATTCACTAGTACGAGTGACAAAAACATCACGGGGTGGTGTGAATCATAGTGTCTGTATTAGGATAGGCAGTGAGTGGCAATGTATAATGGAGAAAAGCACCACGGTGTTGTCAGCATGGGGAGGTCAGGAAACATGCAATGGCAATGTAGGATAGGTTTCTGAAAAACATCACGGGGTGGTGCGCATTTTATGGGTGTGTATCATTACATTCACTACCGAGATTGAGAAAAACATCACGGGGTGGTGTGAATCATACGGTCTGAATTAGGATAGGCAGTGAGTGGCAATGTAGGATGGAAAAAGCACCACGGGGTGGTCAGCATGGGGAGGTCAGGAAACATGCAGTGGCAATGTAGGATAGGTTTCTGAAAAACATCGAGCGGTGGTGCGCATTTTATGTGGGTGTAACATTACATTCACTAGCAGGAGTGAGAAAAACATCACAGGGTTGTGTGAATCATAGGGTCTGAATTAGGATAGGCAGTGAGTGGCAATGTATGATGGAGAAAAGCACCACGGGGTGGTCAGCATGGGGAAGTCAGGAAACATGCAGTGGCAATGTAGGATAGGTTTCTGAAAAATTTCGCGGGGTCGTGAGCATTGTATGGGTGTGTAACATTACATTCACTAGTAGGAGTGAGAAAAACATCACGGGGTTTTTTGCATCATAGGGTCTGAATTATGATATGCAATGAGTGGCAATGTAGGATGGAGAAAAGCACCACGGGGTGGTCAGCATGCGGAGCTCAGGAAACATGCAGTGGCCATGTAGGATAGGTTTCTGAAAAACGTCACGTGTGGTGCACATTGTATGGGTGTGTAACAGTACATTCACAAGTAGGAGTTAGAAAAACATCACGGGGTGGTGTAAATCATAGGGTCTGAATTAGGATATTCAGGGAGTGGCAATGTAGGATGGAGAAAAGCACCACGGCCTGGTCTGCATGGGGAGGTCAGGACACATGCAGTGGCAATGTAGGATAGGTTTCTGAAAAACATCTCTCGGTGGTGCGCATTGTATGGGTGTGTAACATTACATTCAGTAGTAGGAGTGAGAAAAACATCACGGGGTGGTGTGAATCATAGGGTCTGAATTAGGATAGGCAGTGAGTGGGAATGTACGATGGAGAAAAGAACCACGGGTTGGTCAGCATGGGGAGGTCAGGAAAAATGCAGTGGCAATGTAGGATAGGTTTCTGAAAACATCGCGGGGTGGTGCGCATTGTATAGGTGTGTAACATTACATTCAGTAGTAGGAGTGAGAAAAACATCACGGGGTGGTGTGAATCATAGGGTCTGAATTAGGATAGGCATTGAGTGGCAATGTAGGTTGCAGAAAAGCACCACGGGTTGGTCAGCATGGGGAGGGCAGGGAAAATACAGTGGCAATGTAGGATAGGTTTCTGAAAAACATCGCGGGGTGGTGCGCATTGTATGGGTGTGTAACTTTACATTCAGTAGTAGGAGTGAGAAAAACATCACGGGGTGTTGTGAATCATAGGGTCTGAATTAGGATAGGCAGTGAGTGGCAATGTAGGATGGAGAAAAGCACCACGGGGTGGTCAGCATGGGGAGGTCAGGAAACATGCAGTGGCAATGTAGGATAGGTTTCTGAAAAACCTCGCAGGGTGGTGCGCGTTGTATGGGTGTGTAACATTACTTTCACTAGTAGGAGTGAGAAAAACATCACGGGGTGGTGTGAATCATAGGATCTGAATTAGGATAGGTAGTGAGTGGCAATGTAAAATGGAGAAAAGCACCATGGGTTTGTCAGCATGGGGAGGTCAGGAAACATGCAATGGCAATGTAGGATAGGTTTTTATAAAACATCACGGGGTGGTGTGCATTGTATGGGTGTGTAACATTACATTCACTAGTAGGAGTGAGAAAAACAAAACGGGGTGGTGTGAATCATAGGGTCTGAATTAGGATAGGCAGTGAGTGGCAATGTAGGATGGAGAAATCACCACGGGGTGGTCACCATGGTGAGTTCAGGACACATGCAGTGGCAATGTAGGATAGGTTTCTGAAAAACCTCGCGGGGTGGTGCTCATTGTATGGGTGTGTAACATTTCATTCACTAGTAGGAGTGAGAAAAACATCACGGGGTGGTGTGAATCATACGGTCTGAATTAGGATAGGAAGTGAGTGGCAATGTAGGATGGAGAAAAGAACCACGGGGTGGTCAGCATGGTGAGTTCAGGACACATGCAGTGGCAATGTAGGATAGGTTTCTGAAAAACCTCGCGGGGTGGTGCTCATTGTATGGGTGTGTAACATTTCATTCACTAGTAGGAGTGAGAAAAACATCACGGGTGGTGTGAATCATACGGTCTGAATTAGGATAGGAAGTGAGTGGCAATGTAGGATGGAGAAAAGAACCACGGGGTGGTCAGCATGGGGAAGTCAGGAAACATGCATTGGCAATGTAGGATAGGTTTCTGAAAAACATTGCGGGGTGGTGCACATTGTATGGGGATGTAACATTGCATTCACTAGCAGGAGTGAGAAAAACATCACAGGGTGGTGTGAATCATAGGGTCTGAATTAGGATAGGCAGTGAGTGGCAATGTAGGATGGAGAAAAGCACCGCGGGGTGGTCAGCATGGGGAGGTCAGGAAATACGCAGTGGCAATGTAGGATAGGTTTCTGAAAAACCTCGCGGGGTCGTGAGCATTGTATGGGTGTGTAACATTACATTCTCTCGTAGGAGTGAGAAAAACATCACGGGGTTTTTTGCATCATAGGTTCTGAATTATCATATGCAATGAGTGGCAATGTAGGATGGAGAAAAGCACCACGGGGTGGTCAGCATGCGGAGCTCAGGAAACATGCAGTGGCCATGTAGGATAGGTTTCTGAAAAACGTCACGTGTGGTGCACATTGTATGGGTGTGTAACAGTACATTCACAAGTAGGAGTTAGAAAAACATCACGGGGTGGTGTAAATCATAGGGTCTGAATTAGGATATTCAGGGAGTGGCAATGTAGGATGGAGAAAAGCACCACGGCCTGGTCTGCATGGGGAGGTCAGGACACATGCAGTGGCAATGTAGGATAGGTTTCTGAAAAACATCTCTCGGTGGTGCGCATTGTATGGGTGTGTAACATTACATTCAGTAGTAGGAGTGAGAAAAACATCACGGGGTGGTGTGAATCATAGGGTCTGAATTAGGATAGGCAGTGAGTGGGAATGTACGATGGAGAAAAGAACCACGGGTTGGTCAGCATGGGGAGGTCAGGAAAAATGCAGTGGCAATGTAGGATAGGTTTCTGAAAACATCGCGGGGTGGTGCGCATTGTATAGGTGTGTAACATTACATTCAGTAGTAGGAGTGAGAAAAACATCACGGGGTGGTGTGAATCATAGGGTCTGAATTAGGATAGGCATTGAGTGGCAATGTAGGTTGCAGAAAAGCACCACGGGTTGGTCAGCATGGGGAGGGCAGGGAAAATACAGTGGCAATGTAGGATAGGTTTCTGAAAAACATCGCGGGGTGGTGCGCATTGTATGGGTGTGTAACTTTACATTCAGTAGTAGGAGTGAGAAAAACATCACGGGGTGTTGTGAATCATAGGGTCTGAATTAGGATAGGCAGTGAGTGGCAATGTAGGATGGAGAAAAGCACCACGGGGTGGTCAGCATGGGGAGGTCAGGAAACATGCAGTGGCAATGTAGGATAGGTTTCTGAAAAACCTCGCAGGGTGGTGCGCGTTGTATGGGTGTGTAACATTACTTTCACTAGTAGGAGTGAGAAAAACATCACGGGGTGGTGTGAATCATAGGATCTGAATTAGGATAGGTAGTGAGTGGCAATGTAAAATGGAGAAAAGCACCATGGGTTTGTCAGCATGGGGAGGTCAGGAAACATGCAATGGCAATGTAGGATAGGTTTTTATAAAACATCACGGGGTGGTGTGCATTGTATGGGTGTGTAACATTACATTCACTAGTAGGAGTGAGAAAAACAAAACGGGGTGGTGTGAATCATAGGGTCTGAATTAGGATAGGCAGTGAGTGGCAATGTAGGATGGAGAAATCACCACGGGGTGGTCACCATGGTGAGTTCAGGACACATGCAGTGGCAATGTAGGATAGGTTTCTGAAAAACCTCGCGGGGTGGTGCTCATTGTATGGGTGTGTAACATTTCATTCACTAGTAGGAGTGAGAAAAACATCACGGGGTGGTGTGAATCATACGGTCTGAATTAGGATAGGAAGTGAGTGGCAATGTAGGATGGAGAAAAGAACCACGGGGTGGTCAGCATGGTGAGTTCAGGACACATGCAGTGGCAATGTAGGATAGGTTTCTGAAAAACCTCGCGGGGTGGTGCTCATTGTATGGGTGTGTAACATTTCATTCACTAGTAGGAGTGAGAAAAACATCACGGGTGGTGTGAATCATACGGTCTGAATTAGGATAGGAAGTGAGTGGCAATGTAGGATGGAGAAAAGAACCACGGGGTGGTCAGCATGGGGAAGTCAGGAAACATGCATTGGCAATGTAGGATAGGTTTCTGAAAAACATTGCGGGGTGGTGCACATTGTATGGGGATGTAACATTGCATTCACTAGCAGGAGTGAGAAAAACATCACAGGGTGGTGTGAATCATAGGGTCTGAATTAGGATAGGCAGTGAGTGGCAATGTAGGATGGAGAAAAGCACCGCGGGGTGGTCAGCATGGGGAGGTCAGGAAATACGCAGTGGCAATGTAGGATAGGTTTCTGAAAAACCTCGCGGGGTCGTGAGCATTGTATGGGTGTGTAACATTACATTCTCTCGTAGGAGTGAGAAAAACATCACGGGGTTTTTTGCATCATAGGTTCTGAATTATCATATGCAATGAGTGGCAATGTAGGATGGAGAAAAGCACCACGGGGTGGTCAGCATGCGGAGCTCAGGATACATGCAGTTGCAATGTAGGATAGGTTTCTGAAAAACATCACGGGTGGTGCACATTGTATGGGTGTGTAACATTTCATTCAGTACTAGGGGTGAGAAAAACATCACGGGGTGGTGAGAATCATAGGTTCTGAATTAGGATAGGCAGTGAGTGGCAATGTAGGATGGAGAAAAGCACCACGGGGTGGTCAGCATGGGGAGGTCAGGAAACATGCAGTGGCAATGTAGGATAGGTTTCTGAAAAACCTCGCGGGGTGGTGCGCATTGTATGGGTGTGTAACACTACATTCACTACTAGGAGTGAGAAAAACATCACGGGGTGGTGTGAATCATAAGGTCTGAATTAGGACAGGCAGTGTGTGGCAATGTAGGATGGAGAAAAGCACCAGGGGGTGGTCAGCATGTGGAGTTCAGGACACACGCAACGGCAATGTAGGGTAGGTTTCTGAAAAACCTCGCGGGGTGGTGCGCATTGTATGGGTGTGTAACATTACATTCACTAGTAGGAGTGAGGAAAACATCACGGGGTGCTGTGAATCATAGGGTCTGAATTACGATAGGCAGTGAGTGGCAATGTACGATGGAGAAAAGAACCACTGGTTGGTCAGCATGGGGAGGTCAGGAAAAATGCAGTGGCAATGTAGGATAGGTTTCTGAAAAACATCGCGGGGTGGTGCGCATTGTATGGGTGTGTAACTTTACATTCAGTAGTAGGAGTCAGAAAAACATCACGGGGTGGTGAGAATCGTAGGGTCTGAATTAGGATAGGCAGTGAGTGGCAATTTAGGATAGAGAAAAGCACCATGGGGTGGTCAGCATGGGGAGGTCAGGAAACATGCAGTGGCAATGTATGATAGGTTTCTGAAAAACCTCGCAGGGTGTTTTGCATTGTATGGGTGTGTAACATTACTTTCACTAGTACGAGTGAGAAAAACATCACAGGGTGGTGTGAATCATAGTGTCTGTATTAGGATAGGCAGTGAGTGGCAATGTAAAATGGAGAAAAGCACCACGGTGTTGTCAGCATGGGGAGGTCAGGAAACATGCAATGGCAATGTAGGATAGGTTTCTGAAAAACATCATGGGGTGGTGTGCATTGTATGGGTGTGTATCATTACATTCACTACTGGGAGTGAGAAAAACATCACTCGGTAGTGTGAATCATACGGTCTGAATTAGGATAGGCAGTGAGTGGCAATGTAGGATGGAGAAAAGCATCACGGGATGCTCAGCATGGGGAGGTCAGTAAACATGCAGTGGCAATGTAGGATAGGTTTCTGAAAACATCGCGGGGTGGTGCGCATTGTATGGGTGTGTAACAAAACATTCACTAGCAGGAGTGAGAAAAACATCACAGGGTGGTGTGAATCATAGTGTCTGAATTAGGATAGGCAGTTAGTGGCAATGTAGGATGGAGAAAATCACCACTGGGTGGTCAGCATGGGGAGGTCAGGAAACATGCATTGGCAATGTAGGATAGGTTTCTGAAAGACCTCGCGGGGTGGTGCGCATTGTATGGGTGTGTAACACTACATTCACTACAAGGAGTGAAAAAAACATCACGGGGTGGTGTGAATCATATTGTCTGAATTAGGATAGGCAGTTAGTGGCAATGTAGGATGGAGAAATCACCACGGGGTTGTCAGCATGGGGAGTTCAGGACACATGCAGTGGCAATGTAGGATAGGTTTCTGAAAAACCACGCGTGGTGGTGCGCATTGTATGGCTGTGTAACAGTTCATTCACTAGTAGGAGTGAGAAAAACCTCACGGGGTGGTGTGAATCTTAGGGTCTGAATTAGGATAGGCAGTGAGTGGCAATGTAGGATGGAGAAAAGCACCACGGGGTGGTCAGCATGGGGAAGTCAGGATACATGCAGTGGCAATGTAGGATAGGTTTCTGAAAAACCTCGCAGGGGGGTGCGCGTTGTATTGGTGTGTAACAGTACATTCACTAGTAGGAGTGAGAAAAACATCACGGGGTGGTGTGAATCATAGTGTCTGAATTAGAATAGCCAGTGAGTGGCAATGTAGGATGGAGAAAAGCACCACGGGGTGGTCAGCATGGGGAGGTAAGGAAACATGCAATGGCAATGTAGGATAGGTTTCTGAAAAACATCACAGGGTGGTGCGCATTTTATGGGTGTGTATCATTACATTCACTACCGAGAGTGATAAAAACATCACTGGTTGGTGTGAATCATACGGTCTGAATTAGGATAGGCAGTGAGTGGCAATGTAGGATGGAGAAAAGCACCACGGGGTGGTCAGCATGGGGACGTCAGGAAACATGCAGTGGCAATGTAGGATAGGTTTCTGTAAAACATCGAGGGGTGGTGCGCATTGCATGGGGTTGTAACATTACATTCACTAGCAGGAGTGAGAAAAACATAACAGGGTGGTGTGAATCATAGGGTCTGAATTAGGATAGGCAGTGAGTGGCAATGTAGGATGGAGAAAAGCACCACAGGGTGGTCAGCATGGGGAGGTCAGGAAACATGCAGTGGCAATGTAGGATAGGTTTCTAAAAAACCTCGCGGGGTCGTGAGCATTGTATGGGTGTGTAACATTACATTCACTAGTAGGAGTGAGAAAAACATCACGGGGTTTTTTGCATCATAGGGTCTGAATTATGATATGCAATGAGTGTCAATGTAGGATGGAGAAAAGCACCACGGGCTGGTCAGCATGCGGAGCTCAGGAAACATGCAGTGGCAAAGTAGGATAGGTTTCTGAAAAACATCACGGGTTGGTGCACATTGTATGGGTGTGTAACAGTACATTCACTAGTAGGAGTTAGAAAAACATCACGGGGTGGTGTGAATCATAGGGTCTGAATTAGGATAGGAGTGAGTGGCAATGTAGGATGCAGAAAAGCACCACGGGTTGGTCAGCATGGGGATTTCAGGGAAAATGCAGTGGCAATGTAGGATAGGTTTCTGAAAAACCTCGCGGGGTGGTGCGCATTGTATGGGTGTGTAACTTTACATTCAGTAGTAGGAGTGAGAAAAACATCACGGGGTGTTGTGAATCATAGGGTCTGAATTAGGATAGGCAGTGAGTGGCAATGTAGGATGGAGAAAAGCACCACGGTGTTGTCAGCATGGGTAGGTCAGGAAACATGCAGTGGCAATGTAGGATAGGTTTCTGAAAAACATCATGGGGTGGTGTGCATTGTATGGGTGTGTATCATTACATTCACTACTGGGAGTGAGAAAAACATCACTCGGTAGTGTGAATCATACGGTCTGAATTAGGATAGGCAGTGAGTGGCAATGTAGGATGGAGAAAAGCACCACGGGATGTTCAGCATGGGGAGGTCAGTAAACATGCAGTGGCAATGTAGGATAGGTTTCTGAAAACATCGCGGAGTGGTGCGCATTGTATGGGTGTGTAACAAAACATTCACTAGCAGGAGTGAGAAAAACATCACAGGGTGGTGTGAATCATAGTGTCTGAATTAGGATAGGCAGTGAGTGGCAATGTAGGATGGAGAAAATCACCACTGGGTGGTCAGCATGGAGAGGTCAAGAAACATGCATTGGCAATGTAGGATAGGTATCTGAAAGACCTCGCGGGGTGGTGCGCATTGTATGGGTGTGTAACACTACATTCACTACAAGGAGTGAAAAAAACATCACGGGGTGGTGTGAATCATATTGTCTGAATTAGGATAGGCAGTGAGTGGCAATGTAGGATGGAGAAATCACCACGGGGTTGTCAGTATGGGGAGTTCAGGACACATGCAGTGGCAATGTAGGATAGGTTTCTGAAAAACCTCGCAGGGGGGTGCGCGTTGTATTGGTGTGTAACATTACATTCACTAGTAGGAGTGAGAAAAACATCACGGGGTGGTGTGAATCATAGGGTCTGAATTAGGATAGGCAGTTAGTGGCAATGAAGGATGGAGAAAATCACCACTCGGTGGTCAGCATGGGGAGGTCAGGATACATGCAGTGGCAATGTAGGATAGGTTTATGAAAAACCTCGCAGGGGGGTGCGCGTTGTATTGGTGTGTAACATTACATTCACTAGTAGGAGTGAGAAAAGCATCACGGGGTGGTGTGAATCATAGGGTCTGAATTAGGATAGCCAGTGAGTGGCAATGTAGGATGGAGAAAAGCACCACGGGGTTGTCAGCATGGGGAGGTCAGGAAACATGCAATGGCAATGTAGGATAGGTTTCTGAAAAACATCACGGAGTGGTGCGCATTTTATGGGTGTGTATCATTTCATTCACTACCTAGAGTGAGAAAAACATCACTGGGTGGTGTGAATCATAAGGTCTGAATTAGGATATTCAGGGAGTGGCAATGTAGGATGGAGAAAAGCACCACGGGGTGGTCAGCATGGGGACGTCAGGAAACATGCAGTGGCAATGTAGGATAGGTTTCTGAAAAACATCGAGGGGTGGTGTGCATTGCATGGGGGTGTAACACTACATTCATTACAAGGACTATGAAATACATCACGGGGTGTTGTGAATCATAGGGTCTGAATTAGGATAGGCAGTGTGTGGCAAGGTAGGATGGAGAAATGCACCAGGGGGTGGTCAGCATGGGGAGTTCAGGACACATGCAGCGGCAAAGTAGGATAGGTTTCTGAAAAACCTCGCAGGGTGGTGCGCATTGAATAGGTGTGTAACATTACATTCAGTAGTAGGAGTGAGAAAAACTTCACGGGGTGGTGTGAATCATAGGGTCTGAATTAGGATAGGCAGTGAGTGGCAATGTAGGATGCAGAAAAGCACCACGGGTTGGTCAGCATGGGGATTTCAGGGAAAATGCAGTGGCAATGTAGGAAAGGTTTCTGAAAAACCTCGCGGGGTGGTGCGCATTGTATGGGTGTGTAACTTTACATTCAGTAGTAGGAGTGAGAAAAACATCACGGGGTGTTGTGAATCATAGGGTCTGAATTAGGATAGGCAGTGAGTGGCAATGTAGGATGGAGAAAAGCACCAGGGTGTGGTCAGCATGGGTAGGTCAGGAAACATGCAGTGGCAATGTAGGATAGGTTTCTGAAAAACATCGCAGGGTGGTGCGCGTTGTATGGGTGTGTAACATTACATTCACTAGTAGGAGTGAGAAAAACATCACGGGGTGGTGTGAATCATAGGATCTGAATTAGGATAGGTAGTGAGTGGAAATGTAAAATGGAGAAAAGCACCATGGGTTTGTCAGCATGGGGAGGTCAGGAAACATGCAATGGCAATGTAGGATAGGTTTCTATAAAACATCACGGGGTCGTGTGCATTGTATGGGTGTGTAACATTACATTCACTAGTAGGAGTGAGAAAAACAAAACGGGGTTTTGTGAATCATAGGGTCTGAATTAGGATAGGCAGTGACTGGCAATGTAGGATGGAGAAATCACCACGGGGTGGTCAGCATGGTGAGTTCAGGACACATGCAGTGGCAATGTAGGATAGGTTTCTGATAAACCTCGCGGGGTGGTGCTCATTGTATGGGTGTGTAACATTTCATTCACTAGTAGGAGTGAGAAAAACATCACAGGGTGGTGTGAATCATACGGTCTGAATTAGGATAGGCAGTGAGTGGCAATGTAGGATGGAGAAAAGAACCACGGGGTGGTCAGCATGGGGAGGTCAGTAAACATGCATTGGCAATGTAGGATAGGTTTCTGAAAAACATCGCGGGGTGGTGCACATTTTATGGGGATGTAACATTGCATTCACTAGCAGGAGTGAGAAAAACATCACAGGGTGGTGTGAATCATAGGGTCTGAATTAGGGTAGGCAGTGATTGGCAATGCAGGATGGAGAAAAGCACCGCGGGGTGGTCAGCATGGGGAGGTCAGGAAATATGCAGTGGCAATGTAGATTAGGTTTCTGAAAATCCTCGCCGGGTCGTGAGCATTGTATGGGTGTGTAACATTACATTCACTAGTAAGAGTGAGAAAAACATCACGGGTTTTTTTGCATCATAGGTTCTGAACTATGTTATGCAATGAGTGGCAATGTAGGATGGAGGAAAGCATCATGGGGTGGTCACCATGCGGCGCTCAGGATACATGCAGTGGCAATGTAGGATAGGTTTCTGAAAAACATCACGGGTGGTGCACATTGTATGGGTGTGTAACATTACATTCACTAGTAGGAGTGAGAAAAACCTCACGGGGTGGTGTGAATCTTAGGGTCTGAATTAGGCTAGGCAGAGAGTGGTAATGTAGGATGGAGAAAAGCACCACGGGGTGGTAAGCATGGGGAGGTCAGGACACATGCAGTGGCAATGTAGGATAGGTTTCTGAAAAACCTCGCAGGGTGGTGCGCATTGTAGGGGTGTTTAACATTACATTCACTAGTAGGAGTGAGAAAAACATCATGGGGTGGTGTGAATCATAGGGTCTGAATTAGGATACGCAGTGAGTGGCAATGTAGGATGGAGAAAATCACCACTGGTTGGTCAGCATGGGGAGGTCAGGAAACATGCAATGGCAATGTAGGATAGGTTTCTGAAAAACATCATGGGGTGGTGTGCATTGTATGGGTGTGTATCATTACATTCACTACTGGGAGTGAGAAAAACATCACGGGGTAGTGTGAATCATACGGTCTCAATTAGGATAGGCAGTGAGTGGCAATGTAGGATGGAGAAAAGCACCACGGGCTGGTCAGCATGGGGAGGTGAGGAAACATGCAGTGGCAATGTAGGATAGGTTTCTGAAAACATCGCGGGGTGGTGCGCATTGTAAGGGTGTGCAAGAAAACATTCACTAGCAGGAGTGAGAAAAACATCACAGGGTGGTGTGAATCATAGTGTCTGAATTAGGATAGGCAGTGAGTGGCAACGTAGGATGGAGAAAATCACCACTGGGTGGTCAGCATGGGGAGGTCAGGAAACATGCAGTGGCCATGTAGGATAGGTATCTGAAAAACCTTGCGGGGTGGTGCGCATTGTATGGGTGTGTAACACTACATTCACTACTAGGAGTGAGAAAAACATCACGGGGTGGTGTGAATCATAGGGTCTGAATTAGGATAGGCAGTGTGTGCCAATGTAGGATGGAGAAAAGCACCACGGGGTGGTCAGCATGGGGAGGTCAGTAAACATGCATTGGCAATGTAGGATAGGTTTCTAAAAAACATCGCGGGGTGGTGCACATTGTATGGGGATGTAACATTGCATTCACTACCGGAGTGAGAAAAACATCGCAGGGTGGTGTGAATCATAGGGTCTGAATTAGGATAGGCAGTGAGTGGCAATGCAGGATGGAGAAAAGCACCGCGCGGTGGTCAGCATGGGGAGGTCAGGAAATATGCAGTGGCAATGTAGGATAGGTTTCTGAAAAACCTCGCGGGGTCGTGAGCATTGTATGGGTGTGTAACATTACATTCACTAGTAGGAGTGAGAAAAACATCACGGGGTTTTTTGCATCATAGGTTCTGAATTATGATATGCAATGAGTGGCCATGTAGGATGGAGAAAAGCACCACGAGGTGGTCAGCATGCGGAGCTCAGGATACATGCAGTGGCAATGTAGGATAGGTTTCTGAAAAACATCACGGGTGGTGCACATTGTATGGGTGTCTAACATTACATTCACTAGTAGGAGTGAGAAAAACATCACGGGGTGGTGTGAATCATAGGGTCTGAATTAGTCTAGGCAGAGAGTGGCAATGTAGGATGGAGAAAAGCACCACGGGGTGGTAAGCATGGGGAGGTCAGGACACATGCAGTGGCAATGTAGCATAGGTTTCTGAAAAACCTCGCAGGGTGGTGTGCATTGTATGGGTGTTTAACATTACATTCACTAGTAGGAGTGAGAAAAACCTCACGGGGTGGTGTGAATCATAGGGTCTGAATTAGGATACGCAGTGAGTGGCAATGTAGGATGGAGAAAATCACCACTGGTTGGTCAGCATGGGGAGGTCAGGAAACATGCAATGGCAATGTAGGATAGGTTTCTGAAAAACATCATGGGGTGGTGTGCATTGTATGGGTGTGTATCATTACATTCACTACTGGGAGTGAGAAAAACATCACGGGGTAGTGTGAATCATACGGTCTCAATTAGGATAGGCAGTGAGTGGCAATGTAGGATGGAGAAAAGCACCACGGGCTGGTCAGCATGGGGAGGTGAGGAAACATGCAGTGGCAATGTAGGATAGGTTTCTGAAAACATCGCGGGGTTTTGCGCATTGTATGGGTGTGTAAGAAAACATTCACTAGCAGGAGTGAGAAAAACATCACAGGGTGGTGTGAATCATAGTGTCTGAATTAGGATAGGCAGGGAGTGGCAATGTAGGATGGAGAAAATCACCACTGGGTGGTCAGCATGGGGAGGTCAGGAAACATGCATTGGCAATGTAGGATAGGTTTCTGAAAGACCTCGCGGGGTGTGCGCATTGTATGGTGTGTAACACTACATTCACTACAAGGAGTGAAAAAAACATCACGGGGTGGTGTGAATCATATTGTCTGAAATAGAATAGGCAGTGAATTGCAATGTAGGATAGAGAAATCACCACGGGGTTGTCAGCATGGGGAGTTCAGGACACATGCAGTGGCAATGTAGGATAGGTTTCTGAAAAACCTCGCGTGGTGGTGCGCATTGTATGGGTGTGTAACACTTCATTCACTAGTAGGAGTGAGAAAAACATCACGGGGTGGTGTGAATCATAGGGTCTGAATTAGGATAGGCAGTGAGTGGCAATGTAGGATAGAGAAAAGCACCACGGGGCGGTCAGCATGGGGAGGTCAGGAAAAATGCAGTGGCAATGTAGGATAGGTTTCTAAAAAACATGCCGGGATGGTGCGCATTGCATGGGTGTGTAACTTTACATTCAGTAGTAGGAGTGAGAAAAACCTCACGGGGTGGTGTGAATCATAGGGTCTGAATTAGGATAGCCAGTGAGTGGCAATGTAGGATGGAGAAATGCACCACGGGGTGGTCAGCATGGGCAGGTCAGGATACATGCAGTGGCAATGTAGGATAGGTTTCTGAAAAACCTCGCAGGGTGATGCGCGTTGTATTGGTGTGAAACATTACATTCACTAGTAGGAGTGAGAAAAACATCACGGGGTGGTGTGAATAATAGGGTCTGAATTAGGATAGCCAGTGAGTGGCAATGTAGGATGGAGAAAAGCACCACGGGGTGGTCAGCATGGGGAGGTCAGGAAACATGCAATGGCAATGTAGGATAGGTTTCTGAAAAACATCACGGGGTGGTGCGCATTTTATGGGTGTGTATCATTACATTCACTACCGAGAGTGAGAAAAACATCACGGGGTGGTGTGAATCATAGGGTCTGAATTAGGATAGGCAGTGAGTGGCAATGTAGGATGGAGAAAAGCACTACTGTGTGGTCAGCATGGGGACGTCAGGAAACATGCAGTGGCAATGTAGGATAGGTTTCTGAAAAACATCGAGGGGTGGTGCGCATTGTATGGGGGTGTAACATTACATTCACTAGCAGGAGTGAGAAAAACATCACAGGGTGGTGTGAATCATAGGGTCTGAATTAGGATATTCAGAGAGTGGCAATGTAGGATGGAGAAAAGCACCACTGGTTGGTAAGCATGCGGAGCTCAGGAAACATGCAGTGGCAATGTAGGATAGGTTTCTGAAAAACATCACGGGTTGGTGCACATTGTATGGGTGTGTAACAGTACATTCACTAGTAGGAGTTAGAAAAACATCACGGGGTGGTGTAAATCATAGGGTCTGAATTAGGATATTCAGAGAGTGGCAATGTAGGATGGAGAAAAGCACCACGGCCTGGTCAGCATGCGGAGGTCAGGACACATGCAGTGGCAATGTAGGATAGGTTTATGAAAATAATCGCGGGTTGGTGCGCATTGTATGTGTGGTATTATTACATTCACTAGTAGGAAGGAGAAAAACCTCACGGGGTGGTGTGAATCATAGGGTCTGAATTAGGATAGGCAGTGAGTGGCAATGTAGGATGGAGAAAATCACCACTGGGTGGTCAGCATGGGGAGGACAAGAAACACGCAGTGGCAATGTAGGACAGGTTTCTGAAAAACCTCGTGGGGTGGGGCGCATTGTATGGGTGTGTAACACTACATTCACTACTAGGACTGAGAAATACATCACGGAGTGTTGTGAATCATAGGGTCTGAATTAGGATAGGCAGTGTGTGGCAATGTAGGATGGAGAAAAGCACCACGGGGTGGTCAGCATGGGGAGGTCAGGAAACATGCAGTGGCAATGTAGGATAGGTTTCTGAAAAACCTCGCGGGGTCGTGAGCATTGTATGGGTGTGTAACATTACATTCACTAGTAGGAGTGAGAAAAACATCACGGGGTTTTTTGCATCATAGGGTCTGAATTATGATATGCAATGAGTGGCAATGTAGGATGGAGAAAAGCACCACGGGCTGGTCAGCATGCGGAGCTCAGGAAACATGCAGTGGCAATGTAGGATAGGTTTCTGAAAAACATCACGGGTTGGTGCACATTGTATGGGTGTGTAACAGTACATTCACTAGTAGGAGTTAGAAAAACATCACGGGGTGGTGTGAATCATAGGGCCTGAATTATGATATGCAATGAGTGGCAATGTAGGATGGAGAAAAGCACCACGGGGTGGTCAGCATGCGGAGCTCAGGATACATGCAGTGGCAATGTAGGATAGGTTTCTGTAAAACATCATGGGTGGTGCACATTGTATGGGTGTGTAACATTACATTCACTAGTAGGAGTGAGAAAAACCTCACGGGGTGGTGTGAATCATAGGGTCTGAATTAGGCTAGGCAGAGAGTGGCAATGTAGGATGGAGAAAAGCACCACTGGTTGGTCAGCATGGGGAGGTCAGGAAACATGCAATGGCAATGTAGGATAGGTTTCTGAAAAACATCATGGGGTGGTGTGCATTGTATGGTTGTGTATCATTACATTCACTACTGGGAGTGAGAAAAACATCACGGGGTAGTGTGAATCATACGGTCTCAATTAGGATAGGCAGTGAGTGGCAATGTAGGATGGAGAAAAGCACCACGGGCTGGTCAGCATGGGGAGGTGAGGAAACATGCAGTGGCAATGTAGGATAGGTTTCTGAAAACATCGCGGGGAGGTGCGCATTGTATGGGTGTGTAAGAAAACATTCACTAGCAGGAGTGAGAAAAACATCACAGGGTGGTGTGAATCATAGTGTCTGAATTAGGATAGGCAGGGAGTGGCAATGTAGGATGGAGAAAATCACCACTGGGTGGTCAGCATGGGGAGGTCAGGAAACATGCAGTGGCAATGTAGGATAGGTATCTGAAAAACCTTGCGGCGTGGTGCGCATTGTATGGGTGTGTAACACTACATTCACTACTAGGAGTGAGAAAAACATCACGGGGTGGTGTGAATCATAGGGTCTGAATTAGGATAGGCAGTGTGTGCCAATGTAGGATGGAGAAAAGCACCACGGGGTGGTCAGCATGGGGAGGTCAGGAAACATGCAGTGGCAATGTAGGATAGGTTTCTGAAAAACCTAGCTGGGTCTTGAGCATTGTATGGGTGTGTAACATTACATTCACTAGTAGGAGTGAGAAAAACATCACTGGGTTTTTTGCATCATAGGGTCTGAATTATGATATGCAATGAGTGGCAATGTAGGATGGAGAAAAGCACCACGGGCTGGTCAGCATGGGGAGGTCAGGACACATGCAGTGGCAATGTAGGATAGGTTTATGAAAATAATCGCGGGTTGGTGCGCATTGTATGGGTGGTAATATGACATTCAATAGTAGGAGGGAGAAAAACATCACGGGGTGGTGTGAATCATAGGGTCTTTATTAGGATAGGCAGTGAGTGGCAATGTAGGATGGAGAAAATCACCACTGGGTGGTCAGCATGGGGAGGTCAGGAAACATGCAGTGGCAATGTAGGATAGGTATCTGAAAAACCTTGCGGGGTGGTGCGCATTGTATGGGTGTGTAACACTACATTCACTACTAGGAGTGAGAAAAACATCACGGGGTGGTGTGAATCATAGGGTCTGAATTAGGATAGGCAGTGTGTGCTAATGTAGGATGGAGAAAAGCACCACGGGGTGGTCAGCATGGGGAGGTCAGTAAACATGCATTGGCAATGTAGGATAGGTTTCTAAAAAACATCGCGGGGTGGTGCACATTGTATGGGGATGTAACATTGCATTCACTAGCAGGAGCGAGAAAAACATCACAGGGTGGTGTGAATCATAGGGTCTGAATTAGGATAGCCAGTGAGTGGCAATGTAGGATAGGTTTCTGAAAAACCTAGCTGGGTCGTGAGCATTGTATGGGTGTGTAACATTACATTCACTAGTAGGAGTGAGAAAAACATCACGGGGTTTTTTGCATCATAGGTTCTGAATTATGATATGCAATGAGTGGCAATGTAGGATGGAGAAAAGCACCACGAGGTGGTCAGCATGCGGAGCTCAGGATACATGCAGTGGCAATGTAGGATAGGTTTCTGAAAAACATCACGGGTGGTGCACATTGTATGGGTGTGTAACATTACATTCACTAGTAGGAGTGAGAAAAACATCACGGGGTGGTGTGAATCATAGGGTCTGAATTAGGCTAGGCAGAGAGTGGCAATGTAGGATGGAGAAAAGCACCACGGGGTGGTAAGCATGGGGAGGTCAGGACACATGCAGTGGCAATGTAGGATAGGTTTCTGAAAAACCTCGCAGGGTGGTGTGCATTGTATGGGTGTTTAACCTTACATTCACTAGTAGGAGTGAGAAAAACATCACGGGGTGGTGTGAATCATACGGTCTGAATTAGGATACGCAGTGAGTGGCAATGTAGGATGGAGAAAATCACCACTGGTTGGTCAGCATGGGGAGGTCAGGAAACATGCAATGGCAATGTAGGATAGGTTTCTGAAAAACATCATGGGGTGGTGTGCATTGTATGGGTGTGTATCATTACATTCACTACTGGGAGTGAGAAAAACATCACGGGGTAGTGTGAATCATACGGTCTCAATTAGGATAGGCAGTGAGTGGCAATGTAGGATGGAGAAAACACCACGGGCTGGTCAGCATGGGGAGGTGAGGAAACATGCAGTGGCAATGTAGGATAGGTTTCTGAAAACATCGCGGGGTGGTGCGCATTGTATGGGTGTGTAACAGTTCATTCACTAGTAGAATTGAGAAAAACATCACGGGGTGGTGTGAATCATAGGGTCTGAATTAGGATAGGCAGTGAGTGGCAATGTAGGATGGAGAAAAGCACCACGGGGCGGTCAGCATGGGGAGGTCAGGAAAAATGCAGTGGCAATGTAGAATAGGTTTCTGAAAAACATCCCGGGATGGTGCGCATTGTATGGGTGTGTAACTTTACATTCAGTAGTAGGAGTGAGAAAAACCTCACGGGGTGGTGTGAATCATAGGGACTGAATTAGGATAGCCAGTGAGTGGCAATGTAGGATGGAGAAACGCACCACGGGGTGGTCAGCATGGGGAGGTCAGGATACATGCAGTGGCAATGTAGGATAGGTTTCTGAAAAACCTCGCAGGGTGGTGCGCGTTGTATTGGTATGTAACATTACATTCACTAGTAGGAGTGAGAAAAACATCACGGGGTGGTGTGAATCATAGGGTCTGAATTAGGATAGGCAGTGAGTGGCAATGTAGGATGGAGAAAATCACCACTGGGTGGTCAGTATGGGGAGGACAAGAAACATGCAGTGGCAATGTAGGATAGGTTTCTGAAAATCCTCGTGGTGTGGGGCGCATTGTATGGGTGTGTAACACTACATTCACTACTAGGACTGAGAAATACATCACGGGGTGTTGTGAATCATAGGGTCTGAATTAGGATAGGCAGTGTGTGGCAAGGTAAGATGGAGGAATGCACCAGGGGGTGGTCACATGGGGAGTTCAGGACACATGCAGCGGCAAAGTAGGATAGGTTTCTGAAAAACCTCGCGGGGTGGTGCGCATTGTATAGGTGTGTAACATTACATTCACTAGTAGGAGTGAGAAAAACATCACGGGGTTTTTTGCATCATAGGGTCTGAATTATGATATGCAATGAGTGGCAATGTAGGATGGAGAAAAGCACCACGGGGTGTTCAGCATGCGGAACTCAGGAAACATGCAGTGGCAATGTAGGATAGGTTTCTGAAAAACATCACGGGGTGGTGCACATTGTATGGGTGTGTAATAGTACCTTCACTAGTAGGAGTTAGAAAAACATCACGGGGTGGTGTAAATCATAGGGTCTGAATTAGGATAGTCAGGGAGTGGCAATGTAGGATGGAGAAAAGCACCACGGTCTGGTCAGCATGGGGAGGACAGGACACATGCAGTGGCAATGTAGGATAGGTTTATGAAAATAACCGTGGGTTGGTGCGCATTGTATGGGTGGTAATATAACATTCACTAGTAGGAGTGAGAAAAACATCACGGGGTGGTGTGAATCATAGGGTCTGAATTAGGATAGGCAGTGAGTGGCAATGTAGGATGGAGAAAAGCACCACGTGGTGGTCAGCATGCGGAGCTCAGGATACATGCAGTGGCAATGTAGGATAGGTTTCTGAAAAACATCACGGGTGGTGCACATTGTATGGGTGTGTAACATTACATTCACTAGTAGGAGTTAGAAAAACATCACGGGGTGTTGTAAATCATAGGGTCTGAATTAGGATAGGCAGTGAGTGGCAATGTCGGATAGAGAAAAGCACCACGGCGTGGTCAGCATCGGGTGGTCAGGACACATGCAGTGGCAATGTAGGATAGGTTTATGAAAATAATCGCTGGGTGGTGCGCATTGTATGGGTTCGTAATATTACATTAACTAGTAGGAGTGAGAAAAACATCACGGGGTGGTGTGAATCATAGGGTCTGAATTAGGATACGCTGTGAGTGGCAATGTAGGATGGAGAAAATCACCACTGGTTGGTCAGCATGGGGAGGTCAGGAAACATGCAGTGGCAATGTAGGATAGGTTTCTGAAAAACCTCGCGGGGTGGTGCGCATTGTATGGGTGTGTAACACTACATTCACTACTAGGAGTGAGAAAAACATCACGGGGTGGTGTGAATCATTGGGTCTGAATTAGGACAGGCAGTGTGTGGCAATGTAGGATGGAGAAAAGCACCAGGGGGTGGTCAGCATGGGGAGTTCAGGACACACGCAGCGGCAATGTAGGGTAGGTTTCTGAAAAACCTCGCGGGGTGGTGCGCATTGTATGGGTGTGTAACATTACATTCACTAGTAGGAGTGAGGAAAACATCATGGGGTGCTGTGAATCATAGGGTCTGAATTAAGATAGGCAGTGAGTGGCAATGTACGATGGAGAAAAGAACCACGGGTTGGTCAGCATGGGGAGGTCAGGAAAAATGCAGTGGCAATGTAGGATAGGTTTGTGAACAACATCGCGGGGTGGTGCGCATTGTATGGGTGTGTAACTTTACATTCAGTAGTAGGAGTCAGAAAAACATCACGGGGTGGTGAGAATCATAGGGTCTGAATTAGGATAGGCAGTGAGTGGCAATGTAGGATGGAGAAAAGCACCACGGCCTGGTCAGCATGCGGAGGTCAGGACACATGCAGTGGCAATGTAGGATAGGTTTATGAAAATAATCGCGGGTTGGTGCGCATTGTATGTGTGGTATTATTACATTCACTAGTAGGAAGGAGAAAAACATCACGGGGTGGTGTGAATCATAGGGTCTGAATTAGGATAGGCAGTGAGTGGCAATGTAGGATGGAGAAAATCACCACAGGGTGGTCAGCATGGGGAGGACAAGAAACACGCAGTGGCAATGTAGGACAGGTTTCTGAAAAACCTCGTGAGGTGGGGCGCATTGTATGGGTGTGTAACACTACATTCACTACTAGGACTGAGAAATACATCACGGAGTGTTGTGAATCATAGGGTCTGAATTAGGATAGGCAGTGTGTGGCAATGTAGGATGGAGAAAAGCACCACGGGGTGGTCAGCATGGGGAGGTCAGGAAACATGCAGTGGCAATGTAGGATAGGTTTCTGAAAAACCTCGCGGGGTCGTGAGCATTGTATGGGTGTGTAACATTACATTCACTAGTAGGAGTGAGAAAAACATCACGGGGTTTTTTGCATCATAGGGTCTGAATTATGATATGCAATGAGTGGCAATGTAGGATGGAGAAAAGCACCACGGGCTGGTCAGCATGCGGAGCTCAGGAAACATGCAGTGGCAATGTAGGATAGGTTTCTGAAAAACATCACGGGTTGGTGCACATTGTATGGGTGTGTAACAGTACATTCACTAGTAGGAGTTAGAAAAACATCACGGGGTGGTGTGAATCATAGGGCCTGAATTATGATATGCAATGAGTGGCAATGTAGGATGGAGAAAAGCACCACGGGGTGGTCAGCATGCGGAGCTAAGGATACATGCAGTGGAAATGTAGGATAGGTTTCTGTAAAACATCACGGGTGGTGCACATTGTATGGGTGTGTAACATTACATTCACTAGTAGGAGTGAGAAAAACCTCACGGGGTGGTGTGAATCATAGGGTCTGAATTAGGCTAGGCAGAGAGTGGCAATGTAGGATGGAGAAAAGCACCACTGGTTGGTCAGCATGGGGAGGTCAGGAAACATGCAATGGCAATGTAGGATAGGTTTCTGAAAAACATCATGGGGTGGTGTGCATTGTATGGGTGTGTATCATTACATTCACTACTGGGAGTGAGAAAAACATCACGGGGTAGTGTGAATCATACGGTCTCAATTAGGATAGGCAGTGAGTGGCAATGTAGGATGGAGAAAAGCACCACGGGCTGGTCAGCATGGGGAGGTGAGGAAACATGCAGTGGCAATGTAGGATAGGTTTCTGAAAACATCGCGGGGTGGTGCGCATTGTATGGGTGTGTAAGAAAACATTCACTAGCAGGAGTGAGAAAAACATCACAGGGTGGTGTGAATCATAGTGTCTGAATTAGGATAGGCAGTGAGTTGGCAATGTAGGATGGAGAAAATCACCACTGGGTGGTCAGCATGGGGAGATCAGGAAACATGCATTGGCAATGTAGGATAGGTTTCTGAAAGACCTCGCGGGGTGGTGCGCATTGTATGGGTGTGTAACACTACATTCACTACAAGGAGTGAAAAAAACATCACGGGGTGGTGTGAATCATATTGTCTGAATTAGGATAGGCAGTGAATTGCAATGTAGGAAAGAGAAATCACCACGGGGTTGTCAGCATGGGGAGTTCAGGACACATGCAGTGGCAATGTAGGATAGGTTTCTGAAAAACCTTGCGTGGTGGTGCACATTGTATGGGTGTGTAACAGTTCATTCACTAGTAGGAGTGAAAAAAACATCACGGGGTGGTGTGAATCATAGGGTATGAATTAGGATAGGCAGTGAGTGGCAATGTAGGATGGAGAAAAGTACCACGGGGTGGTCAGCATGGGGAGGTCAGGACACATGCAGTGTCAATGTAGGATAGGTTTGTGAAAAACCTCGCGATGTGGTGCTCATTGTATGGGTGTGTAACATTACATTCACTTGTAGGAGTGAGAAAAACATCATGGGGTGGTGTGAATCATAGGGTCTGAATTAGGCTAGGAAGTGAGTGGCAATGTAGGATGGAGAAAAGCACCGCGGGGTGGTCAGCATGGGGAGGTCAGGAAAAATGCAGTGGCAATGTAGGATAGGTTTCTGAAAAACATCCCTGGGTTGTGCGCATTGTATGGGTGCGTAACATTACATTCACTAGTAGGAGTGAGAAAAACATCACGGGGTGGTGTGAATCATAGGGTCTGAATTAGGATAGGCAGTGAGTGGCAATGTACGATGGAGAAAATCAAAACTGGGTGGTCAGCATGGGGAGGTCAGGAGACATGCAGTGGCAATGTAGGATAGGTTTCTGAAGAACCTCGCGGGGTGGTGCGCATTGTATGGGTGTGTAACACTACATTCACTACTAAGAGTGAGAAAAACATCACGGGGTGGTGTGAATCATAGGGTCTGAATTAGGATAGGCAGTGAGTGGCAATGTAGGATTGAGAAAAGCACCACGGGGTGGTCAGCATGGGGAGGTCAGGAAACATGCAGTGGCAATGTAGGATAGGTTTCTGAAATACTTCGCAGGGTGTGCGCGTTGTATGGGTGTGTAACATTACATTCACTAGTAGGAGTGAGAAAAACCTCATGGGGTTATGTGAATCATAGGGTCTGAATTAGTCTAGGCTGTGTGTGGCAATGTAGGATGGAGAAAAGCTCCACGGGGTGGTCAGCATGGAGAGGTCAGGACACATGCAGTGGCAATGTAGGATAGGTTTCTGAAAAACATCCCTGGGTTGTGCGCATTGTATGGGTGCGTAACATTACATTCACTAGTAGGAGTGAGAAAAACATCACGGGGTGGTGTGAATCATAGGGTCTGAATTAGGATAGGCAGTGAGTGGCAATGTACGATGGAGAAAATCAAAACTGGGTGGTCAGCATGGGGAGGTCAGGAAACATGCAGTGGCAATGTAGGATAGGTTTCTGAAGAACCTCGCGGGGTGGTGCGCATTGTATGGGTGTGTAACACTACATTCACTACTAAGAGTGAGCAAAACATCACGGGGTGGTGTGAATCATAGGGTCTGAATTAGGATAGGCAGTGAGTGGCAATGTAGGATGCAGAAAATCACCACTGGGTGGTCAGCATGGGGAGGTCAGGAAACATGCAGTGGCAATGTAGGATAGGTTTCTGAAAAACCTCGCAGGGTGGTGCGCATTGTATGGGTGTGTAACACTACATTCACTACTAGGAGTGAGAAAAACATCACGGGGTGGTGTGAATCATAGGGTCTGAATTAGGATAGGCAGTGAGTGGCAATGTAGGATGGAGAAATAAACACGGGGTGGTCAGCATGGGGAGTTCAGGACACATGTAGTGGCAATGTGGGATAGGTTTCTGAAAAACCTCGAGGGGTGGTGCGCATTGTATGGGTGTGTAACACTACATTCACTACTAATAGTGAGAAAAACATCACGGGGTGGTGTGAATCATAGGGTCTGAATTAGGATAGTCAGTGAGTGGCAATGTAGGATGGAGAAATCACCACGGGGTGGTCAGCATAGGGAGTTCAGGACACATGTAGTGGCAATGTAGGATAGGTTTCTGAAAAACCTCGCGGGGTGGTGCGCTTTGTATTGGTGTGTAACATTACATTCACTAGTAGGAGTGAGAAAAACATCACGGGGTGTTGTGAATCATAGGGTCGGAATTAGGATAGGCAGTGAGTGGCAATGTAGGATGGAGAAAAGCTCCACGGGAAGGTCAGCATGGAGAGGTCAGGACACATGCAGTGGCAATGTAGGATTGGTTTCTGAAAAACCTTGCGGGGTGGTGCGCATTGTATGGCTGTGTAACATCACATTCACTAGTAGGAGTGAGAAAAACATCACGGGGTGGTGTGAATCATACTTGATGAATAAGGATAGGCAGTGAGTGGCAATGTAGGATGGAGAAAAGCACCACTGGTTGGTCAGCATGGGGAGGTCAGGACACATGCAGTGGCAATGTAGGATAGGTTTGTGAAAAACATCGCGGGGTGGTGCGCATTGTATGGGTGTGTAACATTACATTCACTAGCAGGAGTGAGAAAAACATCACAGAGTGGTGTGAATCATAGGGTCTGAATTTGGATAGGCAGTGAGTGGCAATGTTGGATCGAGAAAAGCACCACGGGGTGGTCAGCATGGGGAGGTCAGGAACAAGCAGTGGCAATGTACGATAGGTTTCTGAAAAACCTCGCGGGATGGTGCACTTTGTATGGGTGTGTAATGTTACATTCACTAGTAGGAGTGAGAAAAACATCACGGGGTGGTGTGAATCATAGGGTCTGAATTAGTCTAGGCAGTGTGTGGCAATGTAGGATGGAGAAAAGCACCACGGGGTGGTCAGCATGGGAGGTCAGGACACGTGCAGTGGCAATGTAGGATTGGTTTCTGAAAAACATCGCGGGATGGTGCGCCTTGTATGGGTCTGTAACATTACATTCACTAGTAGGAGTGAGAAAAACATCACGGGGTGGTGTGAATCATAGTGTCTGAATTAGGCAATCAGAGAGTGGCAATGTAGGACCGAGAAAAGCACCACGGGCTGGTAAGCATGGGGAGGTCAGGACACATGCAGTGGCAATGTAGGATAGGTTTCTGAAAAACATCGCAAGATTGGTGCGCATTGTATGGGTGTGTAACGTTACATTCACTAGTAGGAGAGAAAAAAATATCACGGGGTGGTGTGAATCATAGGGTCTGAATTAGGATAGGCAGTGAGTTTCAATGTAGGATGGAGAAAAGTACCACGGGGTGGTCAGCATGGGGAGGTCAGGACACATGCAGTGTCAATATAGGATAGGTTTGTGAAAAACCTCGCGATGTGGTGCTCATTGTATGGGTGTGTAACATTACATTCACTTGTAGGAGTGAGAAAAACATCACGGGGTGGTGTGAATCATAGGGTCTGAATTAGTATAGGCAGTGAGTGGCAATGTAGGATGGAGAAAAGCACCCGGGGTGGTCAGCATGGGGAGGTCAGGACACATGCAGTGGCAATGTAGGATAGGTTTCTGAAAAACCTCGCAGGGTGGTGCGCGTTGTATGGGTGTGTAACATTACATTCACTAGTAGGAGTGAGAAAAACATCACGGGGTTATGTGAATCATAAGGTCTGAATTAGTCTAGGCTGTGTGTGGCAATGTAGGATGGAGAAAAGCTCCACGGGGTGGTCAGCATGGAGAGGTCAGGACACATGCAGTGGCAACGTAGGATAGGTTTCTGAAAAACATCCCTGGGTTGTGGGCATTGTATGGGTGCGTAACATTACATTCACTAGTAGGAGTGAGAAAAACATCACGGGGTGGTGTGAATCATAGTGTCGGAATTAGGATAGGCAGTGAGTGGCAATGTACGATGGAGAAAATCACCACTGGGTGGTCAGCATGGGGAGGTCAGGAAACATGCAGTGGCAATGTAGGATAGGTTTCTGAAAAACCTCGAGGGGTGGTGCGCATTGTATTGGTGTGTAACACTACATTCACTACTAAGAGTGAGAAAAACATCACGGGGTGGTGTGAATCATAGGGTCTGAATTAGGATAGGCAGTGAGTGGCAATGTAGGATGGAGAAAAGCACCATGGAGTGGTCAACATGGGGAGCTCAGGAAACGTGCAGTGGCAATGTAGGATAGGTTTCTGAAAAACATCGCGGGGTGGTGCGCATTGTATGTGTGTGTAACATTACATTCACTAGTAGGATTGAGAAAAACATCACGGGGTGATATGAATCATAGGGTCTGAATTAGGATAGGCAGTGAGTGGCAATGTAGGATGGAGAAAAGCACCACGGGATGGTCAGCATGGAGAGGTCAGGACATATGCAGTGGCAATGTCGGATAGGTTTATGAAAAAAATCGCGGGCTGGTGCGCATTGTATGGGTGTGTAACACTACATTCACTAGTAGGAGTGAGAAAAACATCACGGGGTGGTGTGAATCATAGTGTCTGAATTAGGCAATCAGAGAGTGGCAATGTAGGATCGAGAAAAGCACCACGGGCTGGTAAGCATGGGGAGCTCAGGACACATGCAGTGGCAATGTAGGATAGGTTTCTGAAAAACCTCGCGGGGTCGTGAGCATTGTATGGGTGTGTAACATTACATTCACTAGTAGGAGTGAGAAAAACATCACGGTAGGTGTGAATCGTAGGGTCTGAATTTGGATAGGCAGTGAGTGGCAATGTAGGATGGAGAAAAGCACCACGGGGTGGTCAGCATGGGGAGGTCAGGAAACTTTCAGTGGCAATGTAGGATAAGTTTCTGAAAAGCATCGCGGGTGGTGCGAATTGTATTGGTGTGTAACATTTCATTCACTAGTAGAATTGAGAAAAACATCATGGGGTGGTGTGAATCATAGGGACTGAATTAAGATAGGCAGTGAGGGGGAATGTAGGATGGAGAAAAGCACCACGGGGTGGTCAGCATGGGGAGCTCAGGAAACATGCAGTGGCAATGTAGGATAGGTGTCTGAAAAACATCGCAAGTTTGGTGCGCATTGTATGGGTGTGTAACATTACATTCACTAGTAGGAGTGAGAAAAACATCACGGGGTGGTGTGAATCATAGGGTCTCAATTAGGATAGGCAGTGAGTGGCAATGTAGGATGGAGAAAAGCACCCGGGGTGGTCAGCATGGGGAGGTCAGGACACATGCAGTGGCAATGTAGGATAGGTTTCTGAAAAACATCGCGGGGTGGTGCGCATTGTATGGGTGTGTAACGTTACATTCACAAGTAGGAGTGAGAAAAACATCACGGGATGGTGTGAATCATAGGGTCTGAATTAGGATAGGCAGTGAGTGGCAATGTAGGATAGGGAAAAGCACCACGGAGTGGTCAGCATGGGGAGGTCAGGACACATGAAGTGGCAATGTAGGATAGGTTTCTGAAAAACCTCGCGGGGTGGTGCGCATTGTATGGCTGTGTAACATTACATTCACTAGTAGGAGTGAGAAAAACATCACGAGGTGGTGTGAATCATAGGGTCTGAATTAGGATAGGCAGTGAGTGGCAATGTAGGATGGAAAAAAGCACCACGGGTTGTTCAACATGGGGAGGTCAGGAAACATGCAGTGGCAATGTATCATAGGTTTCTGAAAAACCTCGCTGGGTGGTACGCGTTGTATGTGTGTGTAACATTACATTCACTAGTAGGAGTGAGAAAAACATCACGGTGTGATGTGAATCATAGAGTCTGAATTAGGCAAGGCAGTGAGTGGCAATGTAGGATGGAGAAAAGCTCCACGGGGAGGTCAGCTTGGAGAGGTCAAGACACATGCAGTGGCAATGTAGGATTGGTTTCTGAAAAACCTTGCGGGGTGGTGCGCATTGTATGGGTGTGTAACATTACATTCACTAGTAGGAGTGAGAAAAACATCACGGGGTGGTGTGAATCATACTTGATGAATTAGGATAGGCAGTGAGTGGCAATGTAGGATGGAGAAAAGCACCACTGGTTGGTCAGCATGGGGAGGTCAGGACACATGCAGTGGCAATGTAGGATAGGTTTCTGAAAAACATCGCGGGGTTGTGCGCATTGTATGGGTGTGTAACATTACATTCACTAGCAGGAGTTAGAAAAACATCACAGAGTGGTGTGAATCATAGGGTCTGAATTTGGATAGGCAGTGAGTGGCAATGTTGGATGGAGAAAAGCACCACGGGGTGGTCAGCATGGGGAGGTCAGGAAACTTGCAGTGGCAATGTAGGATAGGTTTCTGAAAAACATCGCGGGTTGGTGCGCTTTGTATGGGTGTGTAATGTTATATTCACTAGTAGGAGTGAGAAAAACATCACGGGGTGGTGTGAATCATTGGGTCTGAATTTGATACTATAGATTTCTTTTTTTTTTTTTATCGGTACCAGGGATCGATCTCAAAACCACCTGCTTGCAAGGAAGGTGCTTATGCCGCTGAGCTAAATCCCAAGCCCACAAGGGTCTGAATTTGAATAGGCAGTGAGTGGCAATGTAGGATGGAGAAAAGCACAATGGAGTGGTCAACATGGTGAGATCAGGAAACATGCAGTGGCAATGTAGGATAGGTTTCTGAAAAACATCGCGGGGTGGTGCGCTTTGTATTGGTGTGTAACATTACATTCACTAGTAGGAGTGAGAAAAACATCACAGGGTGGTGTGAATCATAGGTTCGGGATTAGGATAGGCAGTGAGTGGCAATGTAGGATGGAGAAAAGCACCGCGGGGTGGTCAGCATGGGGAGGTTAGGAAAAATGCAGTGGCAATGTAGGATAGGTTTCTGAAAAACATTCCGGGGTGGTGGGCATTGTATGGGTGTGTAACTTTACATTCAGTAGTAGGAGTGAGAAAAACATCACGGGGTGGTGTTAATCATAGGTTCTGAATTAGGATAGGCAGTGAGTGGCAATGTAGGATGGAGAAAAGCACCACGGGGTCGTCAAAATGGGGAGGTCAGGAAACATGCAGTGGCAATGTAGGATAGGTTTCTGAAAAACCTCGCAGGGTGGTGCGCGTTGTATGGGTGTGTAACATTACATTCACTTGTAGGAGTGAGAAAAACATCACGGGGTGATGTGAATCATAGGGTCTGAATTAGTCTAGGCAGTGTGTGGCAATGTAGGATGGAGAAAAGCTCCACGGGGTGGTCAGCATGGAGAGGTCAGGACACATGCAGTGGCAATTTAGGATAGGTTTCTGAAAAACATCCCTGGGTGGTGCGCATTGTATAGGTGCATAACATTACATTAACTAGTAGGAGTGAGAAAAACATCACGGGGTGGTGTGAATCATAGGGTCTGAATTAGGATAGGCAGTGAGTGGCAATGTAGGACGGAGAAAATCACCACTGGGTGGTCAGCATGGGGAGGTCAGGAAACATGCAGTGGCAATGTAGGATAGGTTTCTGAAAAACCTCGCGGGGTGGTGCGCATTGTATGGGTGTGTAACACTACATTCACTACTAGGAGTGAGAAAAACATCACGGGGTGGTGTGAATCATAGGGTCTGAATTAGGATAGGCAGTGAGTGGCAATGTAGGATGGAGAAATCACCACGGGGTGGTCACCATGGGGAGTTCAGGACACATGTAGTGGAAATGTGGGATAGGTTTCTGAAAAACCTCCCGGGGTGGTGCGATTTGCATTGGTGTGTAAGATTACATTCACTAGTAAGAGTGAGAAAAACATCACAGGGTGGTGTGAATCATAGGGTCGGAATTAGGATAGGCAGTGAGTGGCAAAGTAGGATGGAGAAAAGCACCGCGGGGTGGTCAGCATGGGGAGGTCAGGAAAAAAGCAGTGGCAATGTAGGATAGGTTTCTGAAAAACCTCGCGGGGTGGTGCACATTGTATGGGTGTGTAACACTACATTCACTACTAGGAGTGAGAAAAACATCACGGGGTGGTGTGAATCATAGGGTCTGAATTAGGATAGGCAGTGAGTGGCAATGTAGGATGGAGAAAAGTACCACGGGGTGGTCAGCATGGGGAGGTCAGGACACATGCAGTGGCAATGTGGGATAGGTTTCTGAAAAGCCTCGCGGGGTGGTGCTCATTGTATGGGTGTGTAAAATTACATTCACTAGTAGGAGTGAGAAAAACATCACGGGGTGGTGTGAATCATAGGGTCTCAATTAGGATAGGCAGTGAGTGGCAATGTAGGATGGAGAAAAGCACCCGGGGTGGTCAGCATGGGGAGGTCAGGACACATGCAGTGGCAATGTAGGATAGGTTTCTGAAAAACATCGCCGGGTGGTGCGCATTGTATGGGTGTGTAACGTTACATTCACTAGTAGGAGTGAGAAAAACATCACGGGATGGTGTGAATCATAGGGTCTGAATTAGGATAGGCAGTGAGTGGCAATGTAGGATAGGGAAAAGCACCACGGAGTGGTCAGCATGGGGAGGTCAGGACACATGAAGTGGCAATGTAGGATAGGTTTCTGAAAAACCTCGCGGGGTGGTGCGCATTGTATGGCTGTATAACATTACATCCACTAATAGGATGAGAAAAACATTACGGGGTTGTGTGAATCGTAGGTCCTCTATTAGGATAGTCTGTGAGTGGCAAAGAAGGATGGAGAAACGCACCACGGGGTGGTCAGCATGGGGAGGTCAGGAAAAATGCAGTGGCAATGTAGGATAGGTTTCTGAAAAACATCCCGGGGTGGTGCGCATTGTATGGGTGTGTAACTTTACATTCAGTAGTAGGAGTGAGAAAAACATCACGAGGTTGTTCGCATTGTATGGGTGTGTGTTACATTACAATCACTAGTAGGAGTGAGAAAAATATCACGGGGTGGTGCGCATTGTATGGGTGTGTGTTACCTTACATTAACTAGTAAGAGTGAGAAAAACATCACAGGGTGGTGTGAATCATAGGGTCTGAATTAGGTTAGGCAGTGAGTGGCAATGTAGGAAGGAGAAAAGCACCACGGGGTTGTCAGCATGGGAGGTCAGGACACATGCGGTGGCAATGTAGGATGGGTTTCTGAAAAATATCGCAGGATGGTGCGCCTTGTATGGGTGTGTAACATTACATTCACTAGTAGGAGTGAGAAAAACATCACGAGGTGGTGTGAATCATAGGGTCTGAATTAGGATAGGCAGTGAGTGGCAATGTAGGATGGAAAAAAGCACCACGGGTTGTTCAACATGGGGAGGTCAGGAAACATGCAGTGGCATGTATCATAGGTTTCTGAAAAACCTCGCTGGGTGGTGCGCGTTGTATGTGTGTGTAACATTACATTCACTAGTAGGAGTGAGAAAAACATCACGGTGTGATGAGAATCATAGGGTCTGAATTAGGCAAGGCAGTGAGTGGCAATGTAGGATGGAGAAAAGCTCCACGGGGAGGTCAGCTTGGAGAGGTCAGGACACATGCAGTGGCAATGTAGGATTGGTTTCTGAAAAACCTTGTGGGGTGGTGCGCATTGTATGGGTGTGTAACATTACATTCACTAGTAGGAGTGAGAAAAACATCACGGGGTGGTGTGAATCATACTTGATGAATTAGGATAGGCAGTGAGTGGCAAAGTAGGATGGAGAAAAGCACCGCGGGGTGGTCAGCATGGGGAGGTCAGGAAAAATGCAGTGGCAATGTAGGATAGGTTTCTGAAAAACATCCCGGGGTGGTGCGCATTGTATGGGTGTGTAAATTTACATTCAGTAGTAGGAGTGAGAAAAACATCACGGGGTGTTGTGAATCATAGGTTCTGAATTAGGATAGGCAGGGAGTGGCAATGTATGTTGGAGAAAAGCACCACGGGGTGGTCAGCATGGGGAGGTCAGGAAACATGCAGTGGCAATGTAGGATAGGTTTCTGAAAAACCTCGCAGGAAGGTGCGCGTTGTATGGGTGTGTAACATTACATTCACTAGTAGGAGTTAGAAAAACATCACGGGGTTATGTGAATCATAGGGTCTGAATTAGTCTAGGCAGTGTGTGGCAATGTAGGATGGAGAAAAGCTCCACGGGGTGGTCAGCATGGAGAGGTCAGGACACATGCAGTGGCAATGTAGGATAGGTTTCTGAAAAATATCCCTAGGTTGTGCGCATTGTATGGGTGCGTAACATTACATTCACTAGTAGGAGTGAGAAAAACATCACGGGGTGGTGTGAATCATACGGTCTGAATTAGGATAGGCAGTGAGTGGCAATGTACGATGGAGAAAATCTCCACTGCGTGGTCAGCATGGGGAGGTCAGGAAAAAGGCAGTGGCAATGTAGGATACGTTTCTGAAAAACCTCGAGGGGTGGTGCGCATTGTATGGGTGTGTAACTTTACATTCAGTACTAGGAGTGAGAAAAACATCACGGGGTGGTGTGAATCATAGGTTCTGAATTAGGATAGGCAGTGAGTGGCAATGTAGGATGGAGAAAAGCACCACGGGGTGGTCAGCATGGGGAGGTCAGAAAACATGCAGTGGCAATGTAGGATAGGTTTCTGAAAAACCTCGCAGGGTGGTGCGCGTTGTATGGGTGTGTAACATTACATTCACTAGTAGGAGTGAGAAAAACATCACGGGGTTATGTGAATCACAGGGTCTGAAATAGTCTAGGCAGTGTGTGGCAATGTAGGATGTAGAAAAGTTCCACGGGGTGGTCAGCATGGAGAGGTCAGGACACATGCAGTGGCAATGTAGGATAGGTTTCTGAAAAACATCCCTGGGTTGTGCGCATTGTATGGGTGCGTAACATTACATTCACTAGTAGGAGTGAGAAAAACATCACGGGGTGGTGTGAATCATACTTGATGAATTAGGATAGGCAGTGAGTGGCAATGTAGGATGGAGAAAAGCACCACTGGTTGGTCAGCATGGGGAGATCAGGAAACATGCAGTGGCAATGTAGGATAGGTTTCTGAAAAACCTCGCGGGGTGGTGCGCATTGTATGCGTGTGTAACACTACATTCCCTACTAAGAGTGAGAAAAACATCACGGGGTGGTGTGAATCATAGGGTCTAAATTAGGATAGGCAGTGAGTGGCAATGTAGGATGGAGAAAAGCACCGCGGGGTGGTCAGCATGGGGAGGTCAGGAAACATGCAGTGGCAATGTAGGATAGGTTTCTGAAAAACATCCCGTGGTGGTGCGCATTGTATGGGTGCGTAACATTACATTCACTAGTAGGAGTGAGAAAAAGATCACGGGGTGGTTTGAATCATAGGGTCTGAATTAGGATAGGCAGTGAGTGGCAATGTACGATGGAGAAAATCTCCACTGGGTGGTCAGCATTGGGAGGTCAGGAAACATGCAGTGGCAATGTAGGATACGTTTCTGAAAAACCTCGCGGGGTGGTGCGCATTGTAAGGGTGTGTAACACTACATTCACTACTAAGAGTGAGAAAAACATCACGGGGTGGTGTGAATCATAGGGTCTGAATTAGGATAGGCAGTGAGTGGCAGTGTAGGATGGAGAAATCACCACGGGGTGGTCAGCATGGGGAGTTCAGGACACATGTAGTGGCAATATAGGATAGGTTTCTGAAAAACCTCGCAGGGTGGTGCGCTTTGTATTGGTGTGTAACATTACATTCACTAGTAGGAGTGAGAAAAACATCACGGGGTGGTGTGAATCATAGGGTCGGAATTAGGATAGGCAGTGAGTATCAATGTAGGATGGAGAAATGCACCGCGGGGTGGTCAGCATGGGGAGGTCAGGAAACATGCAGTGGCAATGTAGGATACGTTTCTGAAAAACCTCGCAGGGTGGTGCGCGTTGTATGGGTGTGTAACATTACATTCACTAGTAGGAGTGAGAAAAACATAACGGGGTGATGTGAATCATAAGGTCTGAATTAGTCTAGGCAGTGTGTTGCAATGTAGGATGGAGAAAAGCTCCACGGGGTGGTCAGCATGGGGAGGTCAGGACACATGCTGTGGCAATGTAGGATAGGTTTCTGAAAAACATCCCTGGGTGGTGCGCATTGTATGGGTGCGTAACATTACATTCACTAGTAGGAGTGAGAAAAACATCACGGGTTGGTGTGAATCATAGGGTCTGAATTAGGCTAGGCAGAGAGTGGCAATGTAGGATCGAGAAAAGCACCACGGGCTGGTAAGCATGGGGAGGTCAGGAAACATGCAGTGGCAATGTAGGATAGGTTTCTGAAAAACATTGCGGGGTGGTGCGCATTGTATGGGTGTGTAACACAATATTCACTACTAGGAGTGAGAAAAACATCACGGGGTGGTGTCAATCCAAGGTCTGAATTAGGATAGGCAGGGTGTGGCAATGTAGGTTGGAGAAAAGCACCAGGGGGTGGTCAGCATGGGGAGTTCAGGACACACGCAGCGGCAATGTAGGGTAGGTTTCTGAAAAACCTCGCGGGGTGGTGCGCATTGTATGGGTGTGTAACATTACATTCACTAGTAGGAGTGAGGAAAACATCACGGGGTGCTGTGAATCATAGGGTCTGAATTACGATAGGCAGTGAGTGGCAATGTAGGATGGAGAAAAGAACCACGGGTTGATCAGCATGGGGAGGTCAGGAAAAATGCAGTGGCAATGTAGGATAGGTTTCTGAAAAACATCGCGGGGTGGTGCGCATTGTATGGGTGTGTAACTTTACATTCAGTAGTAGGAGTGAGAAAAACATCACGGGGTGGTGAGAATCATAGGGTCTGAATTAGGATAGGCAGTGAGTGGCAATGTAGGATGGAGAAAAGCACCACGGGGTGGTCAGCATGGGGAGGTCAGGAAACATGCAGTGGCAATGTAGGATAGGTTTCTGAAAAACCTCGCAGGGTGTTTCGCATTGTATGGGTGTGTAACATTACTTTCACTGGTACGAGTGAGAAAAACATCACAGGGTGGTGTGAATCATAGTGTCTGTATTAGGATAGGCAGTGAGTGGCAATGTAAAATGGAGAAAAGCACCACGGTGTTGTCAGCATGGGGAGGTCAGGAAACATGCAATGGCAATGTAGGATAGGTTTCTGAAAATCATCATGGGGTGGTGTGCATTGTATGGGTGTGTATCATTACATTCACTACTGGGAGTGAGAAAAACATCACTCGGTAGTGTGAATCATACAGTCTGAATTAGGATAGGCAGTGAGTGGCAATGTAGGATGGAGAAAAGCACCACGGGATGCTCAGCATGGGGAGGTCAGGAAACATGCAGTGGCAATGTAGGATAGGTTTCTGAAAACATCCCGGGGTATTGCGCATTGTATGGGTGTGTAACAAAACATTCACTAGCAGGAGTGAGAAAAACATCACAGGGTGGTTTGAATCATAGTGTCTGAATTAGGATAGGCAGTTAGTGGCAATGTAGGATGGAGAAAATCACCACTGGGTGGTCAGCATGGGGAGGTCAGGAATCATGCATTGGCAATGTAGGATAGGTTTCTGAAAGACCTCGCGGGGTGGTGCGCATTGTATGGGTGTGTAACACTACATTCACTACAAGGAGTGAAAAAAACATCACGGGGTGGTGTGAATCATATTGTCTGAATTAGGATAGGCAGTGAGTGGCAATGTAGGATAGAGAAATCACCACGGGGTTGTCAGCATGGGGAGTTCAGGACACATGCAGTGGCAATGTAGGATAGGTTTCTGAAAAACCTCGCGTGGGGGTGCGCATTGTATGGGTGTGTAACAGTTCATTCATTAGTAGGAGTGAGAAAAACCTCACGGGGTGGTGTGAATCATAGGGTCTGAATTAGCATAGGCAGTGAGTGGCAATGTAGGATGGAGAAAAGCACCACGGGGTAGTCAGCATGGGGAGGTCAGGATACATGCAGTGGCAATGTAGGATAGGTTTCTGAAAAACCTCGCAGAGGGGTGCGCGTTGTATTGGTGTGTAACATTACATTCACTAGTAGGAGTGAGAAAAACATCACGGGGTGGTGTGAATCATAGGTTCTGAATTAGGATAGCCATTGAGTGGCAATGTAGGATGGAGAAAAGCACCACGGGGTGGTCAGCATGGGGAGGTCAGGAAACATGCAATGGCAATGTAGGATAGGTTTCTGAAAAACATCACGGGGTGGTGCGCATTTTATGTGTGTGTATCATTACATTCACTACCGAGAGTGAGAAAAACATCACTGGGTGGTGTGAATCATACGGTCTGAATTAGGATAGGCAGTGAGTGGCAATGTAGGATGGAGAAAAGCACCACGGGGTGGTCAGCATGGGGAGGTCAGGAAACATGCAGTGGCAATGTAGGATAGGTTTCTGAAAAACATCGAGGGCTGGTGCGCATTGCATGGGGGTGTAACATTACATTCACTAGCAGGAGTGAGAAAAACATCACACGGTGGTGTGAATCATAGGGTCTGAATTAGGATAGGCAGTGTGTGGCAATGTAGGATGGAGAAAAGCACCACGGGGTGGTCAGCATGGGGAGTTCAGGAAACATGCAGTGGCAATTTAGGATAAGTTTCTGAAAAACCTCGCGGGGTTGTGAGCATTGTATGGGTGTGTAACATTACATTCACTAGTAGGAGTGAGAAAAACATCACGGGGTTTTTTGCATCATAGGGTCTGAATTATGATATGCAATGAGTGGCAATGTAGGATGGAGAAAAGCACCACGGGCTGGTCAGCATGCGGAGCTCAGGAAACAAGCAGTGGCAATGTAGGATAGGTTTCTGAAAAACATCACGGGTTGGTGCACATTGTATGGGTGTGTAACAGTACATTCACTAGTAGGAGTTAGAAAAACATCACGGGGTGGTGTAAATCATAGGGTCTGAATTAGGATATTCACGGAGTGGCAATGTAGGATGGAGAAAAGCACCACGGCCTGGTCAGCATGGGGAGGTCAGGACACATGCAGTGGCAATGTAGGATAGGTTTATGAAAATAATCGCGGGTTGGTGCGCATTGTATGGGTGGTAATATTACATTCACTAGTAGGAGGGAGAAAAACATCACGGGGTGGTGTGAATCATAGGGTCTGAATTAGGATAGGCAGTGAGTGGCAATGTAGGATGGAGAAAATCACCACTGGGTGGTCCGCATGGGGAGGACAGGAAACATGCAGTGGCAATGTAGGATAGGTTTCTGAAAAACCTCGTGGGGTGGTGCACATTGTATGGGTGTGTAACACTACATTCACTACTAGGACTGAGAAATACATCACGGGGTGTTGTGAATCATAGGGTCTGAATTAGGATAGGCAGTGTGTGGCAAGTTAGGATGGAGAAATGCACCAGGGGGTGGTCAGCATGGGGAGTTCAGGACACATGCAGCGGCAAAGTAGGATAGGTTTCTGAAAAACCTTGCGGGGTGGTGTGCATTGTATAGGTGTGTAACATTACATTCAGTAGTAGGAGTGAGAAAAACATCACGGTGTGGTGTGAATCATAGGGTCTGAATTAGGATAGGCAGTGAGTGGCAATGTAAGATGCAGAAAAGCACCACGGGTTGGTCAGCATGGGGATTTCAGGGAAAATGCAGTGGCAATGTAGGATAGGTTTCTGAAAAACCTCGCGGGGTGGGTCGCATTGTATGGGTGTGTAACTTTACATTCAGTAGTAGGAGTGAGAAAAACATCACGGGGTGTTGTGAATCATAGGGTCTGAATTAGGATAGGCAGTGAGTGGCAATGTAGGATGGAGAAAAGCACCAGTGGGTGGTCAGCATGGGTAGGTCAGGAAACATGCCTTGGCAATGTAAGATAGGTTTCTGAAAAACATCGCAGGGTGGTGCGCGTTGTATGGGTGTGTAACTTTACATTCAGTAGTAGGAGTGAGAAAAACATCACGGGGTGGTGTGAATCATAGGATCTGAATTAGGATAGGTAGTGAGTGGAAATGTAAAATGGAGAAAAGCACCATGGGTTTGTCAGCATGGGGAGGTCAGGAAACATGCAATGGCAATGTAGGATAGGTTTCTATAAAACATCACCGGGTGGTGTGCATTGTATGGGTGTGTAACATTACATTCACTAGTAGGAGTGAGAAAACAAAACGGGGTTTTGTGAATCATAGGGTCTGAATTAGGATAGGCAGTGAGTGGCAATGTAGGATGTAGAAATCACCACGGGGTGGTCAGCATGGTGAGTTCAGGACACATGCAGTGGCAATGTAGGATAGGTTTCTGATAAACCTCGCGGGGTGGTGCTCATTGTATGGGTGTGTAACATTTCATTCACTAGTAGGAGTGAGAAAAACATCACGGGGTGGTGTGAATCATACGGTCTGAATTAGGATAGGCAGTGAGTGGCAATGTAGGATGGAGAAAAGAACCACGGGGTGGTCAGCATGCGGAGGTCAGTAAACATGCATTGGCAATGTAGGATAGGTTTCTGAAAAACATCGCGGGGTGGTGCGCATTGTATGGGTGTGTAACTTTACATTCAGTAGTAGGAGTGAGAAAAACATCACGGGGTGGTGAGAATCATAGGGTCTGAATTAGGATAGGCAGTGAGTGGCAATGTAGGATGGAGAAAAGCACCACGGGGTGGTCAGCATGGGGAGGTCAGGAAAAATGCAGTGGCAATGTAGGATAGGTTTCTGAAAAACCTCGCAGGGTGTTTCGCATTGTATGGGTGTGTAACATTACTTTCACTAGTACGAGTGAGAAAAACATCACAGGGTGGTGTGAATCATAGTGTCTGTATTAGGATAGGCAATGAGTGGCAATGTAAAATGGAGAAAAGCACCACGGTGTTGTCAGCATGGGGAGGTCAGGAAACATGCAATGGCAATGTAGGATAGGTTTCTGAAAATCATCATGGGGTGGTGTGCATTGTATGGGTGTGTATCATTACATTCACTACTGGGAGTGAGAAAAACATCACTCGGTAGTGTGAATCATACAGTCTGAATTAGGATAGGCAGTGAGTGGCAATGTAGGATGGAGAAAAGCACCACGGGATGCTCAGCATGGGGAGGTCAGGAAACATGCAGTGGCAATGTAGGATAGGTTTCTGAAAACATCCCGGGGTGGTGCGCATTGTATGGGTGTGTAACAAATCATTCACTAGCAGGAGTGAGAAAAACATCACGGGGTGGTGTGAATCATAGTGTCTGAATTAGGATAGGCAGTTAGTGGCAATGTAGGTTGGAGAAAATCACCACTGGGTGGTCAGCATGGGGAGGTCAGGAAACATGCATTGGCAATGTAGGATAGGTTTCTGAAAGACCTCGCGGGGTGGTGCGCATTGTATGGGTGTGTAACACTACATTCACTACAAGGAGTGAAAAAACATCACGGGGTGGTGTGAATCATATTGTCTGAATTAGGATAGGCAGTGAGTGGCAATGTAGGATAGAGAAATCACCACGGGGTTGTCAGCATGGGGAGTTCAGGACACATGCAGTGGCAATGTAGGATAGGTTTCTGAAAAACCTCGCATGGGGGTGCGCATTGTATGGGTGTGTAACAGTTCATTCACTAGTAGGAGTGAGAAAAACCTCACGGGGTGGTGTGAATCATAGGGTCTGAATTAGGATAGGCAGTGAGTGGCAATGTAGGATGGAGAAAAGCACCACGGGGTGGTCAGCATGGGGTGGTCAGGATACATGCAGTGGCAATGTAGGATAGGTTTCTGAAAAACCTCGCAGAGGGGTGCGCGTTGTATTGGTGTGTAACATTACATTCACTAGTAGGAGTGAGAAAAACATCACGGGGTGGTGTGAATCATAGGTTCTGAATTAGGATAGCCAGTGAGTGGCAATGTAGTATGGAGAAAAGCACCACGGGGTGGTCAGCATGGGGAGGTCATGAAACATGCAATGGCAATGTAGGATAGGTTTCTGAAAAACATCACGGGGTGGTGCGCAATTTATGGGTGTGTATCATTACATTCACTACCGAGAGTGAGAAAAACATCACTGGGTGGTGTGAATCATACGGTCTGAATTAGGATAGGCAGTGAGTGGCAATGTAGGATGGAGAAAAGCACCACGGGGTGGTCAGCATGGGGAGGTCAGGAAACATGCAATGGCAATGTAGGATGGGTTTCTGAAAAACATCGAGGGCTGGTGCGCATTGCATGGGGGTGTAACATTACATTCACTAGCAGGAGTGAGAAAAACATCACAGGGTGGTGTGAATCATAGGGTCTGAATTAGGATAGGCAGTGAGTGGCAATGTAGGATGGAGAAAAGCACCACGGGGTGGTCAGCATGGGGAGTTCAGGAAACATGCACTGGCAATGTAGGATAGGTTTCTGAAAAACCTCGCGGGGTCGTGAGCATTGTATGGGTGTGTAACATTACATTCACTAGTAGGAGTGAGAAAAGCATCACGGGGTTTTTTGCATCATAGGGTCTGAATTATGATATGCAATGAGTGGCAATGAATGATGGAGAAAACACCACGGGCTGGTCAGCATGCGGAGCTCAGGAAACATGCAGTGGCAATGTAGGATAGGTTTCTGAAAAACATCACGGGTTGGTGCGCATTGTATGGGTGGTAATATTACATTCACTAGTAGGAGGGAGAAAAACATCACGGGGTGGTGTGAATCATAGGGTCTGAATTAGGATAGGCAGTGAGTGGCAATGTAGGATGGAGAAAATCACCACTGGGTGGTCCGCATGGGGAGGACAGGAAACATGCAGTGGCAATGTAGGATAGGTTTCTGAAAAACCTCGTGGGGTGGTGCACATTGTATGGGTGTGTAACACTACATTCACTACTAGGACTGAGAAATACATCACGGGGTGTTGTGAATCATAGGGTCTGAATTAGGATAGGCAGTGAGTGGCAATGTAGGATGGAGAAAAGCACCAGTGCGTGGTCAGCATGGGTAGGTCAGGAAACATGCCTTGGCAATGTAGGATAGGTTTCTGAAAAACATCGCAGGGTGGTGCGCGTTGTATGGGTGTGTAACATTACATTCACTAGTAGGAGTGAGAAAAACATCACGGGGTGGTGTGAATCATAGGATCTGAATTAGGATAGGTAGTGAGTGGAAATGTAAAATGGAGAAAAGCACCATGGGTTTGTCAGCATGGGGAGGTCAGGAAACATGCAATGGCAATGTAGGATAGGTTTCTATAAAACATCACCGGGTGGTGTGCATTGTATGGGTGTGTAACATTACATTCACTAGTAGGAGTGAGAAAACAAAACGGGGTTTTGTGAATCATAGGGTCTGAATTAGGATAGGCAGTGAGTGGCAATGTAGGATGGAGAAAAGCACCACGGCCTGGTCAGCATGGGGAGTTCAGGACACATGCAGTGGCAATGTAGGATAGGTTTATGAAAATAATCGCGGGTTGGTGCGCATTGTATGGGTGGTAATATTACATTCACTAGTAGGAGGGAGAAAAACATCACGGGTTGGTGTGAATCATAGGGTCTGAATTAGGATAGGCAGTGAGTGGCAATGTAGGATGGAGAAAATCACCACTGGGTGGTCAGCATGGGGAGGACAGGAAACATGCAGTGGCAATGTAGGATAGGTTTCTGAAAAACCTCGTGGGGTGGTGCACATTGTATGGGTGTGTAACACTACATTCACTACTAGGACTGAGAAATACATCACGGGGTGTTGTGAATCATAGGGTCTGAATTAGGATAGGCAGTGTGTGGCAAGGTAGGATGGAGAAATGCACCAGGGGGTGGTCGGCATGGGGAGTTCAGGACACATGCAGCGGCAAAGTAGGATAGGTTTGTGAAAAACCTTGCGGGGTGGTGCGCATTGTATAGGTGTGTAACATTACATTCAGTAGTAGGAGTGAGAAAAACATCACGGGGTGGTGTGAATCATAGGCTCTGAATTAGGATAGGCAGTGAGTGGCAATGTAGGATGCAGAAAAGCACCACGGGTTGGTCAGCATGGGGATTTCAGGGAAAATGCAGTGGCAATGTAGGATAGGTTTCTGAAAAACCTCGCGGGGTGGGTCGCATTGTATGGGTGTGTAACTTTACATTCAGTAGTAGGAGTGAGAAAAACATTACGGTGTGTTTTGAATCATAGGGTCTGAATTAGGATAGGCAGTGAGTGGCAATGTAGGATGGAGAAAAGCACCAGGGGGTGGTCAGCATGGGTAGGTGAGGAAACATGCAGTGGCAATGTAGGATAGGTTTCTGAAAAACATCGCAGGGTGGTGTGCGTTGTATGGGTGTGTAACATTACATTCACTAGTAGGAGTGAGAAAAACATCACGGGGTGGTGTGAATCATAGGATCTGAATTAGGATAGGTAGTGAGTGGAAATGTAAAATGGAGAAAAGCACCATGGGTTTGTCAGCATGGGGAGGTCAGGAAACATGGAATGGCAATGTAGGATAGGTTTCTATAAAACATCACGGGGTGGTGTGCATTGTATGGGTGTGTAACATTACCTTCACTAGTAGGAGTGAGAAAACAAAACGGGGTTTTGTGAATCATAGGGTCTGAATTAGGATAGGCAGTGAGTGGCAATGTAGGATGGAGAAATCACCACGGGGTGGTCAGCATGGTGAGTTCAGGACACATGCAGTGGCAATGTAGGATAGGTTTCTGATAAACCTCGCGGGGTGGTGCTCATTGTATGGGTGTGTAACATTTCATTCACTAGTAGGAGTGAGAAAAACATCACGGGGTGGTGTGAATCATACGGTCTGAATTAGGATAGGCAGTGAGTGGCAATGTAGAATGGAGAAAAGAACCACGGGGTTGTTAGCATGCGGAGGTCAGTAAACATGCATTGGCAATGTAGGATAGGTTTCTGAAAAACATCGCGGGGTGGTGCGCATTGTATGGGTGTGTAACTTTACATTCAGTAGTAGGAGTGAGAAAAACATCACGGGGTGGTGAGAATCATAGGGTCTGAATTAGGATAGGCAGTGAGAGGCAATGTAGGATGGAGAAAAGCACCACGGGGTGGTCAGCATGGGGAGGTCAGGAAAAATGCAGTGGCAATGTAGGATAGGTTTCTGAAAAACCTCGCAGGTTGTTTCGCATTGTATGGGTGTGTAACATTACTTTCACTAGTACGAGTGAGAAAAACATCACAGGGTGGTGTGAATCATAGTGTCTGTATTAGGATAGGCAGTGAGTGGCAATGTAAAATGGAGAAAAGCACCACGGTGTTGTCAGCATGGGGAGGTCAGGAAACATGCAATGGCAATGTAGGATAGGTTTCTGAAAATCACCATGGGGTGGTGTGCATTGTATGGGTGTGTATCATTACATTCACTACTGGGAGTGAGAAAAACATCACTCGGTAGTGTGAATCATACAGTCTGAATTAGGATAGGCAGTGAGTGGCAATGTAGGATGGAGAAAAGCACCACGGGATGCTCAGCATGGGGAGGTCAGGAAACATGCAGTGGCAATGTAGGATAGGTTTCTGAAAACATCCCGGGGTGGTGCGCATTGTATGGGTGTGTAACCGTTCATTCACTAGTAGGAGTGAGAAAAACCTCACGGGGTGGTGTGAATCATAGGGTCTGAATTAGGATAGGCAGTGAGTGGCAATGTAGGATGGAGAAAAGCACCACGGGGTGGTCAGAATGGGGAGGTCAGGATACATGCAGTGGCAATGTAGGATAGGTTTCTGAAAAACCTCGCAGAGGGGTGCGCGTTGTATTGGTGTGTAACATTACATTCACTAGTAGGAGTGAGAAAAACATCACGGGGTGGTGTGAATCATAGGTTCTGAATTAGGATAGCCAGTGAGTGGCAATGTAGGATGGAGAAAAGCACCACGGGGTGGTCAGCATGGGGTGGTCAGGAAACATGCAATGGCAATGTAGGATAGGTTTCTGAAAAACATCACGGGGTGGTGCGCATTTTATGGGTGTGTATCATTACATTCACTACCGAGAGTGAGAAAAACATCACTGGGTGGTGTGAATCATACGGTCTGAATTAGGATAGGCAGTGAGTGGCAATGTAGGATGGAGAAAAGCACCACGGGGTGGTCAGCATGGGGAGGTCAGGAAACATGCAGTGGCAATGTAGGATAGGTTTCTGAAAAACATCGAGGGCTGGTGCGCATTGCATGGGGGTGTAACATTACATTCACTAGCAGGAGTGAGAAAAACATCACAGGGTGGTGTGAATCATAGGGTCTGAATTAGGATAGGCAGTGAGTGGCAATGTAGGATGGAGAAAAGCACCATGGGGTGGTCAGCATGGGGAGTTCAGGAAACATGCAGTGGCAATTTAGGATAGGTTTCTGAAAAACCTCGCAGGGTCGTGAGTATTGTATGGGTGTGTAACATTACATTCACTAGTAGGAGTGAGAAAAACATCACGGGGTTTTTTGCATCATAGGGTCTGAATTATGATATGCAATGAGTGGCAATGTAGGATGGAGAAAAGCACCACGGGCTGGTCAGCATGCAGAGCTCAGGAAACATGCAGTGGCAATGTAGGATAGGTTTCTGAAAAACATCACGGGTTGGTGCACATTGTATGGGTGTGTAACAGTACATTCACTAGTAGGAGTTAGAATAACATCACGGGGTGGTGTAAATCATAGGGTCTGAATTAGGATATTCAGGGAGTGGCAATGTAGGATGGAGAAAACCACCACGGCCTGGTCAGCATGGGGAGGTCAGGACACATGCAGTGGCAATGTAGGATAGGTTTATGAAAACAATCGCGGGTTGCTGCGCATTGTATGGGTGGTAATATTACATTCACTAGTAGGAGGGAGAAAAACATCACGGGTTGGTGTGAATCACAGGGTCTGAATTAGGATAGGCAGTGAGTGGCAATGTAGGATGGAGAAAATCACCACTGGGTGGTCAGCATGGGGAGGACAGGAAACATGCAGTCTCAATGTAGGATAGGTTTCTGAAAAACCTCGTGGGGTGGTGCACATTGTATGGGTGTGTAACACTACATTCACTACTCGGACTGAGAAATACATCACGGGGTGTTGTGAATCATAGGGTCTGAATTAGGATAGGCAGTGTGTGGCAAGGTAGGATGGAGAAATGCACCAGGGGGTGGTCAGCATGGGGAGTTCAGGACACATGCAGCGGCAAAGTAGGATAGGTTTCTGAAAAACCTTGCGGGGTGGTGCGCATTGTATAGGTGTGTAACATTACATTCAGTAGTAGGAGTGAGAAAAACATCACGGGGTGGTGTGAATCATAGGGTCTGAATTAGGATAGGCAGTGAGTGGCAATGTAGGATGCAGAAAAGCACCACGGGTTGGACAGCATGGGGATTTCAGGAAACATGCAGTGGCAATGTAGGATAGGTTTCTGAAAAACATCACGGGTTGGTGCACATTGTATGGGTGTGTAACAGTACATTCACTAGTAGGAGTTAGAAAAACATCACGGGGTGGTGTAAATCATAGGGTCTGAATTAGGATATTCAGAGAGTGGCAATGTAGGATGGAGAAAAGCACCACGGCCTGGTCAGCATGGGGAGGTCAGGACACATGCAGTTGCAATGTAGGATAGGTTTATGAAAATAATCGCGGGTTGGTGCGCATTGTATGTGTGGTATTATTACATTCACTAGTAGGAGGGAGAAAAACATCACGGGGTGGTGTGAATCATAGGGTCTGAATTAGGATAGGCAGTGAGTGGCAATGTAGGATGGAGAAAATCACCACTGGGTGGTCAGCATGGGGAGGACAGGAAACATGCAGTGGCAATGTAGGATAGGTTTCTGAAAAACCTCGTGGGTTGGTGCACATTGTATGGGTGTGTAACACTACATTCACTACTAGGACTGAGAAATACATCATGGGGTGTTGTGAATCATAGGGTCTGAATTAGGATAGGTAGTGTGTGGCAAGGTAGGATGGAGAAATGCACCAGGGGGTGGTCAGCATGGGGAGTTCAGGACACATGCTGCGGCAAAGTAGGATAGGTTTCTGAAAAACCTCGCGGGGTGGTGCGCATTGTATAGGTGTGTAACATTACATTCAGTAGTAGGCGTGAGAAAAACATCACGGGGTGGTGTCAATCATAGGGTCTGAATTAGGATAGGCAGTGAGTGGCAATGTAGGATGCAGAAAAGCACCACGGGTTGGTCAGCATGGGGATTTCAGGGAAAATGCAGTGGCAATGTAGGATAGGTTTCTGAAAAACCTCGCGGGGTGATGCGCATTGTATGGGTTTGTAACTTTACATTCAGTAGTAGGAGTGAGAAAAACATCACGGGCTGTTGTGAATCATAGGGTCTGAATTAGCATAGGCAGTGAGTGGCAATGTAGGATGGAGAAAAGCACCAGGGGGGGGGTCAGCATGGGTAGGTCAGGAAACATGCAGTGGCAATGTAGGATAGGTTTCTGAAAAACATCGCAGGGTGGTGCGCGTTGTATGGGTGTGTAACATTACATTCACTAGTAGGAGTGAGAAAAACATCACGGGGTGGTGTGAATCATAGGATCTGAATTAGGATAGGTAGTAAGTGGAAATGTAAAATGGAGAAAAGCACCATGGGTTTGTCAGCATGGGGATGTCAGGAAACATGGAATGGCAATGTAGGATAGGTTTCTATAAAACATCACGGGGTGGTGTGCATTGTATGGGTGTGTAACATTACATTCACTAGTAGGAGTGAGAAAAACATCACGGGGTTTTTTGCATCATAGGTTCTGAATTATGATATGCAATGAGTGGCAATGTAGGAATGAGAAAAGCACCACGTGGTGGTCAGCATGCGGAGCTCAGGATACATGCAGTGGCAATGTAGGATAGGTTTCTGAAAACATCCCGGGGTGGTGCGCATTGTATGGGTGTGTAACAGTACATTCACTAGTAGGAGTTAGAATAACATCACGGGGTGGTGTAAATCATAGGGTCTGAATTAGGATATTCAGGGAGTGGCAATGTAGGATGGAGAAAAGCACCACGGCCTGGTCAGCATGGGGAGGTCAGGACACATGCAGTGGCAATGTAGGATAGGTTTATGAAAACAATCGCGGGTTGCTGCGCATTGTATGGGTGGTAATATTACATTCACTAGTAGGAGGGAGAAAAACATCACGGGTTGGTGTGAATCACAGGGTCTGAATTAGGATAGGCAGTGAGTGGCAATGTAGGATGGAGAAAATCACCACTGGGTGGTCAGCATGGGGAGGACAGGAAACATGCAGTCTCAATGTAGGATAGGTTTCTGAAAAACCTCGTGGGGTGGTGCACATTGTATGGGTGTGTAACACTACATTCACTACTAGGACTGAGAAATACATCACGGGGTGTTGTGAATCATAGGGTCTGAATTAGGATAGGCAGTGTGTGGCAAGGTAGGATGGAGAAATGCACCAGGGGGTGGTCAGCATGGGGAGTTCAGGACACATGCAGCGGCAAAGTAGGATAGGTTTCTGAAAAACCTTGCGGGGTGGTGCGCATTGTATAGGTGTGTAACATTACATTCAGTAGTAGGAGTGAGAAAAACATCACGGGGTGGTGTGAATCATAGGGTCTGAATTAGGATAGGCAGTGAGTGGCAATGTAGGATGCAGAAAAGCACCACGGGTTGGACAGCATGGGGATTTCAGGAAACATGCAGTGGCAATGTAGGATAGGTTTCTGAAAAACATCACGGGTTGGTGCACATTGTATGGGTGTGTAACAGTACATTCACTAGTAGGAGTTAGAAAAACATCACGGGGTGGTGTAAATCATAGGGTCTGAATTAGGATATTCAGAGAGTGGCAATGTAGGATGGAGAAAAGCACCACGGCCTGGTCAGCATGGGGAGGTCAGGACACATGCAGTTGCAATGTAGGATAGGTTTATGAAAATAATCGCGGGTTGGTGCGCATTGTATGTGTGGTATTATTACATTCACTAGTAGGAGGGAGAAAAACATCACGGGGTGGTGTGAATCATAGGGTCTGAATTAGGATAGGCAGTGAGTGGCAATGTAGGATGGAGAAAATCACCACTGGGTGGTCAGCATGGGGAGGACAGGAAACATGCAGTGGCAATGTAGGATAGGTTTCTGAAAAACCTCGTGGGTTGGTGCACATTGTATGGGTGTGTAACACTACATTCACTACTAGGACTGAGAAATACATCATGGGGTGTTGTGAATCATAGGGTCTGAATTAGGATAGGTAGTGTGTGGCAAGGTAGGATGGAGAAATGCACCAGGGGGTGGTCAGCATGGGGAGTTCAGGACACATGCTGCGGCAAAGTAGGATAGGTTTCTGAAAAACCTCGCGGGGTGGTGCGCATTGTATAGGTGTGTAACATTACATTCAGTAGTAGGCGTGAGAAAAACATCACGGGGTGGTGTCAATCATAGGGTCTGAATTAGGATAGGCAGTGAGTGGCAATGTAGGATGCAGAAAAGCACCACGGGTTGGTCAGCATGGGGATTTCAGGGAAAATGCAGTGGCAATGTAGGATAGGTTTCTGAAAAACCTCGCGGGGTGGTGCGCATTGTATGGGTTTGTAACTTTACATTCAGTAGTAGGAGTGAGAAAAACATCACGGGCTGTTGTGAATCATAGGGTCTGAATTAGGATAGGCAGTGAGTGGCAATGTAGGATGGAGAAAAGCACCAGGGGGGGGTCAGCATGGGTAGGTCAGGAAACATGCAGTGGCAATGTAGGATAGGTTTCTGAAAAACATCGCAGGGTGGTGCGCGTTGTATGGGTGTGTAACATTACATTCACTAGTAGGAGTGAGAAAAACATCACGGGGTGGTGTGAATCATAGGATCTGAATTAGGATAGGTAGTGAGTGGAAATGTAAAATGGAGAAAAGCACCATGGGTTTGTCAGCATGGGGATGTCAGGAAACATGCAATGGCAATGTAGGATAGGTTTCTATAAAACATCACGGGGTGGTGTGCATTGTATGGGTGTGTAACATTACATTCACTAGTAGGAGTGAGAAAAACATCACGGGGTTTTTTGCATCATAGGTTCTGAATTATGATATGCAATGAGTGGCAATGTAGGAATGAGAAAAGCACCACGTGGTTGTCAGCATGCGGAGCTCAGGATACATGCAGTGGCAATGTAGGATAGGTTTCTGAAAACATCCCGGGGTGGTGCGCATTGTATGGGTGTGTAACCGTTCATTCACTAGTAGGAGTGAGAAAAACCTCACGGGGTGGTGTGAATCATAGGGTCTGAATTAGGATACGCAGTGAGTATCAATGTAGGATGGAGAAAAGCACCACTGGTTGGTCAGCATGGGGAGGTCAGGAAACATGCAGTGGCAATGTAGGATAGGTTTCTGAAAAACCTCGCGGGGTGGTGCGCATTGTATGGGTGTGTAACACTACATTCACTACTAGGAGTGAGAAAAACATCACGGGGTGGTGTGAATCATCGGGTCTGAATTAGGATAGGCAGTGAGTGGCAATGTAGGATGGAGAAAAGCACCACGGGGTGGTCAGCATGGGGAGGTCAGGTAACATGCAGTGGCAATGTAGGATAGGTTTCTGAAAACATCGCGGGGTGGTGCGCATTGTATGGGTGTGTAACAAAACATTCACTAGCACGAGTGAGAAAAACATCACAGGGTGGTGTGAATCATAGTGTCGGAATTAGGATAGGCAGTGAGTGGCAATGTAGGATGGAGAAAATCACCACTGGGTGGTCAGCATGGGGAGGTCAGGAAACATGCATTGGCAATGTAGGATAAGTTTCTGAAAGACCTCGCGGGGTGGTGCTCATTGTATGGGTGTGTAACATTACATTCACTAGTAGGAGTGAGAAAAACATCACGTGGTGGTGCGAATCATAGGGTCTGTATTAGGATAGGCAGTGAGTGGCAATGTAGGATGGAGAAAAGCACCACGGGGTGGTCAGCATGGGGAGGTCAGGAAACATGCAGTGGCAATGTAGGATAGGTTTCTGAAAAACATCGCAGGTTGGTGCGCATTGTATGGGTGTGTGTTACATTACATTCACTAGTAGGAGTGAGAAAAACATCACGGGGTGGTGTGAATCATAGGGTCTGAATTAGGATAGGCAGTGAGGGGCAATGTAGGATGGAGAAAAGCACCACGGGCTGGTCAGCATGGGGAGGTCAGGAAACATGCAGTGGCAAAGTAGGATAGGTTTCTGAAAAACATCGCGGGGTGGTGCGCATTGTATGGGTGTGTAACATAACATTCACTAGCAGGAGTGAGAAAAACATCACGTGGTGGTGTGACTCATAGGGTCTGAATTAGGTTAGGCAGTGAGTGGCAATGTAGGATGGAGAAAAGCACCACGGGGTGGTCAGCATGGGGAGGTCAGAAACATGCAGTGGCAATGTAGGATAGGTTTCTGAAAAACCTCGCGGGGTCGTGAGCATTGTATGGGTGTGTACAATTACATTCACTAGTAGGAGTGAGAAAAACATCACGTGGTGGTGTGAATCATAGGGTCTGAATTAGGTTAGGCAGTGAGTGGCAATGTAGGATGGAGAAAAGCACCACAGGGTGGTCAGCATGTGAGGTCAGGACACATGCAGTGGCAATGTAGGATTGGTTTCTGAAAAACATCGCGGGATGGAGCGCCTTGTATGGGTGTGTACCATTACATTCACTAGTAGGAGTGAGAAAAACATCACGGGTTGGTGTGAATCATAGTGTCTAAATAAGGTAGGCAGTGAGTGGCAATGTAGGATGGAGAAAAGCACCACAGGGTGGTCAACATGGGGAGCTCAGGAAACATGCAGTGGCAATGTAGGATAGGTTTCTGAAAAACATCGCGGGGTGGTGCGCATTGTATGTGTGTGTAACATTACATTCACTAGTAGAAGTGAGAAAAACATCACGGGGTCATGTGAATCATAGGGTCTGAATTAGGATAGGCAGTGAGTGGCAATATCGGATGGAGAAATCACCACGGGGTGGTCAGCATGGGGAGTTCAGGACACATGCAGTGGCAATGTAGGACAGGTTTCTGAAAAACCTCGCTGGGTGGTACGCATTGTATGGGTGTGTAACATTACATTCACTAGTAGGAGTGAGAAAAACATCACGGAGTGGTGTGAATCATAGGGTCTGAATTAGGATAGGCAGTGAGTGGCAATGTAGGATGGAGAAAATCACCACGGGGCTGTCAGCATGGGGAGATCAGGAAAAATGCAGTGGCAATGTAGGATAGAATTCTGAAAAACTTCCAGGGGTGGTGCACATTGTATGGGTGTGTAACTTTACATTCAGTAGTAGGAGTGAGAAAAACATCACGGGGTGATGTGAATCATAGGGTCTGAATTAGGATAGGCAGTGAGTGGCAATGTAGGATGGGGAAAAGCACCACGGGGAGGTCAGCATGGGGAGGTCAGGAAACATGCAGTGGTAATGTAGGATAGGTTTCTGAAAAACCTCGCGGGGTCGTGAGCATTGTATGGGTGTGTAACATTACATTCACTAGTAGGAGTGAGAAAAACATCACGGGGTTTTTTGCATCATAGGGTCTGAATTATGATATGCAATGAGTCGCAATATAGGATGGAGTAAAGCACAGCAGGGTGGTCAGCATGCGGAGCTCAGTCAACATGCCGTGGCAGTTTAGGATAGGTTTCTGAAAAACATCACGGGGTGGTGCGCATTGTGTGGGTGTGTAACACTACATTCACTACTAGGAGTGAAAAAAACATCACGGGGTGGTATGAATCATATTGTCTGAATTAGGATATGCAGTGAGTGGCAATGTAGGATGGAGAAAAGCACCACGGGGTGGTCAGCATGGGGAGGTCAGGAAACATGCAGTGGCAATGTAGGGTAGGTTTCTGAAAAACCTCGCGGGGTCGTGAGCATTGTATGGGTGTGTAACATTTCATTCACTAGTAGGAGTGAGGAAAACATCACGGGGTGCTGTGAATCATAGGGTCTGAATTAGGATGGGCAGTGAGTGGCAATGTACGATGGAGAAAAGCACCACGGATTGGTCAGCATAGGGAGGTCAGGACACATGCAGTGGCAATGTAGGATAGGTTTATGAAAATAATCGCGGGTTGGTGCGCATTGTATGTGTGGTATTATTACATTCACTAGTAGGAGGGAGAAAAACATCACGGGGTGGTGTGAATCATAGGGTCTGAATTAGGATAGGCAGTGAGTGGCAATGTAGGATGGAGAAAATCACCACTGGGTGGTCAGTATGGGGAGGACAAGAAACATGCAGTGGCAATGTAGGATAGGTTTCTGAAAAACCTCGCGGGGTGGTGTACATTGTATAGGTGTGTAACATTACATTCAGTAGTAGGAGTGAGAAAAACCTCACGGGGTGGTGTGAATCATAGGGTCTGAATTTGGATAGGCAGTGAGTGGCAATGTAGGATGCAGAAAAGCACCACGGGTTGGTCAGCATGGGGAGGTCAGGAAAAATGCAGTGGCAATGTAGGATAGGTTTCTGAAAACTATCGCGGGGTGGTGCGCATTGTATGGGTGTGTAACTTTACATTCAGTAGTAGGAGTGAGAGAAACATCACGGGGTGGTGTGAATCATAGGGTCTGAATTAGGATAAGCAGTGAGTGGCAATGTAGGATGGAGAAAAGCACCACGGGGTGGTCAGCATGGGTAGGTCAGGAAACATGCAGTGGCAATGTAGGATAGGTTTCTGAAAAACCTCGCAGGGTGGTGCGCGTTGTATGGGTGTGTAACATTACATTCACTAGTAGGAATGAGAAAAACATCACGGGGTGGTGTGAATCATAGGATCTGAATTAGGATAGGCAGTGAGTGGCAATGTAAAATGGAGAAAAGCACCATGGATTTGCAGCATGGGGAGGTCAGGAAACATGCAATGGCAATATAGGATAGGTTTCTGAAAACCATCACGGGGTGATGCGCATTGTATGGGTGTGTAACATTACATTCACTAGTAGGAGTGAGAAAAACAAAACGGGGTGGTGTGAATCATAGGGTCTGAATTAGGATAGGCAGTGAGGGGCAATGTAGGATGGAGAAAAGCACCACGGTCTGGTCAGCATGGGGAGGTCAGGAAACATGCAGTGGCAGAGTAGGATAGGTTTCTGAAAAACATCGCGGGGTGGTGCGCATTGTATGGGTTTGTAACATAACATTCACTAGCAGGAGTGAGAAAAACATCACAGGGTGGTGCTAATCATAGGGTCTGAATTAGGATAGGCAGTGAGTGGCAATGTAGGCTGGAGAAAAGCACCAGGGGTGGTCAGCATGGGGAGGTCAGGAAACATGCAGTGGCAATGTAGGGTAGGTTTCTGAAAAACCTCGCGGGGTCGTGAGCATTGTATGGGTGTGTAACATTTCATTCACTAGTAGGAGTGAGGAAAACATCACGGGGTGCTGTGAATCATAGGGTCTGAATTAGGATGGGCAGTGAGTGGCAATGTACGATGGAGAAAAGCACCACGGATTGGTCAGCATAGGGAGGTCAGGACACATGCAGTGGCAATGTAGGATAGGTTTATGAAAATAATCGCGGGTTGGTGCGCATTGTATGTGTGGTATTATTACATTCACTAGTAGGAGGGAGAAAAACATGACGGGGTGGTGTGAATCATAGGGTCTGAATTAGGATAGGCAGTGAGTGGCAATGTAGGATGGAGAAAATCACCACTGGGTGGTCAGTATGGGGAGGACAAGAAACATGCAGTGGCAATGTAGGATAGGTTTCTGAAAAACCTCGTGGGGTGGGGCGCATTGTATGGGTGTGTAACACTACATTCCCTACTAGGACTGAGAAGTACATCACGGGGTGTTGTGAATCATAGGGTCTGAATTAGGATAGGCAGTGTGTGGCAATGTAGGATGGAGAAAAGCACCACGGGGTGGTCAGCATGGGGAGGTCAGGAAACATGCAGTGGCAATGTAGGATAGGTTTCTGAAAAACCTCGCGGGGTCGTGAGCATTGTATGGGTGTGTAACATTACATTCACTAGTAGGAGTGAGAAAAACATCACGGGGTTTTTTGCATCATAGGGTCTGAATTATGATATGCAATGAGTGGCAATGTAGGATGGAGAAAAGCACCACGGGCTAGTCAGCATGCGGAGCTCAGGAAACATGCAGTGGCAATGTAGGATAGGTTTTTGAAAAACATCACGGTTTGGTGCACATTGTATGGGTGTGTAACAGTACATTCACTAGTAGGAGTTAGAAAAACATCACGGGGTGGTGTAAATCATAGGGTCTGAATTAGGATATTCAGGGAGTGGCAATGTAGGATGGAGAAAAGCACCACGGCCTGGTCAGCATGGGGAGGTCAGGACACATGCAGTGGCAATGTAGGATAGGTTTATGAAAATAATCGCGGGTTGGTGCGCATTGTATGGGTGGTAATATTACATTCACTAGTAGGAGGAAGAAAAACATCACGGGGTGGTGTGAATCATAGTGTCTGAATTAGGATAGGCAGTGAGTGGCAATGTAGGATGGAGAAAATCACCACTGGGTGGTCAGCATGGGGAGAACAGGAAACATGCAGTGGCAATGTAGGATAGGTTTCTGAAAAACCTCGTGGGTTGGTGCACATTGTATGGGTGTGTAACACTACATTCACTACTAGGACTGAGAAATACATCACGGGGTGTTGTGAATCATAGGGTCTGAATTAGGATAGGTAGTGTGTGGCAAGGTAGGATGGAGAAATGCACCAGGGGGTGGTCAGCATGGGGAGTTCAGGACACATGCTGCGGCAAAGTAGGATAGGTTTCTGAAAAACCTCGCGGGGTGGTGCGCATTGTATAGGTGTGTAACATTACATTCAGTAGTAGGCGTGAGAAAAACATCACGGGGTGGTGTGAATCATAGGGTCTGAATTAGGATAGGCAGTGAGTTTCAATGTAGGATGCAGAAAAGCACCACGGGTTGGTCAGCATGGGGATTTCAGGGAAAATGCAGTGGCAATGTAGGATAGGTTTCTGAAAAACCTCGCGGGGTGGTGCGCATTGTATGGGTGTGTAACTTTACATTCAGTAGTAGGAGTGAGAAAAACATCACGGGGTGTTGTGAATCATAGGGTCTGAATTAGGATAGGCAGTGAGTGGCAATGTAGGATGGAGAAAAGCACCATGGGTTTGTCAGCATGGGGATGTCAGGAAACATGCAATGGCAATGTAGGATAGGTTTCTATAAAACATCACGGGGTGGTGTGCATTGTATGGGTGTGTAACATTACATTCACTAGTAGGAGTGAGAAAAACATCACGGGGTTTTTTGCATCATAGGTTCTGAATTATGATATGCAATGAGTGGCAATGTAGGATTGAGAAAAGCACCACGTGGTGGTCAGCATGCGGAGCTCAGGATACATGCAGTGGCAATGTAGGATAGGTTTCTGAAAAACATCACGGGTGGTGCACATTGTATGGGTGTGTAACATTACATTCACTAGTAGGAGTTAGAAAAACATCACGGGGTGGTGTAAATCATAGGGTCTGAATTAGGATAGGCAGTGATTGGCAATGTAGGATAGAGAAAAGCACCACGGCGTGGTCAGCATCGGGAGGTCAGGACACATGCAGTGGCAATGTAGGATAGGTTTTTGAAAATAATCGCTGGGTGGTGCGCATTGTATGGGTTCGTAATATTACATTAACTAGTAGGAGTGAGAAAAACATAACGGGGTGGTGTGAATCATAGGGTCTGAATTAGGCTAGGCAGAGAGTGGCAATGAAGGATGGAGAAAAGCACCACGGGGTGGTAAGCATGGGGAGGTCAGGACACATGCAGTGGCAATGTAGGATAGGTTTCTGAAAAACCTCGCAGGGTGGTGCGCATTGTATGGGTGTTTAACATTACATTCACTAGTAGGAGTGAGAAAAACATCACGGGGTGGTGTGAATCATAGGGTCTGAATTAGGATACGCAGTGAGTGGCAATGTAGGATGGAGAAAAGCACCACTGGTTGGTCAGGCTGGGGAGGTCAGGAAACATGCAGTGGCAATGTAGGATAGGTTTCTGAAAAACCTCGCGGGGTGGTGCGCATTGTATGGGTGTGTAACACTACATTCACTACTAGGAGTGAGAAAAACATCACGGGGTGGTGTGAATCATCGGGTCTGATTTAGGATAGGCAGTGAGTGGCAATGTAGGATGGAGAAAAGCACCACGGGGTGGTCAGCTTGGGGAGGTCAGGAAACATGCAGTGGCAATGTAGGATAGGTTTCTGAAAAACCTCGCAGGGAGTTTTGCATTGTATGGGTGTGTAACATTACTTTCACTAGTACGAGTGAGAAAAACATCACGGGGTGGTGTGAATCATAGTGTCTGTATTAGGATAGGCAGTGAGTGGCAATGTAAAATGGAGAAAAGCACCACGGTGTTGTCAGCATGGGGAGGTCAGGAAACATGCAATGGCAATGTAGGATAGGTTTCTGAAAAACATCATGGGGTGGTGTGCATAATATGGGTGTGTATCATTACAGTCAAGACTGGGAGTGAGAAAAACATCACGGGGTAGTGTGAATCATACGGTCTGTATTAAGATAGGCAGTGAGTGGCAATGTAGGATGGAGAAAAGCACCACGGGGTGGTCAGCATGGGGAGGTCAGGAAACATGCAGTGGCAATGTAGGATAGGTTTCTGAAAACATCGCGGGGTGGTGCGCATTGTATGGGTGTGTAACAAAACATTCACTAGCACGAGTGAGAAAAACTTCACAGGGTGGTGTGAATCATAGTGTCGGAATTAGGATAGGCAGTGAGTGGCAATGTAGGATGGAGAAAATCACCACTGGGTGGTCAGCATGGGGAGGTCAGGAAACATGCATTGGCAATGTAGGATAGGTTTCTGAAAGACCTCGCGGGGTGGTGCTCATTGTATGGGTGTGTAACATTACATTCACTAGTAGGAGTGAGAAAAACATCACGTGGTGGTGCGAATCATAGGGTCTGTATTAGGATAGGCAGTGAGTGGCAATGTAGGATGGAGAAAAGCACCACGGGGTGGTCAGCATGGGGAGGTCAGGAAACATGCAGTGGCAATGTAGGATAGGTTTCTGAAAAACATCGCGGGGTGGTGCGGATTGTATGGGGTGTAACGTTAGATTCACTAGCAGGAGTGACAAAAACTTCACAGGGTGGTGTGAATCATAGGGTCTGAATTAGGATAGGCAGTGAGTGGCAATGTAGGATGGAGAAAAGCACCACGGGGTGGTCAGCATGGGGAGGTCAGGAAACATGCAGAGGCAATGTAGGATAGGTTTCTGAAAAACCTCGCGGGGTCGAGAGCATTGTATGGGTGTGTAATATTACATTCACTAGTAGGAGTGAGAAAAACATCACGGGGTTTTTTGCATCATAGGGTCTGAATTATGATATGCAATGAGTGGCAATGTAGGATGGAGAAAAGCACCACGGGGTGGTCGGCATGCGGAACTCAGGAAACATGCAGTGGCAATGTAGGATAGGTTTCTGAAAAACATCACGGGGTGGTGCACATTGTATGGGTGTGTAATAGTACCTTCACTAGTAGGAGTTAGAAAAACATCACGGAGTGGTGTAAATCATAGGGTCTGAATTAGGATAGTCAGGGAGTGGCAATGTAGGATGGAGAAAAGCACCACGGTCTGGTCAGCATGGGGAGGTCTGGACACATGCAGTGGCAATGTAGGATAGGTTTCTGAAAAACCTCGCAGGGTGGTGCGCGTTGTATGGGTGTGTAACATTACATTCACTAGTAGGAGTGAGAAAAAGAAAACGGGGTGGTGTGAATCATAGGGTCTGAATTAGGATAGGCAGTGAGGGGCAATGTAGGATGGAGAAAAGCACCACGGGCTGGTCAGCATGGGGAGGTCAGGAAACATGCAGTGGCAAAGTAGGATAGGTTTCTGAAAAACATCGCGGGGTGGTGCGCATTGTATGGGTGTGTAACATAACATTCACTAGCAGGAGTGAGAAAAACATCACGTGGTGGTGTGAATCATAGGGTCTGAATTAGGTTAGGCAGTGAGTGGCAATGTAGGATGGAGAAAAGCACCACGGGGTGGTCAGCATGGGGAGGTCAGAAACATGCAGTGGCAATGTAGGATAGGTTTCTGAAAAACCTTGCGGGGTCGTGAGCATTGTATGGGTGTGTAACGTTACATTCACTAGTAGGAGTGAGAAAAACATCACGTGGTGGTGTGAATCATAGGGTCTGAATTAGGTTAGGCAGTGAGTGGCAATGTAGGATGGAGAAAAGCACCACGGGGTGGTCAGCATGTGAGGTCAGGACACATGCAGTGGCAATGTAGGATTGGTTTCTGAAAAACATCACGGGGTGGAGCGCCTTGTATGGGTGTGTACCATTACATTCACTAGTAGGAGTGAGAAAAACATCACGGGTTGGTGTGAATCATAGTGTCTAAATAAGGTAGGCAGTGAGTGGCAATGTAGGATGGAGAAAAGCACCACAGGGTGGTCAACATGGGGAGCTCAGGAAACATGCAGTGGCAATGTAGGATAGGTTTCTGAAAAACATCGCGGGGTGGTGCGCATTGTATGTGTGTGTAACATTACATTCACTAGTAGAAGTGAGAAAAACATCACGGGGTGATGTGAATCATAGGGTCTGAATTAGGATAGGCAGTGAGTGGCAATATAGGATGGAGAAATCACCACGGGGTGGTCAGCATGGGGAGTTCAGGACACATGCAGTGGCAATGTAGGACAGGTTTCTGAAAAACCTCGCTGGGTGGTACGCATTGTATGGGTGTGTAACATTACATTCACTAGTAGGAGTGAGAAAAACATCACGGAGTGGTGTGAATCATAGGGTCTGAATTAGGATAGGCAGTGAGTGGCAATGTAGGATGGAGAAAATCACCACGGGGCTGTCAGCATGGGGAGGTCAGGAAAAATGCAGTGGCAATGTAGGATAGATTTCTGAAAAACTTCCAGGGGTGGTGCGCATTGTATGGGTGTGTAACATTACATTCACTAGTAGGAGTGAGAAAAACATCACGGGGTGGTGTGAATCATATTGTCTGAATTAGGATAGGCAGTGAGTGGCAATGTAGGATGGAGAAATCAACACGGGGTTGTCAGCATGGGGAGTTCAGGACGCATGCAGTGGCAATGTAGGATAGGTTTCTGAAAAACATCCCCGGGTGGTGCGCATTGTAAGGGTGTGTAACTTTACATTCAGTAGTAGGAGTGAGAAAAACCTCACGGGGTGGTGTGAATCATAGGGTCTGAATTAGGATAGGCAGTGAGTGGCAATGTAGGATGGAGAAAAGCACCACGGGGTGGTCAGCATGGGGAGGTCAGGATACATGCAGTGGCAATGTAGGATAGGTTTCTGAAAAACCTCACGGGGTCGTGAGCATTGTATGGGTGTGTAACATTACATTCACTAGTAGGAGTGAGAAAACCATCACGGGGTTTTTTGCATCATAGGGTCTGAATTATGATATGCAATGAGTGGCAATGTAGGATGGAGAAAAGCACCACGGGGTGGTCAGCATGCGGAGCTCAGGAAACATGCAGTGGCAATGTAGGACAGGTTTCTGAAAAACATCACGGGGTGGTGCATATTGTATGGGTGTGTAACAGTACATTCACTAGTAGGAGTTAGAAAAACATCACGGGGTGGTGTAAATCATAGGGTGTGAATTAGGGTAGTCAGGGAGTGGCAATGTAGGATGGAGAAAAGCACCACGGCGTGGTCAGCATGGGGAGGTCAGGACACATGCAGTGGCAATGTAGGATAGGTTTATGAAAATAATTGCGGGTTGGAGCGCATTGGATGGGTGGTAATATTACATTCACTAGTAGGAGTGAGAAAAACATCACGGGGTGGTGTGAATCTTAGGGTCTGAATTAGGATAGGCAGTGAGTGGCAATGTAGGATGGAGAAAATCACCACTGCGTGGGCAGCATGGGGAGGTCAGGAAACATGCAATGGCAATGTAGGATAGGTTTCTGAAAAACCGCGCGGGGTGGTGTGCATTGTATGGGTGTGTAACACTACATTCACTACTAGGACTGAGAAATACATCACGGGGTGTTGGGAATCATAGGGTCTGAATTAGGATAGGCAGTGTGTGGCAATGTCGGATGGAGAAATGCACCAGGGGGTGGTCGGCATGGGGAGTTCAGGACACATGCAGCTGCAAAGTAGGATAGGTTTCTGAAAAACCTCGCGGGGTGGTGCACATTGTATAGGTGTGTAACATTACATTCAGTAGTAGGAGTGAGAAAAACATCACGGGGTGGTGTGAATCATAGGGTCTGAATTTGGATAGGCAGTGAGTGGCAATGTAGGATGCAGAAAAGCACCACGGGTTGGTCAGCATGGGGAGGTCAGGAAAAATGCAGTGGCAATGTAGGATAGGTTTCTGAAAAACCTCGCAGGGTGGTGCGCGTTGTATGGGTGTGTAACATTACATTCACTAGTAGGAATGAGAAAAACATCACGGGGTGGTGTGAATCATAGGATCTGAATTAGGATAGGCAGTGAGTGGCAATGTAAAATGGAGAAAAGCACCATGGATTTGTCAGCATGGGGAGGTCAGGAAACATGCAATGGCAATATAGGATTTGTTTCTGAAAAACATCACGGGGTGATGCGCATTGTATGGGTGTGTAACATTACATTCACTAGTAGGAGTGAGAAAAACAAAACGGGGTGGTGTGAATCATAGGTTCTGAATTAGGATAGGCAGTGAGGGGCAATGTAGGATGGAGAAAAGCACCACGGGCTGGTCAGCATGGGGAGGTCAGGAAACATGCAGTGGCAGAGTAGGATAGGTTTCTGAAAAACATCGCGGGGTGGTGCGCATTGTATGGGTTTGTAACATAACATTCACTAGCAGGAGTGAGAAAAACATCACAGGGTGGTGCTAATCATAGGGTCTGAATTAGGATAGGCAGTGAGTGGCAATGTGGGCTGGAGAAAAGCACCAGGGGTGGTCAGCATGGGGAGGTCAGGAAACATGCAGTGGCAATGTAGGATAGGTTTCTGAAAAACCTCGCGGTGTCATGAGCATTGCATGGGTGTGTAACATTACATTCACTAGTAGGAGTGAGAAAAACATCACGTGGTGGTGTGAATCATAGGGTCTGAATTAGGTTAGGTAGTGAGTGTCAATGTAGGATGGAGAAAAGCACCACGGGGTGGTCAACATGGGGAGCTCAGGAAACATGCAGTGGCAAAGTAGGATAGGTTTCTGAAAAACATCGCGGGGTGGTGTGCATTGTATTTGTGTGTAACATTACATTCACTAGTAGGAGTGAGAAAAACATCACGGGGTGATGTGAATCATAGGGTCTCAATTAGAATAGGCAGTGAGTGGCAATGTAGGATGGAGAAATCACCACGGGGTGGTCAGCATGGGGAGTTCAGGACACATGCCGTGGCAATGTAGGATAGGTTTCTGAAAAACCTCGCTGGGTGGTACGCATTGTATGGGTGTGTAACATTACATTCACTAGTAGGAGTGAGAAAAACATCACGGAGTGGTGTGAATCATAGGTTCTGAATTAGGATAGGCAGTGAGTGGCAGTGTAGGATAGAGAAAATCACCACGGGGTGGTCAGCATGGGGAGGTCAGGAAAATTCAGTGGCAAAGTAGGATAGGTTTCTGAAAAACATCCCGGGGTGGTGCGCATTGTATGGGTGTGTAACTTTACATTCAGTAGTAGGAGTGAGAAAAACATCACGGGGTGATGTGAATCATAGGGTCTGAATTAGGATAGGAAGTGAGTGGCAATGTAGGATGGAGAAAAGCACCACGGGGTGGTCAGCATGGGGAGGTCAGGAAACATGCATTGGCAATGTAGGGTAGATTTCTGAAAAACCTCGCGGGGTCGTGAGCATTGTATGGGTGTGTAACATTTCATTCACTAGTAGGAGTGAGGAAAACATCACTGGGTGCTGTGAATCATAGGGTCTGAATTAGGATGGGCAGTGAGTGGCAATGTACGATGGAGAAAAGCACCACGGATTGGTCAGCATAGGGAGGTCAGGAAAAATGCAGTGGCAATGTAGGATAGGTTTCTGAAAAACATCGCGGGGTGGTGCGCATTGTATGGGTGTGTAACTTTACATTCAGTAGTAGGAGTGAGAAAAATATCACGGGGGTGGTGTGAATCATAGGGTCTGAATTAGGATAGGCAGTGAGTGGCAATGTAGGATGGAGAAAAGCACCACGTGGTGGTCAGCATGGGGAAGTCAGGAAACATGCAGTGGCAATGTAGGATCGGTTTCTGAAAAACCTCGCAGGGTGTTGCACATTGTATGGGTGTGTAACATTACATTCACTAGTACGAGTGAGAAAAACATCACGGGGTGGTGTGAATCATAGTGTCTGTATTAGGATAGGCAGCGAGTGGCAATGTAAAATGGAGAAAATCACCACGGTGTTGTCAGCATGGGGAGGTCAGGAAACATGCAATGGCAATGTAGGATAGGTTTCTGAAAAACATCATGGGGTGGTGTGCATTGTATGGGTGTGTATCATTACTTTCACTACTGGGAGTGAGAAAAACATCACGGGGTGGTGTGAATCATACGGTCTGAATTAGGATAGGCAGTGAGTGGCAATGTAGGATGGAGAAAAGCACCACGGGGCGGTCAGCATGGGGAGGTCAGGAAACATGCAGTGGCAATGTAGGATAGGTTTCTGAAAACATCGCGGGGTGGTGCACATTGTATGGGTGTGTAACATAACATTGACTAGCAGAAGAGAGAAAAACATCACAGAGTGGTGTGAATCATAGGGTCTGAATTAGGATAGGCAGTGAGTGGCAATGTATGATGGAGAAAATCACCACTGGGTGGTCAGAATGGGGAGGTCAGGAAACATGCATTGGCAATGTAGGATAGGTTTCTGAAAGACCTCACGGGGTGGTGCGCATTGTATGGGTATGTAACACTACATTCACTACTAGGAGTGAAAAACATATCACGGGGTGGTGTGAATCATATTGTCTGAATTAGGATAGGCATTGAGTGGCAATGTAGGATGGAGAAATCACCACAGGGTTCTCAGCATGGGGAGTTCAGGACACATAGAGTGGCAATGTAGGATAAGTTTCTGAAAAACCTCGCATGGTGGTGCGCATTGTATGGGTGTGTAACAGTTCATTCACTAGTAGGAGTGAGAAAAACATCACGGGGTGGTGTGAATCATAGGGTCTGAATTAGGCTAGGCAGTGAGTGGCAATGTAGGATGGAGAAAAGCACCACGGGGTGGTCAGCATGGGGAGGTCAGGAAACATGCAGTGGCAATGTAGGATAGGTTTCTGAAAAAGCTCGCAGGGTGGTGTGCGTTGTATTGCTGTGTAACATTACATTCACTAGTAGGAGTGAGAAAAACATCACGGGGTGGTGTGAATCATAGGGTCTGAATTAGGATAGGCAGTGACTGGCAATGTAGGATGGAGAAAAGCACCACGGGGTGGTCAGCATGGGGAGGTCAGGAAACATGCAATGGCAATGTAGGATAGGTTTATGATAAACATCACGGGGTGGTGAGCATTTTATGGGTGTGTATCATTACATTCACTACCGAGAGTGAGAAAAACATCACGGGGTGGTGTGAATCATATGGTCTGAATTAGGATAGGCAGTGAGTGGCAATGTAGGATTGAGAAAAGCACCACGGGGTGGTCAGCATGGGGAGGTCAGGAAACATGCAGTGGCAATGTAGGATAGGTTTCTGAAAAACATCGCGGGGTGGTGCACATTGCATGGGTGTGTAACATTACATTCACTAGCAGGAGTGAAAAAAACATCACAGGGTGGTGTGAATCATAGGTTCTGAATTAGGATAGGGGTGAGTGGCTATCTAGGATGGAGAAAATCACCACGGGGTGGTCAGCATGGGGAGGTCAGGACACATGCGGTGGCAATGTAGGATAGGTTGATGAAAAGCATCGCGGGGTGGTGCGCATTGTATGGGTGTGTAACATTACATTCACTAGTAGGAGTGAGAAAAACATCACGGGGTGGTGTGAATCATAGTGTCTGAATTAGGATAGGATGTGAGTGGCTATGTAGGATGGAGAAAAGCACCACAGGGTCGTCAGCATGGGGAGGCAAGGAAACATGCAGTGGCATTGTAGGATAGGTTTCTGAAAAACATCGCGAGGTGGTGCGCATTATATGGGTGTGTAACATTATATTCACTATTAGGAGTGAAAAAAAACATCACGGGATGGTGTGAATCATATGGTCTGAATTAGGATAGGCAGTGAGTGGAAATATAGGATGGAGAAAAGCACCACGGGGTGGTCTGCATGTGGAGGTCAGGACACATGCAGTGGCAATGTAGGATAGGTTTCTGAAAAACATCGCGGTGTGGTGAGCATTGTATGGGTGTGTAACATTACATTCACTAGTAGGAGTGAGAAGTACATCACGGGGTGGTGTGAATCATAGGGTTTGAATTAGGATAGGCAGTGAGTGGTAATGTAGGGTTTAGAAAAGCACCAGGGTGTGGTCAGCATGAGGAGGTCAGGAAACATGCAATGGCAATGTAGGATAGGTTTCTGAAAAACATCGCGGGGTGGTGCACATCATAACGGTGTGTAACATTACTTTCACTAGTAGGAGTGAGAAAAAACATCACGGGGTGGTGTGAATCATAGGGTCTGAATTAGGATAGGGAGTGAGTGGCAATGTAGGATGGAGAAAAGCACCACTGGGTGGTCAGCATGGGGAGGTCAGGACACATGCAGTGGCAATGTAGGATAGGTTTCTGAAAAACCTCGTGGGGTGGTGCACATTGTATGTGTGTGTAACATTACATTCACTAGTAGGAGTGAGAAAAACATCACGCGGTAGTGTGAATCATAGGGTCTGAATTAGGATAGGCAGTGAGTGGCAATGTAGGATGGAGAAAAGCACCAGGGTGTGGTCAGCATGATGAGGTCAGGAAACATGCAGTGGCAATGTAGGATAGGTTTCTGAAAAACATCGAGGGTTGGTGCACATTGTATGGTTGTGTAACATTACTTTCACTAGTAGGAGTGAGAAAAACATCACGGGGTGGTGTGAATCATAGGGTCTGAATGAGGATAGGCAGTGAGTGGCAATGTAGGATGGAGAAAAGCACCACAGGGTGGTCAGTATGGGGAGGTCAGGAAACATGCAGTGGCAATGTAGGATAGGTTTCTGAAAAACATCATGGGGTGGTGCGCATTGAATGTGTGTGTAACATTACATTCACTAGTATGAGTGAGAAAAATATCATGTGGTGGTGTGAATCATAGGGTCTGAATTAGGATAGGGGTGAGTGGCTATCTAGGATTGAGAAAAGCACCATGGGGTGGTCAGCATGGGGAGGTCAGGACACATGCAGTGGCAATGTAGGATAGGTTTCTGAAAAACATCGCGGGGTGGTGCGCATTGTATGGGTGTGTAACATTACATTCACTAGTAGGATTGAGAAAAACATCACGGGGTGGTGCTAATCATAGGCTCTGAATTAGGATAGGCAGTGAGCGGCAATGTAGGATGGAGAAAATCACCACGGTGTGGTCAGCATGGGGAGGTCAGGAAACATGCAGTGGAAATGTAGGATAGGTTTCTGAAAATGATCGAGGGGTGGTGCGAATTGTATTGGTGCGTAACATTACATTCACTAGTAGGAGTGAGAAAAATATCATGGGGTGGTGTGAATCATAGGGTCTGTATTAGGATAGGCAATGAGTGGCAATGTAGGATGGAGAAAAGCACCATGGGGTGGTCAGCATGGTGATGTCAGGAAATATGCAGTGGCAATGTAGGATAGGTTTCTGAAAAACCTTGTGGGGTGGTGCGCATTGTATGGGTGTGTAACATTACATTCACTAGTATGAGTGAGAAAAACTTCACGGGGTGGTGTGAATCATAGGGTCTGAATTAGGATAGGGCTGAGTGGCTATCTAGGAGGGAGAAAAGCACCACGGGTTGGTCAACATGGGGAGGTCAGGACACATGCAGTGGCAATGTAGGATAGGTTTCTGAAAAACCTCGCGGGGTGGTGCGCATTGTATGGGTGTGTAACTTTACATTCACAAGTAGGAGTGAGAAAAACATCATGGGGTGGTGTGAATCATAGGCTCTGAATTAGGATAGGCAGTGAGCGAAAATGTAGGATGGAGAAAATCACCACGGTTTGGTCAGCATGGGGAGGTCAGGACACATGCCGTGAAATGTAGGATAGGTTTCTGAAAAACATCGCGGTGTGGTGCGCATTGCATGGGTGTGTAACATTTCATTCATTAGTAGGAGTTCGAAAAACATCACGGGGTGGTGTGAATCATAGGGTCTGAATTAGGATAGGCAGTGAGTGGCAATGTAGGATGGAGAAAAGCACCACGGGGTGGTCAGCATGCGGAGGTCGGGAAACATGCAGTGGCAATGTAGGATAGGTTTCTGAGAAACATCACGGGGCGGTGCGCATTGGATGGCTGTGTAACATTACATTCAATAGTAGGAGTGAGAAAAACATCACGGGGTGGTGTGAATCGTAGGGTCTGAATTAGGATACTCAGTGAGCGGCAATGTAGGATGGAGAAAAGCACCCCGAAGTGGTCATCATGGGGAGGTCAGGACACATGCCGTGAAATGTAGGATAGGTTTCTGAAAAACATCGCAGTGTGGTGCGCATTGTATGGGGGTGTAACATTACATTCACTACTATGAGTGAGAAAAACATCACAGGGTGGTGTGAATCATAGGGTCTGAATTAGGATAAGGGTGAGTGGCTATGTAGGATGGAGAAAAGCACCACCGGTTGTTCAGCATGGGGAGGTCAGGAAACATGCAGGGGCATTGCAGGATAGGTTTCTGAAAAACATCGCGAGGTGGTGCGCATTATATTGGTGTGTATCATTACATTCACTAGTAGGAGGGAGAAAAACATCACGGGGTGGTGTGAATCATAGGGTCTGAATTAGGATAGGCAGTGACTGGAAATGTAGGATGGAGAAAAGCACCACGGGGTGGTCAGCATGGGGAGGTCAGGACACATGCCGTAAAATGTAGGATAGGTTTCTGAAAAACATCGAGGGGTGGTGTGCATTGTATGGGTGTGTAACATTACATTCATTAGTTGGAGTGAGAAAAACATCACGGGGTGGTGTGAATCATAGGGTCTGAATTAGGATAGGCAGTGAATTACAATGTAGGATGGAGAAAAGCACCAGGTGGTGGTCAGCATGAGGAGGTCAGGAAACATGCAGTGGCAATGTAGGATAGGCTTCTGCAAAACATCGCGGGATGGTGCACATTTTATGGGTGTAAAACGTTTCTTTCAGTAGTAGGAGTGAGAAAAACATCACAGGGTGGTGTGAATCATAGGGTCTGAATTCGGATAGGCAGTGAGTGGCAATGTAGTATGGAGAAAAGCACGCCGAAGTGGTCAGCATGGGGAGGTCAGGAAACATGCAGTGGAAATGTAGGATAGGTTTCTGAAAAACATCCCGGGGTGGTGCGCATTGGATGGCTGTGTAACATTACATTCACTAGTAGCAGTGAGAAAAACATCACCGGGTGCTGTGAATCATAGGGTCTGAATTAGGATAGGCAGTGAGTGGCAATGTAGGATGGAGAAAAGCACCACGGGGTGGTCAGCATGGGGAGGTCAAGACACATCCAGTGGCAATGTAGGATACGTTTCGGAAAACATCGCGTGGTGGTGCGCATTATGGGCGTGTAACATTACATTCACTAGTAGGAGTGAGAAAAACATCACGGGGTGGTGTGAATCATAGGGTCTGAATTAGGATAGGCAGTGAGTGGTAATGTAGGATTTAGAAAAGCACCAGGGTGTCGTCAGCATGAGGAGGTCAGGAAACATGCAATGGCAATGTAGGATACGTTTCTGAAAAACATCGCGGGGTGGTGCACATCATATCGGTGTGTAACATTACTTTCACTAGTAGGAGTGAAAAAAACATCACGGGGTGGTGTGAATCATAGGGTCTGAATTAGGATAGGAAGTGAGTGGCAATGTAGGATGGAGAAAAGCACCACTGGGTGGTCAGCATCGGGAGGTCAGGACACATGCAGTGGCAATGTAGGATAGGTTTCTGAAAAACCTCGTGGGGTGGTGCGCATTGTATGTGTGTGTAACATTACATTCACTAGTAGGAGTGAGAAAAACATCACGGGGTGGTGTGAATCATAGGGTCTGAATTAGGATAGGCAGTGAGTTGCAATGTAGGATGGAGAAAAGCACCACCGCGTGGTCAGCATGGAGAGGTCAGGACACATGCAGAGGCAATGTGAGGATAGGTTTCTGAAAAACATCACGGGGTGGTGCGCATTTTATGTGTGTGTAGCCTTACATTCTCTAGTAGGAGTGAGAAAAACATCACGGGGTGGTGTGAATCATAGGGTTTGAATTAGGATAGGCAGTGAGTGGCAATGTAGGACGGAGAAAAGCACCAGGGGTGGTCAGCATGGGAGGTCAGGATACATGCAGTGGCAATGTAGGATTGGTTTCTGAAACACATACGGGGTGGTGCGCGTTATATGGGTGTGTAACATTACATTCACTAGTAGGAGTTAGAAAAACATCACGGAGTGGTGTAAATCATAGGGTCTGAATTAGGATAGTCAGGGAGTGGCAATGTAGGATGGAGAAAAGCACCACGGTCTGGTCAGCATGGGGAGGTCTGGACACATGCAGTGGCAATGTAGGATAGGTTTCTGAAAAACCTCGCAGGGTGGTGCGCGTTGTATGGGTGTGTAACATTACATTCACTAGTACGAGTGAGAAAAAGAAAACGGGGTGGTGTGAATCATAGGGTCTGAATTAGGATAGGCAGTGAGGGGCAATGTAGGATGGAGAAAAGCACCACGGGCTGGTCAGCATGGGGAGGTCAGGAAACATGCAGTGGCAAAGTAGGATAGGTTTCTGAAAAACATCGCGGGGTGGTGCGCATTGTATGGGTGTGTAACATAACATTCACTAGCAGGAGTGAGAAAAACATCACGTGGTGGTGTGAATCATAGGGTCTGAATTAGGTTAGGCAGTGAGTGGCAATGTAGGATGGAGAAAAGCACCACAGGGTGGTCAGCATGGGGAGGTCAGAAACATGCAGTGGCAATGTAGGATAGGTTTCTGAAAAACATCGCGGGGTGGTGCGCATTGTATGTGTGTGTAACATTACATTCACTAGTAGAAGTGAGAAAAACATCACGGGGTGATGTGAATCATAGGGTCTGAATTAGGATAGGCAGTGAGTGGCAATATAGGATGGAGAAATCACCACGGGGTGGTCAGCATGGGGACTTCAGGACACATGCAGTGGCAATGTAGGACAGGTTTCTGAAAAACCTCGCTGGGTGGTACGCATTGTATGGGTGTGTAACATTACATTCACTAGTAGGAGTGAGAAAAACATCACGGAGTGGTGTGAATCATAGGGTCTGAATTAGGATAGGCAGTGAGTGGCAATGTAGGATGGCGAAAAGCACCACGGGGACGTCAGCATGGGGAGGTCAGGAAACATGCAGTGGTAATGTAGGATAGGTTTCTGAAAAACCTCGCGGGGTCGTGAGCATTGTATGGGTGTGTAACATTACATTCACTAGTAGGAGTGAGAAAAACATCACGGGGTTTTTTGCATCATAGGGTCTGAATTATGATATGCAATGAGTTGCAATATAGGATGGAGTAAAGCACAGCAGGGTGGTCAGCATGCGGAGCTCAGTCAACATGCCGTGGCAGTTTAGGATAGGTTTCTGAAAAACATCACGGGGTGGTGCGCATTGTGTTGGTGTGTAACACTACATTCACTACTAGGAGTGAAAAAAACATCACGGGGTGGTGTGAATCATATTGTCTGGATTAGGATAGGCAGTGAGTGGCAATGTAGGATGGAGAAATCAACACGGGGTTGTCAGCATGGGGAGTTCAGGACGCATGCAGTGGCAATGTAGGATAGGTTTCTGAAAAACCTCGCCGGGTGGTTCGCGTTGTATTGGTGTGTAACATTACATTCACTAGTAGGAGTGAGAAAAACATCACGGGGTGGTGTGAATCATAGGGTCTGAATTAGGATAGGCAGTGAGTGGCAATGTAGGATGGAGAAAAGCACCACGGGGTGGTCAGCATGGGGAGGTCAGGAAACATGCAATGGCAATGTGGGATAGGTTTCTGAAAAACATCACGGGGTGGTGCGCATTTTATGGGTGTGTATCATTACATTCACTATCGAGAGTGAGAAAAACATCACGGGGTGGTGTGAATCATACGGTCTGAATTAGGATAGGCAGTGAGTGGCAATGTAGGATGGAGAAAAGCACCACTGGGTGGTCGGCATGGGGAGGTCAGGAAACATGCAGTGGCAATGTAGGATAGGTTTCTGAAAAACCTCACGGGGTCGTGAGCATTGTATGGGTGTGTAACATTACATTCACTAGTAGGAGTGAGAAAAACATCACGGGGTTTTTTGCATCATAGGGTCTGAATTATGATATGCAATGAGTGGCAATGTAGGATGGAGAAAAGCACCACGGGGTGGTCAGCATGCGGAGCTCAGGAAACATGCAGTGGCAATGTAGGACAGGTTTCTGAAAAACATCACGGGGTGGTGCACATTGTATGGGTGTGTAACAGTACAGTCACTAGTAGGAGTTAGAAAAACATCACGGGGTGGTGTAAATCATAGGGTGTGAATTAAGGTAGTCAGGGAGTGGCAATGTAGGATGGAGAAAAGCACCACGGCGTGGAAAGCATGGGGAGGTCAGGTCACATGCAGTGGCAATGTAGGATAGGTTTATGAAAATAATCGCGGGTTGGTGCGCATTGGATGGGTGGTAATATTACATTCACTAGTAGGAGTGAGAAAAACATCACGGGGTGGTGTGAATCATAGGGTCTGAATTAGGATAGGCAGTGAGTGGCAATGTAGGATGGAGAAAATCACCACTGCGTGGTCAGCATGGGGAGGTCAGGAAACATGCAATGGCAATGTAGGATAGGTTTCTGAAAAACCTCGCGGGGTGGTGCGCATTGTATGGGTGTGTAACACTACATTCACTACTAGGACTGAGAAATACATCACGGGGTGTTGGGAATCATAGGGTCTGAATTAGGATAGGCAGTGTGTGGCAATGTCGGATGGAGAAATGCACCAGGGGGTGGTCGGCATGGGGAGTTCAGGACACATGCAGCTGCAAAGTAGGATAGGTTTCTGACAAACCTCGCGGGGTGGTGCACATTGTATAGGTGTGTAACATTACATTCAGTAGTAGGAGTGAGAAAAACATCACGGGGTGGTGTGAATCATAGGGTCTGAATTTGGACAGGCAGTGAGTGGCAATGTAGGATGCAGAAAAGCACCACGGGTTGGTCAGCATGGGGAGGTCAGGAAAAATGCAGTGGCAATGTAGGATAGGTTTCTGAAAAATATCGCGGGGTGGTGCGCATTGTATGGGTGTGTAACTTTACATTCAGTAGTAGGAGTGAGAGAAACATCACGGGGTGGTGTGAATCATAGGGTCTGAATTAGGATAAGCAGTGAGTGGCAATGTAGGATGGAGAAAAGCACCACGGGGTGGTCAGCATGGGTAGTTCAGGAAACATGCAGTGGCAATGTAGGATAGGTTTCTGAAAAACTCGCAGGGTGGTGCGCGTGGTATGGGTGTGTAACATTACATTCACTAGTAGGAATGAGAAAAACATCACGGGGTGGTGTGAATCATAGGATCTGAATTAGGATAGGCAGTGAGTGGCAATGTAAAATGGAGAAAAGCACCATGGATTTGTCAGCATGGGGAGGTCAGGAAACATGCAATGGCAATATAGGATAGGTTTCTGAAAAACATCACGGGGTGATGCGCATTGTATGGGTGTGTAACATTACATTCACTAGTAGGAGTGAGAAAAACAAAACGGGGTGGTGTGAATCATAGGTTCTGAATTAGGATAGGCAGTGAGGGGCAATGTAGGATGGAGAAAAGCACCACGGGCTGGTCAGCATGGGGAGGTCAGGAAACATGCAGTGGCAGAGTAGGATAGGTTTCTGAAAAACATCGCGGGGTGGTGCGCATTGTATGGGTTTGTAACATAACATTCACTAGCAGGAGTGAGAAAAACATCACAGGGTGGTGCTAATCATAGGGTCTGAATTAGGATAGGCAGTGAGTGGCAATGTAGGCTGGAGAAAAGCACCAGGCATGGTCAGCATGGGGAGGTCAGGAAACATGCAGTGGCAATGTAGGATAGGTTTCTGAAAAACCTCGCGGTGTCATGAGCATTGCATGGGTGTGTAACATTACATTCACTAGTAGGAGTGAGAAAAACATCACGTGGTGGTGTGAATCATAGGGTCTGAATTAGGTTAGGCAGTGAGTGGCAATGTAGGATGGAGAAAAGCACCACGGGGTGGTCAACATGGGGAGCTCAGGAAACATGCAGTGGCAAAGTAGGATAGGTTTCTGAAAAACATCGCGGGGTGGTGTGCATTGTATTTGTGTGTAACATTACATTCACTAGTAAGAGTGAGAAAAACATCACGGGGTGGTGTGAATCATAGGTTCTGAATTAGGATAGACAGTGAGGGGCAATGTAGGATGGAGAAAAGCACCACGGGGTGGTCAGCATGGGAAGGTCAGGAAACATGCAGTGGCAATGTAGGATAGGTTTCTAAAAAACCTCGCGGGGTCGTGAGCATTGTATGGGTGTGTAACATTTCATTCACTAGTAGGAGTGAGGAAAACATCACGGGGTGCTGTGAATCATAGCGTCTGAATTAGGATGGGCAGTGAGTGGCAATGTACGATGGAGAAAAGCACCACGGGGTGGTCAGCATGGGGAGGTGAGGAAAAATGCAGTGGCAATGTAGGATAGGTTTCTGAAAAACATCGCGGGGTGGTGCGCATTGTATGGGTGTGTAACTTTACATTCAGCAGTAGGAGTGAGAAAAACATCACAGGGTGGTGTGAATCATAGGGTCTGAATTAGGATAGGCAGTGAGTGGCAATGTAGGATGGAGAAAAGCACCACGTGGTGGTAAGCATGGGGAGGTCAGGAAACATGCAGTGGCAATGTAGGATAGGTTTCTGAAAAACCTCGCAGGGTGTTGCGCATTGTATGAGTGTGTAACATTACATTCACTAGTACGAGTGAGAACAACATCACGGGGTGGTGTGAATCATAGTGTCTGTATTAGGATAGGCAGCGAGTGGCAATGTAAAATGGAGAAAAGCACCACGGTGTTGTCAGCATGGGGAGGTCAGGAAACATGCAATGGCAATGTAGGATAGGTTTCTGAAAAACATCATGGGGTGGTGTGCATTGTATGGGTGTGTATCATTACTTTCACTACTGGGAGTGAGAAAAACATCACGGGGTGGTGTGATTCATACGGTCTGAATTAGGATAGGCAGTGAGTGGCAATGTAGGATGGAGAAAAGCACCATGGGGCGGTCAGCATGGGGAGGTCAGGAAACATGCAGTGGCAATGTAGGATAGGTTTCTGAAAACATCGCGGGGTGGTGCACATTGTATGGGTGTGTAACATAACATTGACTAGCAGAAGAGAGAAAAACATCACAGAGTGGTGTGAATCATAGGGTCTGAATTAGGATAGGCAGTGAGTGGCAATGTAGGATGGAGAAAATCACCACTGGGTGGTCAGAACGGGGAGGTCAGGAAACATGCATTGGCAATGTAGGATAGGTTTCTGAAAGACCTCACGGGGTGGTGCGCATTGTATGGGTATGTAACACTACATTCACTACTAGGAGTGAAAAAAATATCACGGGGTGGTGTGAATCATATTGTCTGAATTAGGATAGGCATTGAGTGGCAATGTAGGATGGAGAAATCACCACAGGGTTCTCAGCATGGGGAGTTCAGGACACATAGAGTGGCAATGTAGGATAGGTTTCTGAAAAACCTCGCATGGTGGTGCGCATTGTATGGGTGTGTAACAGTTCATTCACTAGTAGGAGTGAGAAAAACATCACGGGGTGGTGTGAATCATAGGGTCTGAATTAGGACAGGCAGTGAGTGGCAATGTAGGATGGAGAAAAGCACCACGGGGCGTTCAGCATGGGGAGGTCAGGAAAAATGCAGTGGCAATGTAGGATAGGTTTCTGAAAAACATCCCGGGGTGCTGCGCCTTGTATGGGTGTGTAACTTTACATTCAGTAGTAGGAGTGAGAAAAACCTCTCGGGGTGGTGTGAATCATAGGGTCTGAATTAGGATAGGCAGTGAGTGGCAATGTAGGATGGAGAAAAGCTCCACGGGGTGGTCAGCATGGGGAGGTCAGGAAACATGCCGTGGCAATGTAGGATAGGTCTCTGAAAAACCTCGCAGGGTGGTGCGCATTGTATTGGTGTGTAACATTACATTCACTAGTAGGAGTGAGAAAAACATCACGGGGTGGTGTGAATCATAGGGTCTGAATTAGGATAGGCAGTGAGTGGCAATGTAGGATGGAGAAAAGCACCACGGGGTGGTCAGCATGGGGAGGTCAGGAAACATGCAGTGGCAATGAAGGATAGGTTTCTGAAAAAGCTCGCAGGGTGGTGTGCGTTGTATTGCTGGGTAACATTACATTCACTAGTAGGAGTGAGAAAAACATCACAGGGTGGTGTGAATCATAGGGTCTGAATTAGGATAGGGGTGAGTGGCTATCTAGGATGGAGAAAATCACCACGGGGTGGTCAGCATGGGGAGGTCAGGACACATGCGGTGGCAATGTAGGATAGGTTGATGAAAAGCATCGCGGGGTGGTGCGCATTGTATGGGTGTGTAACATTACATTCACTAGTAGGAGTGAGAAAAACATCACGGGGTGGTGTGAATCATAGTGTCTGAATTAGGATAGGATGTGAGTGGCTATGTAGGATGGAGAAAAGCACCACCGGGTCGTCAGCATGGGGAGGCAGGAAACATGCAGTGGCATTGTAGGATAGGTTTCTGAAAAACATCGCGAGGTGGTGCGCATTATATGGGTGTGTAACATTATATTCACTATTAGGAGTGAAAAAAAACATCACGGGATGGTATGAATCATAGGGTCTGAATTAGGATAGGCAGTGAGTGGAAATGTAGGATGGAGAAAAGCACCACGGGGTGGTCTGCATGTGGAGGTCAGGACACATGCAGTGGCAATGTAGGATAGGTTTCTGAAAAACATCCCGGTGTGGTGAGCATTGTATGGGTGTGTAACATTACATTCACTAGTAGGAGTGAGAAGTACATCACGGGGTGGTGTGAATCATAGGGTTTGAATTAGGATAGGCAGTGAGTGGTAATGTAGGATTTAGAAAAGCACCAGGGTGTGGTCAGCATGAGGAGGTCAGGAAACATGCAATGGCAATGTAGGATAGGTTTCTGAAAAACATCGCGGGTTGGGGCACATCATATCGGTGTGTAACATTACTTTCACTAGTAGGAGTGAGAAAAACATCACGGGGTGGTGTGAATCATAGGGTCTGAATTAGGATAGGCAGTGAGTGGCAATGTAGGATGGAGAAAAGCACCACTGGGTGGTCAGCATGGGGAGGTCAGGACACATGCAGTGGCAATGTAGGATAGGTTTCTGAAAAACCTCGTGGGGTGGTGCGCATTGTATGTGTGTGTAACATTACATTCACTAGTAGGAGTGAGAAAAACATCACGCGGTAGTGTGAATCATAGGGTCTGAATTAGGATAGGCAGTGAGTGGCAATGTAGGATGGAGAAAAGCACCAGGGTGTGGTCAGCATGATGAGGTCAGGAAACATGCAGTGGCAATGTAGGATAGGTTTCTGAAAAACATCGAGGGGTGGTGCACATTGTATGGTTGTGTAACATTACTTTCACTAGTAGGAGTGAGAAAAACATCACGGGGTGGTGTGAATCATAGGGTCTGAATGAGGATAGGCAGTGAGTGGCAATGTAGGATGGAGAAAAGCACCACAGGGTGGTCAGTATGTGGAGGTCAGGAAACATGCAGTGGCAATGTAGGATAGGTTTCTGAAAAACATCACGGGGTGGTGCGCATTGTATGTGTGTGTAACATTACATTCACTAGTATGAGTGAGAAAAATATCATGGGGTGGTGTGAATCATAGGGTCTGAATTAGGATAGGGGTGAGTGGCTATCTAGGATTGAGAAAAGCACCACGGGGTGGTCAGCATGGGGAGGTCAGGACACATGCAGTGGCAATGTAGGATAGGTTTCTGAAAAACATCGCGGGGTGGTGCGCATTGTATGGGTGTGTAACATTACATTCACTAGTAGGATTGAGAAAAACATCACGGGGTGGTGCTAATCATAGGCTCAGAATTAGGATAGGCAGTGAGCGGCAATGTAGGATGGAGAAAATCACCACGGTGTGGTCAGCATGGGGAGGTCAGGAAACATGCAGTGGAAATGTAGGATAGGTTTCTGAAAATGATCGAGGGGTGGTGCGAATTGTATTGGTGCGTAACATTACATTCACTAGTAGGAGTGAGAAAAATATCATGGGCTGGTGTGAATCATAGGGTCTGAATTAGGTTAGGCAATGAGTGGCAATGTAGGATGGAGAAAAGCACCATGGGGTGGTCAGCATGGTGAGGTCAGGAAATATGCAGTGGCAATGTAGGATAGGTTTCTGAAAAACCTTGTGGGGTGGTGCGCATTGTATGGGTGTGTAACATTACATTCACTAGTATGAGTGAGAAAAACTTCACGGGGTGGTGTGAATCATAGGGTCTGAATTAGTATAGGGGTGAGTGGCTATCTAGGAGGGAGAAAAGCACCACGGGTTGGTCAGCATGGGGAGGTCAGGACACATGCAGTGGCAATGTAGGATAGGTTTCTCAAAAACCTCGCGGGGTGGTGCGCATTGTATGGGTGTGTAACTTTACATTCACAAGTAGGAGTGAGAAAAACATCATGGGGTGGTGTGAATCATAGGCTCTGAATTAGGATAGGCAATGAGCGAAAATGTAGGATGGAGAAAATCACCACGGTTTGGTCAGCATGGGGAGGTCAGGACACATGCCGTGAAATGTAGGATAGGTTTCTGAAAAACATCGCGGTGTGGTGCGCATTGCATGGGTGTGTAACATTTCATTCATTAGTAGGAGTTCGAAAAACATCACGGGGTGGTGTGAATCATAGGGTCTGAATTAGGATAGGCAGTGAGTGGCAATGTAGGATGGAGAAAAGCACCACGGGGTGGTCAGCATGCGCATGTCAGGAAACATGCAGTGGCAATGTAGGATAGGTTTTTGAAAAACATCACGGGGTGGTGTGCATTGGATGGCTGTGTAACATTACATTCAATAGTAGGAGTGAGAAAAACATCACGGGGTGGTGTGAATCATAGGGTCTGAATTAGGATACTCAGTGAGCGGCAATGTAGGATGGAGAAAAGCACCCCGAAGTGGTCATCATGGGGAGGTCAGGACACATGCCGTGAAATGTAGGATAGGTTTCTGAAAAACATCGCAGTGTGGTGCGCATTGTATGGGGGTGTAACATTACATTCACTACTATGATTGAGAAAAACATCACAGGGTGGTGTGAATCATAGGGTCTGAATTAGGATAGGGGTGAGTGGCTATGTAGGATGGAGAAAAGCACCACCGGTTGTTCAGCATGGGGAGGTCAGGAAACATGCAGTGGCATTGCAGGATAGGTTTCTGAAAAACATCGCGAGGTGGTGCGCATTATATTGGTGTGTAACATTACATTCACTAGGAGGAGTGAGAAAAACATCACGAGGTGGTGTGAATCATAGGGTCTGAATTAGGATAGGCAGTGACTGGAAATGTAGGATGGAGAAAAGCACCACGGGGTGGTCAGCATGGGGAGGTCAGGACACATGCAGTGGCAATGTAGGATAGGTTTCTGAAAAACCTCGTGGGGTGGTGCGCATTGTATGTGTGTGTAACATTAAATTCACTAGTAGGAGTGAGAAAAACATCACGGGGTGGTGTGAATCATAGGGTCTGAATTAGGATAGGCAGTGAATTGCAATGTAGGATGGAGAAAGCACCAGGTGGTGGTCAGCATGAGGAGGTCAGGAAACATGCATTGGCAATGTAGGATAGGCTTCTGCAAAACATCGCGGGATGGTGCACATTTTATGGATGTAAAACGTTTCTTTCACTAGTAGGAGTGAGAAAAACGTCACAGGGTGGTGTGAATCATAGGGTCTGAATTAGGATAGGCAGTGAGTGGTAATGTAGGATTTAGAAAAGCACCAGGGTGTGGTCAGCATGAGGAGGTCAGGAAACATGCAATGGCAATGTAGGATACGTTTCTGAAAAACATAGCGGGGTGGTGCACATCATATCGGTTTGTAACATTACTTTCACTAGTAGGAGTGAGAAAAACATCACGGGGTGGTGTGAATCATAGGGTCTGAATTAGGATAGGAAGTGAGTGGCAATGTAGGATGGAGAAAAGCACCACTGGGTGGTCAGCATCGGGAGGTCAGGACACATGCAGTGGCAATGTAGGATAGGTTTCTGAAAAACCTCGTGGGGTGGTGCGCATTGTATGTGTGTGTAACATTACATTCACTAGTAGGAGTGAGAAAAACATCACGGGGTGGTGTGAATCATAGGGTCTGAATTAGGATAGGCAGTGAGTTGCAATGTAGGATGGAGAAAAGCACCACCGCGTGGTCAGCATGAAGAGGTCAGGACACATGCAGTGGCAATGTGAGAATAGGTTTCTGAAAAACATCACGGGGTGGTGCGCATTTTATGTGTGTGTAGCCTTACATTCTCTAGTAGGAGTGAGAAAAACATCACGGGGTGGTGTGAATCATAGGGTCTGAATTAGGATAGGCAGTGAGTGGCAATGTAGGATGGAGAAAAGGACCACGGGGTGGTCAGCATGGGGAGTTCAGGACACATGCAGTGGCAATTTAGGACAGGTTTCTGAAAAACTTCGCGGGGTGGTGCGCATTATATGGGAGTGTAACATTACATTCACTAGTAGGAGTGAGAAAAACATCACGGGGTGGTGTGAATCATAGGGACTGAATTAGGATAGGCAGTGAGTGGCAATGTAGGATGGAGAAAAGCACCACGGGGTGGTCAGCATGGGGAGGTCAGGAAACATGCAGTGGCAATGTGGGATAGGTTTCTGAAAAAACTCGCGGTGTCGTGCGCATTGTATGTGTGTGTAACATTACATTCACTAGTAGGAGTGAGAAAAACATCACGGGGTTTTGTGAATCAGAGGGTCTGAATTATGATAGGCAGTGAGTGGCAATGTAGGATGGAGAAAAGCACCACGGGGTGGTCAGCATTGGGAGGTCATGAAACATTCAGTGGCAATGTAGGATAGGTTTCTGAAAAACATCACGGGTTGGTGCACATTGTATGGGTGTGTAACATTACATTCACTAGTAGGAGTGAGAAAAACATCATGGGGTGGTGTGAATCATAGGGTCTGAATTAGAATAGGCAGTGAGTGACAATGTAGTTTGGAGAAAGCACCACGGGGTGGTCAGCATGGGAACGTCAGGACACAACCAGTGGCAATGTAGGATAGGTTTCTGAAACACATACGGGGTGGTGCGCGTTATATGGGTGTGTAACATTACATTCACTAGTAGGAGTGAGAAAAACATCACGGGGTGGTGTGAATCATAGAGTCTGAATTAGGATAGGCAGTCAGTGGCAATGTAGGATGGAGAAAAGCACCACAGGGTGGTCAGCATGGGGAGGTCAGGAAACATGCAGTGGCAATGTAGGATAGGTTTCTGTAAAACATCACGGGGTGGTGCGCATTGTATGGGTGAGTAACATTACATTCACTTCTAGGAGTGAGAAAAACATCAAGGGGTGGTGTGAATCATAGGCTCTGAGATTGGATAGGCAGTGAGTGGCAATGTGGGATGGAGAAAAGCACCACGGGGTGGTCAGCTTGGGGAGGTCAGGACACATGCAGTGGCAATGTAGGATATGTTTCTGAAAAACATCGCGGGGTGGTGCGCATTGTATGTGTGTGTAACATTACATTCACTAGTAGGAGCGAGAAAAACATCATGGGGTGATGTGAATCATAGGGTCTGAATTAGGATAGGCAGTGAGTTGGCAATGTAGGATGGAGAAATCACCACGGGGTGGTCAGCATGGGGAGTTCAGGACACATGCAGTGGCAATGTAGGATAGGTTTCTGAAAAACCTCGCTGGGTGGTACGAATTGTATGGGTGTGTAACATTACATTCACTAGTAGGAGTGAGAAAAACATCACGGAGTGGTGTGAATCATAGGGTCTGAATTGGGACAGGCAGTGAGTGGCATTGTAGGATGGAGAAAATCACCACGGTGCGGTCAGCATGGGGAGGTCAGGAAAAATGCAGTGGCAATGTAGGATAGGTTTCTGAAAAATATCCCGGGGTGGTGCGCATTGTATGGGTGTGTAACTTTATATTCAGTAGTAGGTGTGAGAAAAACATCACGGGGTGATGTGAATCATAGCGTCTGAATTATGATATGCAATGAGTCGCAATGTAGGATGGAGAAAAGCACCACAGAGTGGTCAGCATGCGGAGCTCAGTCAACATGCAGTGGCCGTGTAGGATAGGTTTCTGAAAAACATCATGGGGTGGTGCACATTGTATGGGTGTGTAACATTACATTCACTAGTAGGAGTGAGAAAAACATCACGGGGTGCTGTGAATCATAGGGTCTGAATTAGGATAGGCAGGGAGTGGCAATTTAGGATGGAGAAAAGCACCACGGGGTGGTCAGCATGGGGAGGTCAGGACACATGCAGTGGCACTGTAGGATAGGTTTCTGAAAAACATCGCGGGGTGGTGCGCATTGTATGTGTGTGTAACATTACATTCACTAGTAGGAGTGAGAAAATCATCAAGGGGTGGTGTGAATCTTATGGTCTGAATTAGGATAGGCAGTGAGTGACAATGTAGGATGGAGAAAAGCACCACGGGGTGGTCAGCATGGGGAGGTCAGGAAACATGCAGTGGCAATGTAGGATAGCTTTCTGAAAAACATCGCGGGGTGGTGCACATTGTATTGGTGTGTAACATTACATTCACTACTAGGAGCGAGAAAAACACCACGGGGTGGTGTGAATCATAGGGTCTGAATTAATATAGGCAGTGAGTGGCAATGTAGGATGGAGAAAAGCAACACAGGGTGGTCAGCATTGGGAGGTCAGGAAACATGCAGTGGCAATGTAGGATAGGTTTCTGAAAAACCTCGCGTGGTGGTGCGCATTGTATGGGGGTGTAACATTACATTCACTAGGAGGAGTGAGAAAAACATCACGGGATGTTGTGAATCATAGGGTCTGAATTAGGATAGGGGTGAGTGGCTATCTAGGATGTAGAATATCACCACGGGGTGGTCCGCATGGCGAGGTCAGGACACATGCGGTGGCAATGTAGGATAGGTTGATGAAAATCATCGCGGGGTGGTGCGCATTGTATGGGTGTGTAACATTACATTCACTAGTAGGAGTGAGAAAAACATCACGGGGTGGTGTGAATCATAGTGTCTGAATTAGGATAGGATGTGAGTGGCTATGTAGGATGGAGAAAAGCACCACCGGGTCGTCAGCATGGGGAGGTAAGGAAACATGCAGTGGCATTGTAGGATAGGTTTCTGAAAAACATCGCGAGGTGGTGCACATTATATGGGAGTGTAACATAACATTCACGATTAGGAGTGAAAAAAAACATCACGGGATGGTGTGAATCATAGGGTCTGAATTAGGATAGGCAGTGAGTGGAAATGTAGAATGGAGAAAAGCACCACTGGGTGGTCTGCATGTGGAGGTCAGGACACATGCAGTGGCAATGTAGGATAGGTTTCTGAAAAACAACGCAGTGTGGTGCGCATTGTATGGGTGTGTAACATTACATTCACTAGTAGGAGTGAGAAGTACATCACGGGGTGGTGTGAATCATAGGGTCTGAATTAGGATAGGCAGTGAGTGGTAATGTAGGATTTAGAAAAGCACCAGGGTGGGGTCAGCATGAGGAGGTCAGGAAACATGCAATGGCAATGTAGGATAGGTTTCTGAAAAACATCGCGGGGTGGTGCACATCATATCGGTGTGTAACATTACTTTCACTAGTAGGAGTGAGAAAAACATCATGGGGTGGTGTGAATCATAGGGTTTGAATTAGGATAGGCAGTGAGTGGCAATGTAGGATGGAGAAAAGCACCACGGGGTGGTCAGCATGGGGAGGTCAGGACACATGCAGTGGCAATGTAGGATAGGATTCTGAAAAACCTCGCGGGGTCGTGAGCATTGTATGGGTGTGTAACATTTCATTCACTAGTAGGAGTGAGGAAAACATCACGGGGTGCTGTGAATCATAGGGTCTGAATTAGGATGGGCAGTGAGTGGCAATGTACGATGGAGAAAAGCACCACGGATTGGTCAGCATGGGGAGGTCAGGAAAAATGCAGTGGCAATGTAGGATAGGTTTCTGAAAAACATCGCGGGGTGGTGCGCATTGTATGGGTGTGTAACTTTACATTCAGTAGTAGGAGTGAGAAAAACATCACGGGGTGGTGTGAATCATAGGGTCTGAATTAGGATAGGCAGTGAGTGGCAATGTAGGATGGAGAAAAGCACCACGTGGTGGTCAGCATGGGGAGGTCAGGAAACATGCAGTGGCAATGTAGGATAGGTTTCTGAAAAACCTTGCAGGGTGTTGCGCATTGTATGGGTGTGTAACATTACATTCACTAGTAGGATTGAGAAAAACATCACGGGGTGGTGCTAATCATAGGCTCTGAATTAGGATAGGCAGTGAGCGGCAATGTAGGATGGAGAAAATCACCACGGTGTGGTCAGCATGGGGAGGTCAGGAAACATGCAGTGGAAATGTAGGATAGGTTTCTGAAAATGATCGAGGGGTGGTGCGAATTGTATTGGTGCGTAACATTACATTCACTAGTAGGAGTGAGAAAATCATCAAGGGGTGGTGTGAATCTTATGGTCTGAATTAGGATAGGCAGTGAGTGACAATGTAGGATGGAGAAAAGCACCACGGGGTGGTCAGCATGGGGAGGTCAGGAAACATGCAGTGGCAATGTAGGATAGCTTTCTGAAAAACATCGCGGGGTGGTGCACATTGTATTGGTGTGTAACATTACATTCACTACTAGGAGCGAGAAAAACACCACGGGGTGGTGTGAATCATAGGGTCTGAATTAGTATAGGCAGTGAGTGGCAATGTAGGATGGAGAAAAGCAACACAGGGTGGTCAGCATTGGGAGGTCAGGAAACATGCAGTGGCAATGTAGGATAGGTTTCTGAAAAACCTCGCGTGGTGGTGCGCATTGTATGGGTGTGTAACATTACATTCACTAGGAGGAGTGAGAAAAACATCACGGGATGTTGTGAATCATAGGGTCTGAATTAGGATAGGGGTGAGTGGCTATCTAGGATGGAGAATATCACCACGGGGTGGTCCGCATGGCGAGGTCAGGACACATGCGGTGGCAATGTAGGATAGGTTGATGAAAAGCATCGCGGGGTGGTGCGCATTGTATGGGTGTGTAACATTACATTCACTAGTAGGAGTGAGAAAAACATCACGGGGTGGTGTGAATCATAGTGTCTGAATTAGGATAGGATGTGAGTGGCTATGTAGGATGGAGAAAAGCACCACCGGGTCGTCAGCATGGGGAGGTAAGGAAACATGCAGTGGCATTGTAGGATAGGTTTCTGAAAAACATCGCGAGGTGGTGTGCATTATATGGGAGTGTAACATAACATTCACGATTAGGAGTGAAAAAAAACATCACGGGATGGTGTGAATCATAGGGTCTGAATTAGGATAGGCAGTGAGTGGAAATGTAGAATGGAGAAAAGCACCACTGGGTGGTCTGCATGTGGAGGTCAGGACACATGCAGTGGCAATGTAGGATAGGTTTCTGAAAAACAACGCAGTGTGGTGCGCATTGTATGGGTGTGTAACATTACATTCACTAGTAGGAGTGAGAAGTACATCACGGGGTGGTGTGAATCATAGGGTCTGAATTAGGATAGGCAGTGAGTGGTAATGTAGGATTTAGAAAAGCACCAGGGTGGGGTCAGCATGAGGAGGTCAGGAAACATGCAATGGCAATGTAGGATAGGTTTCTGAAAAACATCGCGGGGTGGTGCACATCATATCGGTGTGTAACATTACTTTCACTAGTAGGAGTGAAAAAAACATCATGGGGTGGTGTGAATCATAGGGTTTGAATTAGGATAGGCAGTGAGTGGCAATGTAGGATGGAGAAAAGCACCACGGGGTGGTCAGCATGGGGAGGTCAGGACACATGCAGTGGCAATGTAGGATAGGATTCTGAAAAACCTCGCGGGGTCGTGAGCATTGTATGGGTGTGTAACATTTCATTCACTAGTAGGAGTGAGGAAAACATCACGGGGTGCTGTGAATCATAGGGTCTGAATTAGGATGGGCAGTGAGTGGCAATGTACGATGGAGAAAAGCACCACGGATTGGTCAGCATGGGGAGGTCAGGAAAAATGCAGTGGCAATGTAGGATAGGTTTCTGAAAAACATCGCGGGGTGGTGCGCATTGTATGGGTGTGTAACTTTACATTCAGTAGTAGGAGTGAGAAAAACATCACGGGGTGGTGTGAATCATAGGGTCTGAATTAGGATAGGCAGTGAGTGGCAATGTAGGATGGAGAAAAGCACCACGTGGTGGTCAGCATGGGGAGGTCAGGAAACATGCAGTGGCAATGTAGGATAGGTTTCTGAAAAACCTCGCAGGGTGTTGCGCATTGTATGGGTGTGTAACATTACATTCACTAGTACGAGTGAGAAAAACATCACGGGGTGGTGTGAATCATAGTGTCTGTATTAGGATAGGCAGCGAGTGGCAATGTAAAATGGAGAAAAGCACCACGGTGTTGTCAGCATTGGGGAGGTCAGGAAACATGCAATGGCAATGTAGGATAGGATTCTGAAAAACATCATGGGGTGGTGTGCATTGTATGGGTGTGTATCATTACTTTCACTACTGGGAGTGAGAAAAACATCACGGGGTGGTGTGAATCATACGGTCTGAATTAGGATAGGCAGTGAGTGGCAATGTAGGATGGAGAAAAGCACCACGGGGCGGTCAGCATGGGGAGGTCAGGAAACATGCAGTGGCAATGTAGGATAGGTTTCTGAAAACATCGCGGGGTGGTGCACATTGTATGGGTGTGTAACATAACATTGACTAGCAGAAGAGAGAAAAACATCACAGAGTGGTGTGAATCATAGGGTCTGAATTAGGATAGGTTGTGAGTGGCAATGTAGGATGGAGAAAATCACCACTGGGTGGTCAGAATGGGGAGGTCAGGAAACATGCATTGGCAATGTAGGATAGGTTTCTGAAAGACCTCACGAGGTGGTGCGCATTGTATGTGTATGTAACACTACATTCACTACTAGGAGTGAAAAAAATATCACGGGGTGGTGTGAATCATATTGTCTGACTTAGGATAGGCATTGAGTGGCAATGTAGGATGGAGAAATCACCACAGGGTTCTCAGCATGGGGAGTTCAGGACACATAGAGTGGCAATGTAGGATAGGTTTCTGAAAAACCTCGCATGGTGGTGCGCACTGTATGGGTGTGTAACAGTTCATTCACTAGTAGGAGTGAGAAAAACATCACGGGATGGTGTGAATCATAGGGTCTGAATTAGGACAGGCAGTGAGTGGCAATGTAGGATGGAGAAAAGCACCACGGGGCGGTCAGCATGGGGAGGTCAGGAAAAATGCAGTGGCAATGTAGGATAGGTTTCTGAAAAACATCCCGGGGTGCTGTGCCTTGTATGGGTGTGTAACTTTACATTCAGTAGTAGGAGTGAGAAAAACCTCACGGGGTGGTGTGAATCATAGGGTCTGAATTAGGATAGGCAGTGAGTGGCAATGTAGGATGGAGAAAAGCTCCACGGGGTGGTCAGCATGGGGAGGTCAGGAAACATGCCGTGGCAATGTAGGATAGGTTTCTGAAAAACCTCGCAGGGTGGTGCGCATTGTATTGGTGTGTAACATTACATTCACTAGGAGGAGTGAGAAAAACATCACGGGGTGGTGTGAATCATAGGGTCTGAATTAGGATAGGCAGTGAGTGGCAATGTAGGATGGAGAAAAGCACCACGGGGTGGTCAGCATGGGGAGGACAGGAAACATGCAGTGGCAATGTAGGATAGGTTTCTGAAAAAGCTCGCAGGGTGGTGTGCGTTGTATTGCTGTGTAACATTACATTCACTAGTAGGAGTGAGAAAAACATCACGGGGTGGTGTGAATCATAGGGTCTGAATTAGAATAGGCAGTGAGTGGCAATGTAGGATGGAGAAAAGCACCACGGGGTGGTCAGCATGGGGAGGTCAGGAAACATGCAATGGCAATGTAGGATAGGTTTCTGATAAACATCACGGGGTGGTGAGCATTTTATGGGTGTGTATCATTACATTCACTACCGAGAGTGAGAAAAACATCACGGGGTGGTGTGAATCATACGGTCTGAATTAGGATAGGCAGTGAGTGGCAATGTAGGATTGAGAAAAGCACCACGGGGTGGTCAGCATGGGGAGGTCAGGAAACATGCAGTGGCAATGTAGGATAGGTTTCTGAAAAACATCGCGGGGTGGTGCACATTGCATGGGTGTGTAACATTACATTCACTAGCAGGAGTGAAAAAAACATCACAGGGTGGTGTGAATCATAGGGTCTGAATTAGGATAGGGGTGAGTGGCTATCTAGGATGGAGAAAATCACCACGGGGTGGTCAGCATGGGGAGGTCAGGACACATGCGGTGGCAATGTAGGATAGGTTGATGAAAAGCATCGCGGGGTGGTGCGCATTGTATGGGTGTGTAACATTACATTCACTAGTAGGAGTGAGAAAAACATCACGGGGTGGTGTGAATCATAGTGTCTGAATTAGGATAGGATGTGAGTGGCTATGTAGGATGGAGAAAAGCACCACCGGGTCGTCAGCATGGGGAGGCAAGGAAACATGCAGTGGCATTGTAGGATAGGTTTCTGAAAAACATCGCGAGGTGGTGCGCATTATATGGGTGTGTAACATTATATTCACTATTAGGAGTGAAAAAAACATCACGGGATGGTGTGAATCATAGGGTCTGAATTAGGATAGGCAGTGAGTGGAAATGTAGGATGGAGAAAAGCACCACGGGGTGGTCTGCATGTGGAGGTCAGGACACATGCAGTGGCAATGTAGGATAGGTTTCTGAAAAACATCGCGGTGTGGTGAGCATTGTATGGGTGTGTAACATTACATTCACTAGTAGGAGTGAGAAGTACATCACGGGGTGGTGTGAATCATAGGGTTTGAAATAGGATAGGCAGTGAGTGGTAATGTAGGATTTAGAAAAGCACCAGGGTGTGGTCAGCATGAGGAGGTCAGGAAACATGCAATGGCAATGTAGGATAGGTTTCTGAAAAACATCGCGGGGTGGTGCACATCATATCGGTGTGTAACATTACTTTCACTAGTAAGAGTGAGAAAAACATCACGGGGTGGTGTGAATCATAGGGTCTGAATTAGGATAGGGAGTGAGTGGCAATGTAGGATGGAGAAAAGCACCACTGGGTGGTCAGCATGGGGAGGTCAGGACACATGCAGTGGCAATGTAGGATAGGTTTCTGAAAAACATCGCGGGGTGGTGCGCATTGTATGTGTGTGTAACATTACATTCACTATTAGGAGTGAGAAAAACATCACGCGGTAGTGTGAATCATAGGGTCTGAATTAGGATAGGCAGTGAGTGGCAATGTAGGATGGAGAAAAGCACCAGGGTGTGGTCAGCATGATGAGGTCAGGAAACATGCAGTGGCAATGTAGGATAGGTTTCTGAAAAACATCGAGGGGTGGTGCACATTGTATGGTTGTGTAACATTACTTTCACTAGTAGGAGTGAGAAAAACATCACGGGGTGGTGTGAATCATAGGGTCTGAATGAGGATAGGCAGTAAGTGGCAATGTAGGATGGAGAAAAGCACCACAGGGTGGTCAGTATGGGGAGGTCAGGAAACATGCAGTGGCAATGTAGGATAGGTTTCTGAAAAACATCACGGGGTGGTGCGCATTGTATGTGTGTGTAACATTACATTCACTAGTATGAGTGAGAAAAATATCATGGGGTGGTGTGAATCATAGGGTCTGAATTAGGATAGGGGTGAGTGGCTATCTAGGATTGAGAAAAGCACCACGGGGTGGTCAGCATGGGGAGGTCAGGACACATGCAGTGGCAATGTAGGATAGGTTTCTGAAAAACATCGCGGGGTGGTGCGCATTGTATGCGTGTGTAACATTACATTCACTAGTAGGATTGAGAAAAACATCACGGGGTGGTGCTAATCATAGGCTCTGAATTAGGATAGGCAGTGAGCGGCAATGTAGGATGGAGAAAATCACCACGGTGTGGTCAGCATGGGGAGGTCAGGAAACATGCAGTGGAAATGTAGGATAGGTTTCTGAAAATGATCGAGGGGTGGTGCGAATTGTATTGGTGCGTAACATTACATTCACTAGTAGGAGTGAGAAAATCATCAAGGGGTGGTGTGAATCTTATGGTCTGAATTAGGATAGGCAGTGAGTGACAATGTAGGATGGAGAAAAGCACCACGGGGTGGTCAGCATGGGGAGGTCAGGAAACATGCAGTGGCAATGTAGGATAGCTTTCTGAAAAACATCGCGGGGTGGTGCACATTGTATTGGTGTGTAACATTACATTCACTACTAGGAGCGAGAAAAACACCACGGGGTGGTGTGAATCATAGGGTCTGAATTAGTATAGGCAGTGAGTGGCAATGTAGGATGGAGAAAAGCAACACAGGGTGGTCAGCATTGGGAGGTCAGGAAACATGCAGTGGCAATGTAGGATAGGTTTCTGAAAAACCTCGCGTGGTGGTGCGCATTGTATGGGTGTGTAACATTACATTCACTAGGAGGAGTGAGAAAAACATCACGGGATGTTGTGAATCATAGGGTCTGAATTAGGATAGGGGTGAGTGGCTATCTAGGATGGAGAATATCACCACGGGGTGGTCCGCATGGCGAGGTCAGGACACATGCGGTGGCAATGTAGGATAGGTTGATGAAAAGCATCGCGGGGTGGTGCGCATTGTATGGGTGTGTAACATTACATTCACTAGTAGGAGTGAGAAAAACATCACGGGGTGGTGTGAATCATAGTGTCTGAATTAGGATAGGATGTGAGTGGCTATGTAGGATGGAGAAAAGCACCACCGGGTCGTCAGCATGGGGAGGTAAGGAAACATGCAGTGGCATTGTAGGATAGGTTTCTGAAAAACATCGCGAGGTGGTGCGCATTATATGGGAGTGTAACATAACATTCACGATTAGGAGTGAAAAAAAACATCACGGGATGGTGTGAATCATAGGGTCTGAATTAGGATAGGCAGTGAGTGGAAATGTAGAATGGAGAAAAGCACCACTGGGTGGTCTGCATGTGGAGGTCAGGACACATGCAGTGGCAATGTAGGATAGGTTTCTGAAAAACAACGCAATGTGGTGCGCATTGTATGGGTGTGTAACATTACATTCACTAGTAGGAGTGAGAAGTACATCACGGGGTGGTGTGAATCATAGGGTCTGAATTAGGATAGGCAGTGAGTGGTAATGTAGGATTTAGAAAAGCACCAGGGTGGGGTCAGCATGAGGAGGTCAGGAAACATGCAATGGCAATGTAGGATAGGTTTCTGAAAAACATCGCGGGGTGGTGCACATCATATCGGTGTGTAACATTACTTTCACTAGTAGGAGTGAGAAAAACATCATGGGGTGGTGTGAATCATAGGGTTTGAATTAGGATAGGCAGTGAGTGGCAATGTAGGATGGAGAAAAGCACCACGGGGTGGTCAGCATGGGGAGGTCAGGACACATGCAGTGGCAATGTAGGATAGGATTCTGAAAAACCTCGCGGGGTCGTGAGCATTGTATGGGTGTGTAACATTTCATTCACTAGTAGGAGTGAGGAAAACATCACGGGGTGCTGTGAATCATAGGGTCTGAATTAGGATGGGCAGTGAGTGGCAATGTACGATGGAGAAAAGCACCACGGATTGGTCAGCATGGGGAGGTCAGGAAAAATGCAGTGGCAATGTAGGATAGGTTTCTGAAAAACATCGCGGGGTGGTGCGCATTGTATGGGTGTGTAACTTTACATTCAGTAGTAGGAGTGAGAAAAACATCGCGGGGTGGTGTGAATCATAGGGTCTGAATTAGGATAGGCAGTGAGTGGCAATGTAGGATGGAGAAAAGCACCACGTGGTGGTCAGCATGGGGAGGTCAGGAAACATGCAGTGGCAATGTAGGATAGGTTTCTGAAAAACCTCGCAGGGTGTTGCACATTGTATGGGTGTGTAACATTACATTCACTAGTACGAGTGAGAAAAACATCACGGGGTGGTGTGAATCATAGTGTCTGTATTAGGATAGGCAGCGAGTGGCAATGTAAAATGTAGAAAAGCACCACGGTGTTGTCAGCATTGGGGACGTCAGGAAACATGCAACGGCAATGTAGGATAGGATTCTGAAAAACATCATGGGGTGGTGTGCATTGTATGGGTGTGTATCATTACTTTCACTACTGGGAGTGAGAAAAACATCACGGGGTGGTGTGAATCATACGGTCTGAATTAGGATAGGCAGTGAGTGGCAATGTAGGATGGAGAAAAGCACCACGGGGCGGTCAGCATGGGGAGGTCAGGAAACATGCAGTGGCAATGTAGGATAGGTTTCTGAAAACATCGCGGGGTGGTGCACATTGTATGGGTGTGTAACATAACATTGACTAGCAGAAGAGAGAAAAACATCACAGAGTGGTGTGAATCATAGGGTCTGAATTAGGATAGGTTGTGAGTGGCAATGTAGGATGGAGAAAATCACCACTGGGTGGTCAGAATGGGGAGGTCAGGAAACATGCATTGGCAATGTAGGATAGGTTTCTGAAAGACCTCACGAGGTGGTGCGCATTGTATGTGTATGTAACACTACATTCACTACTAGGAGTGAAAAAAATATCACGGGGTGGTGTGAATCATATTGTCTGACTTAGGATAGGCATTGAGTGGCAATGTAGGATGGAGAAATCACCACAGGGTTCTCAGCATGGGGAGTTCAGGACACATAGAGTGGCAATGTAGGATAGGTTTCTGAAAAACCTCGCATGGTGGTGCGCATTGTATGGGTGTGTAACAGTTCATTCACTAGTAGGAGTGAGAAAAACATCACGGGATGGTGTGAATCATAGGGTCTGAATTAGGACAGGCAGTGAGTGGCAATGTAGGATGGAGAAAAGCACCACGGGGCGGTCAGCATGGGGAGGTCAGGAAAAATGCAGTGGCAATGTAGGATAGGTTTCTGAAAAACATCCCGGGGTGCTGCGCCTTGTATGGGTGTGTAACTTTACATTCAGTAGTAGGAGTGAGAAAAACCTCACGGGGTGGTGTGAATCATAGGGTCTGAATTAGGATAGGCAGTGAGTGGCAATGTAGGATGGAGAAAAGCTCCACGGGGTGGTCAGCATGGGGAGGTCAGGAAACATGCCGTGGCAATGTAGGATAGGTTTCTGAAAAACCTCGCAGGGTGGTGCGCATTGTATTGGTGTGTAACATTACATTCACTAGGAGGAGTGAGAAAAACATCACGGGGTGGTGTGAATCATAGGGTCTGAATTAGGATAGGCAGTGAGTGGCAATGTAGGATGGAGAAAAGCACCACGGGGTGGTCAGCATGGGGAGGTCAGGAAACATGCAGTGGCAATGTAGGATAGGTTTCTGAAAAAGCTCGCAGGGTGGTGTGCGTTGTATTGCTGTGTAACATTACATTCACTAGTAGGAGTGAGAAAAACATCACGGGGTGGTGTGAATCATAGGGTCTGAATTAGAATAGGCAGTGAGTGGCAATGTAGGATGGAGAAAAGCACCACGGGGTGGTCAGCATGGGGAGGTCAGGAAACATGCAATGGCAATGTAGGATAGGTTTCTGATAAACATCACGGGGTGGTGAGCATTTTATGGGTGTGTATCATTACATTCACTACCGAGAGTGAGAAAAACATCACGGGGTGGTGTGAATCATACGGTCTGAATTAGGATAGGCAGTGAGTGGCAATGTAGGATTGAGAAAAGCACCACGGGGTGGTCAGCATGGGGAGGTCAGGAAACATGCAGTGGCAATGTAGGATAGGTTTCTGAAAAACATCGCGGGGTGGTGCACATTGCATGGGTGTGTAACATTACATTCACTAGCAGGAGTGAAAAAAACATCACAGGGTGGTGTGAATCATAGGGTCTGAATTAGGATAGGAGTGAGTGGCTATCTAGGATGGAGAAAATCACCACGGGGTGGTCAGCATGGGGAGGTCAGGACACATGCGGTGGCAATGTAGGATAGGTTGATGAAAAGCATCGCGGGGTGGTGCGCATTGTATGGGTGTGTAACATTACATTCACTAGTAGGAGTGAGAAAAACATCACGGGGTGGTGTGAATCATAGTGTCTGAATTAGGATAGGATGTGAGTGGCTATGTAGGATGGAGAAAAGCACCACCGTGTCGTCAGCATGGGGAGGCAAGGAAACATGCAGTGGCATTGTAGGATAGGTTTCTGAAAAACATCGCGAGGTGGTGCGCATTATATGGGTGTGTAACATTATATTCACTATTAGGAGTGAAAAAAACATCACGGGATGGTGTGAATCATAGGGTCTGAATTAGGATAGGCAGTGAGTGGAAATGTAGGATGGAGAAAAGCACCACGGGGTGGTCTGCATGTGGAGGTCAGGACACATGCAGTGGCAATGTAGGATAGGTTTCTGAAAAACATCGCGGTGTGGTGAGCATTGTATGGGTGTGTAACATTACATTCACTAGTAGGAGTGAGAAGTACATCACGGGGTGGTGTGAATCATAGGGTTTGAAATAGGATAGGCAGTGAGTGGTAATGTAGGATTTAGAAAAGCACCTGGGTGTGGTCAGCATGAGGAGGTCAGGAAACATGCAATGGCAATGTAGGATAGGTTTCTGAAAAACATCGCGGGGTGGTGCACATCATATCGGTGTGTAACATTACTTTCACTAGTAAGAGTGAGAAAAACATCACGGGGTGGTGTGAATCATAGGGTCTGAATTAGGATAGGGAGTGAGTGGCAATGTAGGATGGAGAAAAGCACCACTGGGTGGTCAGCATGGGGAGGTCAGGACACATGCAGTGGCAATGTAGGATAGGTTTCTGAAAAACATCGCGGGGTGGTGCGCATTGTATGTGTGTGTAACATTACATTCACTATTAGGAGTGAGAAAAACATCACGCGGTAGTGTGAATCATAGGGTCTGAATTAGGATAGGCAGTGAGTGGCAATGTAGGATGGAGAAAAGCACCAGGGTGTGGTCAGCATGATGAGGTCAGGAAACATGCAGTGGCAATGTAGGATAGGTTTCTGAAAAACATCGAGGGGTGGTGCACATTGTATGGTTGTGTAACATTACTTTCACTAGTAGGAGTGAGAAAAACATCACGGGGTGGTGTGAATCATAGGGTCTGAATGAGGATAGGCAGTAAGTGGCAATGTAGGATGGAGAAAAGCACCACAGGGTGGTCAGTATGGGGAGGTCAGGAAACATGCAGTGGCAATGTAGGATAGGTTTCTGAAAAACATCACGGGGTGGTGCGCATTGTATGTGTGTGTAACATTACATTCACTAGTATGAGTGAGAAAAATATCATGGGGTGGTGTGAATCATAGGGTCTGAATTAGGATAGGGGTGAGTGGCTATCTAGGATTGAGAAAAGCACCACGGGGTGGTCAGTATGGGGAGGTCAGGACACATGCAGTGGCAATGTAGGATAGGTTTCTGAAAAACATCGCGGGGTGGTGCGCATTGTATGGGTGTGTAACATTACATTCACTAGTAGGATTGAGAAAAACATCACGGGGTGGTGCTAATCATAGGCTCTGAATTAGGATAGGCAGTGAGCGGCAATGTAGGATGGAGAAAATCACCACGGTGTGGTCAGCATGGGGAGGTCAGGAAACATGCAGTGGAAATGTAGGATAGGTTTCTGAAAATGATCGAGGGGTGGTGCGAATTGTATTGGTGCGTAACATTACATTCACTAGTAGGAGTGAGAAAAATATCATGGGGTGGTGTGAATCATAGGGTCTGAATTAGGATAGGCAATGAGTGGCAATGTAGGATGTAGAAAAGCACCATGGGGTGGTCAGCATGGTGAGGTCAGGAAATATGCAGTGGCAATGTAGGATAGGTTTCTGAAAAACCTTGTGGGGTCGTGCGCATTGTATGGGTGTGTAACATTACATTCACCAGTAGGAGTGAGAAAAACTTCACGGGGTGGTGTGAATCATAGGGTCTGAATTAGGATAGGGGTGAGTGGCTATCTAGGAGGGAGAAAAGCACCACGGGTTGGTCAGCATGGGGAGGTCAGGACACATGCAGTGGCAATGTAGGATAGGTTTCTGAAAAACCTCGCGGGGTGGTGCGCATTGTATGGGTGTGTAACTTTACATTCACAAGTAGGAGTGAGAAAAACATCATGGGGTGGTGTGAATCATAGGCTCTGAATTAGGATAGGCAGTGAGCGAAAATGTAGGATGGAGAAAATCACCACGGTTTGGTCAGCATGGGGAGGTCAGGACACATGCCGTGAAATGTAGGATAGGTTTCTGAAAAACATCGCGGTGTGGTGCGCATTGCATGGGTGTGTAACATTTCATTCATTAGTAGGAGTTCGAAAAACATCACGGGGTGGTGTGAATCATAGGGTCTGAATTAGGATAGGCAGTGAGTGGCAATGTAGGATGGAGAAAAGCACCACGGGGTGGTCAGCATGCGGAGGTCAGGAAACATGCAGTGGCAATGTAGGATAGGTTTCTGAAAAACATCACGGGGTGGTGCGCATTGGATGGCTGTGTAACATTACATTCAATAGTAGGAGTGAGAAAAACATCACGGGGTGGTGTGAATCATAGGGTCTGAATTAGGATACTCAGTGAGCGGCAATGTAGGATGGAGAAAAGCACCCCGAAGTGGTCATCATGGGGAGGTCAGGACACATGCCGTGAAATGTAGGATAGGTTTCTGAAAAACATCGCAGTGTGGTGCGCATTGTATGGGGGTGTAACATTACATTCACTACTATGATTGAGAAAAACATCACAGGGTGGTGTGAATCATAGGGTCTGAATTAGGATAGGGGTGAGTGGCTATGTAGGATGGAGAAAAGCACCACCGGTTGTTCAGCATGGGGAGGTCAGGAAACATGCAGTGGCATTGCAGGATAGGTTTCTGAAAAACATCGTGAGGTGGTGCGCATTATATTGGTGTGTAACATTACATTCACTAGTAGGAGTGAGAAAAACATCACGAGGTGGTGTGAATCATAGGGTCTGAATTAGGATAGGCAGTGACTGGAAATGTAGGATGGAGAAAAGCACCACGGGGTGGTCAGCATGGGGAGGTCAGGACACATGCCGTGAAATGTAGGATAGGTTTCTGAAAAACATCGAGGGGTGGTGTGCATTGTATGGGTGTGTAACATTACATTCATTAGTTGGAGTGAGAAAAACATCACGGGGTGGTGTGAATCATAGGGTCTGAATTAGGATAGGCCGTGAATTGCAATGTAGGATGGAGAAAAGCACCAGGTGGTGGTCAGCATGAGGAAGTCAGGAAACATGCAGTGGCAATGTAGGATAGGCTTCTGCAAAACATCGCGGGATGGTGCACATTTTATGGGTGTAAAACGTTTCTTTCAGTAGTAGGAGTGAGAAAAACATCACAGGGTGGTGTGAATCATAGGGTCTGAATTCGGATAGGGAGTGAGTGGCAATGTAGGATGGAGAAAAGCACCACTGGGTGGTCAGCATGGGGAGGTCAGGACACATGCAGTGGCAATGTAGGATAGGTTTCTGAAAAACCTCGTGGGGTGGTGCGCATTGTATGTGTGTGTAACATTAAATTCACTAGTAGGAGTGAGAAAAATTTCACGGGGTGGTGTGAATCATAGGGTCTGAATTAGGATAGGCAGTGAATTGCAATGTAGAATGGAGAAAGCTCCAGGTGGTGGTCAGCATGAGGAGGTCAGGAAACATGCATTGGCAATGTAGGATAGGCTTCTGCAAAACATCGCGGGATGGTGCACATTTTATGGGTGTAAAACGTTTCTTTCACTAGTAGGAGTGAGAAAAACATCACAGGGTGGTGTGAATCATAGGGTCTGAATTAGGATAGGCAGTGAGTGGTAATGTAGGATTTAGAAAAGCACCAGGGTGTGGTCAGCATGAGGAGGTCAAGAAACATGCAATGGCAATGTAGGATACGTTTCTGAAAAACATCGCGGGGTGGTGCACATCATATCGGTTTGTAACATTACTTTCACTAGTAGGAGTGAGAAAAACATCACGGGGTGGTGTGAATCATAGGGTCTGAATTAGGATAGGAAGTGAGTGGCAATGTAGGATGGAGAAAACACCACTGGGTGGTCAGCATCGGGAGGTCAGGACACATGCAGTGGCAATGTAGGATAGGTTTCTGAAAAACATCGCGGGGTGGTGCGCATTGTATGGGTGTGTAACATTACATTCACTAGTAGGATTGAGAAAAACATCACGGGGTGGTGCTAATCATAGGCTCTGAATTAAGATAGGCAGTGAGCGGCAATGTCGGATGGAGAAAATCACCACGGTGTGGTCAGCATGGGGAGGTCAGGAAACATGCAGTGGAAATGTAGGATAGGTTTCTGAAAATGATCGAGGGGTGGTGCGAATTGTATTGGTGCGTAACATTACATTCACTAGTAGGAGTGAGAAAAATATCATGGGGTGGTGTGAATCATAGGGTCTGAATTAGGATAGGCAATGAGTGGCAATGTAGGATGGAGAAAAGCACCATGGGGTGGTCAGCATGGTGAGGTCAGGAAATATGCAGTGGCAATGTAGGATAGGTTTCTGAAAAACCTTGTGGGGTGGTGCGCATTGTATGGGTGTGTAACATTACATTCACTAGTATGAGTGAGAAAAACTTCACGGGGTGGTGTGAATCATAGGGTCTGAATTAGGATAGGGGTGAGTGGCTATCTAGGAGGGAGAAAAGCACCACGGGTTGGTCAGCATGGGGAGGTCAGGACACATGCAGTGGCAATGTAGGATAGGTTTCTGAAAAACCTCGCGGGGTGGTGCGCATTGTATGGGTGTGTAACTTTACATTCACAAGTAGGAGTGAGAAAAACATCATGGGGTGGTGTGAATCATAGGCTCTGAATTAGGATAGGCAGTGAGCGAAAATGTAGGATGGAGAAAATCACCACGGTTTGGTCAGCATGGGGAGGTCAGGACACATGCCGTGAAATGTAGGATAGTTTTCTGAAAAACATCGCGGTGTGGTGCGCATTGCATGGGTGTGTAACATTTCATTCATTAGTAGGAGTTCGAAAAACATCACGGGGTGGTGTGAATCATAGGGTCTGAATTAGGATAGGCAGTGAGTGGCAATGTAGGATGGAGAAAAGCACCACGGGGTGGTCAGCATGCGGAGGTCAGGAAACATGCAGTGGCAATGTAGGATAGGTTTCTGAAAAACATCACGGGGTGGTGCGCATTGGATGGCTGTGTAACATTACATTCAATAGTAGGAGTGAGAAAAACATCACGGGGTGGTGTGAATCATAGGGTCTGAATTAGGATACTCAGTGAGCGGCAATGTAGGATGGAGAAAAGCACCCCGAAGTGGTCATCATGGGGAGGTCAGGACACATGCCGTGAAATGTAGGATAGGTTTCTGAAAAACATCGCAGTGTGGTGCGCATTGTATGGGGGTGTAACATTACATTCACTACTATGATTGAGAAAAATATCACAGGGTGGTGTGAATCATAGGGTCTGAATTAGGATAGGGGTGAGTGGCTATGTAGGATGGAGAAAAGCACCACCGGTTGTTCAGCATGGGGAGGTCAGGAAACATGCAGTGGCATTGCAGGATAGGTTTCTGAAAAACATCGCGAGGTGGTGCGCATTATATTGGTGTGTAACATTACATTCACTAGTAGGAGTGAGAAAAACATCACGAGGTGGTGTGAATCATAGGGTCTGAATTAGGATAGCAGTGACTGGAAATGTAGGATGGAGAAAAGCACCACGGGGTGGTCAGCATGGGGAGGTCAGGACACATGCCGTGAAATGTAGGATAGGTTTCTGAAAAACATCGAGGGGTGGTGTGCATTGTATGGGTGTGTAACATTACATTCATTAGTTGGAGTGAGAAAAACATCACGGGGTGGTGTGAATCGTAGGGTCTGAATTAGGATAGGCCGTGAATTGCAATGTAGGATGGAGAAAAGCACCAGGTGGTGGTCAGCATGAGGAGGTCAGGAAACATGCAGTGGCAATGTAGGATAGGCTTCTGCAAAACATCGCGGGATGGTGCACATTTTATGGGTGTAAAACGTTTCTTTCAGTATTAGGAGTGAGAAAAACATCACAGGGTGGTGTGAATCATAGGGTCTGAATTCGGATAGGCAGTGAGTGGCAATGTAGTATGGAGAAAAGCACGCCGAAGTGGTCAGCATGGGGAGGTCAGGAAACATGCAGTGGCAATGTAGGATAGGTTTTTGAAAAACATCCCGGGGTGGTGCGCATTGGATGGCTGTGTAACATTACATTCACTAGTAGCAGTGAGGAAAACATCACCGGGTGCTGTGAATCATAGGGTCTGAATTAGGATAGGCAGTGAGTTGCAATGTAGGATGGAGAAATGCACCACGGGGTGGTCAGCATGGGGAGGTCAAGACACATCCAGTGGCAATGTAGGATACGTTTCGGAAAACATCGCGTGGTGGTGCGCATTGTATGGGCGTGTAACATTACATTCACTAGTAGGAGTGAGAAAAACATCACGGGGTGGTGTGAATCATAGGGTCTAAATTATGATAGGCAGTGAGTGGCAATGTAGGATGGAGAAAAGCACCACGGGGTGTTCAGCATGGGGAGGTCAGGAAACATGCAGTGGCAATGTAGGATAGGTTTCAGAAAAATCTCTCAGGGTGGTGCGCTTTGTATGGGTGTGTAACATTACATTCACTAGTAGGAGTGAGAAAAACATCACGGGGTTGTGTGAATCATAGGGGCTGAATTAGGATAGGCAGTGAGTGGCAATGTAGGACGGAGAGAAGCACCACGGGGTAGTCAGCATGGGGAGGTCAGGAAACATGCAGTGGCAATGTAGGATAGGTTTCTGAAAAACATCGCGGTGTGGTGAGCATTGTATGGGTGTGTAACATTACTTTCACTAGTAGGAGGGAGAAAAACATCACGGGGTGGTGTGAATCATAGGGTCTGAATTAGGATAGGGAGTGAGTGGCAATGTAGGATGGAGAAAAGCACCACTGGGTGGTCAGCATGGGGAGGTCAGGACACATGCAGTGGCAATGTAGGATAGGTTTCTGAAAAACCTCGTGGGGTGGTGCGCATTGTATGTGTGTGTAACATTAAATTCACTAGTAGGAGTGAGAAAAACATCACGGGGTGGTGTGAATCATAGGGTCTGAATTAGGATAGGCAGTGAATTGCAATGTAGGATGGAGAAAGCACCAGGTGGTGGTCAGCATGAGGAGGTCAGGAAACATGCATTGGCAATGTAGGATAGGCTTCTGCAAAACATCGCGGGATGGTGCACATTTTATGGGTGTAAAACGTTTCTTTCACTAGTAGGAGTGAGAAAAACATCACAGGGTGGTGTGAATCATAGGGTCTGAATTAGGATAGGCAGTGCGTGGTAATGTAGGATTTAGAAAAGCACCAGGGTGTGGTCAGCATGAGGAGGTCAGGAAACATGCAATGGCAATGTAGGATACGTTTCTGAAAAACATTGCAGGGTGGTGCACATCATATCGGTGTGTAACATTACTTTCACTAGTAGGAGTGAGAAAAACATCACGGGGTGGTGTGAATCATAGGGTCTGAATTAGGATAGGAAGTGAGTGGCAATGTAGGATGGAGAAAAGCACCACTGGAGGTCAGCATCGGGAGGTCAGGACACATGCAGTGGCAATGTAGGATAGGTTTCTGAAAAACCTCGTGGGGTGGTGCGCATTGTATGTGTGTGTAACATTACATTCACTAGTAGGAGTGAGAAAAACATCACGGGGTGGTGTGAATCATAGGGTCTGAATTAGGATAGGCAGTGAGTTGCAATGTAGGATGGAGAAAAGCACCACCGCGTGGTCAGCATGGAGAGGTCATAACACATGCAGTGGCAATGTGAGGATAGGTTTCTGAAAAACATCACGGGGTGGTGCGCATTTTATGTGTGTGTAGCCTTACATTCTCTAGTAGGAGTGAGAAAAACATCACGGGGTGGTGTGAATCATAGGGTCTGAATTAGGATAGGCAGTGAGTGGCAATGTAGGACGGAGAAAAGCACCAGGGGTGGTCAGCATGGGAGGTCAGGATACATGCAGTGGCAATGTAGGATTGGTTTCTGAAATATATACTGGGAAGCTACGCCTTGTATGGGTGTGTAACATTACATACCCTAGTAGGAGTGAGAAAAACATCACGGGGTGGTGTGAATCATAGGGTCTGAATTAGGATAGGCAGTGACTGGCAATGTAGGATGGAGAAAAGGACCACGGGGTGTTCAGCATGGGGAGTTCATGACACATGCAGTGGCAATGTAGGACAGGTTTCTGAAAAACATCGCGGGGTGGTGCGCATTGTATGGGTTTGTAACATTTCATTCACTAGTAGGAGTGAGAAAAACATCATGGGGTGGTGTGAATCATAGGGTCTGAATTAGGATAGGCAGTGAGTGGCAATGTAGGATGGAGAAAAGGACCACGGGGTGTTCAGCATGGGGAGTTCATGACACATGCAGTGGCAATGTAGGACAGGTTTCTGAAAAACTTCGCGGGGTGGTGCGCATTATATGGGAGTGTAACATTACATTCACTAGTAGGAGTGAGAAAAACATCACGGGGTGGTGTGAATCATAGGGTCTGAATTAGGATAGGCAGTGAGTGGCAATGTAGGATGGAGAAAAGCACCACGGGGTGGTCAGCATGGGGAGGTCAGGAAACATGCAGTGGCAATGTGGGATAGGTTTCTGAAAAACATCACGGGTTGGTGCACATTGTATGGGTGTGTAACATTACATTCACTAGTAGGAGTGAGAAAAACATCATGGGGTGGTGTGAATCATAGGGTCTGAATTAGAATAGGCAGTGAGTGACAATGTAGTTTGGAGAAAGCACCACGGGGTGGTCAGCATGGGAACGTCAGGAAACAACCCGTGGCAATGTAGGATAGGTTTCTGAAACACATACGGGGTGGTGCGCGTTATATGGGTGTGTAACATTACATTCACTAGTAGGAGTGAGAAAAACATCACGGGGTGGTGTGAATCATAGAGTCTGAATTAGGATAGGCAGTCAGTGGCAATGTAGGATGGAGAAAAGCACCACGGGGTGGTCAGCATGGGGAGGTCAGGAAACATGCAGTGGCAATGTAGGATAGGTTTCTGTAAAACATCACGGGGTGGTGCGCATTGTATGGGTGAGTAACATTACATTCACTTCTAGGAGTGAGAAAAACATCAAGGGGTGGTGTCAATCATAGGCGCTGAGATTGGATAGGCAGTGAGTGGCAATGTGGGATGGAGAAAAGCACCACGGGGTGGTCAGCTTGGAGAGGTCAGGACACATGCAGTGGCAATGTAGGATATGTTTCTGAAAAACATCGCGGGGTGGTGCGCATTGTATGTGTGTGTAACATTACATTCACTAGTAGGAGCGAGAAAAACATCATGGGGTGATGTGAATCATAGGGTCTGAATTAGGATAGGCAGTGAGTGGCAATGTAGGATGGAGAAATCACCACGGGGTGGTCAGCATGGGGAGTTCAGGACACATGCAGTGGCAATGTAGGATAGGTTTCTGAAAAACCTCGCTGGGTGGTACAAATTGTATGGGTGTGTTACATTACATTCACTAGTAGGAGTGAGAAAAACATCACGGAGTGGTGTGAATCATAGGGTCTGAATTAGGATAGGCAGTGAGTGGAATTGTAGGATGGAGAAAATCACCACGGTGCGGTCAGCATGGGGAGGTCAGAAAAATGCAGTGGCAATGTAGGATAGGTTTCTGAAAAACATCCCAGGGTGGTGCGCATTGTATGGGTGTGTAACTTTATATTCAGTAGTAGGAGTGAGAAAAACATCACAGGGTGATGTGAATCATAGGGTCTGAATTATGATATGCAATGAGTCGCAATGTAGGATGGAGAAAAGCACCACAGAGTGGTCAGCATGCGGAGCTCAGTCAACATGCAGTGGCCGTGTAGGATAGGTTTCTGAAAAACATCATGGGGTGGTGCACATTGTATGGGTGTGTAACATTACATTCACTAGTAGGAGTGAGAAAAACATCACGGGGTGCTGTGAATCATAGGGTCTGAATTAGGATAGGCAGGGAGTGGCAATGTAGGATGGAGAAAAGCACCACGGCGTGGTCAGCATGGGGAGGTCAGGACACATGCAGTGGCACTGTAGGATAGGTTTCTGAAAAACATCGCGGGGTGGTGCGCATTGTATGTGTGTGTAACATTACATTCACTAGTAGGAGTGAGAAAATCATCAAGGAGTGGTGTGAATCTTATGGTCTGAATTAGGATAGGCAGTGAGTGGCAATGTAGGATGGAGAAAAGCACCACGGGGTGGTCAGCATGGGGAGGTCAGGAAACATGCAGTGGCAATGTAGGATAGCTTTCTGAAAAACATCGCGGGGTGGTGCACATTGTATTGGTGTGTAACATTACAATCACTACTAGGAGCGAGAAAAACACCACGGGGTGGTGTGAATCATAGGGTCTGAATTAGTATAGGCAGTGAGTGGCAATGTAGGATGGAGAAAAGCAACACAGGGTTGTCAGCATTGGGAGGTCAGGAAACATGCAGTGGCAATGTAGGATAGGTTTCTGAAAAACCTCGCGTGGTGGTGCGCATTGTATGGGTGTGTAACATTACATTCACTAGGAGGAGTGAGAAAAACATCACGGGATATTGTGAATCATAGGGTCTGAATTAGGATAGGGGTGAGTGGCTATCTAGGATGGAGAATATCACCACGGGGTGGTCCGCATGGCGAGGTCAGGACACATGCGGTGGCAATGTAGGATAGGTTGATGAAAAGCATCGCGGGGTGGTGCGCATTGTATGGGTGTGTAACATTACATTCACTAGTAGGAGTGAGAAAAACATCACGGGGTGGTGTGAATCATAATGTCTGAATTAGGATAGGATGTGAGTGGCTATGTAGGATGGAGAAAAGCACCACCGGGTCGTCAGCATGGGGAGGTAAGGAAACATGCAGTGGCATTGTAGGATAGGTTTCTGAAAAACATCGCGAGGTGGTGCGCATTATATGGGAGTGTAACATTACATTCACGATTAGGAGTGAAAAAAAACATCACGGGATGGTGTGAATCATAGGGTCTGAATTAGGATAGGCAGTGAGTGGAAATGTAGAATGGAGAAAAGCACCACGGGGTGGTCTGCATGTGGAGGTCAGGACACATGCAGTGGCAATGTAGGATAGGTTTCTGAAAAACAACGCGGTGTGGTGCGCATTGTATGGGTGTGTAACATTACATTCACTAGTAGGAGTGAGAAGTACATCACGGGGTGGTGTGAATCATAGGGTCTGAATTAGGATAGGCAGTGAGTGGTAATGTAGGATTTAGAAAAGCACCAGGGTGGGGTCAGCATGAGGAGGTCAGGAAACATGCAATGGCAATGCAGGATAGGTTTCTGAAAAACATCGCGGGGTGGTGCACATCATATCGGTGTGTAACATTACTTTCACTAGTAGGAGTGAGAAAAACACCATGGGGTGGTGTGAATCATAGGGTCTGAATTAGGATAGGCAGTGAGTGGCAATGGGGGATGGAGAAAAGCACCACGGGGTCGTCAGCATGTGTGGTCAGGACACATGCAGCGGCAATGTAGGATAGGTTTCTGAAAAAGATCGCGGGGTCGTGCGCATTGTATGGGTTTGTAACATTACATTCACTAGTAGGAGTGAGAAAAACATCACGGGGTGGTGTGAATCATAGGGTCTGAATTATGATAGGCAGTGCGTGGCAATGTAGGATGTAGAAATAGCACCACGGGGTGGTCAGCATGGGGAGGTCATTAAACTTTCCGTGGCAATGTAGGATAGGTTTGTGAAAAGCATCGCGTGGTGGAGGGCAAAGTATGGGTGTGTAACATTTTATTCAGTAGTAGGAGTGACAAAAACATCACAGGTTGGTGTGAATCATAGGGTCTGAATGATGATAGGCAGTGAGTGGCAATGGAGGATGGAGAAAAGCACCACTGGGTGGTCAGCATGGGGAGCGCAGGACACATGCAGTGGCAATGTAGGATAGGTTTCTGAAAAACATCTTGGGGTGGTGCGCATGGTATGCGTGTGTAACATTACAATCACTAGTAGGAGTGAGAAAAACGTCACGGGGTAGTGTGAATCATAGGGTCTGAATTAGGATAGGCAGTGAGTGGCAATGTAGGATGGAGAAAAGCACCATGGCGTGGTCAGCATGGAGAGGTCAGGACACATGCAGTGGCAATGTAGGATAGGTTTCTGAAAAACATCGCGGGGTGGTGCGCATTGTATGTGTGTGTAGCATTATATTCACTAGTAGGAGTGAGAAAAACATCACGCGGTGGTGTGAATCATAGGGTCTGAATCATGATAGGCAGTGAGTGGCAATGTAGGATGGAGAAAAGCACCACGGGGTGGTCAGCATGGGGACAGCAGGACACATGCAGTGGCAATGTAGGATAGGTTTCTTAAAAACTTTGCGGGGTGGTGCTCATTGTATAGGTGTGTAACATTACATTCACTAGTAGGAGTGAGAAAAACATCAAGGGGTGGTGTGAATCATAGGCTCCGAGATAGGATAGGCAGTGAGAGGCAATGTGGGATGGAGAAAAGCAACAAGGGGTGGTCAGCATGGGGAGGTCAGGACACATGCAGTGGTAAAGTAGGATAGGTTTCTGAAAAACATCGCGGGGTGGTGCGCATTGTATGGGTGTGTAACATTACATTCACTAGTAGGAGTGAGAAAAACATCACGGTGTTTTGTGAATCATATTGTCTGAATTATTATAGGCAGTGAGTGGCAATTTAGGATGGAGAAAAGCACCACGGGGTGGTCAGCATGCGGAGCTCAGGAAACATGCTGTGGCAATGTAGGATAGGTTTCTGAAAAATATCACGGGGTGGTGCACATTGTATGGGTGTGTCACATTACATTCACTAGTAGGAGTGAAAAAAACATCACGGGGAGGTGTGAATCATAGGGTCTGAATTAGGATACTGCAGTGAGTGGCAATGTGGGATGGAGAAAAGCACCACGGGGTGGTCAGCATTGGTAGGTCAGGACACATGCAGCGGCAATGTACGATAGGTTTCTGAAAAACACCGCTGGGTGGTGCGCATTGTATGGGTGTGTTACATTATATTCACCAGAATGAGGGGAAAAACATCACGGGGTAGTGTGAATCATAGGGTCTGAATTATGATAGGCAGTGAGTGGCAATGTAGGATGTAGAAATAGCACCATGGGGTGGTCAGCATGGGGAGGTCAGTAAACTTTCCGTGGCAATGTAGGATAGGTTTGTGAAAAGCATCGCGGGGTGGAGGGCAAAGTATGGGTGTGTAACATTTTATTCACTAGTAGGAGTGACAAAAACATCACGGGGTGGTGTGAATCATAGGGTCTGAATTAAGATAGGCAGTGAGTGGCAATTTAGGATGGAGAAAAGCACCAGGGGGTGGTCAGCATGGGGAGTGCAGGACACATGCAGTGGCAAAGTAGGATAGGTTTCTGAAAAACTTCGCGGGGTGGTGCTAATTTTTTTGGTGTGTAACATTACATTCACTAGTAGGAGTGAGAAAAACATCACGTGGTGGTGCGAATCATAGGGTCTGAATTAGGATAAGCACTGAGTGGCAATGTAGGATGGAGAAAAGCACCACGGGTTGGTCAGCATGGGGAGGTCCGGAAACATGCAGTGGCAATGTAGGATAGTTTTCTGAAAAACATCGCGGGGTGGTGCGCATTGTATGGGTGAGTAACATTACATTCACTAGTAGGAGTGAGAAAAACATCAAGGGGTGGTGTGAATCATAGGGTCTGAATTAGGATAGGCAGTGAGTGGCAACGTGGGATGGAGAAAAGCACCACGGTGTGGTCAGCATCGGTAGGTCAGGACACATGCAGTGGCAATGTAGGATAGGTTTCTGAAAAACATCGCGGGGTGGTGGGCATTGTATGGGTGTGTTACATTACATTCACCAGAAGGAGTGGAAAAACTTCACGTGGTGGTGCGAATCATAGGGTCTGATTTAGGATACGCACTGAGTGGCAATGTAGGATGGAGAAAAGCACCATGGGGTGGTCAGCATGGAGAGGTCAGGACTCATGCAGTGGCAATGTATGATACGTTTCTGAAAAACATCGCACGCTGGTGCGCATTGTGTGTGTGGGTAGCATTACATTCACTAGTAGCAGTGATAAAAACATCACGGGGTGGTGTGAATCATAGGGTCTGAATTAGGATAGGCAGTGAGTGGCAATGTAGGATGGAGAAAAGCACCATGGGGTGGTCAGCATGGGGAGTTCACGAAACATGCAGTGGCAATGTAGGATAGGTTTCTGAAAAACATCGCGGGGTGGTGTGCATTGTTTGGGTGTGTAACATTACATTCACTAGTAGGAGTGAGAAAAACATCAGGGGTGGTGTGAATCATAGGGTCTGAATTATGATAGGCAGTGAGTGGCAATGTAGAATGGAGAAATGCACCACGGGATGGTCAGCATGGGGAGGGCAGGACACATGCAGTGGCAATGTAGGATAGGTTTCTAAAAAACTTTGCGGGGTGGTGCTCATTGTATGGTTGTGTAACATTACATTCACTAGTAAGAGTGAGAAAAACATCACGTTTTGGTGCGAATCCTAGGTTCTGAATGAGGATAGGCACTGAGTGGCAATGTAGGATGTAGAAAAGCACCATGGGTTTGTCAGCATGGGGAGGTCAGGAAACATGCAGTGGCAATGTAGGATAGGTTTCTGAAAAACATCGCGGGGTGGTGCGCATTGTATGGGTGAGTAACATTACATTCACTAGTAGGAGTGAGAAAAACATCAAGGGGTGGTGTGAATCATAGGTTCTGAGATAGGATAGGCAGTGAGTGGCAATGTGGGATGGAGAAAACCACCACGGGGTGGTCAGCATGGGGAGGTGAGGAAATATGCAGTGACAATGTAGGATAGGTCTCTGAAAAACATCGCGGGGCGGTGCGCATTTTATGGCTTTGTAACATTAAATTCACTAGTAGGAGTGAGAAAATCATCACGGGGTGGTGTGAGTCATAGGGTCTGAATAAGGATAGGCAGTGAGTGGCAATGTAGGATGGAGAAAAGCACCACGGGGTGGTCAGCATGGGGAGGTCAGGACACATGCAGTGGCAATGTAGGATAGGTTTCTGAAAAACATCGCGGGGTGGTGCGCATTGTATGGGTGTGTTACATTACATTCACCAGTAGGAGTGGAAAAACATCACGGGGTGGTGTGAATCATAAGGTCTGAATTATGATAGGCAGTGAGTGGCAATGTAGGATGGAGAAAAGCACCACGGGGTGGTCAGAACGGGGAGGTCAGTAAACTTTCAGTGGCAATGTAGGATAGCTTTGTGAAAAGCATCGCGGTGTGGAGGGCAAAGTATGGGTGTGTAACATTTCATTCACTAGTAGGAGTGAGAAAAACATCACGGGGTGGTGTGAATCATAGGGTCTGAATTAAGATAGGAAGTGAGTGGCAATGTAGGATGGAGAAAAGCACCACGGGGTGGTCAGCATGGGGAGGTCAGGAAACATGTAGTGGCAATTTAGGATAGGTCTCTGAAAAACATCGCGGGGTGGTGCGCATGGTATGGGTGTGTAACATTACATTCACAAGTAGGAGTGAGAACAACATCACGGGAAGGTGTGAATCATAGGGTCCGAATTAGGATAGGCAGTGAGTGGCAATGTAGGATGGAGAAAAGCACCACAGGGTGGTCAGCATGGGGAGGTCAGAACACATGCAGTGGCAATGTAGGATAGGTTTCTGAAAAACTTCGCGGGGTGCTGCTCATTGTATGTGTGTGTAACATTACATTCACTAGTAGGAGTGAGAAAAAAATCACGAGGGGGTGTGAATCATAGGGTCTCAATTAGGATAGGCTGTGAGGCCAATGTAGGATGGAGAAAAGCACCACGGGGTGGTCAGCATGGGGAGGTCAGGAAACACGCAGTGGCAACGTAGGATAGGTTTCTGAAAAACATCGCGGGGTGGTGCACATTGTATGGGTGTGAAACATTACGTTCACTAGTAGGAGTGAGAAAAACATCACGGGGTGGTGTGAATCATAGGGTCAGAATTAGGATAGGCAGTGAGTGGCAATGTAGAATGGAGAAAAGCACCACCGGGTGGTCAGCATGGGGAGGTCAGGAAACATGCAGTGGCAAAGTAGGATAGGTCTCTGAAAAACATCGAGGGGTGGAGCGCATTGTATGGGTGTGTAACATTACATTCACTAGTAGGAGAGAGAAAAACATCACGGGGAGGTGTGAATCATAGGGTCTGAATTAGGATAGGCAATGAGTGGCAATGTGGGATGGAGAAAAGCACCACGGGGTGGTCAGCATGGGTAGGTCAGGACATGCAGCGGCAATGTACGATAGGTTTCTGAAAAACATCGCGGGGTCGTACGCATTGTATGGGTGAGTAACATTACATTCACTAGTAGGAGTGAGAAAAACATCAAGGGGTGGTGTGAAACACAGACTCTGAGATTGGATAGGCAGTGAGTGGCAATGTGGGATGGAGAAAAGCACCACGGGGTGGTCAGCATGGGTAGGTCAGGACACATGCAGTGGCAATGTAGAATAGGTTTCTGAAAAACATCGCGGGGTAGTGCGCATTGTATGGGTGTGTTACCTTATATTCACCAGTAGGAGTGGAAAAACATCAAGGGGTGGTGTGAATCATAGGGTCTGAATTATGATAGGCAGTGAGTGGCAATGTAGGATGGAGAAAAGCACCACGGGGTGGTCAGCATGGGGAGGTCAGTAAACTTTCAGTGGCAATGTAGGATAGGTTTGTGAAAAGCATCGCGGGGTGGAGGGCAAAGTATGTGTGTGTAACATTTCATTCACTAGTAGGAGTGACAAAAACATCACGGGGTGGTGTGAATCATAGGGTCTGAATTAAGATAGGCAGTGAGTGGCAATGTAGGATGGAGAAAAGCACCACTGGGTGGTCAGCATGGAGAGGTCAGGAAACATGCAGTGGCAATGTAGGATAGATCTCTGAAACACATCATGGGGTGGTGAACATTGTATGGGTGTGTAACATTACATCCACTAGTAGGAGAGCGAAAAACATCACAGGGTGGTGTGAATCATAGGGTCTGAATTAGGGTAGGCAGTTAGTGGCAATGTAGGATGGAGAAAAGCACCACTGTGTGGTCAGAATGGGTAGGTCAGGAAACATGCAGTGGCAATGTAGGATAGGTTTCTGAAAAACATCGCGGGATGGTGCGCATGGTATGCGTGTGTAACATTACATTCACTAGTAGGAGTGAGAAAAACGTCACGGGGTGGTGTGAATCATAGGTTCTGAATTAGGATAGGCAGTTAGTGGCAATGTAGCACGGAGAAAAGCACCACGGCGTGGTCAGCATGGAGAGGTCAGGACACATGCAGTGGCAATGTAGGATAGGTTTCTGAAAAACATCGCGGGGTGGTGCGCATTGTATGGGTGTGTTACATTACATTCACCAGTAGGAGTGGAAAAACATCACGGGGTAGTGTGAATCATAGGGTCTGAATTAGGATAGGCAGTGAGTGACAAGGTAGGATGGAGAAAACCACCATCGCATAGTCAGCATGGAGAGGACAGGACACATGCAGTGGCAATGTAGGATAGGTTTCTGAAAAACATCGCGGGGTGGAGCGCATTGTATGTGTGTGTAGCATTACATTCACTAGAAGGAGTGAGAAAAACATCACGGGGTGGTGTGAATCATAGGGTCTGAATGATGATAGGCAGTGAGTGGCAATGTAAGATGGAGAAAAGCACCACTGGGTGGTCAGCATGGGGAGCGTAGGACACATGCAGTGGCAATGTAGGATAGGTTTCTGAAAAACATCGCGGGGTGGTGCGCATGGTATGCGTGTGTAACATTACATTCACTAGTAGGAGTGAGAAAAACGTCACGGGGTGGTGTGAATCATAGGTTCTGAATTAGGATAGGCAGTTAGTGGCAATGTAGCATGGAGAAAAGCACCACGGCGTGGTCAGCATGGAGAGGTCAGGACACATGCAGTGGCAATGTAGGATAGGTTTCTGAAAAACATCGCGGGGTGGTGCGCATTGTATGGGTGTGTTACATTACATTCACCAGTAGGAGTGGAAAAACATCACGGGGTAGTGTGAAGCATAGTGTCTGAACTAGGATAGGCAGTGTGTGGCAATGTAGGATGGAGAAAAGCACCACGGGTTGGTCAGCATGCGGAGGTCAGGAAACATGCAGTGGCAATGTAGGATAGGTTTCTGAAAAACATCGCGGGCTGGTGCGCATTGTATGGGTGAGTAACATTACATTCACTAGTAGGAGTGAGAAAAACATCAAGAGGTGTTGTGAATCATAGACTCTGAGATTGGATAGGCAGTGAGTGGCAATGTGGGATGGAGAAAAGCACCACGGGGTGGTCAGCATGGATAGGTCAGGACACATGCAGTGGCAATGTAGGATAGGTTTCTGAAAAACATCGCGGGGTGGTGCGCATTGTATGGGTGTGTTACATTATATTCACCAGTAGGAGTGGAAAAACATCACGGGTTGGTGTGAATCATAGGGTCTGCATTATGATAGACAGAGAGTGGCAATGTAGGATGGAGAAAAGCACCACAGGGTGGTCAGCATGGGGAGGTCAGTAAACTTTCCGTGGCAATGTAGGATAGATTTGTGAAAAGCATCGCGGGGTGGAGGGCAAAGTATGGGTGTGTAACATTTCATTCACTAGTAGGAGTGAGAAAAACATCACGGGGTGGTGTGAATCATAGGGTCTGAATTAAGATAGGCAGTGAGTGGCAATGTACGATGGAGAAAAGCACCACGGGGTGGTCAGCATGGAGAGGTCAGGAAACATGCAGTGGCAATGTAGGATAGATCTCTGAAAAACATTGCGGGGTGGTGAACATTGTATGTGTGTGTAACATTACATTCACTAGTAGGAGAGAGAAAAACATCACAGGGTGGTGTGAATCATAGGGTCTGAATTAGGGTAGGCAGTTAGTGGCAATGTAGGATGGAGAAAAGCACCACTGTGTGGTCAGAATGGGGAGGTCAGGAAATATGCAGTAGCAATGTAGGATAGGTTTCTGAAAAACATCGCGGGGTTGTGCGCATGGTATGCTTGTGTAACATTACATTCACTAGTAGGAGTGAGAAAAGCATCACGGGGTGGTGTGAATCATAGGGTCTGAATTAGGATAGGCAGTGAGTGACAATGTAGGATGGAGAAAAGCACCACGGCGTGGTCAGCATGGAGATTTCAGGACACATGCAGTGGCAATGTAGGATAGGTTTCTGAAAAACATCGCGGGGTGGAGCGCATTGTATGTGTGTGTAGCATTACATTCACTAGAATGAGTGAGAAAAACATCACGGTGTGGTGTGAATCATAGGGGCTGAATGATGATAGGAAGTGAGTGGCAATGTAGGATGGAGAAAAGCACCACTGGGTGGTCAGCATGGGGAGCGCAGGAAACATGCAGTGGCAATGTAGGATAGGTTTCTGAAAAACATCGCGGGGTGGTGCGCATGGTATGCGTGTGTAACATTACATTCACTAGTAGGAGTGAGAAAAACGTCACGGGGTGGTGTGAATCATAGGGTCTGAATTAGGATAGGCAGTGAGTGGCAATGTAGGATGGAGAAAAGCACCATGGCGTGGTCAGCATGGAGAGGTCAGGACACATACAGTGGCAATGTAGGATAGGTTTCTGAAAAACATCGCGGGGTGGTGCGCATTGTATGTGTGTGTAGCATTATATTCACTAGTAGGAGTGAGAAAAACATCACGGGGTGGTGTGAATCATAGGGTCTGAATTATGATAGGCAGTGAGTGGCAATGTAGGATGGAGAAAAGCACCACGGGGTGGTCAGCATGGGGACAGCAGGACACATGCAGTGGCAATGTAAGATAGGTTTCTGAAAAACTTCGCGGGGTGGTGCTCATTGTATTGGTGTGTAACATTACATTCACTAGTAGGAGTGAGAAAAACATCAAGGGGTGGTGTGAATCATAGGCTCCGAGATAGGATAGGCAGTGAGAGGCAATGTGGGATGGAGAAAAGCAACAAGGGGTGGTCATCATGGGGAAGTCAGGACACATGCAGTGGCAAAGTAGGATAAGTTTATGAAAACATCGCGGGGCGGTGCGCATTGTATGGGTGTGTTACATTACATTCACCAGAAGGAGGGGAAAAACATCACGGGGTAGTGTGAATCATATGGTCTGAATTATGATAGGCAGTGAGTGGCAATGTAGGATGTAGAAATAGCACCATGGGGTGGTCAGCATGGGGAGGTCAGTAAACTTTCCGTGGCAATGTAGGATAGGTTTGTGAAAAGCATCGCAGGGAGGAGGGCAAAGTATGGGTGTGTAACATTTTATTCACTAGTAGGAGTGACAAAAACATCACGGGGTGGTGTGAATCATAGTGTCTGAATTAAGATAGGCAGTGAGTGGCAATGTAGGATGGAGAAAAGCACCACGGGGTGGTCAGCATGGGGAGCGCAGGACACATGCAGTGGCAATGTAGGATAGGTTTCTGAAAAACTTCGTGGGGTGGTGCTCATTTTATGGGTGTGTAACATTACATTCACTACTAGGAGTGAGAAAAACATCACGTGGTGGTGCGAATCATAGGGTCTGAATTAGGATAAGCACTGAGTGGAAATGTAGGATGGAGAAAAGCACGACGGGTTGGTCAGCATGGGGAGGTCAGGAAACATGCAGTGGCAATGTAGGATAGGTATCTGAAAAACATCTCGGGGTGGTGTGCATTGAATTTGTGAGTAACATTACATTCACTAGTAGGAGTGAGAAAAACATCAAGGGGTGGTGTGAATCATAGACTCTGAGATTGGATAGGCAGTGAGTGGCAATGTGGGATGGAGAAAAGCACCACGGGGTGGTCAGCATGGGTAGGTCAGGACACATGCAGCGGCAATGTAGGATAGGTTTCTGAAAAACATCGCGGGGTGGTGCGCATTGTATTGGTTTGTAACATTACATTCACTAGTAGGAGTGAGAAAAACATCACGGGGTGGTGTGAATCATAGGGTCTGAATTATGATAGGCAGTGAGTGGCAATGTGGGATGGAGAAAAGCACCACGGTGTGGTCAGCATGGGTAGGTAAGGACACATGCAGTGGCAATGTAGGATAGGTTTCTGAAAAACAACACGGGGTGGTGCGCATTGTATGTGTGTGTTACATTACATTCACCAGAAGGAGTGGAAAAACATCACGTGGTGGTGCGAATCATAGGGTCTGAATTATGATAGGCAGTGAGTGGCAATGTAGGATGGAGAAAAGCACCACGGGGTGGTCAGCATGGGGAGGTCAGTAAACTTTCAGTGGCAATGTAAGATAGCTTTTTGAAAAGCATCACGGTGTGGAGGGCAAAGTATGGGTGTGTAACATTTCATTCACTAGTAGGAGTGAAAAAAACATCACGGGGTGGTGTGAATCATAGGGTGTGAATTAAGATAGGCAGTGAGTGGCAATCTAGGATGGAGAAAAGCACCACGGGGTGGTCAGCATGGGGAGGTCAGGAAACATGCAGTGGCAATTTAGGATAGGTCTCTGAAAAACATTGCGGGTTGGTGCGCATTGTATGGGTGTGTAACATTACATTCACTAGTAGGAGTGAGAAAAACATCACGGGGTGGTGTGAATCATAGGGTCTGAATTAGGATAGGCAGTGAGTGGCAATGTAGGATGGAGAAAAGCACCACGGTGTGGTCAGCATGGGGAGGTCAGGAAACATGCAGTGGCAATGTAGGATAGGTTTCTGAAAAACATCGCGGGATGGTGCGCATGGTATGGGTGTGTAACATTACATTCACTAGTAGGAGTGAGAAAAACATCACGGGGTGGTGTGAATCATAGGGTCTGAATTAGGATAGGCAGTGAGTGGCAATGTAGGATGGAGAAAAGCACCACGGGGTGGTCAGCATGGGGAGGTCAGGACACATGCAGTGGCAATGTAGGATAGGTTTCTGAAACACTTCGCGGGGTGCTGCTCATTGTATGTGTGTGTAACATTACATTCACTAGTAGGAGTGAGAAAAAAATCACGAGGTGGTGTGAATCATAGGGTCTCAATTAGGACAGGCTGTGAGGGCAATGTAGGATGGAGAAAAGCACCACGGGGTGGTCAGCATGAGGAGGTCAGCAAACACGCAGTGGCAATGTAGGATAGGTTTATTAAAAACATCGCGGGGTCGTGCACATTGTATGGGTGTGAAACATTACGTTCACTAGTAGGTGTGAGAAAAAAATCACGGGGTGGTGTGAATCATAGTGTCTGAATTAGTATAGGCAGTGAGTGGCAATGTAGAATGGAGAAAAGCACCACGGGGTGGTCAGCATGGGAGGTCAGGATGCATGCAGTGGCAATGTAGGATTGGTTTCTGAAAAATATCCTGGGATGGTACGCCTTGTATGGGTGTGTAACATTACATACACTAGTAGGAGTGAGAAAAACATCACGGGGTGGTGTGAATCATAGGGTCTGAATTAGGATAGGCAGTGAGTGGCAATGTAGGATGGAGAAAAGCACCACGGGGTGGTCAGCATGGGGAGGTCAGGAAACATGCAGTGGCAATGTGGGATAGGTTTCTGAAAAAACTCGCGGGGTCGTGCGCATTGTATGTGTGTGTTACATTACATTGACTCGTAGGAGTGAGAAAAACATCACGGGGTTTTATGAATCATAGGGTCTGAATTATGATAGGCAGTGAGTGGTAATGTAGGATGGAGAAAAGCACCACGGGGTGGTCAGCATGGGGAGCTCAGGAAACATGCAGTGGCAATGTAGGATAGGTTTCTGAAAAACATCACGGGGTGGTGCACATTGTATGGATGTGTTACATTACATTCACTAGTAGGAGTGAGAAAAACATCACGGGGTGGTGTGAATCGTAGTGTCTGAATTAGGATAGGCAGTGAGTGGCAATGTAGGATGGAGAAAAGCACCACGGGGTGGTCAGCATTGGGAGGTCAGGAAACATGCAGTGGCAATGTAGGATAGGTTTGTGAAAAGCATCGCGGGGTGGTGCACATTGTATGGGTGTGTAACATTACAGTCACTAGTAGGAGTGAGAAAAACATCATGGTGTGGTGTGAATCATAGGGTCTGAATTAGAATAGGCAGTGAGTGACAATGTAGTTTGGAGAAAGCACCGCGGGGTGGTCAGCATGCGGACGTCAGGAAACAACCAGTGGCAATGTAGGATAGGTTCTGAAACACATCACGGGGTGGTGCGCGTTATATGGGTGTGTAACATTACATTCACTAGTAGGAGTGAGAAAAACATCACGGGGTGGTGTGAATCATAGGGTCTGAATTAGGATAGGCAGTCAGTGGCAATGTAGGATGGAGAAAAGCACCACTGGGTGGTCAGCATGGGGAAGTCAGGAAACATGCAGTGGCAATGTAGGATAGGTTTCTGAAAAACATCGCAGGGTGGTGCGCATTGTATGTGTGAGTAACATTACATTGACTAGTAGGAGTGAGAAAAATATCAAGGGGTGGTGTGAATCATAGGCTCTGAGATTGGATAGGCAGTGAGTGGCAATGTGGGATGGAGAAAAGCACCACGGGGTGGTCAGCATGGGGAGGTCAGGACACATGCAGTGGCAATGTAGGATAGGTTTCTGAAAAACATCGCAGGGTGGTGCTATTTGTATGTGTTTGTAACATTACCTTCACTAGTAGGAGTGAGAAAAATATCACGGGGTGGTGTGAATCATAGGGTCTGAATTAGGATAGGCAGTGAGTGGCAATGTGGGATGGAGAAAAGCACCACGGGTTGGTCAGCATGGGGAGGTCAGGAAACATGCAGTGGCAATGTAGAATAGGCTTCTTAAAAACATCCCGGGGTGGTGCGCATTATATGGGTGAGTAACATTACATTCACTAGTAGGAGTGAGAAAAACATCAAGGGATGGTGTGAATCATAGGTTCTGAGATAGGATAGGCAGTGAGTGGCAATGTGGGATGGAGAAAACCACCACGGGGTGGTCAGCATGGGGAGGTGAGGAAATATGCAGTGGCAATATAGGATAGGTTTCTGAAAAACATCGCGGGGTGGTGCGCATTGTATGGGTTTGTAACATTTCATTCACTAGTAGGAGTGAGAAAATCATCACGGGGAGGTGTGAGTCATAGGGTCTGAATAAGGATAGGCAGTGAGTTGCAATGTAGGATGGAGAAAAACACCACGGGGTGGTCAGCATGGGGAGGTCAGGACACATGCAGTGGCAATGTAGGATAGGTTTCTGAAAATCTTAACGGTGTGGTGCTCCTTGTATCGGTGTGTAACATTACATTCACTACTAGGAGTGAGAAAAACATCAAGGGGTGGTGCGAATCATATTGTTGGAATTAGGATAGGTAGGGAGTGTCAATGTAGGATGGAGAAAAGCACCACGGGGTGGTCAGCATGGTGAAGTCAGTAAACTTTCAGTGGCAATCTAGGATAGGTTTCTGAAAAGCATCGCGGGGTGGTGCTCATTGTATGTGTGTGTAACATTTCATTCACTAGTAGGAGTGAGAAAAACATCACGGGGTGGTGTGAATAATAGGGTCTGAATTAGGATAGGCAGTGAGTGGCAATGTAGAATGGAGAAAAGCACCACCGGGTGGTCAGCATGGGGAGGTCAGGAAACATGCAGTGGCAATGTAGGATAGGTTTCTGAAAAACATCGCGGGGTGGTGCGCATTGTTTGGGTGTGTAACATTACATTCACTAGTAGGAGTGAGAAAAACTTCACGGGGTGGTGTGAATCATAGGGTCTGAATTAAGATAGGCAGTTAGTGGCAATGTAGGATGGAGAAAAGCACCAGGGGTGGTCAGCATGGGGAGTTCAGGAAACATGCAGTGGCAATGTAGGATAGGTTTCTAAAAAAACCTCGTGGGGTGGTGCGTTTTGTATGGGAGTGTTACATTACATTCACTAGTAGGAGTGAGAAAAACATCACGGGGTGGTGTGAATCATAGGGTCTGAATTTGGTTAGGCAGTGAGTGGCAATGTGGGATGGAGAAAAGCACCACGGGGTGGTCAGCATGGGTAGGTCAGGACACATGCAGTGGCAATGTAGAATAGGTTTCTGAAAAACATCGCGGGGTAGTGCGCATTGTATGGGTGTGTTACCTTATATTCACCAGTAGGAGTGGAAAAACATCAAGGGGTGGTGTGAATCATAGGGTCTGAATTATGATAGGCAGTGAGTGGCAATGTAGGATGGAGAAAAGCACCACGGGGTGGTCAGCATGGGGAGGTCAGTAAACTTTCAGTGGCAATGTAGGATAGGTTTGTGAAAAGCATCGCGGGGTGGAGGGCAAAGTATGTGTGTGTAACATTTCATTCACTAGTAGGAGTGACAAAAACATCACGGGGTGGTGTGAATCATAGGGTCTGAATTAAGATAGGCAGTGAGTGGCAATGTAGGATGGAGAAAAGCACCACTGGGTGGTCAGCATGGAGAGGTCAGGAAACATGCAGTGGCAATGTAGGATAGATCTCTGAAACACATCATGGGGTGGTGAACATTGTATGGGTGTGTAACATTACATCCACTAGTAGGAGAGCGAAAAACATCACAGGGTGGTGTGAATCATAGGGTCTGAATTAGGGTAGGCAGTTAGTGGCAATGTAGGATGGAGAAAAGCACCACTGTGTGGTCAGAATGAGTAGGTCAGGAAACATGCAGTGGCAATGTAGGATAGGTTTCTGAAAAACATCGCGGGATGGTGCGCATGGTATGCGTGTGTAACATTACATTCACTAGTAGGAGTGAGAAAAACGTCACGGGGTGGTGTGAATCATAGGTTCTGAATTAGGATAGGCAGTTAGTGGCAATGTAGCACGGAGAAAAGCACCACGGCGTGGTCAGCATGGAGAGGTCAGGACACATGCAGTGGCAATGTAGGATAGGTTTCTGAAAAACATCGCGGGGTGGTGCGCATTGTATGGGTGTGTTACATTACATTCACCAGTAGGAGTGGAAAAACAACACGGGGTAGTGTGAATCATAGGGTCTGAATTAGGATAGGCAGTGAGTGACAAGGTAGGATGGAGAAAACCACCATCGCATAGTCAGCATGGAGAGGACAGGACACATGCAGTGGCAATGTAGGATAGGTTTCTGAAAAACATCGCGGGGTGGAGCGCATTGTATGTGTGTGTAGCATTACATTCACTAGAAGGAGTGAGAAAAACATCACGGGGTGGTGTGAATCATAGGGTCTGAATGATGATAGGCAGTGAGTGGCAATGTAAGATGGAGAAAAGCACCACTGGGTGGTCAGCATGGGGAGCGTAGGACACATGCAGTGGCAATGTAGGATAGGTTTCTGAAAAACATCGCGGGGTGGTGCGCATGGTATGCGTGTGTAACATTACATTCACTAGTAGGAGTGAGAAAAACGTCACGGGGTGGTGTGAATCATAGGTTCTGAATTAGGATAGGCAGTTAGTGGCAATGTAGCATGGAGAAAAGCACCACGGCGTGGTCAGCATGGAGAGGTCAGGACACATGCAGTGGCAATGTAGGATAGGTTTCTGAAAAACATCGCGGGGTGGTGCGCATTGTATGGGTGTGTTACATTACATTCACCAGTAGGAGTGGAAAAACATCACGGGGTAGTGTGAAGCATAGTGTCTGAACTAGGATAGGCAGTGTGTGGCAATGTAGGATGGAGAAAAGCACCACGGGTTGGTCAGCATGCGGAGGTCAGGAAACATGCAGTGGCAATGTAGGATAGGTTTCTGAAAAACATCGCGGGCTGGTGCGCATTGTATGGGTGAGTAACATTACATTCACTAGTAGGAGTGAGAAAAACATCAAGAGGTGTTGTGAATCATAGACTCTGAGATTGGATAGGCAGTGAGTGGCAATGTGGGATGGAGAAAAGCACCACGGGGTGGTCAGCATGGATAGGTCAGGACACATGCAGTGGCAATGTAGGATAGGTTTCTGAAAAACATCGCGGGGTGGTGCGCATTGTATGGGTGTGTTACATTATATTCACCAGTAGGAGTGGAAAAACATCACGGGTTGGTGTGAATCATAGGGTCTGCATTATGATAGGCAGAGAGTGGCAATGTAGGATGGAGAAAAGCACCACGGGGTGGTCAGCATGGGGAGGTCAGTAAACTTTCCGTGGCAATGTAGGATAGATTTGTGAAAAGCATCGCGGGGTGGAGGGCAAAGTATGGGTGTGTAACATTTCATTCACTAGTAGGAGTGAGAAAAACATCACGGGGTGGTGTGAATCATAGGGTCTGAATTAAGATAGGCAGTGAGTGGCAATGTACGATGGAGAAAAGCACCACGGGGTGGTCAGCATGGAGAGGTCAGGAAACATGCAGTGGCAATGTAGGATAGATCTCTGAAAAACATTGCGGGGTGGTGAACATTGTATGTGTGTGTAACATTACATTCACTAGTAGGAGAGAGAAAAACATCACAGGGTGGTGTGAATCATAGGGTCTGAATTAGGGTAGGCAGTTAGTGGCAATGTAGGATGGAGAAAAGCACCACTGTGTGGTCAGAATGGGGAGGTCAGGAAATATGCAGTAGCAATGTAGGATAGGTTTCTGAAAAACATCGCGGGGTTGTGCGCATGGTATGCTTGTGTAACATTACATTCACTAGTAGGAGTGAGAAAAGCATCACGGGGTGGTGTGAATCATAGGGTCTGAATTAGGATAGGCAGTGAGTGACAATGTAGGATGGAGAAAAGCACCACGGCGTGGTCAGCATGGAGATTTCAGGACACATGCAGTGGCAATGTAGGATAGGTTTCTGAAAAACATCGCGGGGTGGAGCGCATTGTATGTGTGTGTAGCATTACATTCACTAGAATGAGTGAGAAAAACATCACGGTGTGGTGTGAATCATAGGGGCTAAATGATGATAGGAAGTGAGTGGCAATGTAGGATGGAGAAAAGCACCACTGGGTGGTCAGCATGGGGAGCGCAGGAAACATGCAGTGGCAATGTAGGATAGGTTTCTGAAAAACATCGCGGGGTGGTGCGCATGGTATGCGTGTGTAACATTACATTCACTAGTAGGAGTGAGAAAAACGTCACGGGGTGGTGTGAATCATAGGGTCTGAATTAGGATAGGCAGTGAGTGGCAATGTAGGATGGAGAAAAGCACCATGGCGTGGTCAGCATGGAGAGGTCAGGACACATACAGTGGCAATGTAGGATAGGTTTCTGAAAAACATCGCGGGGTGGTGCGCATTGTATGTGTGTGTAGCATTATATTCACTAGTAGGAGTGAGAAAAACATCACGGGGTGGTGTGAATCATAGGGTCTGAATTATGATAGGCAGTGAGTGGCAATGTAGGATGGAGAAAAGCACCACGGGGTGGTCAGCATGGGGACAGCAGGACACATGCAGTGGCAATGTAAGATAGGTTTCTGAAAAACTTCGCGGGGTGGTGCTCATTGTATTGGTGTGTAACATTACATTCACTAGTAGGAGTGAGAAAAACATCAAGGGGTGGTGTGAATCATAGGCTCCGAGATAGGATAGGCAGTGAGAGGCAATGTGGGATGGAGAAAAGCAACAAGGGGTGGTCAGCATGGGGAAGTCAGGACACATGCAGTGGCAAAGTAGGATAAGTTTATGAAAACATCGCGGGGCGGTGCGCATTGTATGGGTGTGTTACATTACATTCACCAGAAGGAGGGGAAAAACATCACGGGGTAGTGTGAATCATATGGTCTGAATTATGATAGGCAGTGAGTGGCAATGTAGGATGTAGAAATAGCACCATGGGGTGGTCAGCATGGGGAGGTCAGTAAACTTTCCGTGGCAATGTAGGATAGGTTTGTGAAAAGCATCGCAGGGAGGAGGGCAAAGTATGGGTGTGTAACATTTTATTCACTAGTAGGAGTGACAAAAACATCACGGGGTGGTGTGAATCATAGTGTCTGAATTAAGATAGGCAGTGAGTGGCAATGTAGGATGGAGAAAAGCACCACGGGGTGGTCAGCATGGGGAGCGCAGGACACATGCAGTGGCAATGTAGGATAGGTTTCTGAAAAACTTCGTGGGGTGGTGCTCATTTTATGGGTGTGTAACATTACATTCACTACTAGGAGTGAGAAAAACATCACGTGGTGGTGCGAATCATAGGGTCTGAATTAGGATAAGCACTGAGTGGAAATGTAGGATGGAGAAAAGCACGACGGGTTGGTCAGCATGGGGAGGTCAGGAAACATGCAGTGGCAATGTAGGATAGGTATCTGAAAAACATCTCGGGGTGGTGTGCATTGAATTTGTGAGTAACATTACATTCACTAGTAGGAGTGAGAAAAACATCAAGGGGTGGTGTGAATCATAGACTCTGAGATTGGATAGGCAGTGAGTGGCAATGTGGGATGGAGAAAAGCACCACGGGGTGGTCAGCATGGGTAGGTCAGGACACATGCAGCGGCAATGTAGGATAGGTTTCTGAAAAACATCGCGGGGTGGTGCGCATTGTATTGGTTTGTAACATTACATTCACTAGTAGGAGTGAGAAAAACATCACGGGGTGGTGTGAATCATAGGGTCTGAATTATGATAGGCAGTGAGTGGCAATGTGGGATGGAGAAAAGCACCACGGTGTGGTCAGCATGGGTAGGTAAGGACACATGCAGTGGCAATGTAGGATAGGTTTCTGAAAAACAACACGGGGTGGTGCGCATTGTATGTGTGTGTTACATTACATTCACCAGAAGGAGTGGAAAAACATCACGTGGTGGTGCGAATCATAGGGTCTGAATTATGATAGGCAGTGAGTGGCAATGTAGGATGGAGAAAAGCACCACGGGGTGGTCAGCATGGGAAGGTCAGGACACATGCAGTGGCAATGTAGGATAGGTTTCTGAAAACCTATCCTCGCGTGGTGCTGCGCATTGTATGGGCGTGTAACATTGCATTCACGAGTAGGAACGAGAAAAACATTACGGTGTTTTGTGAATCATAGGGTCTGAATTAGGATATGAAGTGAGTGGCAATGTAGGATAGAGAAAAGCACCATGGCGTGGTCAGAATGGAGAGGTCAGGACTCATGCAGTGGCAATGTATGATACGTTTCTGAAAAACATCGCGGGGTGGTGCGCATTTTGTGTGTGGGTAGCATTACATTCACTAGTAGGAGTGAGAAAACATCACGGGGTGGTGTGAATCATAGGGTCTGAATTATGATAGGCAGTGAGTGGCAATGTAGGATGGAGAAAAGCACCAGGGGGTGGTCAGCATGAGGAGGTCAGGAAACATGCAGTGGCAATGTAGGATAGGTTTCTGAAAAACATCGCGGGGTGGTGCGCATTGTATGGGTGTGTAACATTACATTCACTAGTAGGAGTGATAAAAACATCACGGGGTGGTGTGAATCATAGGGTCTGAATTATGATAGGCAGTGAGTGGCAATGTAGAATGGAGAAAAGCACCACGGGGTGGTCAGCATGGGGAGGGCAGGACACATGCACTGGCAATGTAGGATAGGTTTCTGAAAAACTTCGCGGGGTGGTGCTCATTGTATGGGTGTTTAACATTACACTCACTAGTAAGAGTGAGAAAAACATCACGTTTTGGTGCGAATCCTAGGGTCTGAATGAGGATAGGCACTGATTGGCAATGTAGGATGGAGAAAAGCACCATGGGTTGGTCAGCATAGGGAAGTCAGGAAACATGCAGTGGCAATGTAGGATAGGTTTCTGAAAAACATCCTGGGGTGGTGCGTATTGTATGGGTGAGTAACATTACATTCACTAGTAGGAGTGAGAAAAACATCAAGGGGTGGTGTGAATCATAGGTTCTGAAATAGGATAGGCAATGAGGGGCAATGTGGGATGGAGAAAACCACCACGGGGTGGTCAGCATGGGGAGGTCAGGACACATGCAGTGGCAATGTAGGATAGGTTTCTGAAAAACATAGCGGGGTGGTGCGCATTGTATGGGTGTGTTACATTACATTCACCAGTAGGAGTGGAAAAACATCACGGGGTGGTGTGAATCATACGGTCTGAAATATGATAGGCAGTGAGTGGCAATGTAGGATGGAGAAAAGCACCACGGGGTGGTCAGCATGGGGAGGTCAGTAAACTTTCAGTGGCAATGTAAGATAGCTTTTTGAAAAGCATCACGGTGTGGAGGGCAAAGTATGGGTGTGTAACATTTCATTCACTAGTAGGAGTGAAAAAAACATCACGGGGTGGTGTGAATCATAGGGTGTGAATTAAGATAGGCAGTGAGTGGCAATCTAGGATGGAGAAAAGCACCACGGGGTGGTCAGCATGGGGAGGTCAGGAAACATGCAGTGGCAATTTAGGATAGGTCTCTGAAAAACATTGCGGGTTGGTGCGCATTGTATGGGTGTGTAACATTACATTCACTAGTAGGAGTGAGAAAAACATCACGGGGTGGTGTGAATCATAGGGTCTGAATTAGGATAGGCAGTGAGTGGCAATGTAGGATGGAGAAAAGCACCACGGTGTGGTCAGCATGGGGAGGTCAGGAAACATGCAGTGGCAATGTAGGATAGGTTTCTGAAAAACATCGCGGGATGGTGCGCATGGTATGGGTGTGTAACATTACATTCACTAGTAGGAGTGAGAAAAACATCACGGGGTGGTGTGAATCATAGGGTCTGAATTAGGATAGGCAGTGAGTGGCAATGTAGGATGGAGAAAAGCACCACGGGGTGGTCAGCATGGGGAGGTCAGGACACATGCAGTGGCAATGTAGGATAGGTTTCTGAAACACTTCGCGGGGTGCTGCTCATTGTATGTGTGTGTAACATTACATTCACTAGTAGGAGTGAGAAAAAAATCACGAGGTGGTGTGAATCATAGGGTCTCAATTAGGACAGGCTGTGAGGGCAATGTAGGATGGAGAAAAGCACCACGGGGTGGTCAGCATGAGGAGGTCAGCAAACACGCAGTGGCAATGTAGGATAGGTTTATGAAAAACATCGCGGGGTCGTGCACATTGTATGGGTGTGAAACATTACGTTCACTAGTAGGTGTGAGAAAAAAATCACGGGGTGGTGTGAATCATAGTGTCTGAATTAGTATAGGCAGTGAGTGGCAATGTAGAATGGAGAAAAGCACCACGGGGTGGTCAGCATGGGAGGTCAGGATGCATGCAGTGGCAATGTAGGATTGGTTTCTGAAAAATATCCTGGGATGGTACGCCTTGTATGGGTGTGTAACATTACATACACTAGTATGAGTGAGAAAAACATCACGGGGTGGTGTGAATCATAGGGTCTGAATTAGGATAGGCAGTGAGTGGCAATGTAGGATGGAGAAAAGCACCACGGGGTGGTCAGCATGGGGAGGTCAGGAAACATGCAGTGGCAATGTGGGATATGTTTCTGAAAAAACTCGCGGTGTCGTGCGCATTGTATGTGTGTGTTACATTACATTGACTCGTAGGAGTGAGAAAAACATCACGGGGTTTTATGAATCATAGGGTCTGAATTATGATAGGCAGTGAGTGGTAATGTAGGATGGAGAAAAGCACCACGGGGTGGTCAGCATGGGGAGCTCAGGAAACATGCAGTGGCAATGTAGGATAGGTTTCTGAAAAACATCACGGGGTGGTGCACATTGTATGGATGTGTTACATTACATTCACTAGTAGGAGTGAGAAAAACATCACGGGGTGGTGTGAATCGTAGTGTCTGAATTAGGATAGGCAGTGAGTGGCAATGTAGGATGGAGAAAAGCACCACGGGGTGGTCAGCATTGGGAGGTCAGGAAACATGCAGTGGCAATGTAGGATAGGTTTGTGAAAAGCATCGCGGGGTGGTGCACATTGTATGGGTGTGTAACATTACAGTCACTAGTAGGAGTGAGAAAAACATCATGGTGTGGTGTGAATCATAGGGTCTGAATTAGAATAGGCAGTGAGTGACAATGTAGTTTGGAGAAAGCACCGCGGGGTGGTCAGCATGCGGACGTCAGGAAACAACCAGTGGCAATGTAGGATAGGTTCTGAAACACATCACGGGGTGGTGCGCGTTATATGGGTGTGTAACATTACATTCACTAGTAGGAGTGAGAAAAACATCACGGGGTGGTGTGAATCATAGGGTCTGAATTAGGATAGGCAGTCAGTGGCAATGTAGGTTGGAGAAAAGCACCACTGGGTGGTCAGCATGGGGAAGTCAGGAAACATGCAGTGGCAATGTAGGATAGGTTTCTGAAAAACATCGCAGGGTGGTGCGCATTGTATGTGTGAGTAACATTACATTGACTAGTAGGAGTGAGAAAAATATCAAGGGGTGGTGTGAATCATAGGCTCTGAGATTGGATAGGCAGTGAGTGGCAATGTGGGATGGAGAAAAGCACCACGGGGTGGTCAGCATGGGGAGGTCAGGACACATGCAGTGGCAATGTAGGATAGGTTTCTGAAAAACATCGCAGGGTGGTGCTATTTGTATGTGTTTGTAACATTACCTTCACTAGTAGGAGTGAGAAAAATATCACGGGGTGGTGTGAATCATAGGGTCTGAATTAGGATAGGCAGTGAGTGGCAATGTGGGATGGAGAAAAGCACCACGGGTTGGTCAGCATGGGGAGGTCAGGAAACATGCAGTGGCAATGTAGAATAGGCTTCTTAAAAACATCCCGGGGTGGTGCGCATTATATGGGTGAGTAACATTACATTCACTAGAAGGAGTGAGAAAAACATCAAGGGATGGTGTGAATCATAGGTTCTGAGATAGGATAGGCAGTGAGTGGCAATGTGGGATGGAGAAAACCACCACGGGGTGGTCAGCATGGGGAGGTGAGGAAATATGCAGTGGCAATGTAGGATAGGTTTCTGAAAAACATCGCGGGGTGGTGCGCATTGTATGGGTTTGTAACATTTCATTCACTAGTAGGAGTGAGAAAATCATCACGGGGAGGTGTGAGTCATAGGGTCTGAATAAGGATAGGCAGTGAGTTGCAATGTAGGATGGAGAAAAGCACCACGGGGTGGTCAGCATGGGGAGGTCAGGACACATGCAGTGGCAATGTAGGATAGGTTTCTGAAAATCTTAACGGTGTGGTGCTCCTTGTATCGGTGTGTAACATTACATTCACTACTAGGAGTGAGAAAAACATCAAGGGGTGGTGCGAATCATATTGTTGGAATTAGGATAGGTAGGGAGTGTCAATGTAGGATGGAGAAAAGCACCACGGGGTGGTCAGCATGGTGAAGTCAGTAAACTTTCAGTGGCAATCTAGGATAGGTTTCTGAAAAGCATCGCGGGGTGGTGCTCATTGTATGTGTGTGTAACATTTCATTCACTAGTAGGAGTGAGAAAAACATCACGGGGTGGTGTGAATAATAGGGTCTGAATTAGGATAGGCAGTGAGTGGCAATGTAGAATGGAGAAAAGCACCACCGGGTGGTCAGCATGGGGAGGTCAGGAAACATGCAGTGGCAATGTAGGATAGGTTTCTGAAAAACATCGCGGGGTGGTGCGCATTGTTTGGGTGTGTAACATTACATTCACTAGTAGGAGTGAGAAAAACATCACGGGGTGGTGTGAATCATAGGGTCTGAATTAAGATAGGCAGTTAGTGGCAATGTAGGATGGAGAAAAGCACCAGGGGTGGTCAGCATGGGGAGTTCAGGAAACATGCAGTGGCAATGTAGGATAGGCTTCTAAAAAACCTCGTGGGGTGGTGCGTTTTGTATGGGAGTGTTACATTACATTCACTAGTAGGAGTGAGAAAAACATCACGGGGTGGTGTGAATCATAGGGTCTGAATTTGGTTAGGCAGTGAGTGGCAATGTAGAATAGAGAGAAGCAACACGGCGTGGTCAGCATGGGAGGTCAGGATACATGCAGTGGCAATGTAGGATTGGTTTCTGAAAAATATCCTGGGATGGTAAGCCTTTTATGGGAGTGTAACATTACATACACTAGTAGGAGTGAGAAAAACATCACGGGGTGGTGTGAATCATAGGGTCTGAATTAGGATAGGAAGTGATTGGCAATGTAGGATGGAGAAAAGCACCACGGGGTTTTCAGCATGGGGATTTCAGGACACATGCAGTGGCAATGTAGGACAGGTTTCTGAAAAACATCTCGGGGTGGTGCGCCTTATATGGGAGTGTAACATTACATTCACTAGTAGGAGTGAGAAAAACATCACGGGGTGGTGTGAATCATAGGGTCTGAATTAGGATAGGCAGTGAGTGGCAATGTAGGATGGAGAAAAGCACCACGGGGTGGTCAGCATGGGGAGGTCAGGAAACATGCAGTGGCAATGTGGGATAGGTTTCTGAAAACACTCGCGGGGTCGTGCGCATTGTATGTGTGTGTAACATTACATTGACTTGTAGTTGTGAGAAAAACATCACGGGGTTTTATGAATCATATGGTCTGAATTATGATAGGCAGTGAGTGGCAATGTAGGATGGAGAAAAGCACCACGGGGTGGTCAGCATGGGGAGCTCAGGAAACATGCAGTGGCAATGTAGGATAGGTTTCTGAAAAACATCACGGGGTGTTGCACATTGTATGGGTGTGTTACATTACATTCACTAGTAGGAGTGAGAAAAACATCACGGGGTGGGGTGAATCGTAGTGTCTGAATTAGGATAGGCAGTGAGTGGCAATGTAGGATGGAGAAATGCACCACGGGGTGGTCAGCATTGGGAGGTCAGGAAACATGCAGTGCCAATGTAGGATAGGTTTGTGAAAAACATCGCGGGGTGGTGCGCATTGTACGGGTGTGTAACATTACATTCACTAGTAGGAGTGAGAAAAACATCATGGGGTGGTGTGAATCATAGGGTCTGAATTAGAATAGGCAGTGAGTGACAATGTAGTTTGGAGAAAGCACCACGGGGTGGTCAGCATGGGGACGTCAGGAAACAACCAGTGGCAATGTAGGATAGGTTCTGAAACACATCACGGGGTGGTGCGCGTTATATGGGTGAGTAACATTACATTCACTAGTAGGAGTGAGAAAAACATCACGGGTTGGTGTGAATCATAGTGTCTGAATTAGGATAGGCAGTCAGTGGCAATGTAGGATGGAGAAAAGCACCACTGGGTGGTGAGCATGGGGAGGTTAGGAAACATGCAGTGGCAATGTAGGATAGGTTTCTGAAAAACATCGCAGGGTGGTGCGCATTGTATGGGTGAGTAACATTACATTGACTAGTAGGAGTGAGAAAAACATCAAGGGGTGGTGTGAATCATAGGCTCTGAGATTGGATAGGCAGTGAGTGGCAATGTGGGATGGAGAAAAGCACCACGAGGTGGTCAGCATGTGGAGGTCAGGACACATGCAATGGCAATGTAGGATAGGTTTCTGAAAAACATCGCCGGGTGGTGGTAATTGTATGTGTTTGTAATATTACCTTCACTAGTAGGAGTGAGAAAAACATCACGGGGTGGTGTGAATCATAGGGTCTGAATTAGGATAGGCAGTGAGTGGCAATGTGGGATGGAGAAAAGCACCACGGGTTGGTCAGCATGGGGAGGTCAGGAAACATGCAGTGGCAATGTAGGATAGGTTTCTGAAAAACATCCCGGGGTGGTGTGCATTGTATGGGTGAGTAACATTACATTCACTAGTAGGAGTGAGAAAAACATCAAGGGGTGGTGTGAATCATAGGTTCTGAGATAGGATAGGCAGTGAGTGGCAATGTGGGATGGAGAAAACCACCACGGGGTGGTCAGCATGGGGAGGTGAGGAAACATGCAGTGGCAATGTAGGTTAAGTTTCTGAAAAACATCGCGGGGTGGTGCGCATTGTATGGGTTTGTAACATTACATTCACTAGTAGGAGTGAGAAAATCATCACGGGGTGGTGTGTGTCATAGGGTCTGAATAAGGATAGGCAGTGAGTGGCAATGTAGGATGGAGAAAAGCACCACGGGGTGGTCAGCATGGGGAGGTCAGGACACATGCAGTTGCAATGTAGGATAGGTTTCTGAAAAACATCGCGGGGTGGTGCGCATTGTATGGGTGTGTTACCTTACATTCACCAGTAGGAGTGGAAAAACATCACGGGGTGGTGTGAATCATAGGGTCTGAATTATGATAGCCAGTGAGTGGCAATGTAGGATGGAGAAAAGCACCACTTGGTGGTCAGCATGGGGAGGTCAGTACCCTTTCAGTGACAATGTAGGATAGCTTTGTGAAAAGCATCGCGGTGTGGAGGGCAAAGTATGGGTGTGTAACATTTCATTCACTAGTAGGAGTGAGAAAAACATCACGGGGTGGTGTGAATCATAGCGTCTGAATTAAGATAGTCAGTGAGTGGCAATGTAGGATGGAGAAAAGCACCACGGGGTGGTCAGCATGGGGATGTCAGGAAACATGCAGTGGCAATTTAGGTTAGGTCTCTGAAAAACATCGCGGGGTGGTGCGCATTGTATGGGTGTGTAACATTACATTCACTAGTAGGAGTGAGAAAAACATCACGGGGTGGTGTGAATCATAGGGTCTGAATTAGGATAGGCAGTTAGTGGCAATGTAGGATTGAGAAAAGCACCACGGTGTGGTCAGCATGGGGAGGTCAGGAAACATGCAGTGGCAATGTAGGATAGGTTTCTGAAAAACATCGCGGTGTGGTGCGCATTGTATGTGTGTGTAACATTACATTCACTAGTAGGAGTGAGAAAAAAATCACGAGGTGGTGTGAATCATAGTGTCTCAATTAGGATAGGCTGTGAGGGCAATGTAGGATGGAGAAAAGCACCACGGGGTGGTCCGCATGGGGAGGTCAGGAAACACGCAGTGGCAATGTAGGATAGGTTTCTGAAAAACATCGCGGGGTGGTGCACATTGTATGGGTGTGAAACATTACGTTCACTAGTAGGAGTGAGAAAAACATCACGGGGTGGTGTGAATCATACTGTCTGAATTAGTATAGGCAGTGAGTGGCAATGTAGGATGGAGAAAAGCACCACGGGGTGGTCAGCATGGGGAGGTCAGGAAACATGCAGTGGCAATGTAGGATAGGTTTCTAAAAAACATCGCGGGCTGGTGCGCATTGTATGGGTGTGTAACATTACATTCACTAGTAGGAGTGAGAAAAACATCACGGGGTGGTGTGAATCATAGGGTCTGAATTAACATAGACAGTTAGTGGCAATGTAGGATGGAGAAAAGCACCTGGGGTGGTCAGCATGGGGAGGTCAGGAAACATGCAGTGGCAATGTAGGATAGGTTTCTGAAAAACGTCGTGGGGTGGTGCGTATTGTATGGGAGTGTAACATTACATTCACTAATAGGAGTGAGAAAAACATCACGGGGTTTTATGAATCATAGAGTCTGAATTACGATAGGCAGTGAGTGGCAATGTAGGATGGAGAAAAGCACCACGGGGTGGTCAGCATGGGGAGCTCAGGAAACATGCAGTGGCAATGTAGGATAGGTTTCTGAAAAACATCAGGAGGTGGTGCACATTGTATGGGTGTGTTACATTACATTCATTAGTAGGAGTGAGAAAAACATCACGGGGTGGGGTGAATCGTAGTGTCTGAATTAGGATAGGCAGTGAGTGGCAATGTAGGATGGAGAAAAGCACCACGGGGTGGTCAGCATTGGGAGGTCAAGAAACATGCAGTGGCAATGTAGGATAGGTTTGTGAAAAACATCGCGGGGTGGTGCGCATTGTATGGGTGTGTAACATTACATTCACTAGTAGGAGTGAGAAAAACATCATGGGGTGGTGTGAATCATAGGGTCTGAATTAGAATAGGCAGTGAGTGACAATGTAATTTGGAGTAAGCACCACGGGGTGGTCAGCATGGGAACGTCAGGAAACAACCAGTGGCAATGTAGGATAGGTTCTGAAACACATCACGGGGTGGTGCGCGTTATATGGGTGTGTAACATTACATTCACTAGTAGGAGTGAGAAAAACATCACGGGGTGGTGTGAATCATAGGGTCTGAATTAGGATAGGAAGTGATTGGCAATGTAGGATGGAGAAAAGCACCACGGGGTGGTCAGCATGGGGAGGTCAGGAAACATGCAGTGGCAATGTGGGATAGGTTTCTGAAAAACATCGCAGGGTGGTGCGCATTGTATGGGTGAGTAACATTACATTGACTAGTAGGAGTGAGAAAAACATCAAGGGGTGGTGTGAATCATAGGCTCTGAGATTGGATAGGCAGTGAGTGGCAATGTGGGATGGAGAAAAGCACCACGAGGTGGTCAGCATGTGGAGGTCAGGACACATGCAGTGGCAATGTAGGATAGGTTTCTGAAAAACATCGCCGGGTGGTGGTAATTGTATGTGTTTGTAATATTACCTTCACTAGTAGGAGTGAGAAAAACATCACAGTGTGGTGTGAATCATAGGGTCTGAATTAGGATAGGCAGTGAGTGGCAATGTGGGATGGAGAAAAGCACCACGGGTTGGTCAGCATGGGGAGGTCAGGAAACATGCAGTGGCAATGTAGGATAGGTTTCTGAAAAACATCCCGGGGTGGTGTGCATTGTATGGGTGAGTAACATTACATTCACTAGTAGGAGTGAGAAAAACATCAAGGGGTGGTGTGAATCATAGGTTCTGAGATAGGATAGGCAGTGAGTGGCAATGTGGGATGGAGAAAACCACCACGGGGTGGTCAGCATTGGGAGGTGAGGAAACATGCAGTGGCAATGTAGGTTAAGTTTCTGAAAAACATCGCGGGGTGGTGCGCATTGTATGGGTTTGTAACATTACATTCACTAGTAGGAGTGAGAAAATCATCACGGGGTGGTGTGTGTCATAGGGTCTGAATAAGGATAGGCAGTGAGTGGCAATGTAGGATGGAGAAAAGCACCACGGGGTGGTCAGCATGGGGAGGTCAGGACACATGCAGTTGCAATGTAGGATAGGTTTCTGAAAAACATCGCGGGGTGGTGCGCATTGTATGGGTGTGTTACCTTACATTCACCAGTAGGAGTGGAAAAACATCACGGGGTGGTGTGAATCATAGGGTCTGAATTATGATAGCCAGTGAGTGGCAATGTAGGATGGAGAAAAGCACCACTTGGTGGTCAGCATGGGGAGGTCAGTAACCTTTCAGTGACAATGTAGGATAGCTTTGTGAAAAGCATCGCGGTGTGGAGGGCAAAGTATGGGTGTGTAACATTTCATTCACTAGTAGGAGTGAGAAAAACATCACGGGTTGGTGTGAATCATAGGGTCTGAATTAAGATAGTCAGTGAGTGGCAATGTAGGATGGAGAAAAGCACCACGGGGTGGTCAGCATGGGGATGTCAGGAAACATGCAGTGGCAATTTAGGTTAGGTCTCTGAAAAACATCGCGGGGTGGTGCGCATTGTATGGGTGTGTAACATTACATTCACTAGTAGGAGTGAGAAAAACATCACGGGGTGGTGTGAATCATAGGGTCTGAATTAGGATAGGCAGTTAGTGGCAATGTAGGATTGAGAAAAGCACCACGGTGTGGTCAGCATGGGGAGGTCAGGAAACATGCAGTTGCAATGTAGGATAGGTTTCTGAAAAACATCGCGGGGTGGTGCGCATTGTATGTGTGTGTAACATTACATTCACTAGTAGGAGTGAGAAAAAAATCACGAGGTGGTGTGAATCATAGTGTCTCAATTAGGATAGGCTGTGAGGGCAATGTAGGATGGAGAAAAGCACCACGGGGTGGTCAGCATGGGGAGGTCAGGAAACACGCAGTGGCAATGTAGGATAGGTTTCTGAAAAACATCGCGGGGTGGTGCACATTGTATGGGTGTGAAACATTACGTTCACTAGTAGGAGTGAGAAAAACATCACGGGGTGGTGTGAATCATACTGTCTGAATTAGTATAGGCAGTGAGTGGCAATGTAGGATGGAGAAAAGCACCACGGGGTGGTAAGCATGGGGAGGTCAGGAAACATGCAGTGGCAATGTAGGATAGGTTTCTAAAAAACATCGCGGGCTGGTGCGCATTGTATGGGTGTGTAACATTACATTCACTAGTAGGAGTGAGAAAAACATCACGGGGTGGTGTGAATCATAGGGTCTGAATTAACATATACAGTTAGTGGCAATGTAGGATGGAGAAAAGCACCTGGGGTGGTCAGCATGGGGAGGTCAGGAAACATGCAGTGGCAATGTAGGATAGGTTTCTGAAAAACATCGTGGGGTGGTGCGTATTGTATGGGAGTGTAACATTACATTCACTAATAGGAGTGAGAAAAACATCACGGGGTTTTATGAATCATAGAGTCTGAATTACGATAGGCAGTGAGTGGCAATGTAGGATGGAGAAAAGCACCACGGGGTGGTCAGCATGGGGAGCTCAGGAAACATGCAGTGGCAATGTAGGATAGGTTTCTGAAAAACATCACGAGGTGGTGCACATTGTATGGGTGTGTTACATTACATTCATTAGTAGGAGTGAGAAAAACATCACGGGGTGGGGTGAATCGTAGTGTCTGAATTAGGATAGGCAGTGAGTGGCAATGTAGGATGGAGAAAAGCACCACGGGGTGGTCAGCATTGGGAGGTCAAGAAACATGCAGTGGCAATGTAGGATAGGTTTGTGAAAAACATCGCGGGGTGGTGCGCATTGTATGGGTGTGTAACATTACATTCACTAGTAGGAGTGAGAAAAACATCATGGGGTGGTGTGAATCATAGGGTCTGAATTAGAATAGGCAGTGAGTGACAATGTAATTTGGAGTAAGCACCACGGGGTGGTCAGCACGGGAACGTCAGGAAACAACCAGTGGCAATGTAGGATAGGTTCTGAAACACATCACGGGGTGGTGCGCGTTATATGGGTGTGTAACATTACATTCACTAGTAGGAGTGAGAAAAACATCACGGGGTGGTGTGAATCATAGGGTCTGAATTAGGATAGGCAGTCAGTGGCAATGTAGGATGGAGAAAAGCACCACTGGGTGGTCAGCATGGGGAGGTCAGGAAACATGCAGTGGCAATGTAGGATAGGTTTCTGAAAAACATCGCAGGGTGGTGCGCATTGTATGGGTGAGTAACATTACATTGACTAGTAGGAGTGAGAAAAATATCAAGGGGTGGTGTAAATCATAGGCTCTGAGATTGGATAGGCAGTGAGTGGCAATGTGGGATGGAGAAAAGCACCACGGGGTGGTCAGCAAGGGGAGGTCACGACACATGCAGTGGCAATGTAGGATAGGTTTCTGAAAAACATCGCAGGGTGGTGCTATTTGTATGTGTTTGTAACATTACCTTCACTAGTAGGAGTGAGAAAAACATCACGGGGTGGTGTGAATCATAGTGTCTGAATGAGGATAGGCAGTGAGTGGCAATGTGGGATGGAGAAAAGCACCACGGGTTGGTCAGCATGGGGAGGTCAGGAAACATGCAGTGGCAATGTAGGATAGGTTTCTGAAAAACATCGCAGGGTGGTGCGCATTTTATGGGTGTGTTACATTACATTCACCAGTAGGAGTGGAAAAACATCACGGGGTGGTGTGAATCATAGGGTCTGAATTATGATAGGCAGTGAGTGGCAATGTAGGATGGAGAAAAGCGCCACGGGGTGGTCAGCATGGGGAGGTCAGTAAACTTTCCGTGGCAATGTAGGATAGGTTTGTGAAAATCATCACGGGGTGTAGGGCAAAGTATGGATGTGTAACATTTCATTCACTAGTAGGAGTGACAAAAACATCACGGGGTGGTGTGAATCATATGGTCTGAATAAGGGAAGGCAGTGAGTGGCAATGTAGGATGGAGAAAAGCAACACGGGGTGGTCAGCATGGAGAGTGCAGGACACGTGCAGTGGCAACGTAGGATAGGTTTCTGAAAAACTTTGCGGGGTGGTGCTCATTGTATGCGTGTGTAACATTACATTCACTAGTAGGAGTGAGAAAAACATCACGTGGTGGTGCAAATCATAGTGTCTGAATTAGGATAGGCACTGAGTGGAAATGTAGGATGGACAAAAGCACCACGGGTTGGTCAGCATGGGGAGGTCAGGACACATGCATTGGCATTGTAGGATAGGTTTCTAAAAAACATCGTGGGGTGGTGCGCATTGTATGGGTATGTAACATTACTTTCACTAATAGGAATGAGAAAAACATCAAGGAGTGGTGTGAATCATAGGCTCTGAGATTGGATAGGCAGTGAGTGGCAATGTGGAATGCAGAAAAGCACCACGGGGTGGTCAGCATGGGGAGGTCAGGACACATGCAGTGGCAATGTAGGATAGGTTTCTGAAAAACATCGCGGGGTGGTGCTAGTTGTATGGGTTTGTAACATTACCTTCACTAGTAGGAGTGAGAAAAACATCACAGGGTCGTGTGAATCATAGGGTCTGAATTAGGATAGGCAGTGAGTGGCAATGTGGGATGGAGAAAATCACCAAGGGGTGGTCAGCATGGGGAGGTCAGTAAACTTTCAGTGGCAATGTAGGATAGGTTTGTTAAAAGCATCGCATGGTGGAGGGCAAAGTATGGGTGTGTAACATTTCATTCACTAGTAGGAGGGAAAAAAACATCACGGGGAGGTGTGTATCATAGGGTCTGAATTAGGATAGGCAGTGAGTGGCAATGTGGGATGGAGAAAAGCACCACGGGGTGGTCAGCATGGGTAGGTCAGGACACATGCATCGGCAATGTAGGATAGGTTTCTGAAAAACATCGCGGGGTCGTTCGCATTGTATGAGTTTGTAACATTACATTCACTAGTAGGAGTGAGAAAAACATCACGGGGTGGTGTGAATCATAGTGTCTGAATTAGAATAGGCAGTGAGTGGCAATGGGGGATGGAGAAAAGCACCACGGGTTGGTCAGCATGGGTAGGTCAGGACACATGCAGTTGCAATGTAGGATAGGTTTCTGAAAAACATCGCGGGGTGGTGCGCATTGTATGGGTGTGTTACATTACATTCACCAGAAGGAGTGGAAAAACATCACGGGGTGGTGTGAATCGTTGGGTCTGAATTATGATAGGCAGTATTTGGCAATGTAGGATGTAGAAATCGCACCACGGTGTCCTCAGCATGGGGAGGTCAGTAAACTTTCCGTGACAATGTAGGATAGGTTTGTGAAAAGCATCGCGGGGTGGAGGGCAAAGTATGGGTGTGTAACATTTTATACACTAGTAGGAGTGACAAAAACATCACAGGGTGGTGTGAATCATAAGGTCTGAATTAAGATAGGCAGCGAGTGGTAATGTAGGATGGAGAAAAGCACCACTGGGTTTTCAGCATGGGGAGGTCAGGAAACATGCAGTGGCAATGTAGGATAGGTTTCTGAAAAATTTCGCGGGGTGGTGCTCATTGTATGGGTGTGTAACATTACATTCACTAGTAGGAGTGAGAAAAACATCACGTGGTGGTGCGAATCATAGGGTCTGTATTAGGATAGGCACTGAGTGCAATGTAGGATGGAGAAAAGCACCACGGGTTGGTCAGCATGGGGAGGTCAGGAAACATGCAGTGGCAATGTATGATAGGTTTCTGAAAAACATCACGGGGTGGTGCGCATTGTATGGGTGAGTAACATTACATTCACTAGTAGGAGTGAGAAAAACATCAAGGGGTGGTGTGAATCATAGACTCTGACATTGGATAGGCAGTGAGTGGCAATGTGGGATGGAGAAAAGCACCACGGGTTGGTCAGCATGGGTAGGTCAGGACACATGCAGTGGCAATGTAGGATAGGTTTCTGAAAATCATCGCGGGGTGGTGCGCATTGTATGGGTGTGTTACATTTTATTCACCAGTAGGAGTGGAAAAACATCACGGGGTGTTGTGAATCATAGGCTCTGAATTATGATAGGCAGTGAGTGCCAATGTAGGATGGAGAAAAGCACCACGGGTTGGTCAGCATGGGGAGCGCAGGACACATGCAGTGGCAATGTAGGATAGGTTTCTGAAAAACTTCGCGGGGTGGTGCGCATGGTATGCGTGTGTAACATTACATTCACTAGTAGGAGTGAGAAAAACGTCACGGGGTGGTGTGAATCATAGGGTGTGAATTAGGATAGGCAGTTAGTGGCAATGTAGGATGGAGAAAAGCACCACGGGGTGGTCAGCATGGGGAGGTCAGTAAACTTTCAGTGGCAATGTAGGATAGGTTTGTGAAAAGCATCGCGGGTTGGAGGGCAAAGTATGGGTGTGTAACATTTCATTCACTAGTAGGAGTGACAAAAACATCACGGGGTGGTGTGAATCATAGGGTCTGAATTAAGATAGGCAGTGAGTGGCAATGTAGGATGGAGAAAAGCACCACGGGGTGTTCAGCATGGGGAGGTCAGGAAACATGCAGTGGCAATGTAGGATAGGTCTCTGAAAAACATTGCGGGGTGGTGCGCATTGTATGGGTGTGTAACATTACATTCACCAGTAGGAGAGAGAAAAACATCACGGGGAGGTGTGAATCATAGGGTCTGAATTAGGATAGGCAGTGAGTGGCAATGTGGGATGGAGAAAAGCACCACGGGGTGATCAGCATGGGTAGGTCAGGACACATGCAGCGGCAATGTAGGATAGGTTTCTGAAAAACATCGCGGGGTCGTGCGCATTGTATGGGTTTGTAACATTACATTCACTAGTAGGAGTGAGAAAAACATCACGGGGTGGTGTGAATCATGTGGTCTGAATTAGGATAGGCACTGAGTGGCAATGGGGGATAGAGAAAAGCACCACGGGGTGGTCAGCATGGGTAGGTAGGAACACATGCAGCGGCAATGTACGATAGGTTTCTGAAAAACATCGCGGGGTGGTGCACATTGTATGGGTTTGTAACATTACATTCACCAGAAAGAGGGGAAAAACATCTCGGGGTAGTGTGAATCATAGGGTCTGAATTAAGATAGGCAGTGAGTGGCAATGTAGCATGTAGAAATAGCACCATGGGGTGGTCAGCATGGGGAGGGCAGTAAACTTTCCGTGGCAATGTAGGATAGGTTTGTGAAAAGCATCGAGGGGTGGAGGGCAAGTATGGGTGTGTAACATTTTATTCACTAGTAGGAGTGACAAAAACATCACGGGGTTGTGTGAATCATAGGGTCTGAATTAAGATAGTCAGTGAGTGGCAATGTAGGATGGAGAAAAGCACCACGGGGTGGTCAGCATGGGGAGCGCAGGACACATGCAGTGGCAATGTAGGATAGGTTTCTGAAAAACTTGGCGGGGTGGTGCTCATTTTTTGGGTGTGTAACATTACATTCACTAGTAGGAGTGAGAAAAACATCACGGGGTGGTGCGAATCATAGGGTCTGAATTAGGATAAGCACTGAGTGGCAATGTAGGATGGAGAAAAGCACCACGGGTTGGTCAGCATGGGCAGGTCAGGATACATGCAGTGGCAATGTAGGATAGGTATCTGAAAAACATCGCGGGGTGGTGCGCATTGTATGGGTCAGTAACATTACATTCACTAGTAGGAGTGAGAAAAACATCAAGGGGTGGTGTGAATCATAGACTCTGAGATTGGATAGGCAGTGAGTGGCAATGTGGGATGGAGAAAAGCACCCCGGGGTGGTCAGCATGGGTAGGTCAAGACACATGCAGTGGCAATGTAGGATAGGTTTCTGAAAAACATCGTGGGGTGGTGCGCATTGTATGGGTTTGTAACATTACATTCACTAGTAGGAGTGAGAAAAACATCACGGGGTGTTGTGAATCATAGGGTCTGAATTAGGATAGGCAGTGAGTGGCAATGTGGGATGGAGAAAAGCACCACGGTGTGGTCAGCATGGGTAGGTCAGGACACATGCAGTGGCAATGTAGGATAGGTTTCTGAAAAACCTCGCGGGGTGCTGCGCATTGTATGGGCGTGTAACATTGCATTCACTAGTAGGAACGAGAAAAACATTACGGTGTTTTGTGAATCATAGGGTCTGAATTAGGATATGAAGTGAGTGGCAATGTAGGATGGAGAAAAGCACCATGGCGTGGTCAGCATGGAGAGGTCAGGACTCATACAGTGGCAATGTATGATACGTTTCTGAAAAACATCGCGGGGTGGTGCGTATTGTGTGTGTGGGTAGCATTACATTCACTAGTAGGAGTGAGAAAAACATCACGGGGTGGTGTGAATCATAGGGTCTGAATTAGGATAGGCTGTCAGTGGCAATGTAGGATGGAGAAAAGCACCAGGGGGTGGTCAGCATTGGGAGTTCAGGAAACATGCAGTGGCAATGTAGGATAGGTTTCTGAAAAACATCGCGGGGTGGTGCGCATTGTGTGTGTGTGTAGCATTACATTCACTAGTAGGAGTGATAAAAACATCACGGGGTGGTGTGAATCATAGGGTCTGAATTATGATAGGCAGTGAGTGGCAATGTAGAATGGAGAAAAGCACCACGGGGTGGTCAGCATGGGGAGGGCAAGACACATGCAGTGGCAATGTAGGATATGTTTCTGAAAAACTTCGCGGGGTGGTGCTCATTGTATGGGTGTGTAACATTACATTCACTAGTAAGAGTGAGAAAAACATCACGTTTTGGTGCGAATCCTAGGGTCTGAATGAGGATAGGCACTGAGTGGCAATGTAGGATGGAGAAAAGAACCATGGGTTGGTCAGCATGGGGAGGTCAGTAAACTTTCATTGGCAATGTAGGATAGGTTTGTGAAAAGCATCGCGGGGTGGAGGGCAAATTATGGATGTGTAACATTTTATTCACTAGTAGGAGTGACAAAAACATCACGGGGTGGTGTGAATCATAGCGTCTGAATTAAGATAGGCAGTGAGTGGCAATGTAGGATGGAGAAAATCACCACGGGGTGGTCAGCATGGGTAGGTCAGGACACATGCAGTGGCAATGTAGGATAGGTTTCTGAAAAACCTCGCGGGGTGGTGCGCATTGTATGGGCGTGTAACAATATGTTCACTAGTAGGAATGAGAAAAACATTACGGTGTTTTGTGAATCATAGGGTCTGAATTAGGATATGAAGTGAGTGGAAATGTAGGATGGAGAAAAGCACCATGGGGTGGTCAGCATGGGGAGGTCAGGACACATGCAGTGGCAATGTAGGATAGGTTTCTGAAAAACATCGCGGGGTGGTGCGAATTGTATGGGTGTGTTACATTACATTCACCAGTAGGAGTGGAAAAACATCACGGGGTGGTGTGAATCATAGGGCCTGAATTATGATACGCAGTGAGTGGCAATGTAGGATGGAGAAAAGCACCACGGGGTGGTCAGCATGGGGAGGTCAGTAAACTTTCAGTGGCAATGTAGGATAGCTTTGTGAAAAGCATCGCGGTGTGGAGGGCAAAGTATGGGTGTGTAACATTTCATTCACTAGTAGGAGTGAGAAAAACATCACGGGGTGGTGTGAATCATAGGGTCTGAATTAAGATAGGCAGTGAGTGGCAATGTAGGATGGAGAAATGCACCACGGGGTGGTCAGCATGGGGAGGTCAGGAAACATGGAGTGGCAATTTAGGATAGGTCTCTGAAAAACATCGCGGGGTGGTGCGCATTGTATGGGTGTGTAACATTACATTCACTAGTAGGAGAGAGAAAAACATCACGGGGTGGTGTGAATCATAGGGTCTCAATTAGGATAGGCAGTTAGTGGCAATGTAAGATGGAGAAAAGCACCACGGTGTGGTCAGCATGGGGAGGTCAGGAAACATGCAGTGGCAATGTAGGATAGATTTCTGAAAAACATCGCGGGGTGGTGCCCATGGTATGGGTGTGTATCATTACATTCACTAGTAGGAGTGAGAAAAACATCAAGGGGTGGTGTGAATCATAGGGTCTGAATTAGGATAGGCTGTGAGTGGCAATGTAGGATGGAGAAAAGCACCACGGGGTGGTCAGCATGGGTAGGTCAGGACACATGCAGTGGCAATGTAGGATAGGTTTCTGAAAAACTTCGCGGGGTGCTGCTCATTGTATGTGTGTGTAACATTACATTCACTAGTAGGAGTGAGAAAAAAATCACGAGGTGGTTTGAATCATAGGGTCTCAATTAGGGTAGGCTCTGAGGGCAATGTAGGATGGAGAAAAGCACCACGGGGTGGCCAGCATGGGGAGGTCAGGACACATGCAGTGGAAAAGTAGGATAGGTTTCTGAAAAACATCGTGGGGTGGTGCGCATTGTATGGGTGTGTAACATTACATTCACTAGTAGGAGTGAGAAAAACATCACGGGGTGGTGTGAATCATAGGGTCTGAATTAGAATAGGCAGTGAGTGGCAATGTAGGATGGGAAAAGCACCACGGGGTGGTCAGCATGGGGAGGTCAGGACACATGCAGTGGAAATGTAGGATAGGTTTTTGAAAAACTTCGCGGGGTGGTGCTCATTTTATGGGTGTGTAACATTACATTCACTAGTAGGAGTGAGAAAAACATCACGTGGTGGTGCGAATCATAGGGTCTGAATTAGGATAAGTACTGAGTGGCAATGTAGGATGGAGAAAAGCACCACAGGTTGGTCAGCATGGGGAGGTCAGGAAACATGCAGTGGCAATGTAGGATAGGTATCTGAAAAACATCGCGGGGTGGTGCGCATTGTATGGGTGAGTAACATTACATTCACTAGTAGGAGTGAGAAAAACATCAAGGGGTGGTGTGAATCATAGACTCTGAGATTGGATAGGCAGTGAGTGGCAATGCGGGATGGAGAATAGCACCAAGGGGTGGTCAGCATGGGTAGGTCAGGACACATGCAGCGGCAATGTAGGATAGGTTTCTGAAAAACATCGCGGGGTGATGCGCATTGTATGGGTTTGTAACATTACACTCACTAGTAGAAGTGAGAAAAACATCACGGGGTGGTGTGAATCATAGGGTCTAAATTAGGATAGGCAGTGAGTGGCAATGTGGGATGGAGAAAAGCACCACGGGGTGGTCAGCATGGGTAGGTCAGGACACATGCAGTGGCAATGTAGGATAGGTTTCTGAAAAACATCGCGGGGTGGTGCGCATTGTATGGGTGTGTTACATTACATTCACCAGAAGGAGTGGAAAATCATCACGGGGTGGTGAGAATCATAGGGTCTGAATTATGATAGGCAGTGAGTGGCAATGTAGGATGTAGAAATAGCACCACGGGGTGGTCAGCATGGGGAGGTCAGTAAACTTTCAGTGGCAATGTAGGATAGGTTTGTGAAAAGCATCGCGGGGTGGAGGGGAAAGTATGGGTGTGTAACATTTTATTCACTAGTAGGAGTGAGAAAAACATCACGGGGTTGTGTGAATCATAGGGTCTGAATTAAGATAGGCAGTGAGTGGCAATGGAGGATGGAGAAAATCACCACGGGGTGGTCAGCATGGATAGGTCAGGACACATGCAGTGGTAATGTAGGATAGGTTTCTGAAAAACCTCGCGGGATGGTGCGCATTGTATGGGCGTGTAACAATATGTTCACTAGTAGGAATGAGAAAATCATTACGGTGTTTTGTGAATCATAGGGTCTGAATTAAGATATGAAGTCAGTGGCAATGTAGGATGGAGAAAAGCACCATGGCGTGGTCAGCATGTAGAGGTCAGGACTCATGCAGTGGCAATGTAGGATAGGTTTCTGAAAAACATCGCGTGGTGGTGCGCATTGTGTGTGTGTGTAGCATTACATTCACTAGTAGGAGTGAGAAAAACATCACGGGGTGGTGTGAATCATAGGGTCTGAATTAGGATAGGCAGTGAGGGGCAATGTAGGATGGAGAAAAGCACCATGGGGTGGTCAGCATGGGGAGTTCACGAAACATGCAGTGGCAATGTAGGATAGGTTTCTGAAAAACATCGCGGGGTGGTGCGCATTGTATGGCTGTGTAACATTACATTCACTATTAGGAGTGAGAAAAACATCACGGGGTGGTGTGAATCGTAGGGTATGAATTATGATAGGCAGTGAGTGGCAATGTAGAATGGAGAAAAGCACCACGGGGTGGTCAGCATGGGGAGGGCAGGACACATGCAGTGGCAATGTAGGATAGGTTTCTGAAAAACTTCGCGGGGTGGTGCTCATTGTATGGGTGTGTAACATTACATTCACTAGTAGGAGTGAGAAAAACATCACGTTTTGGTGCGAATCCTAGGGTCTGAATGAGGATAGGCACTGAGTGGCAATGTAGGATGGAGAAAAGCACCATGGGTTGGTCAGCATGGGGAGGTCAGGAAACATGCAGTGGCAATGTAGGATAGGTTTCTGAAAAACATCGCGGGGTGGTGCGCATTGTGTGGGTGAGTAACATTACATTCACTAGTAGGAGTGAGAAAAACATCAAGGGGTGGTGTGAATCATAGGCTCAGATAGGATAGGCAGTGAGTGGCAATGTGGGATGGAGAAAACCACCACGGGGTGGTCAGCATGGGGAGGTGAGGAAACATGCAGTGGCAATGTAGGATAGGTTTCTGAAAAACATCGCGGGGTGGTGCGCATTGTATGGGTTTGTAACATTACATTCACTAGTAGGAGTGAGAAAATCATCACGGGGTGGTGTGAGTCATAGGGTCTGAATTAGGATAGGCAGTGAGTGGCAATGTAGGATGGAGAAAAGCACCACGGGGTGGTCAGCATGGGGAGGTCAAGACACATGCAGTGGCAATGTAGGATAGGTTTCTGAAAAACATCGCGGGGTGGTGCGCATTGTATGGATGTGTTACATTACATTCAACAGTAGGAGTGGAAAAACATCATGGGGTGGTGCGAATCATAGGGTCTGAATTATGATAGGCAGTGAGTGTCAATGTAGGATGGAGAAAAGCACCACGGGGTGGTCAGCATGGGGAGGTCAGTAAACTTTCAGTGGCAATGTAGGATCGCTTTGTGAAAAGCATCGCGGTGTGGAGGGCAAAGTATGGGTGTGTAACATTTCATTCACTAGTAGGAGTGAGAAAAACATCACGGGGTGGTGTGAATCATAGGGTCTGAATTAAGATAGGCAGTGAGTGGCAATGTAGGATGGAGAAAAGCACCACGGGGTGGACAGCATGGGGAGGTCAGGAAACATGCAGTGGCAATGTAGGATAGGTTTCTGAAAAACTTCGCGGGGTGCTGCCCATTGTATGTTTGTGTAACATTACATTCACTAGTAGGAGTGAGAAAAAAATCACGGGGTGATGTGAATCATAGGGTCTAAATTAGGATAGGCTGTGAGGGCAATGTAGGATGGAGAAAAGCACCACGGGGTGGTCAGCATGGGGAGGTCAGGAATCACGCAGTGGCAATGTAGGATAGGTTTCTGAAAAACATCGCGGGGTGGTGCACATTGTATGGGTGTGAAACATTACGTTCACTAGTAGGAGTGAGAAAAACATCACAGGGTGGTGTGAATCATAGGGTCTGAATTAGTATAGGCAGTGAGTGGCAATGTAGGATGGAGAAAAGCACCACGGGTTGGTCAGCATGGGGAGGTCAGTAAACTTTCAGTGGCAATGTAGGATATCTTTGTGAAAAGCATTGCGGTGTGGAGGGCAAAGTATGGGTGTGTAACATTTCATTCACTAGCAGGAGTGAGAAAAACATCACGGGGTGGTGTGAATCATAGGTTCTGAATTAAGATAGTCAGTGACTGGCAATGTAGGATGGAGAAAAGCACCTCGGGGTGGTCAGCATGGGGAGGTCAGGAAACATGCAGTGGCAATTTAGGATAGGTCTCTGAAAAACATCGCGGGGTGGTGCGCATTGTATGGGTGTGTAACATTACATTCACTAGTAGGAGAGAGAAAAACATCACGGGGTGGTGTGAATCATAGGGTCTGAATTAGGATAGGCAGTTAGTGGCAATGTAAGATGGAGAAAAGCACCACGGTGTGGTCAGCATGGGGAGGTCAGGAAACATGCAGTGGCAATGTAGGATAGATTTCTGAAAAACATCGCGGGGTGGTGCGCATGGTATGGGTGTGTAACATTACATTCACCAGTAGGAGAGAGAAAAACATCACGGGGAGGTGTGAATCATAGGGTCTGAATTAGGATAGGCAGTGAGTGGCAATGTGGGATGGAGAAAAGCACCACGGGGTGGTCAGCATGGGTAGGTCAGGACACATGCAGCGGCAATGTAGGATAGGTTTCTGAAAAACATCGCGGGGTCGTGCGCATTGTATGGGTTTGTAACATTACATTCACTAGTAGGAGTGAGAAAAACATCACGGGGTGGTGTGAATCATGTGGTCTGAATTAGGATAGGCACTGAGTGGCAATGGGGGATAGAGAAAAGCACCACGGGGTGGTCAGCATGGGTAGGTAGGAACACATGCAGCGGCAATGTACGATAGGTTTCTGAAAAACATCGCGGGGTGGTACACATTGTATGGGTTTGTAACATTACATTCACCAGAAAGAGGGGAAAAACATCTCGGGGTAGTGTGAATCATAGGGTCTGAATTAAGATAGGCAGTGAGTGGCAATGTAGCATGTAGAAATAGCACCATGGGGTGGTCAGCATGGGGAGGGCAGTAAACTTTCCGTGGCAATGTAGGATAGGTTTGTGAAAAGCATCGAGGGGTGGAGGGCAAGTATGGGTGTGTAACATTTTATTCACTAGTAGGAGTGACAAAAACATCACGGGGTTGTGTGAATCATAGGGTCTGAATTAAGATAGTCAGTGAGTGGCAATGTAGGATGGAGAAAAGCACCACGGGGTGGTCAGCATGGGGAGCGCAGGACACATGCAGTGGCAATGTAGGATAGGTTTCTGAAAAACTTGGCGGGGTGGTGCTCATTTTTTGGGTGTGTAACATTACATTCACTAGTAGGAGTGAGAAAAACATCACGGGGTGGTGCGAATCATAGGGTCTGAATTAGGATAAGCACTGAGTGGCAATGTAGGATGGAGAAAAGCACCACGGGTTGGTCAGCATGGGCAGGTCAGGATACATGCAGTGGCAATGTAGGATAGGTATCTGAAAAACATCGCGGGGTGGTGCGCATTGTATGGGTGAGTAACATTACATTCACTAGTAGGAGTGAGAAAAACATCAAGGGGTGGTGTGAATCATAGACTCTGAGATTGGATAGGCAGTGAGTGGCAATGTGGGATGGAGAAAAGCACCCCGGGGTGGTCAGCATGGGTATGTCAAGACACATGCAGTGGCAATGTAGGATAGGTTTCTGAAAAACATTGTGGGGTGGTGCGCATTGTATGGGTTTGTAACATTACATTCACTAGTAGGAGTGAGAAAAACATCACGGGGTGTTGTGAATCATAGGGTCTGAATTAGGATAGGCAGTGAGTGGCAATGTGGGATGGAGAAAAGCACCACGGTGTGGTCAGCATGGGTAGGTCAGGACACATGCAGTGGCAATGTAGGATAGGTTTCTGAAAAACATCGCGGGGTGTTGCGCATTGTATGTGTGTGTTACATTACATTCACCAGAAGGAGTGGAAAAACATCACGTGGTGTTGCGAATCATAGGGTCTGAATTAGGATAGGCACTGAGTGGCAATGTAGGATGGAGAAAAGCACCACGGGGTGGTCAGCATGGGTAGGTCAGGACACATGCAGTGGCAATGTAGGATAGGTTTCTGAAAAACCTCGCGGGGTGCTGCGCATTGTATGGGCGTGTAACATTGCATTCACTAGTAGGAACGAGAAAAACATTACGGTGTTTTGTGAATCATAGGGTCTGAATTAGGATATGAAGTGAGTGGCAATGTAGGATGGAGAAAAGCACCATGGCGTGGTCAGCATGGAGAGGTCAGGACTCATACAGTGGCAATGTATGATACATTTCTGAAAAACATGGCGGGGTGGTGCGTATTGTGTGTGTGGGTAGCATTACATTCACTAGTAGGAGTGAGAAAAACATCACGGGGTGGTGTGAATCATAGGGTCTGAATTAGGATAGGCTGTCAGTGGCAATGTAGGATGGAGAAAAGCACCAGGGGGTGGTCAGCATTGGGAGTTCAGGAAACATGCAGTGGCAATGTAGGATAGGTTTCTGAAAAACATCGCGGGGTGGTGCGCATTGTGTGTGTGTGTAGCATTACATTCACTAGTAGGAGTGATAAAAACATCACGGGGTGGTGTGAATCATAGGGTCTGAATTATGATAGGCAGTGAGTGGCAATGTAGAATGGAGAAAAGCACCACGGGGTGGACAGCATGGGGAGGGCAAGACACATGCAGTGGCAATGTAGGATATGTTTCTGAAAAACTTCGCGGGGTGGTGCTCATTGTATGGGTGTGTAACATTACATTCAATAGTAAGAGTGAGAAAAACATAACGTTTTGGTGCGAATCCTAGGGTCTGAATGAGGATAGGCACTGAGTGGCAATGTAGGATGGAGAAAAGAACCATGGGTTGGTCAGCATGGGGAGGTCAGTAAACTTTCATTGGCAATGTAGGATAGATTTGTGAAAAGCATCGCGGGGTGGAGGGCAAAGTATGGATGTGTAACATTTTATTCACTAGTAGGAGTGACAAAAACATCACGGGGTGGTGTGAATCATAGCGTCTGAATTAAGATAGGCAGTGAGTGGCAATGTAGGATGGAGAAAATCACCACGGGGTGGTCAGCATGGGTAGGTCAGGACACATGCAGTGGCAATGTAGGATAGGTTTCTGAAAAACCTCGCGGGGTGGAGCGCATTGTATGGGCGTGTAACAATATGTTCACTAGTAGGAATGAGAAAAACATTACGGTGTTTTGTGAATCATAGGGTCTGAATTAGGATATGAAGTGAGTGGAAATGTAGGATGGAGAAAAGCACCATGGGGTGGTCAGCAAGGGGAGGTGAGGACACATGCAGTGGCAATGTAGGATAGGTTTCTGAAAAACATCGCGGGGTGGTGCGAATTGTATGGGTGTGTTACATTACATTCACCAGTAGGAGTGGAAAAACATCACGGGGTGGTGTGAATCATAGGGCCTGAATTATGATAGGCAGTGAGTGGCAATGTAGGATGGAGAAAAGCACCACGGGGTGGTCAGCATGGGGAGGTCAGTAAACTTTCAGTGGCAATGTAGGATAGCTTTGTGAAAAGCATCGCGGTGTGGAGGGCAAAGTATGGGTGTGTAACATTTCATTCACTAGTAGGAGTGAGAAAAACATCACGGGGTGGTGTGAATCATAGGGTCTGAATTAAGATAGGCAGTGAGTGGCAATGTAGGATGGAGAAATGCACCACGGGGTGGTCAGCATGGGGAGGTCAGGAAACATGGAGTGGCAATTTAGGATAGGTCTCTGAAAAACATCGCGGGGTGGTGCGCATTGTATGGGTGTGTAACATTACATTCACTAGTAGGAGAGAGAAAAACATCACGGGGTGGTGTGAATCATAGGGTCTCAATTAGGATAGGCAGTTAGTGGCAATGTAAGATGGAGAAAAGCACCACGGTGTGGTCAGCATGGGGAGGTCAGGAAACATGCAGTGGCAATGTAGGATAGATTTCTGAAAAACATCGCGGGGTGGTGCCCATGGTATGGGTGTGTATCATTACATTCACTAGTAGGAGTGAGAAAAACATCAAGGGGTGGTGTGAATCATAGGGTCTGAATTAGGATAGGCAGTGAGTGGCAATGTAGGATGGAGAAAAGCACCATGGGGTGGTCAGCATGGGTAGGTCAGGACACATGCAGTGGCAATGTAGGATAGGTTTCTGAAAAACTTCGCGGGGTGCTTCTCATTGTATGTGTGTGTAACATTACATTCACTAGTAGGAGTGAGAAAAAAATCACGAGGTGGTTTGAATCATAGGGTCTCAATTAGGGTAGGCTGTGAGGGCAATGTAGGATGGAGAAAAGCACCACGGGGTGGCCAGCATGGGGAGGTCAGGACACATGCAGTGGAAAAGTAGGATAGGTTTCTGAAAAACATCGTGGGGTGGTGCGCATTGTATGGGTGTGTAACATTACATTCACTAGTAGGAGTGAGAAAAACATCACGGGGTGGTGTGAATCATAGGGTCTGAATTAGAATAGGCAGTGAGTGGCAATGTTGGATGGGAAAAGCACCACGGGGTGGTCAGCATGGGGAGGTCAGGACACATGCAGTGGAAATGTAGGATAGGTTTTTGAAAAACTTCGCGGGGTGGTGCTCATTTTATGGGTGTGTAACATTACATTCACTAGTAGGAGTGAGAAAAACATCACGTGGTGGTGCGAATCATAGGGTCTGAATTAGGATAAGTACTGAGTGGCAATGTAGGATGGAGAAAAGCACCACAGGTTGGTCAGCATGGGGAGGTCAGGAAACATGCAGTGGCAATGTAGGATAGGTATCTGAAAAACATCGCGGGGTGGTGCGCATTGTATGGGTGAGTAACAATACATTCACTAGTAGGAGTGAGAAAAACATCAAGCGGTGGTGTGAATCATAGACTCTGAGATTGGATAGGCAGTGAGTGGCAATGCGGGATGGAGAAAAGCACCAAGGGGTGGTCAGCATGGGTAGGTCAGGACACATGCAGCGGCAATGTAGGATAGGTTTCTGAAAAACATCGCGGGGTGATGCGCATTGTATGGGTTTGTAACATTACACTCACTAGTAGAAGTGAGAAAAACATCACGGGGTGGTGTAAATCATAGGGTCTGAATTAGGATAGGCAGTGAGTGGCAATGTGGGATGGAGAAAAGCACCACGGGGTGGTCAGCATGGGTAGGTCAGGACACATGCAGTGGCAATGTAGGATAGGTTTCTGAAAAACATCGCGGGGTGGTGCGCATTGTATGGGTGTGTTACATTACATTCACCAGAAGGAGTGGAAAATCATCACGGGGTGGTGAGAATCATAGGGTCTGAATTATGATAGGCAGTGAGTGGCAATGTAGGATGTAGAAATAGCACCACGGGGTGGTCAGCATGGGGAGGTCAGTAAACTTTCAGTGGCAATGTAGGATAGGTTTGTGAAAAGCATCGCGGGGTGGAGGGCAAAGTATGGGTGTGTAACATTTTATTCACTAGTAGGAGTGAGAAAAACATCACGGAGTTGTGTGAATCATAGGGTCTGAATTAAGATAGGCAGTGAGTGGCAATGGAGGATGGAGAAAAGCACCATGGCGTGGTCAGCATGTAGAGGTCAGGACTCATGCAGTGGCAATGTAGGATAGGTTTCTGAAAAACATCGCGGGGTGGTGCGCATTGTGTGTGTGTGTAGCATTACATTCACTAGTAGGAGTGAGAAAAACATCACGGGGTGGTGTGAATCATAGGGTCTGAATTAGGATAGGCAGTGAGGGGCAATGTAGGATGGAGAAAAGCACCATGGGGTGGTCAGCATGGGGAGTTCACGAAACATGCAGTGGCAATGTAGGATAGGTTTCTGAAAAACATCGCGAGGTGGTGCGCATTGTATGGCTGTGTAACATTACATTCACTATTAGGAGTGAGAAAAACATCACGGGGTGGTGTGAATCATAGGGTCTGAATTATGATAGGCAGTGAGTGGCAATGTAGAATGGAGAAAAGCACCACGGGGTGGTCAGCATGGGGAGGGCAGGACACATGCAGTGGCAATGTAGGATAGGTTTCTGAAAAACTTCGCGGGGTGGTGCTCATTGTATGGGTGTGTAACATTACATTCACTAGTAGGAGTGAGAAAAACATCACGTTTTGGTGCGAATTCTAGGGTCTGAATGAGGATAGGCACTGAGTGGCAATGTAGGATGGAGAAAAGCACCATGGGTTGGTCAGCATGGGGAGGTCAGGAAACATGCAGTGGCAATGTAGGATAGGTTTCTGAAAAACATCGCGGGGTGGTGCGCATTGTGTGGGTGAGTAACATTACATTCACTAGTAGGAGTGAGAAAAACATCAAGGGGTGGTGTGAATCATAGGCTCTGAGATAGGATAGGCAGTGAGTGGCAATGTGGGATGGAGAAAACCACCACGGGGTGGTCAGCATGGGGAGGTGAGGAAACATGCAGTGGCAATGTAGGATAGGTTTCTGAAAAGCATCGCGGGGTGGTGCGCATTGTATGGGTTTGTAACATTACATTCACTAGTAGGAGTGAGATAATCATCACGGGGTGGTGTGAGTCATAGGGTCTGAATTAGGATAGGCAGTGAGTGGCAATGTAGGATGGAGAAAAGCACCACGGGGTGGTCAGCATGGGGAGGTCAGGAAACACGCAGTGGCAATGTAGGATAGGTTTCTGAAAAACATCGCGGGGTGGTGCGCATTGTATGGGTGTGAAACATTACGTTCACTAGTAGGAGTGAGAAAAACATCACAGGGTGGTGTGAATCATAGGGTCTGAATTAGTATAGGCAGTGAGTGGCAATGTAGGATGGAGAAAAGCACCACGGGTTGGTCAGCATGGGGAGGTCAGTAAACTTTCAGTGGCAATGTAGGATATCTTTGTGAAAAGCATTGCGGTGTGGAGGGCAAAGTATGGGTGTGTAACATTTCATTCACTAGCAGGAGTGAGAAAAACATCACGGGGTGGTGTGAATCATAGGTTCTGAATTAAGATAGTCAGTGACTGGCAATGTAGGATGGAGAAAAGCACCTCGGGGTGGTCAGCATGGGGAGGTCAGGAAACATGCAGTGGCAATTTAGGATAGGTCTCTGAAAAACATCGCGGGGTGGTGCGCATTGTATGGGTGTGTAACATTACATTCACTAGTAGGAGAGAGAAAAACATCACGGGGTGGTGTGAATCATAGGGTCTGAATTAGGATAGGCAGTTAGTGGCAATGTAAGATGGAGAAAAGCACCACGGTGTGGTTCAGCATGGGGAGGTCAGGAAACATGCAGTGGCAATGTAGGATAGATTTCTGAAAAACATCGCGGGGTGGTGCGCATGGTATGGGTGTGTAACATTACATTCACTAGTAGGAGTGAGAAAAACATCACGGGGTGGTGTGAATCATAGCGTCTGAATTAGGATAGGCAGTGAGTGGCAATGTAGGATGGAGAAAAGCACCACGGGGTGGTCAGCATGGGTAGGTCAGGACACATGCAGTGGCAATGTAGGATAGGTTTCTGAAAAACTTCGCGGGGTGCTGCTCATTGTATGTGTGTGTAACATTACATTCACTAGTAGGAGTGAGAAAAAAATCACGAGGTGGTTTGAATCATAGGGTCTCAATTAGGATAGGCTGTGAGGGCAATGTAGGATGGAGAAAAGCACCACGGGGTGGTCAGCATGGGGAGGTCAGGACACATGCAGTGGAAATGTAGGATAGTTTTCTGAAAAACATCGCGGGGTGGTGCGCATTGTATGGGTGTGTAACATTACATTCACTAGTAGGAGTGAGAAAAACATCACGGGGTGGTGTGAATCATAGGGTCTGAATTAGGATAGGCAGTGAGTGGCAAAGTGGGATGGAGAAAAGCACCACGAGGTGGTCAGCATGGGGAGGTCAGGACACATGCAGTGGAAATGTAGGATAGGTTTCTGAAAAACTTCGCGGGGTGGTGCTCATTTTATGGGTGTGTAACATTACATTCACTAGTAGGAGTGAGAAAAACATCACGTGGTGGTGCGAATCATAGGGTCTGAATTAGGATAAGTACTGAGTGGCAATGTAGGATGGAGAAAAGCACCACAGGTTGGTCAGCATGGGGAGGTCTGTAAACTTTCAGTGGCAATGTAGGATAGGTTTGTGAAAAGCATCGCGGGGTGGAGGGCAAAGTATGGGTGTGTAACATTTTATTCACTAGTAGGAGTGACAAAAACATCACGGGGTGGTGTGAATCATAGGGTCTGAATTAAGATAGGCAGTGAGTGGCAATGTAGGATTGAGAAAATCACCACGGGGTGGTCAGCATGGATAGGTCAGGACACATGCAGTGGCAATGTAGGATAGGTTTCTGAAAAACCTCGCGGGGTGGTGCGCATTGTATGGCCGTGTAACAATATGTTCACTGGTAGGAATGAGAAAAACATTACGGTGTTTTGTGAATCATAAGGTCTGAATTAGGATATGAAGTCAGTGGCAATGTAGGATGGAGAAAAGCACCATGGCGTGGTCAGCATGGAGAGGTCAGGACTCATGCAGTGGCAATGTAGGATAGGTTTCTGAAAAACATCGTGGGGTGGTGCGCATTGTGTGTGTGTGTAGCATTACATTCACTAGTAGGAGTGAGAAAAACATCACGGGGTGGTGTGAATCATACGGTCTGAATTAGGATAGGCAGTGAGTGGCAATGTAGAATGGAGAAGAGCACCACGGGGTGATCAGCATGGGGAGGGCAGGACACATGCAGTGGCAATGTAGGATAGGTTTCTGAAAAACTTCGCAGGGTGGTGCTCATTGTATGGGTGTGTAATATTACATTCACTAGTAGGAGTGAGAAAAACATCACGTTTTGGTGCAAATCCTCGGCTCTGAATGAGAATAGGCACTGAGTGGCAATGTAAGATAGAGAAAAGCACCATGGGTTGCTCAGCATGGGGAAGTCAGTAAACTTTCAGTGGCAATGTAGGATAGCTTTGTGAAAAGCATCGCGGGGTTGTGCGCATTGTATGGGTGAGTAACATTACATTCACTAGTAGGAGTGAGAAAAACATCAAGGGGTGGTGTGAATCATAGGCTCTGAGATAGGATAGGCAGTGAGTGGCAATGTGGGATGGAGAAAACCACCACGGGGTGGTCAGCATGGGGAGGTGAGGAAACATGCAGTGGCAATGTAGGATAGGTTTCTGAAAAACATCGCGGGGTGGTGCGCATGGTATGGGTGTGTAACAATACATTCACTAGTAGGAGTGAGAAAAACATCACGGGGTGGTGAGAATCATAGGGACTGAATTAGGATAGGCAGTGAGTGGCAATGTAGGATGGAGAAATGCACCACGGGGTGGTCAGCATGGGGAGGTCAGGACACATGCAGTGGCAATGTAGGATAGGTTTCTGAAAAACTTCACGGTGTGGTGCTCATTGTATGGGTGTGTAATATTACATTTACTACTAGGAGTGAGAAAAACATCAAGGGGTGGTGCGAATCATATTGTTGGAATTAGGATAGGTAGTGAGTGGCAATGTATGATGGAGAAAAGCACCACGGTGGGTCAGCATGGTGAAGTCAGTAAACTTTCAGTGGCAATCTAGGATAGGTTTTTGAAAAGCATCGCGGGGTGGTGCTCATTGTATGTGTTTGTAACATTTCCTTCACTAGTAGGAGTGAGAAAAACATTACGGGGTGGTGTGAATCATGGGGTCTGAATTAGGATAGGCACTGAGTGGCAATGTAGGATGGAGAAAAGCACCACGGGGTGGTCAGCATGGGTAGGTCAGGACACATGCAGTGGCAATGTAGGATAGGTTTCTGAAAAACCTCGTGGGGTGGTGCGCATTGTATGGGCGTGTAACGTTACATTCACTAGTAGGAATGAGAAAAAGATTACGGTGTTTTGTGAATCATAGGGTCTGAATTAGGATATGAAGTGAGTGGCAATGTAGGATGGAGAATAGCACCATGGCGTGGTCAGCATGTAGAGGTCAGGACTCATGCAGTGGCAATGTAGGATAGGTTTCTGAAAAACATCGCGGGGTGGTGTGCATTATGTGTGTGTGTAGTATTACATTCACTAGTAGGAGTGAGAAAAACATAATGGGGTGGTGTGAATCATAGGGTCTGAATTAGGATAGGCAGTGAGTGGCAATGTAGGATGGAGAAAAGCACCATGGGGTGGTCAGCATGGGGAGTTCACGAAACATGCAGTGGCAATGTAGGATAGGTTTCTGAAAAACATCGAGGGGTGGTGCGCATTGTATGGCTCTGTAGCATTACATTCACTAGTAGGAGTGAGAAAAACATCACGTTTTGGTGCGAATCCTAGGATCTGAATGAGGATAGGCACTGAGTGGCAATGTAGGATGGAGAAAAGCACCATGGGTTTGTCAGCATGGGGAGGTCAGGAAACATGCAGTGGCAATGTAGGATAGGTTTCTGAAAAACATCGCGGGGTGGTGCGCATTGTATGGTTGAGTAACATTACATTCACTAGTAGGAGTGAGAAAAACATCAAGGGGTGGTGTGAATCATAGGCTCTGAGATAGGATAGGCAGTGAGTGGCAATGTGGGATGGAGAAAACCACCACGGGGTGGTCAGCATGGGGAGGTGAGGAAACATGCAGTGGCAATGTAGGATAGGTTTCTGAAAAACATCGCGGGGTTGTGCGCATTGTATGGGTTTGTAACATTACATTCACTAGTAGGAGTGAGAAAATCATCACGGGGTGGTGTGAGTTATGGGGTCTGAATTAGTATAGGCTGTGATTTGCAATGTAGGATGGAGAAAAGCACCACGGGGTGGTCAGCATGGGGATGTGAAGACACATGCAGTGGCAATGTAGGATAGGTTTCTGAAAAACATCGCGGGGTGGTGCGCATTGTATGGGTGTGTTACATTACATTCACCAGTAGGAGTGGAAAAACATCACGGGGTGGTGTGAATCATAGGGTCTGAATTAGGAGAGGCAGTGAGTGACAATGTAGGATGGAGAAAAGCACCACAGGGTGGTCAGCATGGGGAGGTCAGGAAACATGCAGCGGGAATGTAGGATAGCTTTCTGAAAAACATCGAGGGGTGGTGCACATTGCATGGGTGTATAACATTACATTCACTAGTAGGAGTGAAAAAAACATCACGGGGTGCTGTGAATCATAGGGTCTGAATTAGGATAGGCAGTGAGTGGCAATGTAGGATGGAGAAAAGCACCACGGGGTGGTCAGCATGGGGTGGTCAGAAAACATGCAGTGGGAATGTAGGATAGCTTTCTGAAAAACATCGAGGGGTGGTGCACATTGCATGGGTGTGTAACATTACATTCACTAGTAGGAGTGAGAAAAACATCACGGGGTGGTGTGAATCATAGGGTCTGAATTAGGAGAGGCAGTGAGTGAGAATGTAGGATGGAGAAAAGCACCACAGGGTGGTCAGCATGGGGAGGTCAGGAAACATGCAATGGCAATGTAGCATAGGTTTCTGAAAAACATCGCGGGGTGGTGCGCATTGTATGTGTGTGTAACATTACATTCACTAGCAGGAGTGAGAAAAATATCTCGGGGTGGTGTGAATCATAGGGTCTGAAATAGGATAGGCAATAAGTGGCAATGTAGGATTTAGAAAAGCACCACGGGGTGGTCAGCATGGGGAGGTCAGAAAACATGCAGTGGCAATGTAGGATAGGTTTCTGAAAAAACTCGCGGGGTGTGGTGCATTGTATGGGTGTGTAACATTACATTCACTAGTAGGAGTGAGAAAAACATCATGGGGTGCTGTGAATCATACGGTCTGAATTAGGATAGGCAGTGAGTGTCAATGTAGGATGGAGAAAAGCACCACGGGGTGGTCAGCATGAGGTGGTCAGCAAACATGCAATGGGAATGTAGGATAGCTTTCTGAAAAACATCGAGGGGTGGTGCACATTGCATGGGTGTGTAACATTACATTCACTAGTAGGAGTGAGAAAAACATCACGGGGTGGTGTGAATCATAGGGTCTAAATTAGGATAGGCAGTGGGTCGCAATGTACGATGGAGAAAAGCACCACGGGGTGGTCAGCATGGAGAGGTCAGGAAACATGCAGTGGCAATGTAGGATAGGTTTCTGAAAAACATCGCGGGATGGTGCGCATTGTATGCGTGTGTAGCATTACATTCACTAGTAGGAGTGAGAAAAACATCACGAGGGGGTGTGAATCATCGGGTCTGAATTAGGATAGGCCGTGAGTGCAATGTAGGATGGAGAAAAGCACCACGGGGTGGTTAGCATGGGGAGGTCACGAAATATGCCGTATCAATGTAAGATAGGTTTGTTTAAAACATCGCCGGTGTGGTGCGCAGTACATGGTGTGTAACATTACATTCACTAGTAGCAGTGAGAAAAACATCACAGGGTGCTGTGAATCATAGAGCCTGAATTAGGATAGGCAGTGATTTGCAATGTAGGATGGAGAAAAGCACCACAGGGTGGTCATCACGGGGAGGTCAGGACACATGAAGTGGCAATGTGGGATAGGTTTCTGAAAAACTTCGCGGGGTGGTGTGCATGGTATGGGTGTGTAACATTACATTCACTAATAGGAGTGAGAAAAACATCACAGGGTGGTGAGAATCATATTGTTGGAATTAGGATAGGCAGTGAGTGGCAATATATGATGGAGAAAAGCACCACGGGGTGCTCAGCATGGTGAAGTCAGTAAACTTTCAGTGGCAATTTAGGATAGGTTTCTGAAAAGCATCGCGGGGTGGTGCTCATTGTATGTGTGTGTAACATTACATTCACTAGTGGGAGTGAGAAAAACATCACTTGGTGGTGCGAATCATAGGGTCTGAATTAGGATAGGCAGTGCGTGGCAATGTAGGATGGAGAAAAGCATCACGTGGTGGTCAGCATGGGGAGGTCAGGAAACATGCAGTGGCAATGTAGGATAGGTTTCTGAAAAACATCGCGGGGTGGTGCGCATTTTATGGGTGAGTAACATTACATTCACTAGTAGGAGTGAGAAAAACATCATGGGGTGGTGTGAATCATAGGCTCTGAAATAGGATAGGCAGTGAGTGGCAATGTGGGATGGAAAAAAGCACCACAGGTTGGTCAGCATGGGGAGGTCAGGACACATGCAGGGGCAATCAAGAATAGGTTTCTGAAAAACATCGCGGGGTGGTGCGCATTTTATGGGTGTGTAACATTACATTCACTAGTAGGAGTGAGAAAAACATCACGGGGTGGTATGAATCACAGGGTCTGAATTAGGATAGGCAGTGAGTGGCAATGTCGGATGGAGAAAAGCACCACGGGGTGGTTAGCATTGGTAGGTCAGGATACATGCAGTGGCAATGTAGGATAGGTTTCTAAAAAACATCGCGGGGTGGTGCGCATTGTATCAGTGTGTTACATTACATTCACCAGTAGCAGTGGAAAAACATCACGGGGTGGTGTGAATCATAGGGTCTGAATTATGATAGGCAGTGAGTGCCAGTGTAGGATGGAGAAAAGCACCATGGGGTGGTCAGCATGGGGAGGTCAGTAAACTTTCAGTGTCAGGGTAGGCTAGGTTTGTGAAAAGCATCCCGGGGTGGAGGGCAAAGTATGGGTGTGTAACATTTTATTCACTAGTAGGAGTGAGAAAAACATCACGGAGTGGTGGGAATCATAGGGTCTGAATAATGATAGGCAGTGAGTGGCAATGTAGGATGGAGAAAAGCACCACGGGGTGGTCAGCATGGGGAAATCAGGACACATGCAGTGGCAATGTAGGATAGGTTTCTGAAAAACTTCGTGGGGTGGTGCTCATTGTATGTGTGTGTAACATTACATTCACTAGTAGGAGTGAGAAAAACATCACGGGGTGGTGTGAATCATAGGGTCTGAATTAGGATAGACAGTGAGGGCAATGTAGGATGTAGAAAAGCACCACAGGGTGGTCAGCATGGGGAGGTAAGGAAACACGCAGTGCCAATGTAGGATAGGTTTCTGAAAAACATCACGGGGTGGTGCACATTGTATGGGTTTATAACATTACATTCACAAGTAGGAGTGAGAAAAACTTCACGGGGTGGTGTGAATCATAGGGTCTGAATTAGGAGAGGCAGTGAGTGACAATGTAGGATGGAGAAAAGCACCACAGGCTGGTCAGCATGGGCAGGTCAGGAAACATGCAGTGGGAATGTAGGATAGCTTTCTGAAAAACATCACGGGGTGGTGCGCATTGTATGTGTGTGTAACATTACATTCACTAGTAGGAGTGAGAAAAATATCACGGGGTGGTGTGAATCATAGGGTCTGAATTAGGATAGGCAATAAGTGGCAATGTAGGATGGAGAAAAGCACCACGAGGTGGTCAGCATGGGGAGGTCAGAAAACATGCAGTGGCAATGTAGGATAGGTTTCTGAAAAAACTCGCGGGGTGTGGTGCATTGTATGCGTGTGTAACATTACATTCACTAGTAGGAGTGAGAAAAACATCACTGGGTGCTGTGAATCATAGGGTCTGAATTAGGATAGGCTGTGATTTGCAATGTAGGATGGATAAAAGCACCACGGGGTGGTCAGCATGGGAAGGTCAGGACACATGCAGTGGCAATGTAGGATAGGTTTCTGTAAAACTTCGCGGTGTAGTGCGCATGGTATGGGTGTGTAAAATTACATTCACTACTAGGAGTGAGAAAAACATCACGGGGTGGTGCGAATCATATTGTTGGAATTAGGATAGGCAGTGCGTGGCAATATATGATGGAGAAAAGCACCACGGGGTGCTCAGCATGGTGAAGTCAGTAAACTTTCAGTGGGAATTTAGGATAGGTTTCTGAAAAGCATCGCGGGGTGGTGCTCATTATATGTGTGTGTAACATTTCATTCACTAGTAGGAGTGAGAAAAACATCACGGGGTGGTGTGAATCATAGGGTCTGAATTAGGATAGGCACTGAGTGGCAATGTAGAATCGAGAAAAGCACCACGGAGTGGTCAGCATGGGGAGGCCTGGAAACATGCTGTGGCAATGTAGGATAGTTTTCTGAAAAACATCGCGGTGTGGTGCGCATTGTATGGGTGTGTAACATTACATTCATTAGTAGGAGTGAGAAATACATCACGGGGTGGTGGGAATCATAGGGTCTGAATTAGGATAGGCAGTGAGTGGCAATGTGGGATGGAGAAAAGCACCAGGGGGTGGTTAGCATGGGGAGGTCAGGAAACATGCAGTGGCAATGTAGGATAGGTTTCTGAAAAACATCGCCGGGTGTTGCGCATTGTATGGGTGTGTAATATTACATTCACTAGTAGGAGTGAGAAAAACATCACGGGGTGGTGTGAATCATAGGGTCTGAATTAGGATAGGCAGTGAGTGGCAATGTAGGATGGAGAAAAGCCCCAGGGGGTGGTCAGCATGGGGAGGTCAGGAAACATGCAGTGGCAATGTAGGATAGGTTTCTGAAAAACATCGCGGGGTGGTGCGCATTGTATGGGTGTGTAACATTACATTCACTAGTAGGAGTGAGAAAAGCATCACGGGCTGGTGTGAATCATAGGGTCTGAATTATGATAGGCAGTGTGTGGCAATGTAGGATGGAGAAACGCACCACGGGGTGGTCAGCATGGGGAGCGCAGGACACATGCGGTTGCAATGTAGGACAGTGTTCTCTAAAACTTTGCGGGATGGTGCTCATTGTATGTGTGTGTGTAACATTACATTCACTAGTAGGAGTGAGAAAAACATCACGTGGTGGTGCGAATCATAGGGTCTGAATTAGGATAGGCACTGAGTGGCAATGTAGGATGGAGAAAAGCACCACGGGGTGGTCAGCATGGGGAGGTCAGGAAACATGCAGTGGGAATGTAGGATAGCTTTCTGAAAAACATCGCGGGGTGGTGCACATTGTATGGGTGTATAACATTACATTCACTAGTAGGAGTGAGAAAAACTTCACGGGGTGGTGTGAATCATAGGGTCTGAATTAGGAGAGGCAGTGAGTGACAATTTAGGATGGAGAAAAGCACCACAGGGTGGTTAGCATGGGGAGGTCAGGAAACATGCACTGGCAATGTAGCATAGGTTTCTGAAAAACATCGCGGGGTGGTGCGCATTGTATGTGTTTGTGTAACATTACATTCACTAGTAGGAGTGAGAAAAATATCACGGGGTGGTGTGAATCATAGGGTCTGAATTAGGATAGGCAATAAGTGGCAATGTAGGATGGAGAAAAGCACCACGGGGTGGTCAGCTTGGGGAGGTCAGAAAACATGCAGTGGCAATGTAGGATAGGTTTCTGAAAAAACTCGCGGGGTGTGGTGCATTGTATGGTTGTGTAACATTACATTCACTAGTAGGAGTGAGAAAAACATCACGGGGTGCTGTGAATCATAGGGTCTGAATTAGGATAGGCAGTGACTGGCAATGTAGGATGGAGAAAAGCACCACGGGGTGGTCAGCATGGGGTGGTCAGGAAACATGCAGTGGGAATGTAGGATAGCTTTCTGAAAAACATCGAGGGGTGGTGCCCATTGCATGGGTGTGTAACATTACATTCACTAGTAGGAGTGAGAAAAACATCACGGGGTGGTGTGAATCATAGGGTCTGAATTAGGAGAGGCAGAGAGTGACAATGTAAGATGGAGAAAAGCACCACAGTGTGGTCAGCATGGGGAGGTCAGGAAACATGCAGTGGCAATGTAGCATAGGTTTCTGAAAAACATCGCGGGGTGGTGCGCATTGTATGTGTGTGTAACATTACATTCACTAGCAGGAGTGAGAAAAATATCACGGGGTGGTGTGAATCATAGGGTCTGAATTAGGATAGGCAATAAGTGGCAATGTAGGATGGAGAAAAGCACCACGGGGTGGTCAGCATGGGGAGGTCAGAAAACATGCAGTGGCAATGTAGGATAGGTTTCTGAAAAAACTCGCGGGGTGTGGTGCATTGTATGGGTGTGTAACATTACATTCACTAGTAGGAGTGAGAAAAACATCATGGGGTGCTGTGAATCATTGGGTCTGAATTAGGATAGGCAGTGAGTGGCAATGTAGGACGGAGAAAAGCACAACGGGGTGGTCAGCATGTGGAGGTCAGAACACATGCAGTGGCAATGTAGCATAGGTTTCCTAAAAACATCTCGGGGTGGTGCGCATTGTATGTGTGTGTAGCATTACATTTACTAGTAGGAGTGAGAAAAACATCATGGTGTGGTGTGAATCATAGGGTCTGAATTAGGATAGGCAGTGAGTGGCAATGTAGGATGGAGAAAAGCAAAACGGGGTGGTCAGCATGGGTATGTCAGGAAACATGCAGTGGCAATGTAGGATAGGTTTCTGAAAAACATCGCGGGGTGGTGCGCATGGTATGGGTGTTTAACATTACATTCACTAGTAGGAGTGAGAAAAACATCACGGTGTGGTGTCAATCATAGGGTCTGAATCAGGAGAGGCAGTGATTTGCAATGTAGGATGGAGAAAAGCACCACGGGGTGGTCAGCACGGGGAGGAAAGGACACATGCAGTGGCAATGTAGGATAGGTTTCTGAAAAACTTCGCGGGGTGGTGCGCATGGTATGGGTGTGTAACATTACATTCACTACTAGGAGTGAGAAAAACATCACGGGGTGGTGCGAGTCATATTGTTGGAATTAGGATAGGCAGTGAGTGGCAATATATGATGGAGAAAAGCACCACGGGGTGCTCAGCATGGTGAAGTCAGTAAACTTTCAGTGGCTATCTAGGATAGGTTTCGGAAAAGCATCGCGGGGTGGTGCTCATTGTATGTGTGTGTAACATTACATTCACTAGTGGGAGTGAGAAAAACATCACGTGGTGGTGCGAATCATAGGGTCTGAATTAGGATAGGCAGTGCGTGGCAATGTAGGATGGAGAAAAGCATCACGTGGTGGTCAACATGGGGAGGACAGGAAATCTGCAGTGGCAATGTAGGATAGGTTTCTGAAAAACATCGCGGGGTGGTGCGCATTGTATGGGTGAGTAACATTACATTCACTAGTAGGAGTGAGAAAAACATCATGGGGTGGTGTGAATCATAGGCTCTGAAATAGGATAGCCAGTGAGTGGCAATGTGGGATGGAGAAAAGCACCACAGGTTGGTCAGCATGGGGAGGTCAGGACACATGCAGGGGCAATCTAGGATAGGTTTCTGAAAAACATTGCGGGGTGGTGCGCATTATATGGGTGTGTAACATTACATTCACTAGTAGGAGTGAGAAAAACATCACGGGGTGGTGTGAATCATAGGGTCTGAATTAGGATAGGCAGTGAGTGGCAATGTCGGATGGAGAAAAGCACCACGGGGTGGTTAGCATTGGTAGGTCAGGACACATGCAGTGGCAATGTAGGATAGGTTTCTAAAAAACATCGCGGGCTGGTGCGCATTGTATCAGTGTGTTACATTACATTCACCAGTAGCAGTGGAAAAACATCACGGGGTGGTGTGAATCATAGGGTCTGAATTATGATAGGCAGTGAGTGCCAATGTAGGATGGAGAAAAGCACCACGGGTTGGTCAGCATGGGGAGGTCAGTAAACTTTCAGTGGCAGTGTAGGCTAGGTTTGTGAAAAGCATCCCGGGGTGGAGGGCAAAGTATGGGTGTGTAACATTTTATTCACTAGTAGGAGTGAGAAAAACATCACGGGGTGGTGTGAATCATAGGGTCTGAATAATGATAGGCAGTGAGTGGCAATGTAGGATGGAGAAAAGCACCACGGGGTGGTCAGCATGGGGAAATCAGGACACATGCAGTGGCAATGTAGGATAGGTTTCTGAAAAACTTCGTGGGGTGGTGCTCATTGTATGTGTGTGTAACATTACATTCACTAGTAGGAGTGAGAAAAACATCACGGGGTGGTGTGAATCATAGTGTCTGAATTAGGATAGGCAGTGAGGGCAATGTAGTATGTAGAAAAGCACCACAGGGTGGTCAGCATGGGGAGGACAGGAAACACGCAGTGCCAATGTAGGATAGGTTTCTGAAAAACATCACTGGGTGGTGCACATTGTATGGGTGTGTAACATTATGTTCAGTAGTAGGAGTGAGAAAAACATCACGGGGTGGTGTGAATCATATGGTCTGAATTAGGATAGGCAGTGAATGGCAATGTTTGATGGAGAAAAGCACCACGGGGTGGTCAGAATGGGGAGGTCAGGAAACATGCAGTGGCAATGTAGGATAGGTTTTTGAAAAACATCGCGGGGTGGTGCACATTGTATGGGTGTGTAACATTACATTCACAAGGAGGAGTGAGAAAAACATCACGGGGTGTTGTGAATCATAGGGTCTGAATTAGGATAGGCAGTGAGTGGCAATGTAGGATGGAGAAAAGCACCACGGGGTGGTCAGCATGGGGAGGTCAGTAAACATGCAGTGGCAATGTAGGATAGGTTTCCGAATTACATCGCTGGGTGGTGCGCATTGTATGTGTGTGTAACATTACATTCACTAGTAGGAGTGAGAAAAACATCATGGGGCGTTGTGAATCATACGGTCTGAATTAGGATAGGCAGTGAGTGGCAATGTAGGATGGAGAAAAGCACCACGGGGTGGTCAGAATGGGGAGGTCAGGAAACATGCAGCGGCAATGTAGGATAGGTTTCTGAAAAACCTCGCGGGGTGGTGCCATTGTATGGGCGTGTAACATTACATTCACTAGTAGGAGTGAGAAAAACATCACGGGGTGGTGTGAATCATAGGGTCTAAATTAGGATAGGCAGTGGGTCGCAATGTAGGATGGAGAAAAGCACCACGGGGTGGTCAGCATGGGGAGGTCAGGAAACATGCAGTGGCAATGTAGGATAGGTTTCTGAAAAACATCGCGGGGTGGTGCGCATTGTATGCGTGTGTAGCATTACATTCACTAGTAGGAGTGAGAAAAACATCACGGGGGGGTGTGCATCATCGGGTCTGAATTAGGATAGGCCGTGAGTGCAATGTAGGATGGAGAACAGCACCACGGGGTGGTTAGCATGGGGAAGTCACGAAATATGCAGTGGCAATGTAAGATAGGTTTGTTTAAAACATCGCCGGTGTGGTGCGCAGTACATGGTGTGTAACATTACATTCACTAGTAGCAGTGAGAAAAACATCACGGGGTGGTGTGAATCATAGGGTCTGAATAAGGATAGGCAGTGAGTGGCAATGTAGGACGGAGAAAAGCACCACGGGGTGGTCAGCATGTGGAGGTCAGAAAACATGCAGTGGCAATGTAGCATAGGTTTCTGAAAAACATCGCGGGGTGGTGCGCATTGTATGTGTGTGTTGCATTACATTTACTAGTAGGAGTGAGAAAAACATCATGGTGTGGTGTGAATCATAGGGTCTGAATTAGGATAGGCAGTGAGTGTCAATGTAGGATGGAGAAAAGCAAAACGGGGTGGTCAGCATGGGGATGTCAGGAAACATGCAGTGGCAATGTAGGATAGGTTTCTGAAAAACATCGCGGGGTGGTGCGCATGGTATGGGTGTTTAACATTACATTCACTAGTAGGAGTGAGAAAAATATCACGGTGTGGTGTGCATCATAGGGTCTGAATCAGGAGAGGCAGTGATTTGCAATGTAGGATGGAGAAAAGCACCACGGGGTGGTCAGCACGGGGAGGTCAGGACACATGCAGTGGCAATGTAGGATAGGTTTCTGAAAAACTTCGCGGGGTGGTGCGCATGGTATGGGTGTGTAACATTACATTCACTACTAGGAGTGAGAAAAACATCACGGGGTGGTGCGAATCATATTGTTGGAATTAGGATAGGCAGTGAGTGGCAATATATGATGGATAAAAGCACCACGGGGTGCTCAGCATGGTGAAGTCAGTAAACTTTCAGTGGCAATCTAGGATAGGTTTCTGAAAAGCATCGCGGGGTGGTGCTCATTGTATGTGTGTGTAACATTACATTCACTAGTGGGAGTGAGAAAAACATCACGTGGTGTTGGGAATCATAGGGTCTGAATTAGGATAGGCAGTGCGTGGCAATGTAGGATGGAGAAAAGCATCACGTGGTGGTCAACATGAGGAGGTCAGGAAACATGCAGTGGCAATGTAGGATAGGTTTCTGAAAAACATCGCGGGGTGGTGCGCATTGTATGGGTGAGTAACATTACATTCACTAGTAGGAGTGAGAAAATCATCATGGGGTGGTGTGAATCATAGACTCTGAAATAGGATAGGCAGTGAGTGGCAATGTGGGATGGAGAAAAGCACCACAGGTTGGTCAGCATGGGGAGGTCAGGACACATGCAGGGGCAATCTAGGATAGGTTTCTGAAAAACACTGCGGGGTGGTGCGCATTGTATGTGTGTGTAACATTACATTCACTAGCAGGAGTGAGAAAAATATCTCGGGGTGGTGTGAATCATAGGGTCTGAAATAGGATAGGCAATAAGTGGCAATGTAGGATTTAGAAAAGCACCACGGGGTGGTCAGCATGGGGAGGTCAGAAAACATGCAGTGGCAATGTAGGATAGGTTTCTGAAAAAACTCGCGGGGTGTGGTGCATTGTATGGGTGTGTAACATTACATTCACTAGTAGGAGTGAGAAAAACATCACGGGGTGCTGTGAATCATATGGTCTGAATTAGGATAGGCAGTGAGTGTCAATGTAGGATGGAGAAAAGCACCACGGGGTGGTCAGCATGAGGTGGTCAGCAAACATGCAATGGGAATGTAGGATAGCTTTCTGAAAAACATCGAGGGGTGGTGCACATTGCATGGGTGTGTAACATTACATTCACTAGTAGGAGTGAGAAAAACATCACGGGGTGGTGTGAATCATAGGGTCTAAATTAGGATAGGCAGTGGGTCGCAATGTACGATGGAGAAAAGCACCACGGGGTGGTCAGCATGGAGAGGTCAGGAAACATGCAGTGGCAATGTAGGATAGGTTTCTGAAAAACATCGCGGGATGGTGCGCATTGTATGCGTGTGTAGCATTACATTCACTAGTAGGAGTGAGAAAAACATCACGAGGGGGTGTGAATCATCGGGTCTGAATTAGGATAGGCCGTGAGTGCAATGTAGGATGGAGAAAAGCACCACGGGGTGGTTAGCATGGGGAGGTCACGAAATATGCCGTATCAATGTAAGATAGGTTTGTTTAAAACATCGCCGGTGTGGTGCGCAGTACATGGTGTGTAACATTACATTCACTAGTAGCAGTGAGAAAAACATCACAGGGTGCTGTGAATCATAGAGCCTGAATTAGGATAGGCAGTGATTTGCAATGTAGGATGGAGAAAAGCACCACAGGGTGGTCATCACGGGGAGGTCAGGACACATGAAGTGGCAATGTGGGATAGGTTTCTGAAAAACTTCGCGGGGTGGTGTGCATGGTATGGGTGTGTAACATTACATTCACTAATAGGAGTGAGAAAAACATCACAGGGTGGTGAGAATCATATTGTTGGAATTAGGATAGGCAGTGAGTGGCAATATATGATGGAGAAAAGCACCACGGGGTGCTCAGCATGGTGAAGTCAGTAAACTTTCAGTGGCAATTTAGGATAGGTTTCTGAAAAGCATCGCGGGGTGGTGCTCATTGTATGTGTGTGTAACATTACATTCACTAGTGGGAGTGAGAAAAACATCACTTGGTGGTGCGAATCATAGGGTCTGAATTAGGATAGGCAGTGCGTGGCAATGTAGGATGGAGAAAAGCATCACGTGGTGGTCAGCATGGGGAGGTCAGGAAACATGCAGTGGCAATGTAGGATAGGTTTCTGAAAAACATCGCGGGGTGGTGCGCATTTTATGGGTGAGTAACATTACATTCACTAGTAGGAGTGAGAAAAACATCATGGGGTGGTGTGAATCATAGGCTCTGAAATAGGATAGGCAGTGAGTGGCAATGTGGGATGGAAAAAAGCACCACAGGTTGGTCAGCATGGGGAGGTCAGGACACATGCAGGGGCAATCAAGAATAGGTTTCTGAAAAACATCGCGGGGTGGTGCGCATTTTATGGGTGTGTAACATTACATTCACTAGTAGGAGTGAGAAAAACATCACGGGGTGGTATGAATCACAGGGTCTGAATTAGGATAGGCAGTGAGTGGCAATGTCGGATGGAGAAAAGCACCACGGGGTGGTTAGCATTGGTAGGTCAGGATACATGCAGTGGCAATGTAGGATAGGTTTCTAAAAAACATCGCGGGGTGGTGCGCATTGTATCAGTGTGTTACATTACATTCACCAGTAGCAGTGGAAAAACATCACGGGGTGGTGTGAATCATAGGGTCTGAATTATGATAGGCAGTGAGTGCCAGTGTAGGATGGAGAAAAGCACCATGGGGTGGTCAGCATGGGGAGGTCAGTAAACTTTCAGTGTCAGTGTAGGCTAGGTTTGTGAAAAGCATCCCGGGGTGGAGGGCAAAGTATGGGTGTGTAACATTTTATTCACTAGTAGGAGTGAGAAAAACATCACGGAGTGGTGGGAATCATAGGGTCTGAATAATGATAGGCAGTGAGTGGCAATGTAGGATGGAGAAAAGCACCACGGGGTGGTCAGCATGGGGAAATCAGGACACATGCAGTGGCAATGTAGGATAGGTTTCTGAAAAACTTCGTGGGGTGGTGCTCATTGTATGTGTGTGTAACATTACATTCACTAGTAGGAGTGAGAAAAACATCACGGGGTGGTGTGAATCATAGGGTCTGAATTAGGATAGACAGTGAGGGCAATGTAGGATGTAGAAAAGCACCACAGGGTGGTCAGCATGGGGAGGTAAGGAAACACGCAGTGCCAATGTAGGATAGGTTTCTGAAAAACATCACGGGGTGGTGCACATTGTATGGGTTTATAACATTACATTCACAAGTAGGAGTGAGAAAAACTTCACGGGGTGGTGTGAATCATAGGGTCTGAATTAGGAGAGGCAGTGAGTGACAATGTAGGATGGAGAAAAGCACCACAGGCTGGTCAGCATGGGCAGGTCAGGAAACATGCAGTGGGAATGTAGGATAGCTTTCTGAAAAACATCACGGGGTGGTGCGCATTGTATGTGTGTGTAACATTACATTCACTAGTAGGAGTGAGAAAAATATCACGGGGTGGTGTGAATCATAGGGTCTGAATTAGGATAGGCAATAAGTGGCAATGTAGGATGGAGAAAAGCACCACGAGGTGGTCAGCATGGGGAGGTCAGAAAACATGCAGTGGCAATGTAGGATAGGTTTCTGAAAAAACTCGCGGGGTGTGGTGCATTGTATGCGTGTGTAACATTACATTCACTAGTAGGAGTGAGAAAAACATCACTGGGTGCTGTGAATCATAGGGTCTGAATTAGGATAGGCTGTGATTTGCAATGTAGGATGGATAAAAGCACCACGGGGTGGTCAGCATGGGAAGGTCAGGACACATGCAGTGGCAATGTAGGATAGGTTTCTGTAAAACTTCGCGGTGTAGTGCGCATGGTATGGGTGTGTAAAATTACATTCACTACTAGGAGTGAGAAAAACATCACGGGGTGGTGCGAATCATATTGTTGGAATTAGGATAGGCAGTGCGTGGCAATATATGATGGAGAAAAGCACCACGGGGTGCTCAGCATGGTGAAGTCAGTAAACTTTCAGTGGGAATTTAGGATAGGTTTCTGAAAAGCATCGCGGGGTGGTGCTCATTATATGTGTGTGTAACATTTCATTCACTAGTAGGAGTGAGAAAAACATCACGGGGTGGTGTGAATCATAGGGTCTGAATTAGGATAGGCACTGAGTGGCAATGTAGAATCGAGAAAAGCACCACGGAGTGGTCAGCATGGGGAGGCCTGGAAACATGCTGTGGCAATGTAGGATAGTTTTCTGAAAAACATCGCGGTGTGGTGCGCATTGTATGGGTGTGTAACATTACATTCACTAGTAGGAGTGAGAAATACATCACGGGGTGGTGGGAATCATAGGGTCTGAATTAGGATAGGCAGTGAGTGGCAATGTGGGATGGAGAAAAGCACCAGGGGGTGGTTAGCATGGGGAGGTCAGGAAACATGCAGTGGCAATGTAGGATAGGTTTCTGAAAAACATCGCCGGGTGTTGCGCATTGTATGGGTGTGTAATATTACATTCACTAGTAGGAGTGAGAAAAACATCACGGGGTGGTGTGAATCATAGGGTCTGAATTAGGATAGGCAGTGAGTGGCAATGTAGGATGGAGAAAAGCCCCAGGGGGTGGTCAGCATGGGGAGGTCAGGAAACATGCAGTGGCAATGTAGGATAGGTTTCTGAAAAACATCGCGGGGTGGTGCGCATTGTATGGGTGTGTAACATTACATTCACTAGTAGGAGTGAGAAAAGCATCACGGGCTGGTGTGAATCATAGGGTCTGAATTATGATAGGCAGTGTGTGGCAATGTAGGATGGAGAAACGCACCACGGGGTGGTCAGCATGGGGAGCGCAGGACACATGCGGTTGCAATGTAGGACAGTGTTCTCTAAAACTTTGCGGGATGGTGCTCATTGTATGTGTGTGTGTAACATTACATTCACTAGTAGGAGTGAGAAAAACATCACGTGGTGGTGCGAATCATAGGGTCTGAATTAGGATAGGCACTGAGTGGCAATGTAGGATGGAGAAAAGCACCACGGGGTGGTCAGCATGGGGAGGTCAGGAAACATGCAGTGGGAATGTAGGATAGCTTTCTGAAAAACATCGCGGGGTGGTGCACATTGTATGGGTGTATAACATTACATTCACTAGTAGGAGTGAGAAAAACTTCACGGGGTGGTGTGAATCATAGGGTCTGAATTAGGAGAGGCAGTGAGTGACAATTTAGGATGGAGAAAAGCACCACAGGGTGGTTAGCATGGGGAGGTCAGGAAACATGCACTGGCAATGTAGCATAGGTTTCTGAAAAACATCGCGGGGTGGTGCGCATTGTATGTGTTTGTGTAACATTACATTCACTAGTAGGAGTGAGAAAAATATCACGGGGTGGTGTGAATCATAGGGTCTGAATTAGGATAGGCAATAAGTGGCAATGTAGGATGGAGAAAAGCACCACGGGGTGGTCAGCTTGGGGAGGTCAGAAAACATGCAGTGGCAATGTAGGATAGGTTTCTGAAAAAACTCGCGGGGTGTGGTGCATTGTATGGTTGTGTAACATTACATTCACTAGTAGGAGTGAGAAAAACATCACGGGGTGCTGTGAATCATAGGGTCTGAATTAGGATAGGCAGTGACTGGCAATGTAGGATGGAGAAAAGCACCACGGGGTGGTCAGCATGGGGTGGTCAGGAAACATGCAGTGGGAATGTAGGATAGCTTTCTGAAAAACATCGAGGGGTGGTGCCCATTGCATGGGTGTGTAACATTACATTCACTAGTAGGAGTGAGAAAAACATCACGGGGTGGTGTGAATCATAGGGTCTGAATTAGGAGAGGCAGAGAGTGACAATGTAAGATGGAGAAAAGCACCACAGTGTGGTCAGCATGGGGAGGTCAGGAAACATGCAGTGGCAATGTAGCATAGGTTTCTGAAAAACATCGCGGGGTGGTGCGCATTGTATGTGTGTGTAACATTACATTCACTAGCAGGAGTGAGAAAAATATCACGGGGTGGTGTGAATCATAGGGTCTGAATTAGGATAGGCAATAAGTGGCAATGTAGGATGGAGAAAAGCACCACGGGGTGGTCAGCATGGGGAGGTCAGAAAACATGCAGTGGCAATGTAGGATAGGTTTCTGAAAAAACTCGCGGGGTGTGGTGCATTGTATGGGTGTGTAACATTACATTCACTAGTAGGAGTGAGAAAAACATCATGGGGTGCTGTGAATCATTGGGTCTGAATTAGGATAGGCAGTGAGTGGCAATGTAGGACGGAGAAAAGCACAACGGGGTGGTCAGCATGTGGAGGTCAGAACACATGCAGTGGCAATGTAGCATAGGTTTCCTAAAAACATCTCGGGGTGGTGCGCATTGTATGTGTGTGTAGCATTACATTTACTAGTAGGAGTGAGAAAAACATCATGGTGTGGTGTGAATCATAGGGTCTGAATTAGGATAGGCAGTGAGTGGCAATGTAGGATGGAGAAAAGCAAAACGGGGTGGTCAGCATGGGTATGTCAGGAAACATGCAGTGGCAATGTAGGATAGGTTTCTGAAAAACATCGCGGGGTGGTGCGCATGGTATGGGTGTTTAACATTACATTCACTAGTAGGAGTGAGAAAAACATCACGGTGTGGTGTCAATCATAGGGTCTGAATCAGGAGAGGCAGTGATTTGCAATGTAGGATGGAGAAAAGCACCACGGGGTGGTCAGCACGGGGAGGAAAGGACACATGCAGTGGCAATGTAGGATAGGTTTCTGAAAAACTTCGCGGGGTGGTGCGCATGGTATGGGTGTGTAACATTACATTCACTACTAGGAGTGAGAAAAACATCACGGGGTGGTGCGAGTCATATTGTTGGAATTAGGATAGGCAGTGAGTGGCAATATATGATGGAGAAAAGCACCACGGGGTGCTCAGCATGGTGAAGTCAGTAAACTTTCAGTGGCTATCTAGGATAGGTTTCGGAAAAGCATCGCGGGGTGGTGCTCATTGTATGTGTGTGTAACATTACATTCACTAGTGGGAGTGAGAAAAACATCACGTGGTGGTGCGAATCATAGGGTCTGAATTAGGATAGGCAGTGCGTGGCAATGTAGGATGGAGAAAAGCATCACGTGGTGGTCAACATGGGGAGGACAGGAAATCTGCAGTGGCAATGTAGGATAGGTTTCTGAAAAACATCGCGGGGTGGTGCGCATTGTATGGGTGAGTAACATTACATTCACTAGTAGGAGTGAGAAAAACATCATGGGGTGGTGTGAATCATAGGCTCTGAAATAGGATAGCCAGTGAGTGGCAATGTGGGATGGAGAAAAGCACCACAGGTTGGTCAGCATGGGGAGGTCAGGACACATGCAGGGGCAATCTAGGATAGGTTTCTGAAAAACATTGCGGGGTGGTGCGCATTATATGGGTGTGTAACATTACATTCACTAGTAGGAGTGAGAAAAACATCACGGGGTGGTGTGAATCATAGGGTCTGAATTAGGATAGGCAGTGAGTGGCAATGTCGGATGGAGAAAAGCACCACGGGGTGGTTAGCATTGGTAGGTCAGGACACATGCAGTGGCAATGTAGGATAGGTTTCTAAAAAACATCGCGGGCTGGTGCGCATTGTATCAGTGTGTTACATTACATTCACCAGTAGCAGTGGAAAAACATCACGGGGTGGTGTGAATCATAGGGTCTGAATTATGATAGGCAGTGAGTGCCAATGTAGGATGGAGAAAAGCACCACGGGTTGGTCAGCATGGGGAGGTCAGTAAACTTTCAGTGGCAGTGTAGGCTAGGTTTGTGAAAAGCATCCCGGGGTGGAGGGCAAAGTATGGGTGTGTAACATTTTATTCACTAGTAGGAGTGAGAAAAACATCACGGGGTGGTGTGAATCATAGGGTCTGAATAATGATAGGCAGTGAGTGGCAATGTAGGATGGAGAAAAGCACCACGGGGTGGTCAGCATGGGGAAATCAGGACACATGCAGTGGCAATGTAGGATAGGTTTCTGAAAAACTTCGTGGGGTGGTGCTCATTGTATGTGTGTGTAACATTACATTCACTAGTAGGAGTGAGAAAAACATCACGGGGTGGTGTGAATCATAGTGTCTGAATTAGGATAGGCAGTGAGGGCAATGTAGTATGTAGAAAAGCACCACAGGGTGGTCAGCATGGGGAGGACAGGAAACACGCAGTGCCAATGTAGGATAGGTTTCTGAAAAACATCACTGGGTGGTGCACATTGTATGGGTGTGTAACATTATGTTCAGTAGTAGGAGTGAGAAAAACATCACGGGGTGGTGTGAATCATATGGTCTGAATTAGGATAGGCAGTGAATGGCAATGTTTGATGGAGAAAAGCACCACGGGGTGGTCAGAATGGGGAGGTCAGGAAACATGCAGTGGCAATGTAGGATAGGTTTTTGAAAAACATCGCGGGGTGGTGCACATTGTATGGGTGTGTAACATTACATTCACAAGGAGGAGTGAGAAAAACATCACGGGGTGTTGTGAATCATAGGGTCTGAATTAGGATAGGCAGTGAGTGGCAATGTAGGATGGAGAAAAGCACCACGGGGTGGTCAGCATGGGGAGGTCAGTAAACATGCAGTGGCAATGTAGGATAGGTTTCCGAATTACATCGCTGGGTGGTGCGCATTGTATGTGTGTGTAACATTACATTCACTAGTAGGAGTGAGAAAAACATCATGGGGCGTTGTGAATCATACGGTCTGAATTAGGATAGGCAGTGAGTGGCAATGTAGGATGGAGAAAAGCACCACGGGGTGGTCAGAATGGGGAGGTCAGGAAACATGCAGCGGCAATGTAGGATAGGTTTCTGAAAAACCTCGCGGGGTGGTGCCATTGTATGGGCGTGTAACATTACATTCACTAGTAGGAGTGAGAAAAACATCACGGGGTGGTGTGAATCATAGGGTCTAAATTAGGATAGGCAGTGGGTCGCAATGTAGGATGGAGAAAAGCACCACGGGGTGGTCAGCATGGGGAGGTCAGGAAACATGCAGTGGCAATGTAGGATAGGTTTCTGAAAAACATCGCGGGGTGGTGCGCATTGTATGCGTGTGTAGCATTACATTCACTAGTAGGAGTGAGAAAAACATCACGGGGGGGTGTGCATCATCGGGTCTGAATTAGGATAGGCCGTGAGTGCAATGTAGGATGGAGAACAGCACCACGGGGTGGTTAGCATGGGGAAGTCACGAAATATGCAGTGGCAATGTAAGATAGGTTTGTTTAAAACATCGCCGGTGTGGTGCGCAGTACATGGTGTGTAACATTACATTCACTAGTAGCAGTGAGAAAAACATCACGGGGTGGTGTGAATCATAGGGTCTGAATAAGGATAGGCAGTGAGTGGCAATGTAGGACGGAGAAAAGCACCACGGGGTGGTCAGCATGTGGAGGTCAGAAAACATGCAGTGGCAATGTAGCATAGGTTTCTGAAAAACATCGCGGGGTGGTGCGCATTGTATGTGTGTGTTGCATTACATTTACTAGTAGGAGTGAGAAAAACATCATGGTGTGGTGTGAATCATAGGGTCTGAATTAGGATAGGCAGTGAGTGTCAATGTAGGATGGAGAAAAGCAAAACGGGGTGGTCAGCATGGGGATGTCAGGAAACATGCAGTGGCAATGTAGGATAGGTTTCTGAAAAACATCGCGGGGTGGTGCGCATGGTATGGGTGTTTAACATTACATTCACTAGTAGGAGTGAGAAAAATATCACGGTGTGGTGTGCATCATAGGGTCTGAATCAGGAGAGGCAGTGATTTGCAATGTAGGATGGAGAAAAGCACCACGGGGTGGTCAGCACGGGGAGGTCAGGACACATGCAGTGGCAATGTAGGATAGGTTTCTGAAAAACTTCGCGGGGTGGTGCGCATGGTATGGGTGTGTAACATTACATTCACTACTAGGAGTGAGAAAAACATCACGGGGTGGTGCGAATCATATTGTTGGAATTAGGATAGGCAGTGAGTGGCAATATATGATGGATAAAAGCACCACGGGGTGCTCAGCATGGTGAAGTCAGTAAACTTTCAGTGGCAATCTAGGATAGGTTTCTGAAAAGCATCGCGGGGTGGTGCTCATTGTATGTGTGTGTAACATTACATTCACTAGTGGGAGTGAGAAAAACATCACGTGGTGTTGGGAATCATAGGGTCTGAATTAGGATAGGCAGTGCGTGGCAATGTAGGATGGAGAAAAGCATCACGTGGTGGTCAACATGAGGAGGTCAGGAAACATGCAGTGGCAATGTAGGATAGGTTTCTGAAAAACATCGCGGGGTGGTGCGCATTGTATGGGTGAGTAACATTACATTCACTAGTAGGAGTGAGAAAATCATCATGGGGTGGTGTGAATCATAGACTCTGAAATAGGATAGGCAGTGAGTGGCAATGTGGGATGGAGAAAAGCACCACAGGTTGGTCAGCATGGGGAGGTCAGGACACATGCAGGGGCAATCTAGGATAGGTTTCTGAAAAACACTGCGGGGTGGTGCGCATTGTATGGGTGTGTAAAATTACATTCACTAGTAGGAGTGAGAAAAACATCACGGGGTGGTGTGAATCATAGGGTCTGAATTAGGATAGGCAGTGAGTGGCAATGTCGGATGGAGAAAAGCACCACGGGGTGGTTAGCATTGGTAGGTCAGGACACATGCAGTGGCAATGTAGGATAGGTTTCTAAAAAACATCGCGGGCTGGTGCGCATTGTATCAGTGTGTTACATTACATTCACCAGTAGCAGTGGAAAAACATCACGGGGTGGTGTGAATCATAGGGTCTGAATTATGATAGGCAGTGAGTGCCAATGTAGGATGGAGAAAAGCACCACGGGGTGGTCAGCATGGGGAGGTCAGTAACCTTCAGTGGCAGTGTAGGCTAGGTTTGTGAAAAGCATCCCAGGGTGGAGGGCAAAGTATGGGTGTGTAACATTTTATTCACTAGTAGGAGTGAGAAAACATCACGGGGTGGTGTGAATCATAGGGTCTGAATAATGATAGGCAGTGAGTGGCAATGTAGGATGGAGAAAAGCACCACGGGGTGGTCAGCAAGGGGAAATCAGGACACATGCAGTGGCAATGTAGGATAGGTTTCTGAAAAACTTCGTGGGGTGGTGCTCATTGTATGTGTGTGTAACATTACATTCACTAGTAGGAGTGAGAAAAACATCACGGGGTTGTGTGAATCATAGGGTCTGAATTAGGATAGGCAGTGAGGGCAATGTAGTATGTAGAAAAGCACCACAGGGTGGTCAGCATGGGGAGGACAGGAAACACGCAGTGCCAATGTAGGATAGGTTTCTGAAAAACATCACGGGGTGGTGCACATTGTATGGGTGTGTAACATTATGTTCAGTAGTAGGAGTGAGAAAAACATCACGGGGTGGTGTGAATCATATGGTCTGAATTAGGATAGGCAGTGAGTGGCAATGTAGGATGGAGAAAAGCACCACGTGGTGGTCAGAATGGGGAGGTCAGGAAACATGCAGTGGCAATGTAGGATAGGTTTTTGAAAAACATCGCGGGGTGGTGCGCATTGTATGGGTGTGTAACATTACATTCACTAGTAGGAGTGAGAAAAACATCACGGGGTGGTGTGAATCATAGAGTTTGAATTAGAATATGCAGTAAGTGACAAAGTAGGATGGAGAAAGGCACCACGGGGTGGTCAGCATGGGGAGGTCAGGAAACATGCAGTGGCAATGTAGGATAGGTTTCTGAAAAACATCGCGGTGTGGTGCACATTGAATGGGTGTGTAGCATTACATTCACTAGTAGGAGAGAGAAAAACATCACGGGGGTTGTGAATCATAGGGTCGGAATTAGGATAGGCAGTGAGTGGCAATGTAGGATGGAGAAAAGCACCACGTGGTGGTCAGCATGGGAAGATCAGAAAACATGAATGGCAATGTAAGATAGGTTTCTTAAAAACATCGCGGGGTGGTGCGCAGTGTATCGGTGTGTAACATTACATTCACTAGTAGAAGTGAGAAAAAAATCACAGGGTAGTGTGAATCATAGGGTCTGAATCAGGATAGGCAGTGAGTGGCAATGTAGGACAGAGAAAAGCACCACGGGTGGTCAGCATGGGGAGGTCAGGAAACATGCAGTGGCAATGTAGGATAGGTTTCTAAAAAACATCGCGGGCTGGTGCGCATTGTATCAGTGTGTTACATTACATTCACCAGTAGCAGTGGAAAAACATCACGGGGTGGTGTGAATCATAGGGTGTGAATTATGATAGGCAGTGAGTGCCAATGTAGGATGGAGAAAAGCACCAAGGGGTGGTCAGCATGGGGATGTCAGTAAACTTTCAGTGGCAGTGTCGGCTAGGTTTGTGAAAAGCATCCCGGGGTGGAGGGCAAAGTATGGGTGTGTAACATTTTATTCACTAGTAGGAGTGAGAAAAACATCACGGGGTGGTGTGAATCATAGGGTCTGAATAATGATAGGCAGTGAGTGGCAATGTAGGATGGAGAAAAGCACCACGGGGTGGTCAGCATGGGGAAATCAGGACACATGCAGTGGCAATGTAGGATAGGTTTCTGAAAAACTTCGTGGGGTGGTGCTCATTGTATGTGTGTGTAACATTACATTCACTAGTAGGAGTGAGAAAAACATCACGGGGTGGTGTGAATCATAGGGTCTGAATTAGGATAGGCAGTGAGGGCAATGTAGTATGTAGAAAAGCACCACAGGGTGGTCAGCATGGGGAGGACAGGAAACACGCAGTGCCAATGTAGGATAGGTTTCTGAAAAACATCACGGGGTGGTGCACATTGTATGGGTGTGTAACATTATGTTCAGTAGTAGGAGTGAGAAAAACATCACGGGGTGGTGTGAATCATATGGTCTGAATTAGGATAGGCAGTGAGTGGCAATGTAGGATGGAGAAAAGCACCACGGGGTGGTCAGAATGGGGAGGTCAGGAAACATGCAGTGGCAATGTAGGATAGGTTTTTGAAAAACATCGCGGGGTGGTGCGCATTGTATGGGTGTGTAACATTACATTCACAAGGAGGAGTGAGAAAAACATCACGGGGTGTTGTGAATCATAGGGTCTGAATTAGGATAGGCAGTGAGTGGCAATGTAGGATGGAGAAAAGCACCACGGGGTGGTCAGCATGGGGAGGTCAGTAAACATGCAGTGGCAATGTAGGATAGGTTTCCGAAATACATCGCTGGGTGGTGCGCATTGTATGTGTGTGTAACATTACATTCACTAGTAGGAGTGAGAAAAACATCATGGGGTGGTGTGAATCATAGAGTCTGAATTAGAATATGCAGTAAGTGACAAAGTAGGATGGAGAAACGCACCACGGGGTGGTCAGCATGGGGAGGTCAGGAAACATGCAGTGGCAATGTAGGATAGGTTTCTGAAAAACCTCGCGTTTTGGTGCCATTTTATGGGCGTGTAACATTACATTCACTAGTAGGAGTGAGAAAAACTTCACGGGGTGGTGTGAATCATAGGGTCTAAATTAGGATAGGCAGTGGGTCGCAATGTAGGATGGAGAAAAGCACCACGGGGTGGTCAGCATGGGGAGGTCAGGAAACATGCAATGGCAATGTAGGAAAGGTTTCTGAAAAACATCGCGGGGTGGTGCGCATTGTATGCGTGTGTAGCATTGCATTCACTAGAAGGAGTGAGAAAAACATCACGGGGGGGTGTGAATCATCGGGTCTGAATTAGGATAGTCCGTGAGTGCAATGTAGGATGGAGAAAAGCACCACGGGGTGGTTAGCATGGGGAGGTCACGAAATATGCAGTGGCAATGTAAGATAGGTTTGTTTAAAACATCGCCGGTGTGGTGCGCAGTACATGGTGTGTAACATTACATTCACTAGTAGCAGTGAGAAAAACATCACGGGGTGGTGTGAATCATAGGGTCTGAATAAGGATAGGCAGTGAGTGGCAATGTAGGACGGAGAAAAGCACCACGGGGTGGTCAGCATGTGGAGGTCAGAAAACATGCAGTGGCAATGTAGCATAGGTTTCTGAAAAACATCGCGGGGTGGTGCGCATTGTATGTGTGTGTTGCATTACATTTACTAGTAGGAGTGAGAAAAACATCATGGTGTGGTGTGAATCATAGGGTCTGAATTAGGATAGGCAGTGAGTGGCAATGTAGGATGGAGAAAAGCAAAACGGGGTGGTCAGCATGGGGATGTCAGGAAACATGCAGTGGCAATGTAGGATAGGTTTCTGAAAAACATCGCGGGGTGGTGCCCATGGTATGGGTGTTTAACATTACATTCACTAGTAGGAGTGAGAAAAACATCACGGTGTGGTGTGCATCATAGGGTCTGAATCAGGAGAGGCAGTGATTTGCAATGTAGGATGGAGAAAAGCACCACGGGGTGGTCAGCACGGGGAGGTCAGGACACATGCAGTGGCAATGTAGGATAGGTTTCTGAAAAACTTCGCGGGGTGGTGCGCATGGTATAGGTGTGTAACATTACATTCACTAGTAGGAGTGAGAAAAACATCACGGGGTGGTGTGAATCATAGGGTCTGAATTAGGATAGGCAGTGAGTGGCAATGTCGGATGGAGAAAAGCACCACGGGGTGGTTAGCATTGGTAGGTCAGGACACATGCAGTGGCAATGTAGGATAGGTTTCTAAAAAACATCGCGGGCTGGTGCGCATTGTATCAGTGTGTTACATTACATTCACCAGTAGCAGTGGAAAAACATCACGGGGTGGTGTGAATCATAGGGTCTGAATTATGATAGGCAGTGAGTGGCAATGGAGGATGGAGAAAAGCACCACGGGGTGGTCAGCATGGGGAGGTCAGTAAACTTTCAGTGGCAGTGTAGGCTAGGTTTGTGAAAAGCATCCCGGGGTGGAGGGCAAAGTATGGGTGTGTAACATTTTATTCACTAGTAGGAGTGAGAAAAACATCACGGGGTGGTGTGAATCATAGGGTCTGAATAATGATAGGCAGTGAGTGGCAATGGAGGATGGAGAAAAGCACCACGGGGTGGTCAGCATGGGGAAATCAGGACACATGCAGTGGCAATGTAGGATAGGTTTCTGAAAAACTTCGTGGGGTGGTGCTCATTGTATGTGTGTGTAACATTACATTCACTAGTAGGAGTGAGAAAAACATCACGGGGTGGTGTGAATCATAGGGTCTGAATTAGGATAGGCAGTGAGGGCAATGTAGTATGTAGAAAAGCACCACAGGGTGGTCAGCATGAGGAGGACAGGAAACACGCAGTGCCAATGTAGGATAGGTTTCTGAAAAACATCACGGGGTGGTGCACATTGTATGGGTGTGTAACATTATGTTCAGTAGTAGGAGTGAGAAAAACATCACGGGGTGGTGTGAATCATATGGTCTGAATTAGGATAGGCAGTGAGTGGCAATGTAGGATGGAGAAAAGCACCACGGGGTGGTCAGAATGGGGAGGTCAGGAAACATGCAGTGGCAATGTAGGATAGGTTTTTGAAAAACATCGCGGGGTGGTGCGCATTGTATGGGTGTGTAACATTACATTCACAAGGCGGAGTGAGAAAAACATCACGGGGTGTTGTGAATCATAGGGTCTGAATTAGGATAGGCAGTGAGTGGCAATGTAGGATGGAGAAAAGCACCACGGGGTGGTCAGCATGGGGAGGTCAGTAAACATGCAGTGGCAATGTAGGATAGGTTTCCGAAATACATCGCTGGGTGGTGCGCATTGTATGTGTGTGTAACATTTCATTCACTAGTAGGAGTGAGAAAAACATCATGGGGCGGTGTGAATCATACGGTCTGAATTAGGATAGGCAGTGAGTGGCAATGTAGGATGGAGAAAAGCACCACGTGGTGGTCAGCATGGGAAGATCAGAAAACATGAATGGCAATGTAAGATAGGTTTCTTAAAAACATCGCGGGGTGGTGCGCAGTGTATCGGTGTGTAACATTACATTCACTAGTAGAAGTGAGAAAAAAATCACAGGGTAGTGTGAATCATAGGGTCTGAATCAGGATAGGCAGTGAGTGGCAATGTAGGACAGAGAAAAGCACCACGGGTGGTCAGCATGGGGAGGTCAGGAAACATGCAGTGGCAATGTAGGATAGGTTTCTAAAAAACATCGCGGGCTGGTGCGCATTGTATCAGTGTGTTACATTACATTCACCAGTAGCAGTGGAAAAACATCACGGGGTGGTGTGAATCATAGGGTGTGAATTATGATAGGCAGTGAGTGCCAATGTAGGATGGAGAAAAGCACCAAGGGGTGGTCAGCATGGGGATGTCAGTAAACTTTCAGTGGCAGTGTCGGCTAGGTTTGTGAAAAGCATCCCGGGGTGGAGGGCAAAGTATGGGTGTGTAACATTTTATTCACTAGTAGGAGTGAGAAAAACATCACGGGGTGGTGTGAATCATAGGGTCTGAATAATGATAGGCAGTGAGTGGCAATGTAGGATGGAGAAAAGCACCACGGGGTGGTCAGCATGGGGAAATCAGGACACATGCAGTGGCAATGTAGGATAGGTTTCTGAAAAACTTCGTGGGGTGGTGCTCATTGTATGTGTGTGTAACATTACATTCACTAGTAGGAGTGAGAAAAACATCACGGGGTGGTGTGAATCATAGGGTCTGAATTAGGATAGGCAGTGAGGGCAATGTAGTATGTAGAAAAGCACCACAGGGTGGTCAGCATGGGGAGGACAGGAAACACGCAGTGCCAATGTAGGATAGGTTTCTGAAAAACATCACGGGGTGGTGCACATTGTATGGGTGTGTAACATTATGTTCAGTAGTAGGAGTGAGAAAAACATCACGGGGTGGTGTGAATCATATGGTCTGAATTAGGATAGGCAGTGAGTGGCAATGTAGGATGGAGAAAAGCACCACGGGGTGGTCAGAATGGGGAGGTCAGGAAACATGCAGTGGCAATGTAGGATAGGTTTTTGAAAAACATCGCGGGGTGGTGCGCATTGTATGGGTGTGTAACATTACATTCACAAGGAGGAGTGAGAAAAACATCACGGGGTGTTGTGAATCATAGGGTCTGAATTAGGATAGGCAGTGAGTGGCAATGTAGGATGGAGAAAAGCACCACGGGGTGGTCAGCATGGGGAGGTCAGTAAACATGCAGTGGCAATGTAGGATAGGTTTCCGAAATACATCGCTGGGTGGTGCGCATTGTATGTGTGTGTAACATTACATTCACTAGTAGGAGTGAGAAAAACATCATGGGGTGGTGTGAAACATAGAGTCTGAATTAGAATATGCACTAAGTGACAAAGTAGGATGGAGAAACGCACCACGAGGTGGTCAGCATGGGGAGGTCAGGAAACATGCAGTGGCAATGTAGGATAGGTTTCTGAAAAACCTCGCGTTGTGGTGCCATTTTATGGGCGTGTAACATTACATTCACTAGTAGGAGTGAGAAAAACTTCACGGGGTGGTGTGAATCATAGGGTCTAAATTAGGATAGGCAGTGGGTCGCAATGTAGGATGGAGAAAAGCACCACGGGGTGGTCAGCATGGGGAGGTCAGGAAACATGCAATGGCAATGTAGGAAAGGTTTCTGAAAAACATCGCGGGGTGGTGCGCATTGTATGCGTGTGTAGCATTACATTCACTAGAAGGAGTGAGAAAAACATCACGGGGGGGTGTGAATCATCGGGTCTGAATTAGGATAGTCCGTGAGTGCAATGTAGGATGGAGAAAAGCACCACGGGGTGGTTAGCATGGGGAGGTCACGAAATATGCAGTGGCAATGTAAGATAGGTTTGTTTAAAACATCGCCGGTGTGGTGCGCAGTACATGGTGTGTAACATTACATTCACTAGTAGCAGTGAGAAAAACATCACGGGGTGGTGTGAATCATAGGGTCTGAATAAGGATAGGCAGTGAGTGGCAATGTAGGACGGAGAAAAGCACCACGGGGTGGTCAGCATGTGGAGGTCAGAAAACATGCAGTGGCAATGTAGCATAGGTTTCTGAAAAACATCGCGGGGTGGTGCGCATTGTATGTGTGTGTTGCATTACATTTACTAGTAGGAGTGAGAAAAACATCATGGTGTGGTGTGAATCATAGGGTCTGAATTAGGATAGGCAGTGAGTGGCAATGTAGGATGGAGAAAAGCAAAACGGGGTGGTCAGCATGGGGATGTCAGGAAACATGCAGTGGCAATGTAGGATAGGTTTCTGAAAAACTTCGCGGGGTGGTGCGCATGGTATGGGTGTGTAACATTACATTCACTAGTAGGAGTGAGAAAAACATCACGGTGTGGTGTGAATCATAGGGTCTGAATTAGGATAGGCAGTGAGTGGCAATGTCGGATGGAGAAAAGCACCACGGGGTGGTTAGCATTGGTAGGTCAGGACACATGCAGTGGCAATGTAGGATAGGTTTCTAAAAAACATCGCGGGCTGGTGCGCATTGTATCAGTGTGTTACATTACATTCACCAGTAGCAGTGGAAAAACATCACGGGGTGGTGTGAATCATAGGGTCTGAATTATGATAGGCAGTGAGTGGCAATGGAGGATGGAGAAAAGCACCACGGGGTGGTCAGCATGGGGAGGTCAGTAAACTTTCAGTGGCAGTGTAGGCTAGGTTTGTGAAAAGCATCCCGGGGTGGAGGGCAAAGTATGGGTGTGTAACATTTTATTCACTAGTAGGAGTGAGAAAAACATCACGGGGTGGTGTGAATCATAGGGTCTGAATAATGATAGGCAGTGAGTGGCAATGTAGGATGGAGAAAAGCACCACGGGGTGGTCAGCATGGGGAAATCAGGACACATGCAGTGGCAATGTAGGATAGGTTTCTGAAAAACTTCGTGGGGTGGTGCTCATTGTATGTGTGTGTAACATTACATTCACTAGTAGGAGTGAGAAAAACATCACGGGGTGGTGTGAATCATAGGGTCTGAATTAGGATAGGCAGTGAGGGCAATGTAGTATGTAGAAAAGCACCACAGGGTGGTCAGCATGGGGAGGACAGGAAACACGCAGTGCCAATGTAGGATAGGTTTCTGAAAAACATCACGGGGTGGTGCACATTGTATGGGTGTGTAACATTATGTTCAGTAGTAGGAGTGAGAAAAACATCACGGGGTGGTGTGAATCATATGGTCTGAATTAGGATAGGCAGTGAGTGGCAATGTAGGATGGAGAAAAGCACCACGGGGTGGTCAGAATGGGGAGGTCAGGAAACATGCAGTGGCAATGTAGGATAGGTTTTTGAAAAACATCGCGGGGTGGTGCGCATTGTATGGGTGTGTAACATTACATTCACAAGGAGGAGTGAGAAAAACATCACGGGGTGTTGTGAATCATAGGGTCTGAATTAGGATAGGCAGTGAGTGGCAATGTAGGATGGAGAAAAGCACCACGGGGTGGTCAGCATGGGGAGGTCAGTAAACATGCAGTGGCAATGTAGGATAGGTTTCCGAAATACATCGCTGGGTGGTGCGCATTGTATGTGTGTGTAACATTACATTCACTAGTAGGAGTGAGAAAAACATCATGGGGTGGTGTGAATCATAGAGTCTGAATTAGAATATGCAGTAAGTGACAAAGTAGGATGGAGAAACGCACCACGGGGTGGTCAGCATGGGGAGGTCAGGAAACATGCAGTGGCAATGTAGGATAGGTTTCTGAAAAACCTCGCGTTTTGGTGCCATTTTATGGGCGTGTAACATTACATTCACTAGTAGGAGTGAGAAAAACTTCACGGGGTGGTGTGAATCATAGGGTCTAAATTAGGATAGGCAGTGGGTCGCAATGTAGGATGGAGAAAAGCACCACGGGGTGGTCAGCATGGGGAGGTCAGGAAACATGCAATGGCAATGTAGGAAAGGTTTCTGAAAAACATCGCGGGGTGGTGCGCATTGTATGCGTGTGTAGCATTGCATTCACTAGAAGGAGTGAGAAAAACATCACGGGGGGGTGTGAATCATCGGGTCTGAATTAGGATAGTCCGTGAGTGCAATGTAGGATGGAGAAAAGCACCACGGGGTGGTTAGCATGGGGAGGTCACGAAATATGCAGTGGCAATGTAAGATAGGTTTGTTTAAAACATCGCCGGTGTGGTGCGCAGTACATGGTGTGTAACATTACATTCACTAGTAGCAGTGAGAAAAACATCACGGGGTGGTGTGAATCATAGGGTCTGAATAAGGATAGGCAGTGAGTGGCAATGTAGGACGGAGAAAAGCACCACGGGGTGGTCAGCATGTGGAGGTCAGAAAACATGCAGTGGCAATGTAGCATAGGTTTCTGAAAAACATCGCGGGGTGGTGCGCATTGTATGTGTGTGTTGCATTACATTTACTAGTAGGAGTGAGAAAAACATCATGGTGTGGTGTGAATCATAGGGTCTGAATTAGGATAGGCAGTGAGTGGCAATGTAGGATGGAGAAAAGCAAAACGGGGTGGTCAGCATGGGGATGTCAGGAAACATGCAGTGGCAATGTAGGATAGGTTTCTGAAAAACATCGCGGGGTGGTGCCCATGGTATGGGTGTTTATCATTACATTCACTAGTAGGAGTGAGAAAAACATCACGGTGTGGTGTGCATCATAGGGTCTGAATCAGGAGAGGCAGTGATTTGCAATGTAGGATGGAGAAAAGCACCACGGGGTGGTCAGCACGGGGAGGTCAGGACACATGCAGTGGCAATGTAGGATAGGTTTCTGAAAAACTTCGCGGGGTGGTGCGCATGGTATAGGTGTGTAACATTACATTCACTAGTAGGAGTGAGAAAAACATCACGGGGTGGTGTGAATCATAGGGTCTGAATTAGGATAGGCAGTGAGTGGCAATGTCGGATGGAGAAAAGCACCACGGGGTGGTTAGCATTGGTAGGTCAGGACACATGCAGTGGCAATGTAGGATAGGTTTCTAAAAAACATCGCGGGCTGGTGCGCATTGTATCAGTGTGTTACATTACATTCACCAGTAGCAGTGGAAAAACATCACGGGGTGGTGTGAATCATAGGGTCTGAATTATGATAGGCAGTGAGTGGCAATGGAGGATGGAGAAAAGCACCACGGGGTGGTCAGCATGGGGAGGTCAGTAAACTTTCAGTGGCAGTGTAGGCTAGGTTTGTGAAAAGCATCCCGGGGTGGAGGGCAAAGTATGGGTGTGTAACATTTTATTCACTAGTAGGAGTGAGAAAAACATCACGGGGTGGTGTGAATCATAGGGTCTGAATAATGATAGGCAGTGAGTGGCAATGGAGGATGGAGAAAAGCACCACGGGGTGGTCAGCATGGGGAAATCAGGACACATGCAGTGGCAATGTAGGATAGGTTTCTGAAAAACTTCGTGGGGTGGTGCTCATTGTATGTGTGTGTAACATTACATTCACTAGTAGGAGTGAGAAAAACATCACGGGGTGGTGTGAATCATAGGGTCTGAATTAGGATAGGCAGTGAGGGCAATGTAGTATGTAGAAAAGCACCACAGGGTGGTCAGCATGAGGAGGACAGGAAACACGCAGTGCCAATGTAGGATAGGTTTCTGAAAAACATCACGGGGTGGTGCACATTGTATGGGTGTGTAACATTATGTTCAGTAGTAGGAGTGAGAAAAACATCACGGGGTGGTGTGAATCATATGGTCTGAATTAGGATAGGCAGTGAGTGGCAATGTAGGATGGAGAAAAGCACCACGGGGTGGTCAGAATGGGGAGGTCAGGAAACATGCAGTGGCAATGTAGGATAGGTTTTTGAAAAACATCGCGGGGTGGTGCGCATTGTATGGGTGTGTAACATTACATTCACAAGGCGGAGTGAGAAAAACATCACGGGGTGTTGTGAATCATAGGGTCTGAATTAGGATAGGCAGTGAGTGGCAATGTAGGATGGAGAAAAGCACCACGGGGTGGTCAGCATGGGGAGGTCAGTAAACATGCAGTGGCAATGTAGGATAGGTTTCCGAAATACATCGCTGGGTGGTGCGCATTGTATGTGTGTGTAACATTTCATTCACTAGTAGGAGTGAGAAAAACATCATGGGGCGGTGTGAATCATACGGTCTGAATTAGGATAGGCAGTGAGTGGCAATGTAGGATGGAGAAAAGCACCACGTGGTGGTCAGCATGGGAAGATCAGAAAACATGAATGGCAATGTAAGATAGGTTTCTTAAAAACATCGCGGGGTGGTGCGCAGTGTATCGGTGTGTAACATTACATTCACTAGTAGAAGTGAGAAAAAAATCACAGGGTAGTGTGAATCATAGGGTCTGAATCAGGATAGGCAGTGAGTGGCAATGTAGGACAGAGAAAAGCACCACGGGTGGTCAGCATGGGGAGGTCAGGAAACATGCAGTGGCAATGTAGGATAGGTTTCTAAAAAACATCGCGGGCTGGTGCGCATTGTATCAGTGTGTTACATTACATTCACCAGTAGCAGTGGAAAAACATCACGGGGTGGTGTGAATCATAGGGTGTGAATTATGATAGGCAGTGAGTGCCAATGTAGGATGGAGAAAAGCACCAAGGGGTGGTCAGCATGGGGATGTCAGTAAACTTTCAGTGGCAGTGTCGGCTAGGTTTGTGAAAAGCATCCCGGGGTGGAGGGCAAAGTATGGGTGTGTAACATTTTATTCACTAGTAGGAGTGAGAAAAACATCACGGGGTGGTGTGAATCATAGGGTCTGAATAATGATAGGCAGTGAGTGGCAATGTAGGATGGAGAAAAGCACCACGGGGTGGTCAGCATGGGGAAATCAGGACACATGCAGTGGCAATGTAGGATAGGTTTCTGAAAAACTTCGTGGGGTGGTGCTCATTGTATGTGTGTGTAACATTACATTCACTAGTAGGAGTGAGAAAAACATCACGGGGTGGTGTGAATCATAGGGTCTGAATTAGGATAGGCAGTGAGGGCAATGTAGTATGTAGAAAAGCACCACAGGGTGGTCAGCATGGGGAGGACAGGAAACACGCAGTGCCAATGTAGGATAGGTTTCTGAAAAACATCACGGGGTGGTGCACATTGTATGGGTGTGTAACATTATGTTCAGTAGTAGGAGTGAGAAAAACATCACGGGGTGGTGTGAATCATATGGTCTGAATTAGGATAGGCAGTGAGTGGCAATGTAGGATGGAGAAAAGCACCACGGGGTGGTCAGAATGGGGAGGTCAGGAAACATGCAGTGGCAATGTAGGATAGGTTTTTGAAAAACATCGCGGGGTGGTGCGCATTGTATGGGTGTGTAACATTACATTCACAAGGAGGAGTGAGAAAAACATCACGGGGTGTTGTGAATCATAGGGTCTGAATTAGGATAGGCAGTGAGTGGCAATGTAGGATGGAGAAAAGCACCACGGGGTGGTCAGCATGGGGAGGTCACTAAACATGCAGTGGCAATGTAGGATAGGTTTCCGAAATACATCGCTGGGTGGTGCGCATTGTATGTGTGTGTAACATTACATTCACTAGTAGGAGTGAGAAAAACATCATGGGGTGGTGTGAAACATAGAGTCTGAATTAGAATATGCACTAAGTGACAAAGTAGGATGGAGAAACGCACCACGAGGTGGTCAGCATGGGGAGGTCAGGAAACATGCAGTGGCAATGTAGGATAGGTTTCTGAAAAACCTCGCGTTGTGGTGCCATTTTATGGGCGTGTAACATTACATTCACTAGTAGGAGTGAGAAAAACTTCACGGGGTGGTGTGAATCATAGGGTCTAAATTAGGATAGGCAGTGGGTCGCAATGTAGGATGGAGAAAAGCACCACGGGGTGGTCAGCATGGGGAGGTCAGGAAACATGCAATGGCAATGTAGGAAAGGTTTCTGAAAAACATCGCGGGGTGGTGCGCATTGTATGCGTGTGTAGCATTACATTCACTAGAAGGAGTGAGAAAAACATCACGGGGGGGTGTGAATCATCGGGTCTGAATTAGGATAGTCCGTGAGTGCAATGTAGGATGGAGAAAAGCACCACGGGGTGGTTAGCATGGGGAGGTCACGAAATATGCAGTGGCAATGTAAGATAGGTTTGTTTAAAACATCGCCGGTGTGGTGCGCAGTACATGGTGTGTAACATTACATTCACTAGTAGCAGTGAGAAAAACATCACGGGGTGGTGTGAATCATAGGGTCTGAATAAGGATAGGCAGTGAGTGGCAATGTAGGACGGAGAAAAGCACCACGGGGTGGTCAGCATGTGGAGGTCAGAAAACATGCAGTGGCAATGTAGCATAGGTTTCTGAAAAACATCGCGGGGTGGTGCGCATTGTATGTGTGTGTTGCATTACATTTACTAGTAGGAGTGAGAAAAACATCATGGTGTGGTGTGAATCATAGGGTCTGAATTAGGATAGGCAGTGAGTGGCAATGTAGGATGGAGAAAAGCAAAACGGGGTGGTCAGCATGGGGATGTCAGGAAACATGCAGTGGCAATGTAGGATAGGTTTCTGAAAAACTTCGCGGGGTGGTGCGCATGGTATGGGTGTGTAACATTACATTCACTAGTAGGAGTGAGAAAAACATCACGGTGTGGTGTGAATCATAGGGTCTGAATTAGGATAGGCAGTGAGTGGCAATGTCGGATGGAGAAAAGCACCACGGGGTGGTTAGCATTGGTAGGTCAGGACACATGCAGTGGCAATGTAGGATAGGTTTCTAAAAAACATCGCGGGCTGGTGCGCATTGTATCAGTGTGTTACATTACATTCACCAGTAGCAGTGGAAAAACATCACGGGGTGGTGTGAATCATAGGGTCTGAATTATGATAGGCAGTGAGTGGCAATGGAGGATGGAGAAAAGCACCACGGGGTGGTCAGCATGGGGAGGTCAGTAAACTTTCAGTGGCAGTGTAGGCTAGGTTTGTGAAAAGCATCCCGGGGTGGAGGGCAAAGTATGGGTGTGTAACATTTTATTCACTAGTAGGAGTGAGAAAAACATCACGGGGTGGTGTGAATCATAGGGTCTGAATAATGATAGGCAGTGAGTGGCAATGGAGGATGGAGAAAAGCACCACGGGGTGGTCAGCATGGGGAAATCAGGACACATGCAGTGGCAATGTAGGATAGGTTTCTGAAAAACTTCGTGGGGTGGTGCTCATTGTATGTGTGTGTAACATTACATTCACTAGTAGGAGTGAGAAAAACATCACGGGGTGGTGTGAATCATAGGGTCTGAATTAGGATAGGCAGTGAGGGCAATGTAGTATGTAGAAAAGCACCACAGGGTGGTCAGCATGAGGAGGACAGGAAACATGCAGTGCCAATGTAGGATAGGTTTCTGAAAAACATCACGGGGTGGTGCACATTGTATGGGTGTGTAACATTATGTTCAGTAGTAGGAGTGAGAAAAACATCACGGGGTGGTGTGAATCATATGGTCTGAATTAGGATAGGCAGTGAGTGGCAATGTAGGATGGAGAAAAGCACCACGGGGTGGTCAGAATGGGGAGGTCAGGAAACATGCAGTGGCAATGTAGGATAGGTTTTTGAAAAACATCGCGGGGTGGTGCGCATTGTATGGGTGTGTAACATTACATTCACAAGGCGGAGTGAGAAAAACATCACGGGGTGTTGTGAATCATAGGGTCTGAATTAGGATAGGCAGTGAGTGGCAATGTAGGATGGAGAAAAGCACCACGGGGTGGTCAGCATGGGGAGGTCAGTAACATGCAGTGGCAATGTAGAATAGGTTTCCGAAATACATCGCTGGGTGGTGCGCATTGTATGTGTGTGTAACATTTCATTCACTAGTAGGAGTGAGAAAAACATCATGGGGCGGTGTGAATCATACGGTCTGAATTAGGATAGGCAGTGAGTGGCAATGTAGGATGGAGAAAAGCACCACGTGGTGGTCAGCATGGGAAGATCAGAAAACATGAATGGCAATGTAAGATAGGTTTCTTAAAAACATCGCGGGGTGGTGCGCAGTGTATCGGTGTGTAACATTACATTCACTAGTAGAAGTGAGAAAAAAATCACAGGTTAGTGTGAATCATAGGGTCTGAATCAGGATAGGCAGTGAGTGGCAATGTAGGACAGAGAAAAGCACCACGGGTGATCAGCATGGGAGGTCAGGAAACATGCAGTGGCAATGTAGCATAGGTTTCTGAAAAACCTCACAGGGTGGTGCACATTGTATGGGTGTGTAACATTATATTCACTACTAGGAGTGAGAAAAACATCATGAGGTGCTGTGAATCATAGGGTCTGAATTAGGATAGGCCATAAGTGGCAATGTAGGATGGAGAAAAGCACCACGGGGTGGTCAGCAAGGGGTGGTCAGGAAACATGCACTGGCAATGTAGGATAGGTTTCTGAAAAACAATGCAGGGTGGTATGCATTGTATGGGTGTGTAACATTACATTCACTAGTAGGAGTGAGAAAAACATCACGGTGTGGTGCGAATCATAGAGTTTGAATTAGGATAGGCAGTGAGCGGCAATGTAGGATGGAGAAAAGCACCACCGGGTGGTCAGCATGGGGAGGTCAGGAAACATGCAGTGGCAATGTAGGATAGTTTCTGAAAAAACTCGCGGGGTGGTGCGCATTGTATGGGTGTGTAACATTACATTCACTAGTAGGAGTGAGAAAAACATCACGGGGTGCTTGAATCATAGGGTCTGAATTAGGATTGGCAGTGAGTGGCAATGTAGGATGGAGAAAAGCACCACGGGGTGGTCAGCATGGGGAGGTCAGGAAACATGCAGTGGGAATGTAGGATAGCTTTCTGAAAAACATCGCAGGGTGGTGCACATTGTATGGTTGTATAACATTACATTCACTAGTAGGAGTGAGAAAAAATTCACAGGGTGGTGTGAATCATAGGGTCTGAATTACGAGAGGCAGTGAGTGACAAAGTAGGATGGAGAAAAGCACCACAGGGTGGTCAGCATGGGGAGGTCAGGAAACATGCAGTGGCAATGTAGCATAGGTTTCTGAAAAACATCACGTGGTGGTGCGCATTGTATGTGTGTGTAACAATTCATTCAATAGTAGGAGTGAGAAAAATATCACGGGGTGGTGTGAATCATAGGGTCTGAATTAGGATAGGCAATAAGTGGCAATGTAGGATGGAGAAAAGCACCACGGGGTGGACAGCATGGGGAGGTCAGAAAACATGCAATGGCAATGTAGGATAGGTTTCTGAAAAAACTCGCGGGGTGCGGTGCATTGTATGGGTGTGTAACATTACATTCACTAGTAGGAGTGAGAAAAACATCACGGGGTGCTGTGAATCATAGGGTCTGAATTAGGATAGGCAGTGAGTGGCAATGTAGAATGGAGAAAAGCACCACGGGGTGGTCAGCATGGGGAGGTCAGGAAAAATGCAGTGGCAAATTAGGATAGGTTTCTGAAAAACATTGTGGTGTCGTGCGCATTGTATGGGTGTGTAACATTACATTAACTAGTAGGAGTGAGAAAAACATCATGGGGTGGTGTGAATCATAGGGTCTGAATTAGGATAGGCATTGAGAGACAATGTAGGATGGATAAAAGCAGGACGGACTGGTCAGCATGGGGAGGTCAGGAAACCTGCAGTGGCAATGTAGGATAGGTTTCTGAAAAACATCGCGGGGTGGTGCGCATTGTATGGGTGTGTAACAATACATTCACTAGTAGGAGTGAGAAAAACATCACGGGGTGGTGTGAATCATAGCGTCTGAATTAGGATAGGCAGTGAGCGGCAATGTAGGATGGAGAAATGCACCACCGGGTGGTCAGCATGGGGAGGTTAGGAAACATGCAGTGGCAATGCAGGATAGGTTTCTGAAAAACCTCACGGGGTGGTGCGCATTTTATGGGTGTGTAACATTACATTCACTACTAGGAGTGAGAAAATCATCATGGGGTGGGGAGAATCATAGGGTCTGAATTAGGATAGGCAATAAGTGGTAATGTAGGACGGAGAAAAGCACCACGGCGTGGTCAGCATGGGGAGGTCAGGAAACATGCAGTGGGAATGTAGGATAGCTTTCTGAAAAACATCGCGGGGTGGTGCACATTGTATGGGTGTATAACATTACATTCACTAGTAGGAGTGAGAAAAACTTCACGGGGTGGTGTGAATCATAGGGTCTGAATTAGGAGAGGCAGTGAGTGACAAAGTAGGATGGAGAAAAGCACCACAGGGTGGTCAGCATGGGGAGGTCAAGAAACATGCAGTGGCAATGTAGCATAGCTTTCTGAAAAACATCACGTGGTGGTGCGCATTGTATGTGTGTGTAACAATTCATTCACTAGTAGGAGTGAGAAAAATATCACGGGGTGGTGTGAATCATCGGGTCTGAACTAGGATAGGCCGTGAGTGCAATGTAGGATGGAGAAAAACAACACGGGGTGGTTTGCATGGGGAGGTCAGGAAACATGCAGTGGCAATGCAAGATAGGTTTCTTAAAAACAGCGCGGGGTGTTGCGCAGTGTATGGTGTGTAACATTACATTCACTAGTAGCAGTGAGAAAAACATCACGGGGTGGTGTGAATCTTAGCGTCTGAATTAGGATAGGCAGTGAGTGGCAATGTAGGATGGAGAAAAGCACCACGGGGTGGTCAACATGGGGATGTCAGGAAACATGCAGTGGCAATATAGCATAGGTTTCTGAAAGACAGCGCGGGGTGGTGCGCATTGTATGTGTGTGTAACATTACATTGACTAGTAGGAGTGAGAAAAACATCACGGGGTGATGTGAATCATAGGGTCTGAATTAGGATAGGCAGTGAGTGGCAATGTAGGATGGAGAAAAGCACCACGGGGTGGTCAGCATGGGGAGGTCAGGAAAAATACAGTGGCAAATTAGGATAGGTTTCTGAAAAACATTGTGGTGTCGTGTGCATTGTATGGTGTGTAACATTACATTAACTAGTAGGAGTGAGAAAAACATCATGGGGTGGTGTGAATCATAGGTTCTGAATAAGGATAGGCATTGAGAGACAATGTAGGATGGAGAAAAGCAGGACGGACTGGTCAGCATGGGGAGGTCAGGAAACATGCAGTGGCAATGTAGGATAGGTTTCTGAAAAACATCGCGGGGTGGTGCGCATTGCATGGGTGTGTAACATTACATTCACTAGTGGGAGTGAGAAAAGACATCACCGGGTGGTGTGAATCATAGGGTCTCAATTAGGATTGGCAGTGCCTGGCAATGTAGGATGGAGAAAAGCACCACGGGGTGGTCAGCATGGGGAGGTCAGGAAAAATACAGTGGCAGTATAGGATAGATTTCTGAAAAACGTCTCGTGGTGGTGCGCATTGTATGGGTGTGTAACATTACATTGACTAGGAGGAGTGAGAAAAACATCAAGGGGTGGTGTGAATCATAGGGTCTGAATTAGGATAGGCAGTGAGTGGCAATGTAGGATGGAGAAAAGCACCACGCGGTGGTCAGCATGGGGATGTCAGGAAACATGCAGTGGCAATGTAGGATAGGTTTCTGAAAAACATCGTGGGGCGGTGCGCATTGTATGGGTGTGTAACATTACATTTACCAGCTGGAGTGAGAAAAACATCACGGGGTGGTATGAATCATAGGGTCTGAATTAGGATAGGCAGTGAGTGGCAATGTAGCATGGAGAAAAGCACCACGGGGTAGTCAGCATGGGGAGGTCAGGAAAAATGCAGTGGGAATGTAGGATAGGTTTCTGAAAAACATCGCGGGGTGGTGCGCATTGTATGGGTGTGTAACATTACATTCACTAGTAAGAGTGAGAACAACATCACGGGGTGGTGTGAATCATAGGGTCTAAATTAGGATAGGCAGTGGGTCGCAATGTAGGATGGAGAAATGCACCACTGGGTGGTCAGCATGGGGAGGTCTGGAAACATGCAGTGGCAATGTAGGATAGGTTTCTGAAAAACATCGCGGGGTGGTGTGAATCATCGGGTCTGAATTAGGATAGGCCGTGAGTGCAATGTAGGATATAGAAAAGCACCACGGGGTGGTTAGCATTGGGAGGTCACGAAATATGCAGTGGCAATGTAAGATAGGTTTGTTTAAAACATTGCCGGTGTGGTGCCCAGTACATGGTTTGTAACATTGCATTCACTAGTAGCAATGAGAAAAACATCACGAGGTGGTGTGAATCATAGGGTCTGAATTAGGATAGGCAGAGAGTGGCAATGTAGGACGGAGAAAAGCACCACGGAGTGGTCAGCATGTGGAGGTCAGAAAACATGCAGTGGCAATGTAGCATAGGTTTCTGAAAAACATCACGGGGTGGTGCGCATTGTATGTGTGTGTAGCATTACATTTACTAGTAGGAGTGAGAAAAACATCACGGTGTGGTGTGAATCATAGGGTCTTAATTAGGATAGGCAGTGAGTGGCAATGTAGGATGGAGAAAAACTCCACGGGGTGGTTTGCATGGGGAGGTCAGGAAACATGCAGTGGCAATGCAAGGTAGGTTTCTTAAAAACAGCGCGGGGTGTTGCGCAGTGTATGGTGTGTAACATTACATTCACTAGTAGCAGAGAGAAAAACATCACGGGGTGGTGTGAATCATAGCGTCTGAATTAGGATAGGCAGTGAGTGGCAATGTAGGATGGAGAAAAGCACCACGGGGTGGTCAGCAGGGTATGTCAGGAAACATGCAGTGGCAAAGTAGGATAGGTTTCTGAAAAACATTGTGGTGTCCTGCGCATTGTATGGGTGTGTAACATTACATTCACTAGTAGCAGTGAGAAAAACATCACGGGGTGGTTTGAATCATAGGATCTGAATTAGGATAGGCAGTGAGAGGCAATGTAGGATCGAGAAAAGAACCACGGTATGGTCAGCATGGGGAGGTCAGGAAACATGCAGTGGCAATGTAGGATAGGTTTCCGAAAAACATCGCGGTGTGGTGCGCATTGTATGGGTGTATAACATTACATTCACTACTAGGAGTGAGAAAAACATCACGGGGTGGTGTGAATCATAGCGCCTGAATTAGGATAGGCAGTGAGTGGCAATGTAGGATGGAGAAAAGCACCACCGGTTGGTCAGCATTTGGAGGTCAGGAAACATGCAGTGGCAATGTAGGATAGGTTTCTGAAAAACATCGCGGGGTGGTGCGCATTGTATGGGTGTGTAACATTACATTCACTACTAGGTGTGAGAAAAACATCACGGGGTGGTGTGAATCATAGCGTCTGAGTTAGGATAGGCAGTGAGTGGCAATGTACGATGGAGAAAAGCACCACGGGGTGGTCAGCATGGGAGGTCACGAAACATGCAGTGGCAATGTAGGATAGGTTTCTGAAAAACATCGCGGGGTGGTGCGCATTGTATGGGTGTGTAACATTACATTCACTACTAGGAGTGAGAAAAACATCACGGGGTGGTGTGAATCATAGCGTCTGAGTTAGGATAGGCAGTGAGTGGCAATGTACGATGGAGAAAAGCACCACGGGGTGGTCAGCATTTGGAGGTCAGGAAACATGCAGTGGCAATGTAGGATAGGTTTCTGAAAAACATCGCGGGGTGGTGCGCATTGTATGGGTGTGTAACATTACATTCACTACTAGGAGTGAGAAAAACATCACGGGGTGGTGTGAATCATAGCGTCTGAATTAGGATAGGCAGTGAGTGGCAATGTAGGATGGAGAAAAGCACCACCGGGTGGTCAGCATGGGGAGGTCAGGAAACATGCAGTGGCAATGTAGGATAGGTTTCTAAAAAACCTCACGGGGTGGTGCGCATTTTATGGGTGTGTAACATTACATTCACTACTAGGAGTGAGAAAAACATCATGGGGTGGTGCGAATCATAGGGTCTGAATTAGGATAGGCAATAAGTGGTAATGTAGGACGGAGAAAAGCACCACGGGGTTGTCAGCATGGGGAGGTCAGGAAACATGCAGTGGCAATGTAGGATACGTTTCTGAAAAACCTCGCGGGGTGGTGCGCATTGTATGGGTGTGTAACATTACATTCACTAGTAGGAGTGAGAAAAACATCACGGGGTGCTCTGAATCATAGGGTCTGAATTAGGATAGGCAGTGAGTGGCAATGTAGGATGGAGAAAAGCACCACGGGGTAGTCAGCATGGTGATGTCAGGAAACATGCAGTGGGGATGTAGCATAGTTTTCTGAAAAACATCGCGGTGTGGTGCGCATTGTATGGTGTGTAACATTACATTCACTAGTAGGAGTGAAAACATTACGGGGTGGTGTGAATCATAGGGTCTGAATTAGGATAGGCAGTGAGTGGCAATGTAGGATGGAGAAAAGCACCACAGGGTGGTCAGCATGGGGAGGTCAGGAAACATGCAGTTGCAATGTCGGATAGGTTTCTGAAAAACCTCGCGGGGTGGTGCGCATTGTATGGGTGTGTAGCATTACATTCACTTGTAGGAGTGAAAAAAACATCACGGGGGCGTGTGAATCATAGGGTCTGAATTAGGATAGGCCGTGAGTGCAATGTAGGATGTAGAAAAGCACCACGGGGTGGTTAGCACGGGGAGGTCAGGAAACATGCAGTGGCAATGTAAGATAGGTTTCTTATAAACATCGCCGGGATGGTGCGCAGTGCATGGTGTGTAACATTACGTTCACTATTAGGAGTGAGAAAAACATCACGGGGTTGTGTGAATCATAGGGTCTGAATTAGGATAGACAGTGAGTGGCAATGTAGGATGGAGAAAAGCACCACGGGGTGATCAGCATGGGGAGGTCAGGAAACTTGCAGTGGCAAGGTAGGATAGGTTTGTGAAAAACATCGCGGGGCGGTGCGCATTGTATGGGTGTGTAACATTACATTCACTAGTGGGAGTGAGAAAAACATCACGGGGTGGTGTGAATCATAGGGTATGAATGAGGACAGGCAGTGAGTGCCAATGTAGAATAGAAAAAGCACCACGGGGTTCTCAGCATGGGCAGGTCAGGAAACATGCAGTGGCAAAGTAGGATAGCTTTGTGAAAAACATTGTGGTGTCGTGCGAATGGTATGGGTGTGTAACATTATATTCACTAGTAGGAGTGAGAAAAACATCACGGGGTGGTGTGAATCATAGGGTCTGAATTAGGATAGGCAGTGAGTGGCAATTTAGGATGGAGAAAAGCACCACGGGGCGGTGAGCATGGGGAGGTCAGAAAACATGCAGTGGCAATGTAGAATAGGTTTCTGAAAAACATCACGGGTTGGTGCGCATTGTATGGGTGTATAACATTATATAAACTAGTAGGAGTGAGAAAAACATCATGGGGTGGTGTGAATCATAGGGTCTGAATTAGGATAGGCATTGAGAGTCAATGTAGGATCGAGAAAAGCACCACGGACTGGTCAGCATGGGGAGGTCAGGAAACGTGCAGTGGCAATATAGGATAGGTTTCGGAAAAACATCACAGGGTGGTGTGCATTGTATGGGTGTGTAACATTACATTCACTAGTAGGAGTGAGAAAAACATCACGGGGTGGTGTGAAATATAGCGTCTGAATTAGGATAGGCAGTGAGTGGCAATCTTGGATGGAGAAAAGCACCACCGGGTGGTCAGCATGGGGAGGTCAGGAAACATGCAGTGGCAATGTAGGATAGGTTTCTGAAAAACCTCACGAGGTGGTGCGCATGGTATGGGTGTGTAACATTACATTCACTACTAGGAGTGAGAAAAACATCATGGGGTGGTGTGAATCATAGGATCTGAATGAGGATAGGCAATAAGTGGCAATGTAGGACGGAGAAAAGCACCACGGGGTGGTGAGCATGGGGAGGTCAGGAAACATGCCGTGGCAATGTAGGATAGGATTCTGAAAAACATCGCGGGGTGGTGCTCATTGCATGGGTGTGTAACATTACATTCACTAGTAGGAGTGAGAAAAACATCATGGGGTGCTGTGAATCATAGGGTCTGAATTAGGATAGGCATTGAGAGGCAATGTAGGATGGAGAAAAGCACCACGAGGTGGGTAGCATGGGGAGGTCAGGAAACATGCCGTGGCAATGTAGGATAGGTTTCTGAAAAACATCGCGGGGTGGTGCGCATTGCATGGGTGTGTAACATTACATTCACTAGTGGGAGTGAGAAAAGACATCACGGGGTGGTGTGAATCATAGGGTCTCAATTAGGATTGGCAGTGCCTGGCAATGTAGGATGGAGAAAAGCACCACGGGGTGGTCAGCATGGGGAGGTCAGGAAAAATGCAGTGGCAGTATAGGATAGATTTCTGAAAAACGTCTCGTGGTGGTGTGCATTGTAGGGGTGTGTAACATTACATTGACTAGGAGGAGTGAGAAAAACATCACGGGGTGGTGTGAATCATAGGGTCTGAATTAGGATAGGCAGTGAGTGGCAATGTAGGATGGAGAAAAGCACCACGCGGTGGTCAGCATGGGGATGTCAGGAAATATGCAGTGGCAATGTAGGATAGGTTTCTGAAAAACATCGCGGGGCGGTGCGCATTGTATGGGTGTGTAACATTACATTTACCAGTTGGAGTGAGAAAAACATCACGGTGTAGTATTAATCATAGGGTCTGAATTATGATAGGCAGTGAGTGGCAATGTAGGATGGAGAAAAGCAGTACGGGGTGGTCAGCATGTTGAGGTCAGGACACATGCCGTGGCAATATAGGATAGGTTTCTGAAAAACATTGCGGGGTGGTGCGCATTGTATGGGTGTGTAACATTACATTCACTAGTAGGAGTGAGAAAAACATCACGGGGTGGTGTGAGTCATAGGGTCTGAATTAGAATAAGCAGTGAGTGGCAATGTATGAAGGAGAAAAACACTACAGGCTGGTCAGCATGTGGAGGTCAGGAAACATGCAGTGGGAATGTAGGATAGGATTCTGAAAAACATTGCGGGGTGCTGCGCATTGTATGGGTGTGTAACATTACATTCATTAGTAGGAGTGAGAAAAACATCACGGGTTTGTATGAATCATAGGGTCTGAATTAGGATAGGCAGTGAGTGGCAATGTAGGATGGAGAAAAGCACCACGGGGTGGTCACCATGGCGAGGTCAGGAAACATGCAGTGGCAATGTAGGATAGGTTTCTGAAAAACATCGCGGGGTGCTGTGCATTGTATGGGTGTGTAACATTACATTCAGTAGTAGGAGTGAGAAAAACATCACGGGGTGGTGTGAATCATAGGGTCTGAATTAGGATAGGCAGTGAGTGGCAATGTAGGATGGAGAAAAGCACCACAGGGTGGTCAGCATGGGGAGGTCAGGAAACATGCAGTAGCAATGTCGGATAGGTTTCTGAAAAACCTCGCGGGGTGGTGCGCATTGTATGGGTGTGTAGCATTACATTCACTTGTAGGAGTGAAAAAAACATCACGGGGGCGTGTGAATCATAGGGTCTGAATTAGGATAGGCCGTGAGTGCAATGTAGGATGTAGAAAAGCACCACGGGGTGGTTAGCACGGGGAGGTCAGGAAACATGCAGTGGCAATGTAAGATAGGTTTCTTATAAACATCGCCGGGATGGTGCGCAGTGCATGGTGTGTAACATTACGTTCACTATTAGGAGTGAGAAAAACATCACGGGGTTGTGTGAATCATAGGGTCTGAATTAGGATAGACAGTGAGTGGCAATGTAGGATGGAGAAAAGCACCACGGGGTGATCAGCATGGGGAGGTCAGGAAACTTGCAGTGGCAAGGTAGGATAGGTTTGTGAAAAACATCGCGGGGCGGTGCGCATTGTATGGGTGTGTAACATTACATTCACTAGTGGGAGTGAGAAAAACATCACGGGGTGGTGTGAATCATAGGGTATGAATGAGGACAGGCAGTGAGTGTCAATGTAGAATAGAAAAAGCACCACGGGGTTCTCAGCATGGGCAGGTCAGGAAACATGCAGTGGCAAAGTAGGATAGCTTTGTGAAAAACATTGTGGTGTCGTGCGAATGGTATGGGTGTGTAACATTATATTCACTAGTAGGAGTGAGAAAAACATCACGGGGTGGTGTGAATCATAGGGTCTGAATTAGGATAGGCAGTGAGTGGCAATGTAGGATGGAGAAAAGCACCACGGGGCGGTGAGCATGGGGAGGTCAGAAAACATGCAGTGGCAATGTAGAATAGGTTTCTGAAAAACATCACGGGTTGGTGCGCATTGTATGGGTGTATAACATTATATAAACTAGTAGGAGTGAGAAAAACATAATGGGGTGGTGTGAATCATAGGGTCTGAATTAGGATAGGCATTGAGAGTCAATGTAGGATCGAGAAAAGCACCACGGACTGGTCAGCATGGGGAGGTCAGGAAACGTGCAGTGGCAAAATAGGATAGGTTTCGGAAAAACATCACAGGGTGGTGTGCATTGTATGGGTGTGTAACATTACATTCACTAGTAGGAGTGAGAAAAACATCACGGGGTGGTGTGAAATATAGCGTCTGAATTAGGATAGGCAGTGAGTGGCAATCTTGGATGGAGAAAAGCACCACCGGGTGGTCAGCATGGGGAGGTCAGGAAACATGCAGTGGCAATGTAGGATAGGTTTCTGAAAAACCTCACGAGGTGGTGCGCATGGTATGGGTGTGTAACATTACATTCACTACTAGGAGTGAGAAAAACATCATGGGGTGGTGTGAATCATAGGATCTGAATGAGGATAGGCAATAAGTGGCAATGTAGGACGGAAAAAAGCACCACGGGGTGGTGAGCATGGGGAGGTCAGGAAACATGCCGTGGCAATGTAGGATAGGATTCTGAAAAACATCGCGGGGTGGTGCGCATTGCATGGGTGTGTAACATTACATTCACTAGTAGGAGTGAGAAAAACATCATGGGGTGCTGTGAATCATAGGGTCTGAATTAGGATAGGCATTGAGAGGCAATGTAGGATGGAGAAAAGCACCACGAGGTGGGTAGCATGGGGAGGTCAGGAAACATGCCGTGGCAATGTAGGATAGGTTTCTGAAAAACATCGCGGGGTGGTGCGCTTTGCATGGGTGTGTAACATTACATTCACTAGTGGGAGTGAGAAAAGACATCACGGGGTGGTGTGAATCATAGGGTCTCAATTAGGATTGGCAGTGCCTGGCAATGTAGGATGGAGAAAAGCACCACGGGGTGGTCAGCATGGGGAGGTCAGGAAAAATGCAGTGGCAGTATAGGATAGATTTCTGAAAAACGTCTCGTGGTGGTGTGCATTGTAGGGGTGTGTAACATTACATTGACTAGGAGGAGTGAGAAAAACATCACGGGGTGGTGTGAATCATAGGGTCTGAATTAGGATAGGCAGTGAGTGGCAATGTAGGATGGAGAAAAGCACCACGCGGTGGTCAGCATGGGGATGTCAGGAAATATGCAGTGGCAATGTAGGATAGGTTTCTGAAAAACATCGCGGGGCGGTGCGCATTGTATGGGTGTGTAACATTACATTTACCAGTTGGAGTGAGAAAAACATCACGGTGTAGTATTAATCATAGGGTCTGAATTATGATAGGCAGTGAGTGGCAATGTAGGATGGAGAAAAGCAGTACGGGGTGGTCAGCATGTTGAGGTCAGGACACATGCCGTGGCAATATAGGATAGGTTTCTGAAAAACATTGCGGGGTGGTGCGCATTGTATGGGTGTGTAACATTACATTCACTAGTAGGAGTGAGAAAAACATCACGGGGTGGTGTGAGTCATAGGGTCTGAATTAGAATAAGCAGTGAGTGGCAATGTAGGAAGGAGAAAAACACTACAGGCTGGTCAGCATGTGGAGGTCAGGAAACATGCAGTGGGAATGTAGGATAGGATTCTGAAAAACATTGCGGGGTGCTGCGCATTGTATGGGTGTGTAACATTACATTCATTAGTAGGAGTGAGAAAAACATCACGGGTTTGTATGAATCATAGGGTCTGAATTAGGATAGGCAGTGAGTGGCAATGTAGGATGGAGAAAAGCACCACGGGGTGGTCACCATGGCGAGGTCAGGAAACATGCAGTGGCAATGTAGGATAGGTTTCTGAAAAACATCGCGGGGTGCTGTGCATTGTATGGGTGTGTAACATTACATTCAGTAGTAGGAGTGAGAAAAACATCACGGGGTGGTTTGAATCATAGGGTTTGAATTAGGATAGGCAGTGAGTGGCAATGCAGGATGGAGAAAAGCACCACGGGATGGTCAGCATGGGGAGGTCAGGAAACATGCAGTGGCAATGTAGGATAGGTTTCTGAAAAACCTCACGGGGTGGTGCGCATTGTCTGGGTGTGTAACATTACATTCACTAGTAGGAGTGAGAAAAACATCACGGGGTGGTGTGAATCATAGCGTCTGAATTAGGATAGGCAGTGAGTGGCAATGTAGGATGGAGAAAAGCACAACCGGGTGGTCAGCATGGGGAGGTCAGGAAACATGCAGTGGCAATGTAGGATAGGTTTCTAAAAAACCTCACGGGGTGGTGCGCATTTTATGGGTGTGTAACATTACATTCACTACTAGGAGTGAGAAAAACATCATGGGGTGGTGCGAATCATAGGGTCTGAATTAGGATAGGCAATAAGTGGTAATGTAGGACGGAGAAAAGCACCACGGGGTTGTCAGCATGGGGAGGTCAGGAAACATGCAGTGGCAATGTAGGATACGTTTCTGAAAAACCTCGCGGGGTGGTGCGCATTGTATGGGTGTGTAACATTACATTCACAAGTAGGAGTGAGAAAAACATCATGGGGTGCTCTGAATCATAGGGTCTGAATTAGGATAGGCAGTGAGTGGCAATGTAGGATGGAGAAAGGCACCACGGGGTAGTCAGCATGGTGATGTCAGGAAACATGCAGTGGGGATGTAGCATAGTTTTCTGAAAAACATCGCGGTGTGGTGCGCATTGTATGGTGTGTAACATTACATTCACTAGTAGGAGTGAAAACAACATTACGGGGTGGTGTGAATCATAGGGTCTGAATTAGGATAGGCAGTGAGTGGCAATGTAGGATGGAGAAAAGCACCACAGGGTGGTCAGCATTGGGAGGTCAGGAAACATGCAGTGGCAATGTCGGATAGGTTTCTGAAAAACCTCGCGGGGTGGTGCGCATTGTATGGGTGTGTAGCATTACATTCACTTGTAGGAGTGAAAAAAACATCACGGGGGCGTGTGAAACATAGGGTCTGAATTAGGATAGGCCGTGAGTGCAATGTAGGATGTAGAAAAGCACCACGGGGTGGTTAGCATGGGGAGGTCAGGAAACATGCAGTGGCAATGTAAGATAGGTTTCTTATAAACATCGCCGGGATGGTGCGCAGTGCATGGTGTGTAACATTACGTTCACTATTAGGAGTGAGAAAAACATCACGGGGTTGTGTGAATCATAGGGTCTGAATTAGGAGAGACAGTGAGTGGCAATGTAGGATGGAGAAAAGCACCATGGGGTGGTCAGCATGGGGAGGTCAGGAAACATGCAGTGGCAATGTCGGATAGGTTTCTGAAAAACCTCGCGGGGTGGTGCGCATTGTATGGGTGTGTAACATTACATTCACTAGTAAGCGGGAGAAAAACATCACGGGGTGGTGTGAATCATAGGGTCTGAATGAGGACAGGCAGTGAGTGTCAATGTAGAATAGAAAAAGCACCACGGGGTGGTCAGCATGGGCAGGTCAGGAAACATGCAGTGGCAAAGTAGGATAGCTTTGTGAAAAACATTGTGGTGTCGTGCGCATGGTATGGGTGTGTAACATTATATTCACTAGTAGGAGTGAGAAAAACATCACGGGGTGGTGTGAATCATAGGGTCTGAATTAGGATAGGCAGTGAGTGGCAATTTAGGATGGAGAAAAGCACCACGGGGCGGTGAGCATGGGGAGGTCAGAAAACATGCAGTGGCAATGTAGGATAGGTTTCTGAAAAACATCACGGGTTGGTGCGCATTGTATGGGTGTATAACATTATATAAACTAGTAGGAGTGAGAAACACATCACGTGGTTGTGTGAATCATAGGGTCTGAATTAGGATAGGCATTTAGTGGCAATGTAGGATCGAGAAAAGCACCACCGCATGGTCAGCATGGGGAATTCAGGAAACATGCAGTGGCAATGTAGGATAGGTTTCTGAAAAACCTCACGGGGTGGTGCGCATTGTATGGGTGTGTAACATTACATTCACTAGTAGGAGTGAGAAAAACATCACGGGGTGGTGTGAATCATAGGGTCTGAATTAGGATAGGCAGTGAGTGGCAATGTAGGATGGAGTAAAGCACCAAGGGGTGGTCAGCATGAGGAGGTCAGGAAACATGCAGTGGCAATGTAGGATAGGTTTCTGAAAAACATTGCGGGGTGCTGCGCATTGTATGGGTGTGTAACATTACATTCACTAGTAGGAGTGAGAAAAACATCACGGGGTGGTGTGAATCATATTGTCTGAATTAGGATAGGCAGTGAGTGGCAATGTACGATGGAGAAAAGCACCACGGGTTGGTCAGCATGGGGAGGTCAGGAAACATGCAGTGGCAATGTAGGATAGATTTCTGAAAAACATCGCGGGGTGGTGCGCATTGTATGGGTGTGTAACATTACATTCACTAGTAGGAGTGAGAAAAACATCATGGGGTGGTGTGAATCATAGGGTCTGAATTAGGATAGGCAGTGAGTGGCAATGTAGGATGGAGAAAAGCACCACAGGGTGGTCAGCATGGCGAGCTCAGGAAACATGCAGTGGCAATGTAGGATAGGTTTCTGAAAAACATCGCGGGGTGGTGCGCATTGTATGGTTGTGTAACATTACATTCACTAGTAGGAGTGAGAAAAACATCACGGGGTGGTGTGAATCAAAGGGTCTGGGTTAGGATAGGCATAAAGTGGCAATGTAGGATGGAGAAAAGCACCACGGGATGGTCAGCATGGGGAGGTCAGGAAACATGCAGTGGCAATGAAGAATAGGTTTCTGAAAAACCTCGCGGGGTGCTGTGCATTGTATGGGTGTGTAAAATTACATTCACTAGTAGAAGTGAGAAAAACATCACGGGGTGGTGTGAATCATAGGGTCTGAATTAGCATAGGCATTGAGAGGCAATGTAGGATGGAGAAAAGCAACAAGAGGTGGGTAGCATGGGGAGGTCAGGAAACATGCGGTGGCAGTGTAAGACAGGTTTCTGAAAAACATAGCGGGGTGGTGCGCATTGTATTGGTGTGCAACATTACATTCACTAGTAGGAGTGAGTAAAACATCACGGGGTGATGTAAATCATAGGGTCTGAATTAGGATAGGCAGTGAGTGGCAATGTAGGATGGAGAAATGCACCACGGGGTGGTCAGCATGGGGAGGTCAGGAAACATGCAGTGGCAAATTAGGATAGGTTTCTGAAAAACCTCGCGGGGCGGTGCACATGGTATGAGTGTGTAACATTACATTCATTACTATTAGTGAGAAAAACATCAGGGGGTGGTGTGAATCATAGGGTCTGAATTAGGATAGGCATTGAGAGGCAATGTAGGATGGAGAAAATCCCCACGAGGTGGGTAGCATGGGGAGGTCAGGAAACATGCCGTGGCAATGTAGGATAGGTTTCTGAAAAATATCGCGGGGTGGTGCGCATTGCATCGGTGTGTAACATTACATTCACTAGTGGGAGTGAGAAAAAACATCACGGGGTGGTGTGAATCATAGGGTCTCAATTAGGATTGGCAGTGCGTGGCAATGTAGGATGGAGAAAAGCACCATGCGGTGGTCAGCATGGGGAGGTCAGGAAACATGCAGTGGCAGTATAGGATAGGTTTCTGAAAAACGTCTCGTGGTGGTGCGCATTGTATGGGTGTGTAACATTACATTGACTTGGAAGAGTGAGAAAAACATCACGGGGTGGTGTGAATCATAGCGTCTGAATTAGGATAGGCAGTGAGTGGCAATCTAGGATGGAGAAAAGCACCACCGGGTGGTCAGCATGGGGAGGTCAGGAAACATGCAGTGGCAATGTAGTATAGGTTTCCGAAAAACCTCACGAGGTGGTGTGCATTGTATGGGTGTGTAACATTACATTCACTACTAGGAGTGAGAAAAACATCACGGGGTGGTGTGAATCATAGGATCTGAATTAGGATAGGCAATAAGTGGCAATGTAGGACGGAGAAAAGCACCACAGTGTGGTCAACATGGGGAGGTCAGAAAACATGCAGTGGCAATGTAGTATAGGTTTCTGAAAAACCTCGTGGGTGGTGAGCATTGTATGGGTGTGTCACATTACATTCACTAGTAGGAGTGAGAAAAACATCACGGGGTGCTGTGAATCATAGGGTCTGAATTAGGATAGGCAGTGAGTGGCAATGTAGGATGGAGAAAAGCACCACGGGGTAGTCAGTATGGTGAGGTCAGGAAACATGCAGTGGGGAGGTAGGATAGGTTTCTGAAAAACCTCGCGGGCTGGTGCGCATTGTATGGGGGTGTAACATTACATTCACTAGTAGGAGTGAGAAAAACATCACGGGGTGCTGTGAATCATAGGGTCTGAATTAGGATAGGCATTGAGAGGCAATGTAGGATGGAGAAAAGCACCACGAGGTGGGTAGCATGGGGAGGTCAGGAAACATGCCGTGGCAATGTCGGATATGTTTCTGAAAAACATCGCGGGGTGGTGCGCATTGCATGGGTGTGTAACATTACATTCACTAGTGCGAGTGAGAAAAAACATCACGGGGTGGTGTCAATCATAGGGTCTCAATTAGGATTGGCAGTGCGTGGCAATGTAGGATGGAGAAAAGCACCACGGGATGGTCAGCATGGGGAGGTCAGGAAAAATACAGTGGCAATATAGGATAGATATCGGAAAAACGTCTCGTGGTGCTGCCCATTGTATGGGTGTGTAACATTACATTGACTAGGAGGAGTGAGAAAAACATCACGGGGTGGTGTGAATTATAGGGTCTGAATTAGGATAGGCAGTGAGTGGCAATGGAGGATGGAGAAAAGCACCAAGGGGTGGTCAGCATGAGGAGGTCAGGAAACATGCACTGGCAATGTAGGATAGGTTTCTGAAAAACATTGCGGGGTGCTGCGCATTGTTAGGGTGTGTAACATTACATTCACTAGTAGGAGTGAGAAAAACATCACGGGGTGGTGTGAATCATATTGTCTGAATTAGGATAGGCAGTGAGTGGCAATGTACGATGGAGAAAAGCACCACGGGGTGGTCAGCATGGGGAGGTCAGGAAACATGCAGTGGCAATGTAGGATAGATTTCTGAAAAACATCGCGGGGTGGTGCGCATTGTATGGGTGTGTAACATTACATTCACTAGTAGGAGTGAGAAAAACATCATGGGGTGGTGTGAATCGGAGCGTCTGAATTGGGATAGGCAGTGAGTGGCAATGTAGGATGGAGAAAAGCACCACGGGGTGATCAGCATGGCGAGCTCAGGAAACATGCAGTGGCAATGTAGGATAGGTTTCTGAAAAACATCGCGGGGTGGTGCGCATTGTATGGTTGTGTAACATTACATTCACTAGTAGGAGTGAGAAAAACATCACGGGGTGGTGTGAATCAAAGGGTCTGAGTTAGGATAGGCATAAAGTGGCAATGTAGGATGGAGAAAAGCACCACGGGATGGTCAGCATGGGGAGGTCAGGAAACATGCAGTGGCAATGTAGGATAGGTTTCTGAAAAACCTCGCGGGGTGCTGTGCATTGTATGGGTGTGTAACATTACATTCACTAGTAGAAGTGAGAAAAACATCACGGGGTGGTGTGAATCATAGGGTCTGAATTAGGATAGGGATTGAGAGGCAATGTAGGATGGAGAAAAGCCACAAGAGGTGGGTAGCATGGGGAGGTCAGGAAACATGCCGTGGCAATGTAGGATAGGTTTCTGAAAAACATCGCGGGGTGGTGCTTATTGCATGGGTGTGTAACCTTACATTCACTAGTGGGAGTGAGAAAAAACATCACGGGGTGGTGTGAATCATAGGGTCTCAATTAGAATTGGCAGTGCGTGGCAATGTAGGATCGAGAAAAGCACCATGCGGTGGTCAGCATGGGGAGATCAGGAAACATGCACTGGCAGTATAGGATAGGTTTCTGAAAAACGTCTCGTGGTGGTGCGCATTGTATGGTTGTGTAACATTACATTGACTAGGCCGAGTGAGAAAAACATCACGTGGTGGTGTGAATCATAGGGTCTGAATAAGGATAGGCAGTGAGTGGCAATGTATGATGGAGAAAAGCACCACTGGGTGGTCAGCATGGGGATGTCAGGAAACATGCAGTGGCAATGTAGGATAGGTTTCTGAAAAACATCGTGGGGTGGTGCGCATTGTATGGGTGTGTAACATTACATTTACTAGTTGGAGTGAGAAAAACATCACGGGGTGGTGTGATTCATAGGGTCTGAATTAGGATAGGCAGTGAGTGGCAATGTAGGATGGAGAAAAGCACCACGAGGTGGTCAGCAGGTTGAGGTCAGGACACATGCTGTGGCAATATAGGATAGTTTTCTGAAAAACATCGCGGGGTGGTGCGCATTGTATGGGTGTTTAACATTACATTCACTAGTAGGAGTGAGAAAAACATCACGGGTTGGTGTGAATCATAGGGTCTGAATTAGGATAAGCAGTGAGTGGCAATGTAGGAATGAGCAACACACCACAGGGTGGTCAGCATTAGGAGGTCAGGAAATTTGGCAATATAGGATAGGTTTCTGAAAAACATTGCGGGGTGCTGCGCATTGTATTGGTGTGTAACATTACATTCACTAGTAGGAGTGAGAAAAACATCACGGGGTGGTGTTAATCATAGGGTCTGAATTAGAATAGGCAGTGAGAGGCAATGTAGGATGGAGAAAAGCACCACGGTGTGGTCAGCATGGGGAGGTCAGGAAACATGCAGTGGCAATATAGGATAGGTTTCTGAAAAACCTCGCGGGTTGGTGAGCATTGTATGGGTGGGTAACATTACATTAACTAGTAGGAGTGAGAAAAACATCACGGGGTGGTATGAATCATAGGGTCTGAATTAGGATAGGCAGTGAGTGGCAATGTAGGATGGAGAAAAGCACCACTGGGTGGTCAGCATGGGGAATTCAGGAAACATGCAGTGGCAATGTAGGATAGGTTTCTGAAAAACATCGCGGAGTGGTGTGCATTGTATGGGTGTGTAACATTACATTCACTAGTAGGAGTGAAAAAAACATCACGGGGTGGTGTGAATCATAGGTTCTGAATTAGGATAGGCAGCGAGTGGCAATGTAGGATGTAGAAAAGCACCACGGGGTGGTCAGCATAGGGAGGTCAGGAAATATGCAGTGGCAATGTAGGATAGGTTTCTGAAAAACCTCGCGGGGTGGTGCGCATTGTATGGCTGTGTAACATTACATTCACTAGTAGGAGTGAGAAAAACATCACGGGGTGGTGTGAATCATAGGGTCTGAATTAGGATAGGCAGTGAGTGGCAATGTACGATGGAGAAAAGCACCACGGGATGGTCAGCATGGGGAGGTCAGGAAACATGCAGTGGCAATGTAGGATAGGTTTCTGAAAAACCTCGCGGGGTGCTGCACATTGTCTGGGTGTGTAACATTACATTCACTAGTAGGAGTGAGAAAAACATCACGGGGTGGTGTAATCATAGGGTCTGATTTAGGATAGGCATTTAGTGGCAATGTAGGATCGAGAAAAGCACCAACTCATGGTCAGCATGGAGAATTCAGGAAACATACAGTGGCAATGTAGGATAGGTTTCTGAAAAACCTCACGGGGTGGTGCGCATTGTATGGGTGTGTAACATTACATTCACTAGTAGGAGTGAGAAAAACATCACGGGGTGGTGTGAATCATAGGGTCTGAATTAGGATAGGCAGTGAGTGGCAATGTAGGATGGAGAAAAGCACCACGGGGTGGTCAGCATGGGGAATTCAGGAAACATGCAGTGGCAATGTAGGATAGGTTTTTTGAAAAACATTGTGGGTTGTTGCGCATTGTATGGGTGTGTAACATTACATTCACTAGTAGGAGTGAGAAAAACATCACGGGGTTGTGTGAATCATAGGGTCTGAATTAGGATAGGCATTGAGAGGCAATGTAGGATGGAGAAAAGCAACAAGAGGTGGGTAGCATGGGGAGGTCAGGAAACATGCCGTGGCAATGTAGGATAGGTTTCTGAAAAACATCGCGGGGTGGTGCGCTTTGCATGGGTGGGTAACATTACATTCACTAGTGGGAGTGAGAAAAATCATCACGGGGTGGTGTGAATCATAGGGTCTGAATTAGGATAGGCAGTGAGTGGCAATGTAGGATGGAGAAAAGCACCACGGGGTGGTCAGCATGGGGAATTCAGGAAACATGCAGTGGCAATGTAGGATAGGTTTCTAAAAAACATCGCGGAGTGGTGTGCATTGTATGGGTGTGTAACATTACATTCACTAGTAGGAGTGAGAAAAATCATCACGGGGTGGTGTGAATCATAGGTTCTGAATTAGGATAGGCAGCGAGTGGCAATGTAGGATGGAGAAAAGCACCACGGTGTGGTCAGAATGGGGAGGTCAGGAAACATGCAGTGGCAATGTAGGATAGGTTTCTGAAAAACCTCGCGGGGTGGTGCGCATTGTATGGGTGTGTAACATTACATTCTCTAGTAGGAGTGAGAAAAACATCACGGGTTGGTATGAATCATAGGGTCTCAATTAGGATAGGCAGTGAGTGGCAATGTAGGATGGAGAAAAGCACCACGGGGTGGTCAGCATGGCAAGGTCAGGAAACATCCAGTGGCAATGTAGGATAGGTTTCTGAAAAACATCGCGTGGTGGTGCGCATTGTATGGGTGTGTAACATTACATTCACTAGTAGGAGAGAGAAAAACATCACGGGGTGGTGTGAGTCATGGGGTCTGAATTAGGATAGGCAGTGAGTGGCAATGTAGGATGGAGAAAATCACCACGGGATGGTCAGCATGGGGAGGTCAGGAAACATGCAGTGGCAATGTAGGATAGGTTTCTGAAAAACCTCGCGGGGTGCTGCACATTGTCTGGGTGTGTAACATTACATTCACTAGTAGGAGTGAGAAAAACATCACGGGGTGGTGTGAATCATAGGGTCTGATTTAGGATAGGCATTCAGTGGCAATGTAAGATCCAGAAAAGCACCACCGCATGGTCAGCATGGGGAATTCAGGAAACATGCAGTGGCAATGTAGGATAGGTTTCTGAAAAACATCACGGGGTGGTGCGCATTGTATGGGTGTGTAACATTACATTCACTAGTAGGAGTGAGAAAAACATCACGGGGTGGTGTGAATCATAGGGTCTGAATTAGGATAGGCAGTGAGTGGCAATGTAGGATGGAGAAAAGCACCACGGGGTGGTCAGAATGGGGAGGCCAGGAAACATGCAGTGGCAGTGTAAGACAGGTTTCTGAAAAACATAGCGGGGTGGTGCGCATGGTATGGGTGTGTAACATTACATTCACTAGTAGGAGTGAGTAAAACATCACGGGGTGATGTCAATCATAGGGTCTGAATTAGGATAGGCAGTGAGTGGCAATGTAGGATGCAGAAAAGCACCACGGGGTGGTCAGCATGGGGATGTCAGGAAACATGCAGTGGCAAAGTAGGATAGGTTTCTGAAAAATCTGGCGGGGCGGTGCACATGGTATGCGTGTGTACCATTACATTCACTACTATTAGTGAGAAAAACATCAGCGGGTGGTGTGAATCATAGGGACTGAATTAGGATAGGCAGTGAGTGGCAATGTAGGATGGAGAAAAGCACCACGGGGTGGTCAGCATGGGGAGGTCATGAAACATGCAGTGGCAATGTAGGATAGGTTTCTGAAAAACATCTCGGGGTGGTGCGCATTGTATGGCTGTGTAACATTACATTCACTAGTAGAAGTGAGAAAAATATCAGGGGGTGGTTTGAATCATAGGGTCTAAATTACGATAGGCTCTGAGGGGCAATGTAGGATGGAGAAAAGCACCACGGGGTGATCAGCATGGGGAGTTCAGGAAACATGCAGTGGCAATGTAGGATAGGTTTCTGAAAAACCTCGCGGGGTGGTGCGCATTGTATGGCTGTGTAACATTACATTCACTAGTAGGAGTGAGAAAAATATCACAGGGTGGTGTGAATCATAGGGTCTGAATTAGGATAGGCATTGAGTGGCAATGTAGGATGGAGAAAAGCACCATGGGGTGGTCAGCATGTTGAGGTCAGGACACATGCCGTGGCAATGTAGGATAGGTTTCTGAAAAACATCGCGGGGTGGTGCGCTTTGCATGTGTGTGTAACATTACATTCACTAGTGGGAGTGAGAAAAATCATCACGGGGTGGTGTAATCATAGGGTCTGATTTAGGATAGGCATTTAGTGGCAATGTAGGATCGAGAAAAGGACCACCTCATGGTCAGCATGGAGAATTCAGGAAACATACAGTGGCAATGTAGGATAGGTTTCTGAAAAACCTCACGGGGTGGTGCGCATTGTATGGGTGTGTAACATTACATTCACTAGTAGGAGTGAGAAAAACATCACGGGGTGGTGTGAATCATAGGGTCTGAATTAGGATAGGCAGTGAGTGGCAATGTAGGATGGAGAAAAGCACCACGGGGTGGTCAGCATGGGGAATTCAGGAAACATGCAGTGGCAATGTAGGATAGGTTTTTTGAAAAACATCGTGGGTTGGTGCGCATTGTATGGGTGTGTAACATTACATTCACTAGTAGGAGTGAGAAAAACATCATGTGGTGGTGTGAATCATAGGGTCTGAATTAGGATAGGCATTGAGAGGCAATGTAGGATGGAGAAAAGCAACACGAGGTGGGTAGCATGGGGAGGTCAGGAAACATGCCGTGGCAATGTAGGATAGGTTTCTGAAAAACATCGCGGGGTGGTGCGAATTGCATGGGTGTGTAACCTTACATTCACTAGTGGGAGTGAGAAAAAACATCACGGGGTGGTGTGAATTATAGGGTCTCAATTAGGATTGGCAGTGGGTGGCAATGTAGGATGGAGAAAAGCACCATGCGGTGGTCAGCATGGGGAGGTCAGGAAACATGCAGTGGCAGTATAGGATAGGTTTCTGAAAAACGTCTCGTGGTGGTGCGCATTGTATGGGTATGTAACATTACATTGACTAGGAGGAGTGAGAAAAACATCACGTGGTGGTGTGAATCATAGGGTCTGAATTAGAATAGGCAGTGAGTGGCAATGTATGATGGAGAAAAGCACCACTGGGTGGTCAGCATGGGGATGTCAGGAAACATGCAGTGACAATGTAGGATAGGTTTCTGAAAAACATCGTGGGGTGGTGCGGATTGTATGGGTGTGTAACATTACATTTGCTATTTGGAGTGAGAAAAACATCACGGGGTGGTGTGATTCATAGGGTCTGAATTAGGATAGGCAGTGAGTGGCAATGTAGGATGGAGAAAAGCACCATGGGGTGGTCAGCATGTTGAGGTCAGGACACAGGCTGTGGCAATATAGGATAGTTTTCTGAAAAACATCGCGGGGTGGTGCGCATTGTATGGGTGTGTAACATTACATTCACTAGTAGGAGTGAGAAAAACATCACGGGTTGGTGTGAATCATAGGGTCTGAATTAGGATAAGCAGTGAGTGGCAATGTAGGAAGGAGAAACACACCACAGGGTGGTCAGCATTAGGATGTCAGGAAACATGCATTGGCAATATAGTATAGGTTTCTGAAAAACATTGCGGGGTGCTGCGCATTGTATCGGTGTGTAACATTACATTCACTAGTAGGAGTGAGAAAAACATCACGGGGTGGTGTGAATCATAGGGTCTGAATTACGATAGGCAGTGAGTGGCAATGTACAATGGAGAAAAGCACCACGGGGTGGTCAGCATGGGGAGGTCAGGAAACATGCAGTGGCAATGTAGGATAGGTTTCTGAAAAACATCGCGGGGTGGTGCGCATTGTATGGGTGTGTAACATTACATTCAAAAGTAGGAGTGAGAAAAACATCACGGGGTGGTGTGAATCATAGGGTCTGAATTAGGATAGGCACTGAGTGGCAATGTAGGATGGAGAAAAGCACCACGGGTTGGTCAGCATGGGGAGGTCAGGAAACATGCAGTGGCAATGTAGGATAGGTTTCTGAAAAACCTCGCGGGGTGGTGCGCCTTGTATGGGTGTGTAACATTACATTCACTAGTAGGAGTGAGAAAAACATCACGGGTTGGTATGAATCATAGGGTCTGAATTAGGATAGGCAGTGAGTGGCAATGTAGGATGGAGAAAAGCACCATGGGGTGGTCAGCATGGGGATGTCAGGAAACATGCAGTGGCAAAGTAGGATAGGTTTCTGAAAAATCTGGCGGGGCGGTGCACATGGTATGCGTGTGTAACATTACATTCACTACTATTAGTGAGAAAATCATCAGGGGGTGGTGTGAATAATAGGGTCTCAATTAGGATAGGCAGTGAGTGGCAATGTAGGATGGAGAAAAGCAGTACGGGGTGGTCAGCATGTTGAGGTCAGGACACATGCCGTGGCAATATAGGATATGTTTCTGAAAAACATTGCGGGGTGGTGCGCATTGTATGGGTGTGTAACATTACATTCACTAGTAGGAGTGAGAAAAACATCACGGGGTGGTGTGAGTCATAGGGTCTGAATTAGAATAAGCAGTGAGTGGCAATGTAGGAAGGAGAAAAACACTACAGGCTGGTCAGCATGTGGAGGTCAGGAAACATGCAGTGGGAATGTAGGATAGGATTCTGAAAAACATTGCGGGGTGCTGCGCATTGTATGGGTGTGTAACATTACATTCACTAGTAGGAGTGAGAAAAACATCACGGGTTTGTATGAAGCATAGGGTCTGAATTAGGATAGGCAGTGAGTGGCAATGTAGGATGGAGAAAAGCACCACGGGGTGGTCAGCATGGCGAGGTCAGGAAACATGCAGTGGCAATGTAGGATAGGTTTCTGAAAAAACATCGCGGGGTGGTGCGCATTGTATGGGTGTGTATCATTACATTCAGTAGTAGGAGTGAGAAAAACATCACGGGGTGGTGTGAATCATAGGGTTTGAATTAGGATAGGCAGTGAGTGGCAATGCAGGATGGAGAAAAGCACCACGGGATGGTCAGCATGGGGAGGTCAGGAAACATGCAGTGGAAATGTAGGATAGTTTTCTGAACAACCTCGCGGGGTTCTGTGCATTGTATGGGTGTGTAACATTACATTCACTAGTAGGAGTGAGAAAAACATCACGTGGTTGTGTGAATCATAGGGTCTGAATTAGGATAGGCATTTAGTGGCAATGTAGGATCGAGAAAAGCACCACCGCATGGTCAGCATGGGGAATTCAGGAAACATGCAGTGGCAATGTAGGATAGGTTTCTGAAAAACCTCACGGGGTGGTGCGCATTGTATGGGTGTGTAACATTACATTCACTAGTAGGAGTGAGAAAAACATCACGGGGTGGTGTGAATCATAGGGTCTGAATTAGGATAGGCAGTGAGTGGCAATGTAGGATGGAGTAAAGCACCAAGGGGTGGTCAGCATGAGGAGGTCAGGAAACATGCAGTGGCAATGTAGGATAGGTTTCTGAAAAACATTGCGGGGTGCTGCGCATTGTATGGGTGTGTAACATTACATTCACTAGTAGGAGTGAGAAAAACATCACGGGGTGGTGTGAATCATATTGTCTGAATTAGGATAGGCAGTGAGTGGCAATGTACGATGGAGAAAAGCACCACGGGGTGGTCAGCATGGGGAGGTCAGGAAACATGCAGTGGCAATGTAGGATAGATTTCTGAAAAACATCGCGGGGTGGTGCGCATTGTATGGGTGTGTAACATTACATTCACTAGTAGGAGTGAGAAAAACATCATGGGGTGGTGTGAATCATAGGGTCTGAATTAGGATAGGCAGTGAGTGGCAATGTAGGATGGAGAAAAGCACCACAGGGTGGTCAGCATGGCGAGCTCAGGAAACATGCAGTGGCAATGTAGGATAGGTTTCTGAAAAACATCGCGGGGTGGTGCGCATTGTATGGTTGTGTAACATTACATTCACTAGTAGGAGTGAGAAAAACATCACGGGGTGGTGTGAATCAAAGGGTCTGGGTTAGGATAGGCATAAAGTGGCAATGTAGGATGGAGAAAAGCACCACGGGATGGTCAGCATGGGGAGGTCAGGAAACATGCAGTGGCAATGAAGAATAGGTTTCTGAAAAACCTCGCGGGGTGCTGTGCATTGTATGGGTGTGTAAAATTACATTCACTAGTAGAAGTGAGAAAAACATCACGGGGTGGTGTGAATCATAGGGTCTGAATTAGCATAGGCATTGAGAGGCAATGTAGGATGGAGAAAAGCAACAAGAGGTGGGTAGCATGGGGAGGTCAGGAAACATGCGGTGGCAGTGTAAGACAGGTTTCTGAAAAACATAGCGGGGTGGTGCGCATTGTATTGGTGTGCAACATTACATTCACTAGTAGGAGTGAGTAAAACATCACGGGGTGATGTGAATCATAGGGTCTGAATTAGGATAGGCAGTGAGTGGCAATGTAGGATGGAGAAATGCACCACGGGGTGGTCAGCATGGGGAGGTCAGGAAACATGCAGTGGCAAATTAGGATAGGTTTCTGAAAAACCTCGCGGGGCGGTGCACATGGTATGAGTGTGTAACATTACATTCATTACTATTAGTGAGAAAAACATCAGGGGGTGGTGTGAATCATAGGGTCTGAATTAGGATAGGCATTGAGAGGCAATGTAGGATGGAGAAAAGCACCACGAGGTGGGTAGCATGGGGAGGTCAGGAAACATGCCGTGGCAATGTAGGATAGGTTTCTGAAAAACATCGCGGGGTGGTGCGCATTGCATCGGTGTGTAACATTACATTCACTAGTGGGAGTGAGAAAAAACATCACGGGGTGGTGTGAATCATAGGGTCTCAATTAGGATAGGCAGTGCGTGGCAATGTAGGATGGAGAAAAGCACCATGCGGTGGTCAGCATGGGGAGGTCAGGAAACATGCAGTGGCAGTATAGGATAGGTTTCTGAAAAACGTCTCGTGGTGGTGCGCATTGTATGGGTGTGTAACATTACATTGACTTGGAGGAGTGAGAAAAACATCACGGGGTGGTGTGAATCATAGCGTCTGAATTAGGATAGGCAGTGAGTGGCAATCTAGGATGGAGAAAAGCACCACCGGGTGGTCAGCATGGGGAGGTCAGGAAACATGCAGTGGCAATGTAGTATAGGTTTCCGAAAAACCTCACGAGGTGGTGTGCATTGTATGGGTGTGTAACATTACATTCACTACTAGGAGTGAGAAAAACATCACGGGGTGGTGTGAATCATAGGATCTGAATTAGGATAGGCAATAAGTGGCAATGTAGGACGGAGAAAAGCACCACGGTGTGGTCAACATGGGGAGGTCAGGAAACATGCAGTGGCAATGTAGTATAGGTTTCTGAAAAACCTCGTGGGTGGTGAGCATTGTATGGGTGTGTCACATTACATTTACTAGTAGGAGTGAGAAAAACATCACGGGGTGCTGTGAATCATAGGGTCTGAATTAGGATAGGCAGTGAGTGGCAATGTAGGATGGAGAAAAGCACCACGGGGTAGTCAGTATGGTGAGGTCAGGAAACATGCAGTGGGGAGGTAGGATAGGTTTCTGAAAAACCTCGCGGGCTGGTGCGCATTGTATGGGTGTGTAACATTACATTCACTAGTAGGAGTGAGAAAAACATCACGGGGTGCTGTGAATCATAGGGTCTGAATTAGGATAGGCATTGAGAGGCAATGTAGGATGGAGAAAAACACCACGAGGTGGGTAGCATGGGGAGGTCAGGAAACATGCCGTGGCAATGTCGGATATGTTTCTGAAAAACATCGCGGGGTGGTGCGCATTGCATGGGTGTGTAACATTACATTCACTAGTGCGAGTGAGAAAAAACATCACGGGGTGGTGTCAATCATAGGGTCTCAATTAGGATTGGCAGTGCGTGGCAATGTAGGATGGAGAAAAGCACCACGGGATGGTCAGCATGGGGAGGTCAGGAAAAATGCAGTGGCAATATAGGATAGATATCGGAAAAAAGTCTCGTGGTGGTGCGCATTGTATGGGTGTGTAACATTACATTGACTAGGAGGAGTGAGAAAAACATCACGGGGTGGTGTGAATTATAGGGTCTGAATTAGGATAGGCAGTGAGTGGCAATGGAGGATGGAGAAAAGCACCAAGGGGTGGTCAGCATGAGGAGGTCAGGAAACATGCAGTGGCAATGTAGGATAGGTTTCTGAAAAACATTGCGGGGTGCTGCGCATTGTATGCGTGTGTAACATTACATTCACTAGTAGGAGTGAGAAAAACATCACGGGGTGGTGTGAATCATATTGTCTGAATTAGGATAGGCAGTGAGTGGCAAAGTACGATGGAGAAAAGCACCACGGGGTGGTCAGCATGGGGAGGTCAGGAAACATGCAGTGGCAATGTAGGATAGATTTCTGAAAAACATCGCGGGGTGGTGCGCATTGTATGGGTGTGTAACATTACATTCACTAGTAGGAGTGAGAAAAACATCATGGGGTGGTGTGAATCATCGGGTCTGAATTAGGATAGGCAGTGAGTGGCAATGTAGGATGGAGAAAAGCACCACGGGGTGGTCAGCATGGCGAGCTCAGGAAACATGCAGTGGCAAAGTAGGATAGGTTTCTGAAAAACATCGCGGGGTGGTGCGCATTGTATGGTTGTGTAACATTACATTCACTAGTAGGAGTGAGAAAAACATCACGCGGTGGTGTGAATCAAAGGGTCTGAGTTAGGATAGGCATAAAGTGGCAATGTAGGATGGAGAAAAGCACCACGGGATGGTCAGCATGGGGAGGTCAGGAAACATTAAGTGGCAATGAAGGATAGGTTTCTGAAAAACCTCGCGGGGTGCTGTGCATGGTATGGGTGTGTAAAATTACATTCACTAGTAGAAGTGAGAAAAACATCACGGGGTGGTGTGAATCATAGGGTCTGAATTAGCATAGGCATTGAGAGGCAATGTAGGATGGAGAAATGCACCACGGGGTGGTCAGCATGGGGAGGTCAGGAAACATGCGGTGGCAGTGTAAGACAGGTTTCTGAAAAACATAGCGGGGTGGTGCGCATTGTATGGGTGTGCAACATTACATTCACTAGTAGGAGTGAGTAAAACATCACGGGGTGATGTGAATCATAGGGTCTGAATTAGGATGGGCAGTGAGTGGCAATGTAGGATGGAGAAATGCACCACGGGGTGGTCAGCATGGGGAGGTCAGGAAACATGCAGTGGCAAATTAGGATAGGTTTCTGAAAAACCTCGCGGGGCGGTGCACATGGTATGAGTGTGTAACATTACATTCATTACTATTAGTGAGAAAAACATCAGGGGGTGGTGTGAATCATAGGGTCTGAATTAGGATAGGCATTGAGAGGCAATGTAGGATGGAGAAAATCCCCACGAGGTGGGTAGCATGGGGAGGTCAGGAAACATGCCGTGGCAATGTAGGATAGGTTTCTGAAAAATATCGCGGGGTGGTGCGCATTGCATCGGTGTGTAACATTACATTCACTAGTGGGAGTGAGAAAAAACATCACGGGGTGGTGTGAATCATAGGGTCTCAATTAGGATTGGCAGTGCGTGGCAATGTAGGATGGAGAAAAGCACCATGCGGTGGTCAGCATGGGGAGGTCAGGAAACATGCAGTGGCAGTATAGGATAGGTTTCTGAAAAACGTCTCGTGGTGGTGCGCATTGTATGGGTGTGTAACATTACATTGACTTGGAAGAGTGAGAAAAACATCACGGGGTGGTGTGAATCATAGCGTCTGAATTAGGATAGGCAGTGAGTGGCAATCTAGGATGGAGAAAAGCACCACCGGGTGGTCAGCATGGGGAGGTCAGGAAACATGCAGTGGCAATGTAGTATAGGTTTCCGAAAAACCTCACGAGGTGGTGTGCATTGTATGGGTGTGTAACATTACATTCACTACTAGGAGTGAGAAAAACATCACGGGGTGGTGTGAATCATAGGATCTGAATTAGGATAGGCAATAAGTGGCAATGTAGGACGGAGAAAAGCACCACGGTGTGGTCAACATGGGGAGGTCAGAAAACATGCAGTGGCAATGTAGTATAGGTTTCTGAAAAACCTCGTGGGTGGTGAGCATTGTATGGGTGTGTCACATTACATTCACTAGTAGGAGTGAGAAAAACATCACGGGGTGCTGTGAATCATAGGGTCTGAATTAGGATAGGCAGTGAGTGGCAATGTAGGATGGAGAAAAGCACCACGGGGTAGTCAGTATGGTGAGGTCAGGAAACATGCAGTGGGGAGGTAGGATAGGTTTCTGAAAAACCTCGCGGGCTGGTGCGCATTGTATGGGGGTGTAACATTACATTCACTAGTAGGAGTGAGAAAAACATCACGGGGTGCTGTGAATCATAGGGTCTGAATTAGGATAGGCATTGAGAGGCAATGTAGGATGGAGAAAAGCACCACGAGGTGAGTAGCATGGGGAGGTCAGGAAACATGCCGTGGCAATGTCGGATATGTTTCTGAAAAACATCGCGGGGTGGTGCGCATTGCATGGGTGTGTAACATTACATTCACTAGTGCGAGTGAGAAAAAACATCACGGGGTGGTGTCAATCATAGGGTCTCAATTAGGATTGGCAGTGCGTGGCAATGTAGGATGGAGAAAAGCACCACGGGATGGTCAGCATGGGGAAGTCAGGAAAAATACAGTGGCAATATAGGATAGATATCGGAAAAACGTCTCGTGGTGGTGCCCATTGTATGGGTGTGTAACATTACATTGACTAGGAGGAGTGAGAAAAACATCACGGGGTGGTGTGAATTATAGGGTCTGAATTAGGATAGGCAGTGAGTGGCAATGGAGGATGGAGAAAAGCACCAAGGGGTGGTCAGCATGAGGAGGTCAGGAAACATGCAGTGGCAATGTAGGATAGGTTTCTGAAAAACATTGCGGGGTGCTGCGCATTGTTAGGGTGTGTAACATTACATTCACTAGTAGGAGTGAGAAAAACATCACGGGGTGGTGTGAATCATATTGTCTGAATTAGGATAGGCAGTGAGTGGCAATGTACGATGGAGAAAAGCACCACGGGGTGGTCAGCATGGGGAGGTCAGGAAACATGCAGTGGCAATGTAGGATAGATTTCTGAAAAACATCGCGGGGTGGTGCGCATTGTATGGGTGTGTAACATTACATTCACTAGTAGGAGTGAGAAAAACATCATGGGGTGGTGTGAATCGGAGCGTCTGAATTGGGATAGGCAGTGAGTGGCAATGTAGGATGGAGAAAAGCACCACGGGGTGATCAGCATGGCGAGCTCAGGAAACATGCAGTGGCAATGTAGGATAGGTTTCTGAAAAACATCGCGGGGTGGTGCGCATTGTATGGTTGTGTAACATTACATTCACTAGTAGGAGTGAGAAAAACATCACGGGGTGGTGTGAATCAAAGGGTCTGAGTTAGGATAGGCATAAAGTGGCAATGTAGGATGGAGAAAAGCACCACGGGATGGTCAGCATGGGGAGGTCAGGAAACATGCAGTGGCAATGTAGGATAGGTTTCTGAAAAACCTCGCGGGGTGCTGTGCATTGTATGGGTGTGTAACATTACATTCACTAGTAGAAGTGAGAAAAACATCACGGGGTGGTGTGAATCATAGGGTCTGAATTAGGATAGGGATTGAGAGGCAATGTAGGATGGAGAAAAGCCACAAGAGGTGGGTAGCATGGGGAGGTCAGGAAACATGCCGTGGCAATGTAGGATAGGTTTCTGAAAAACATCGCGGGGTGGTGCTTATTGCATGGGTGTGTAACCTTACATTCACTAGTGGGAGTGAGAAAAAACATCACGGGGTGGTGTGAATCATAGGGTCTCAATTAGAATTGGCAGTGCGTGGCAATGTAGGATCGAGAAAAGCACCATGCGGTGGTCAGCATGGGGAGATCAGGAAACATGCACTGGCAGTATAGGATAGGTTTCTGAAAAACGTCTCGTGGTGGTGCGCATTGTATGGTTGTGTAACATTACATTGACTAGGCCGAGTGAGAAAAACATCACGTGGTGGTGTGAATCATAGGGTCTGAATAAGGATAGGCAGTGAGTGGCAATGTATGATGGAGAAAAGCACCACTGGGTGGTCAGCATGGGGATGTCAGGAAACATGCAGTGGCAATGTAGGATAGGTTTCTGAAAAACATCGTGGGGTGGTGCGCATTGTATGGGTGTGTAACATTACATTTACTAGTTGGAGTGAGAAAAACATCACGGGGTGGTGTGATTCATAGGGTCTGAATTAGGATAGGCAGTGAGTGGCAATGTAGGATGGAGAAAAGCACCACGAGGTGGTCAGCAGGTTGAGGTCAGGACACATGCTGTGGCAATATAGGATAGTTTTCTGAAAAACATCGCGGGGTGGTGCGCATTGTATGGGTGTTTAACATTACATTCACTAGTAGGAGTGAGAAAAACATCACGGGTTGGTGTGAATCATAGGGTCTGAATTAGGATAAGCAGTGAGTGGCAATGTAGGAAGGAGCAACACACCACAGGGTGGTCAGCATTAGGAGGTCAGGAAATTTGGCAATATAGGATAGGTTTCTGAAAAACATTGCGGGGTGCTGCGCATTGTATTGGTGTGTAACATTACATTCACTAGTAGGAGTGAGAAAAACATCACGGGGTGGTGTTAATCATAGGGTCTGAATTAGAATAGGCAGTGAGAGGCAATGTAGGATGGAGAAAAGCACCACGGGGTGGTCAGCATGGGGAGGTCAGGAAACATGCAGTGGCAATATAGGATAGGTTTCTGAAAAACCTCGCGGGTTGGTGCGCATTGTATGGGTGGATAACATTACATTAACTAGTAGGAGTGAGAAAAACATCACGGGGTGGTATGAATCATAGGGTCTGAATTAGGATAGGCAGTGAGTGGCAATGTACGATGGAGAAAAGCACCACGGGATGGTCAGCATGGGGAGGTCAGGAAACATGCAGTGGCAATGTAGGATAGGTTTCTGAAAAACCTCGCGGGGTGCTGCACATTGTCTGGGTGTGTAACATTACATTCACTAGTAGGAGTGAGAAAAACATCACGGGGTGGTGTAATCATAGGGTCTGATTTAGGATAGGCATTTAGTGGCAATGTAGGATCGAGAAAAGCACCACCTCATGGTCAGCATGGAGAATTCAGGAAACATACAGTGGCAATGTAGGATAGGTTTCTGAAAAACCTCACGGGGTGGTGCGCATTGTATGGGTGTGTAACATTACATTCACTAGTAGGAGTGAGAAAAACATCACGGGGTGGTGTGAATCATAGGGTCTGAATTAGGATAGGCAGTGAGTGGCAATGTAGGATGGAGAAAAGCACCACGGGGTGGTCAGCATGGGGAATTCAGGAAACATGCAGTGGCAATGTAGGATAGGTTTTTTGAAAAACATTGTGGGTTGTTGCGCATTGTATGGGTGTGTAACATTACATTCACTAGTAGGAGTGAGAAAAACATCACGGGGTGGTGTGAATCATAGGGTCTGAATTAGGATAGGCATTGAGAGGCAATGTAGGATGGAGAAAAGCAACACGAGGTGGGTAGCATGGGGAGGTCAGGAAACATGCCGTGGCAATGTAGGATAGGTTTCTGAAAAACATCGCGGGGTGGTGCGCTTTGCATGGGTGGGTAACATTACATTCACTAGTGGGAGTGAGAAAAATCATCACGGGGTGGTGTGAATCATAGGGTCTGAATTAGGATAGGCAGTGAGTGGCAATGTAGGATGGAGAAAAGCACCACGGGGTGGTCAGCATGGGGAATTCAGGAAACATGCAGTGGCAATGTAGGATAGGTTTCTAAAAAACATCGCGGAGTGGTGTGCATTGTATGGGTGTGTAACATTACATTCACTAGTAGGAGTGAGAAAAACATCACGGGGTGGTGTGAATCATAGGTTCTGAATTAGGATAGGCAGCGAGTGGCAATGTAGGATGGAGAAAAGCACCACGGTGTGGTCAGAATGGGGAGGTCAGGAAACATGCAGTGGCAATGTAGGATAGGTTTCTGAAAAACCTCGCGGGGTGGTGCGCATTGTATGGGTGTGTAACATTACATTCTCTAGTAGGAGTGAGAAAAACATCACGGGTTGGTATGAATCATAGGGTCTCAATTAGGATAGGCAGTGAGTGGCAATGTAGGATGGAGAAAAGCACCACGGGGTGGTCAGCATGGCAAGGTCAGGAAACATCCAGTGGCAATGTAGGATAGGTTTCTGAAAAACATCGCGTGGTGGTGCGCATTGTATGGGTGTGTAACATTACATTCACTAGTAGGAGAGAGAAAAACATCACGGGGTGGTGTGAGTCATGGGGTCTGAATTAGGATAGGCAGTGAGTGGCAATGTAGGATGGAGAAAATCACCACGGGATGGTCAGCATGGGGAGGTCAGGAAACATGCAGTGGCAATGTAGGATAGGTTTCTGAAAAACCTCGCGGGGTGCTGCACATTGTCTGGGTGTGTAACATTACATTCACTAGTAGGAGTGAGAAAAACATCACGGGGTGGTGTGAATCATAGGGTCTGATTTAGGATAGGCATTCAGTGGCAATGTAAGATCCAGAAAAGCACCACCGCATGGTCAGCATGGGGAATTCAGGAAACATGCAGTGGCAATGTAGGATAGGTTTCTGAAAAACATCACGGGGTGGTGCGCATTGTATGGGTGTGTAACATTACATTCACTAGTAGGAGTGAGAAAAACATCACGGGGTGGTGTGAATCATAGGGTCTGAATTAGGATAGGCAGTGAGTGGCAATGTAGGATGGAGAAAAGCACCACGGGGTGGTCAGAATGGGGAGGCCAGGAAACATGCAGTGGCAGTGTAAGACAGGTTTCTGAAAAACATAGCGGGGTGGTGCGCATGGTATGGGTGTGTAACATTACATTCACTAGTAGGAGTGAGTAAAACATCACGGGGTGATGTCAATCATAGGGTCTGAATTAGGATAGGCAGTGAGTGGCAATGTAGGATGCAGAAAAGCACCACGGGGTGGTCAGCATGGGGATGTCAGGAAACATGCAGTGGCAAAGTAGGATAGGTTTCTGAAAAATCTGGCGGGGCGGTGCACATGGTATGCGTGTGTACCATTACATTCACTACTATTAGTGAGAAAAACATCAGCGGGTGGTGTGAATCATAGGGACTGAATTAGGATAGGCAGTGAGTGGCAATGTAGGATGGAGAAAAGCACCACGGGGTGGTCAGCATGGGGAGGTCATGAAACATGCAGTGGCAATGTAGGATAGGTTTCTGAAAAACATCTCGGGGTGGTGCGCATTGTATGGCTGTGTAACATTACATTCACTAGTAGAAGTGAGAAAAATATCAGGGGGTGGTTTGAATCATAGGGTCTAAATTACGATAGGCTCTGAGGGGCAATGTAGGATGGAGAAAAGCACCACGGGGTGATCAGCATGGGGAGTTCAGGAAACATGCAGTGGCAATGTAGGATAGGTTTCTGAAAAACATCGCGGGGTGGTGCGCTTTGCATGTGTGTGTAACATTACATTCACTAGTGGGAGTGAGAAAAATCATCACGGGGTGGTGTGAATCATAGGGTCTGAATTAGAATAGGCAGTGAGTGGCAATGTAGGATGGAGAAATGCACCACGGGGTAGTCAGCATGGGGATGTCAGGAAACATGCAGTGGCAATGTATGATAGGTTTCTAAAAAACATCGCGGGGTGGTGCGCATTGTATGGGTGTGTAACATTACATTTACTAGTTGGAGTGAAAAAAACATCACGGGGTCATGTGAATCATAGGATCTGAATTAGGATAGGCAGTGAGTGGCAATGTAGCATGGAGAAAAGCACCACGGGGTGGTCAACATGGGGAATTCAGGAAACATGCAGTGGCAATGTAGGATAGGTTTTTTGAAAAACATCGCGGGTTGGTGCGCATTGTATGTGTTTGTGTAACATTACATTCACTAGTAGGAGTGAGAAAAACATCAAGGGGTGGTGTGAATCATAGGGTCTGAATTAGTATAGCCAGTGAGTGGCAATGTAGGATGGAGAAAAGCACCACGGGATGGTCAGCATGGGGAGGTCAGGAAACATGCACTGTCAATGTAGGATAGGTGTCTGAAAAACCTCCCGGGGTGCTGCGCATTGTATGGGTGTGTATCATTACATTCACTAGTAGGAGTGAGAAAAACATCACGGGGTGGTGTGAATCATAGGGTCTGAATTAGGATCGGCATTTAGTGGCAATGTAGGATCGAGAAAAGCACAACCGCATGGAAAGCATGGGGAATTCAGGAAACATGCAGTGGCAATGTAGGATAGGTTTCTGAAAAACATCACGGGGTGGTGCGCATTGTATGGGTGTGTAACATTATATTCACTAGTAGGAGTGAGAGAAACATCACGGGGTGATGTGAATCATAGGGTCTGAATTAGGATAGGCAGTGAGTGGCAATGTAGGATGGAGAAAAGCACCACGGGGTAGTCAGCATGGGGAGGTCAGGAAACATGCAGTGGCAAAGTAGGATAGGTTTCTGAAAAACCTCGCGTGGCGGTGCACATGGTATGCGTGTGTAACATTACATTCACTACTATTAGTGAGAAAAACATCAGTTGGTGGTGTGAATCATAGGCTCTGAATTAGGATAGGCAATGAGTGGTAATGTAGGATGGAGAAAAGCACCACGGGGTGGTCAGCATGGGGAGGTCAGGAAACATTCCGTGGCAATGTAGGATAGGTTTCTGAAAAACATCGCGGGGTGGTGCACATTGCTTGGGTGTGTAACATTACATTCACTAGTGGGGGTGAGAAAAAACATCACGGGTTTGTGTGAATCATAGGGTCTCATTTAGGATTGGCAGTGCGTGGCAATATAGGATGGAGAAAAGCACCACGGGGTGGTCAGCATGGGGAGGTCCGGAAACATTCAGTGGCAGTATAGGATAGGTTTCTGAAAAACGTCTTATGGTGGTGCGCATTTTATGGGTGTGTAACATTACATTGACTAGGAGGAGTGAGAAAAACATCACGGGGTGGTGTGAATCATAGGGTCTGAATTAGGATAGGCAGTGAGTGGCAATGTAGGATGGAGAAAAGCACCACGGGGTGGTCAGCATGGGGAGGTCAGGAAACATGCAGTGGCAAAGTAGGATAGGTTTCTGAAAAACCTCACGGGGCGGTGCACATGGTATGCGTGTGTAACATTACATTCACTACTATTAGTGAGAAAAACATCAGGGAGTGGTGTGAATCATAGGGTCTGAATTAGAATAGGCAGTGAGTGGCAATGTAGGATGGAGAAAATCACCACGGGGTGGTCAGCATGGGGTTGTCAGGAAACATGCAGTGGCAGTGAAGGATAGGTTTCTGAAAACCATCGCGGGGTGGTGCGCATTGTATATCTGTGTAACATTACATTCACTCGTAGGAGTGAGAAAAATATCACGGGGTGGTGTGAATCATAGGGTCTGAATTACGAATGGCATTGAGTGGCAATGTAGGATGGAGAAAAGCACCACGGGGTGGTTAGCAAGGGGAGGTCAGGAAACATGCACTGTCAATGTAGGATAGGTTTCTGAAAAACCTCCCGGGGTGCTGTGCATTGTATGGGTGTGTAACATTACATTCACTAGTAGAAGTGAGAAAAACATCACGGGGTGGTGTGAATCATAGGGTCTGAATTAGGATAGGGATTGAGAGGCAATGTAGGATGGAGAAAAGCCACAAGAGGTGGGTAGCATGGGGAGGTCAGGAAACATGCCGTGGCAATGTAGGATAGGTTTCTGAAAAACATCGCGGGGTGGTGCTTATTGCATGGGTGTGTAACCTTACATTCACTAGTGGGAGTGAGAAAAAACATCACGGGGTGGTGTGAATCATAGGGTCTCAATTAGAATTGGCAGTGCGTGGCAATGTAGGATCGAGAAAAGCACCATGCGGTGGTCAGCATGGGGAGATCAGGAAACATGCACTGGCAGTATAGGATAGGTTTCTGAAAAACGTCTCGTGGTGGTGCGCATTGTATGGTTGTGTAACATTACATTGACTAGGCCGAGTGAGAAAAACATCACGTGGTGGTGTGAATCATAGGGTCTGAATAAGGATAGGCAGTGAGTGGCAATGTATGATGGAGAAAAGCACCACTGGGTGGTCAGCATGGGGATGTCAGGAAACATGCAGTGGCAATGTAGGATAGGTTTCTGAAAAACATCGTGGGGTGGTGCGCATTGTATGGGTGTGTAACATTACATTTACTAGTTGGAGTGAGAAAAACATCACGGGGTGGTGTGATTCATAGGGTCTGAATTAGGATAGGCAGTGAGTGGCAATGTAGGATGGAGAAAAGCACCACGAGGTGGTCAGCAGGTTGAGGTCAGGACACATGCTGTGGCAATATAGGATAGTTTTCTGAAAAACATCGCGGGGTGGTGCGCATTGTATGGGTGTTTAACATTACATTCACTAGTAGGAGTGAGAAAAACATCACGGGTTGGTGTGAATCATAGGGTCTGAATTAGGATAAGCAGTGAGTGGCAATGTAGGAAGGAGCAACACACCACAGGGTGGTCAGCATTAGGAGGTCAGGAAATTTGGCAATATAGGATAGGTTTCTGAAAAACATTGCGGGGTGCTGCGCATTGTATTGGTGTGTAACATTACATTCACTAGTAGGAGTGAGAAAAACATCACGGGGTGGTGTTAATCATAGGGTCTGAATTAGAATAGGCAGTGAGAGGCAATGTAGGATGGAGAAAAGCACCACGGGGTGGTCAGCATGGGGAGGTCAGGAAACATGCAGTGGCAATATAGGATAGGTTTCTGAAAAACCTCGCGGGTTGGTGCGCATTGTATGGGTGGATAACATTACATTAACTAGTAGGAGTGAGAAAAACATCACGGGGTGGTATGAATCATAGGGTCTGAATTAGGATAGGCAGTGAGTGGCAATGTACGATGGAGAAAAGCACCACGGGATGGTCAGCATGGGGAGGTCAGGAAACATGCAGTGGCAATGTAGGATAGGTTTCTGAAAAACCTCGCGGGGTGCTGCACATTGTCTGGGTGTGTAACATTACATTCACTAGTAGGAGTGAGAAAAACATCACGGGGTGGTGTAATCATAGGGTCTGATTTAGGATAGGCATTTAGTGGCAATGTAGGATCGAGAAAAGCACCACCTCATGGTCAGCATGGAGAATTCAGGAAACATACAGTGGCAATGTAGGATAGGTTTCTGAAAAACCTCACGGGGTGGTGCGCATTGTATGGGTGTGTAACATTACATTCACTAGTAGGAGTGAGAAAAACATCACGGGGTGGTGTGAATCATAGGGTCTGAATTAGGATAGGCAGTGAGTGGCAATGTAGGATGGAGAAAAGCACCACGGGGTGGTCAGCATGGGGAATTCAGGAAACATGCAGTGGCAATGTAGGATAGGTTTTTTGAAAAACATTGTGGGTTGTTGCGCATTGTATGGGTGTGTAACATTACATTCACTAGTAGGAGTGAGAAAAACATCACGGGGTGGTGTGAATCATAGGGTCTGAATTAGGATAGGCATTGAGAGGCAATGTAGGATGGAGAAAAGCAACACGAGGTGGGTAGCATGGGGAGGTCAGGAAACATGCCGTGGCAATGTAGGATAGGTTTCTGAAAAACATCGCGGGGTGGTGCGCTTTGCATGGGTGGGTAACATTACATTCACTAGTGGGAGTGAGAAAAATCATCACGGGGTGGTGTGAATCATAGGGTCTGAATTAGGATAGGCAGTGAGTGGCAATGTAGGATGGAGAAAAGCACCACGGGGTGGTCAGCATGGGGAATTCAGGAAACATGCAGTGGCAATGTAGGATAGGTTTCTAAAAAACATCGCGGAGTGGTGTGCATTGTATGGGTGTGTAACATTACATTCACTAGTAGGAGTGAGAAAAACATCACGGGGTGGTGTGAATCATAGGTTCTGAATTAGGATAGGCAGCGAGTGGCAATGTAGGATGGAGAAAAGCACCACGGTGTGGTCAGAATGGGGAGGTCAGGAAACATGCAGTGGCAATGTAGGATAGGTTTCTGAAAAACCTCGCGGGGTGGTGCGCATTGTATGGGTGTGTAACATTACATTCTCTAGTAGGAGTGAGAAAAACATCACGGGTTGGTATGAATCATAGGGTCTCAATTAGGATAGGCAGTGAGTGGCAATGTAGGATGGAGAAAAGCACCACGGGGTGGTCAGCATGGCAAGGTCAGGAAACATCCAGTGGCAATGTAGGATAGGTTTCTGAAAAACATCGCGTGGTGGTGCGCATTGTATGGGTGTGTAACATTACATTCACTAGTAGGAGAGAGAAAAACATCACGGGGTGGTGTGAGTCATGGGGTCTGAATTAGGATAGGCAGTGAGTGGCAATGTAGGATGGAGAAAATCACCACGGGATGGTCAGCATGGGGAGGTCAGGAAACATGCAGTGGCAATGTAGGATAGGTTTCTGAAAAACCTCGCGGGGTGCTGCACATTGTCTGGGTGTGTAACATTACATTCACTAGTAGGAGTGAGAAAAACATCACGGGGTGGTGTGAATCATAGGGTCTGATTTAGGATAGGCATTCAGTGGCAATGTAAGATCCAGAAAAGCACCACCGCATGGTCAGCATGGGGAATTCAGGAAACATGCAGTGGCAATGTAGGATAGGTTTCTGAAAAACATCACGGGGTGGTGCGCATTGTATGGGTGTGTAACATTACATTCACTAGTAGGAGTGAGAAAAACATCACGGGGTGGTGTGAATCATAGGGTCTGAATTAGGATAGGCAGTGAGTGGCAATGTAGGATGGAGAAAAGCACCACGGGGTGGTCAGAATGGGGAGGCCAGGAAACATGCAGTGGCAGTGTAAGACAGGTTTCTGAAAAACATAGCGGGGTGGTGCGCATGGTATGGGTGTGTAACATTACATTCACTAGTAGGAGTGAGTAAAACATCACGGGGTGATGTCAATCATAGGGTCTGAATTAGGATAGGCAGTGAGTGGCAATGTAGGATGCAGAAAAGCACCACGGGGTGGTCAGCATGGGGATGTCAGGAAACATGCAGTGGCAAAGTAGGATAGGTTTCTGAAAAATCTGGCGGGGCGGTGCACATGGTATGCGTGTGTACCATTACATTCACTACTATTAGTGAGAAAAACATCAGCGGGTGGTGTGAATCATAGGGACTGAATTAGGATAGGCAGTGAGTGGCAATGTAGGATGGAGAAAAGCACCACGGGGTGGTCAGCATGGGGAGGTCATGAAACATGCAGTGGCAATGTAGGATAGGTTTCTGAAAAACATCTCGGGGTGGTGCGCATTGTATGGCTGTGTAACATTACATTCACTAGTAGAAGTGAGAAAAATATCAGGGGGTGGTTTGAATCATAGGGTCTAAATTACGATAGGCTCTGAGGGGCAATGTAGGATGGAGAAAAGCACCACGGGGTGATCAGCATGGGGAGTTCAGGAAACATGCAGTGGCAATGTAGGATAGGTTTCTGAAAAACATCGCGGGGTGGTGCGCTTTGCATGTGTGTGTAACATTACATTCACTAGTGGGAGTGAGAAAAATCATCACGGGGTGGTGTGAATCATAGGGTCTGAATTAGAATAGGCAGTGAGTGGCAATGTAGGATGGAGAAATGCACCACGGGGTAGTCAGCATGGGGATGTCAGGAAACATGCAGTGGCAATGTATGATAGGTTTCTAAAAAACATCGCGGGGTGGTGCGCATTGTATGGGTGTGTAACATTACATTTACTAGTTGGAGTGAAAAAAACATCACGGGGTCATGTGAATCATAGGATCTGAATTAGGATAGGCAGTGAGTGGCAATGTAGCATGGAGAAAAGCACCACGGGGTGGTCAACATGGGGAATTCAGGAAACATGCAGTGGCAATGTAGGATAGGTTTTTTGAAAAACATCGCGGGTTGGTGCGCATTGTATGTGTTTGTGTAACATTACATTCACTAGTAGGAGTGAGAAAAACATCAAGGGGTGGTGTGAATCATAGGGTCTGAATTAGTATAGCCAGTGAGTGGCAATGTAGGATGGAGAAAAGCACCACGGGATGGTCAGCATGGGGAGGTCAGGAAACATGCACTGTCAATGTAGGATAGGTGTCTGAAAAACCTCCCGGGGTGCTGCGCATTGTATGGGTGTGTATCATTACATTCACTAGTAGGAGTGAGAAAAACATCACGGGGTGGTGTGAATCATAGGGTCTGAATTAGGATCGGCATTTAGTGGCAATGTAGGATCGAGAAAAGCACAACCGCATGGAAAGCATGGGGAATTCAGGAAACATGCAGTGGCAATGTAGGATAGGTTTCTGAAAAACATCACGGGGTGGTGCGCATTGTATGGGTGTGTAACATTATATTCACTAGTAGGAGTGAGAGAAACATCACGGGGTGATGTGAATCATAGGGTCTGAATTAGGATAGGCAGTGAGTGGCAATGTAGGATGGAGAAAAGCACCACGGGGTAGTCAGCATGGGGAGGTCAGGAAACATGCAGTGGCAAAGTAGGATAGGTTTCTGAAAAACCTCGCGTGGCGGTGCACATGGTATGCGTGTGTAACATTACATTCACTACTATTAGTGAGAAAAACATCAGTTGGTGGTGTGAATCATAGGCTCTGAATTAGGATAGGCAATGAGTGGTAATGTAGGATGGAGAAAAGCACCACGGGGTGGTCAGCATGGGGAGGTCAGGAAACATTCCGTGGCAATGTAGGATAGGTTTCTGAAAAACATCGCGGGGTGGTGCACATTGCTTGGGTGTGTAACATTACATTCACTAGTGGGGGTGAGAAAAAACATCACGGGTTTGTGTGAATCATAGGGTCTCATTTAGGATTGGCAGTGCGTGGCAATATAGGATGGAGAAAAGCACCACGGGGTGGTCAGCATGGGGAGGTCCGGAAACATTCAGTGGCAGTATAGGATAGGTTTCTGAAAAACGTCTTATGGTGGTGCGCATTTTATGGGTGTGTAACATTACATTGACTAGGAGGAGTGAGAAAAACATCACGGGGTGGTGTGAATCATAGGGTCTGAATTAGGATAGGCAGTGAGTGGCAATGTAGGATGGAGAAAAGCACCACGGGGTGGTCAGCATGGGGAGGTCAGGAAACATGCAGTGGCAAAGTAGGATAGGTTTCTGAAAAACCTCACGGGGCGGTGCACATGGTATGCGTGTGTAACATTACATTCACTACTATTAGTGAGAAAAACATCAGGGAGTGGTGTGAATCATAGGGTCTGAATTAGAATAGGCAGTGAGTGGCAATGTAGGATGGAGAAAATCACCACGGGGTGGTCAGCATGGGGTTGTCAGGAAACATGCAGTGGCAGTGAAGGATAGGTTTCTGAAAACCATCGCGGGGTGGTGCGCATTGTATATCTGTGTAACATTACATTCACTCGTAGGAGTGAGAAAAATATCACGGGGTGGTGTGAATCATAGGGTCTGAATTACGAATGGCATTGAGTGGCAATGTAGGATGGAGAAAAGCACCACGGGGTGGTTAGCAAGGGGAGGTCAGGAAACATGCACTGTCAATGTAGGATAGGTTTCTGAAAAACCTCCCGGGGTGCTGCGCATTGTATGGGTGTGTATCATTACATTCACTATTAGGAGTGAGAAAAACATCACGGGGTGGTGTGAATCATAGGGTCTGAATTAGGATCGGCATTTAGTTGCAATGTAGGATCGAGAAAAGCACCACCGCATGGTCAGCATGGGGAATTCAGGAAAAATGCAGTGGCAATGTAGGATAGGTTTCTGAAAAACATCACGGGGTGGTGCGCATTGTATGGGTGTGTAACATTACATTCACTAGTAGGAGTGAGAGAAACATCACGGGGTGATGTGAATCATAGGGTCTGAATTAGGATAGGCAGTGAGTGGCAATGTAGGATGGAGAATAGCACAACGGGGTGGTCAGCATGGGGAGGTCAGGAAACATGCAGTGGCAAAGTAGGATAGGTTTCTGAAAAACATTGCGGGGTGGTGCACATTGCTTGGGTGTGTAACATTACATTCACTAGTGGGGGTGAGAAAAACATCACGGGTTTGTGTGAATCATAGGGTCTCAATTAGGATTGGCAGTGCGTGGCAATATAGGATGGAGAAAAGCACCACGGGATGGTCAGCATGGGGAGGTCAGGAAACATTCAGTGGCAGTATAGGATAGGTTTCTGAAAAACGTCTTATGGTGGTGCGCATTTTATGGGTGTGTAACATTACATTGACTAGGAGGAGTGAGAAAAACATCACGGGGTGGTGTGAATCATAGGGTCTGAATTAGGATAGGCAGTGAGTGGCAATGTAAGATCCAGAAAAGCACCACCGCATGGTCAGCATGGGGAATTCAGGAAACATGCAGTGGCAATGTAGGATAGGTTTCTGAAAAACCTCGCGGGGTGCTGCACATTGTCTGGGTGTGTAACATTACATTCACTAGTAGGAGTGAGAAAAACATCACGGGGTGGTGTGAATCATAGGGTCTGATTTAGGATAGGCATTCAGTGGCAATGTAAGATCCAGAAAAGCACCACCGCATGGTCAGCATGGGGAATTCAGGAAACATGCAGTGGCAATGTAGGATAGGTTTCTGAAAAACATCACGGGGTGGTGCGCATTGTATGGGTGTGTAACATTACATTCACTAGTAGGAGTGAGAAAAACATCACGGGGTGGTGTGAATCATAGGGTCTGAATTAGGATAGGCAGTGAGTGGCAATGTAGGATGGAGAAAAGCACCACGGGGTGGTCAGAATGGGGAGGCCAGGAAACATGCAGTGGCAGTGTAAGACAGGTTTCTGAAAAACATAGCGGGGTGGTGCGCATGGTATGGGTGTGTAACATTACATTCACTAGTAGGAGTGAGTAAAACATCACGGGGTGATGTCAATCATAGGGTCTGAATTAGGATAGGCAGTGAGTGGCAATGTAGGATGCAGAAAAGCACCACGGGGTGGTCAGCATGGGGATGTCAGGAAACATGCAGTGGCAAAGTAGGATAGGTTTCTGAAAAATCTGGCGGGGCGGTGCACATGGTATGCGTGTGTACCATTACATTCACTACTATTAGTGAGAAAAACATCAGCGGGTGGTGTGAATCATAGGGACTGAATTAGGATAGGCAGTGAGTGGCAATGTAGGATGGAGAAAAGCACCACGGGGTGGTCAGCATGGGGAGGTCATGAAACATGCAGTGGCAATGTAGGATAGGTTTCTGAAAAACATCTCGGGGTGGTGCGCATTGTATGGCTGTGTAACATTACATTCACTAGTAGAAGTGAGAAAAATATCAGGGGGTGGTTTGAATCATAGGGTCTAAATTACGATAGGCTCTGAGGGGCAATGTAGGATGGAGAAAAGCACCACGGGGTGATCAGCATGGGGAGTTCAGGAAACATGCAGTGGCAATGTAGGATAGGTTTCTGAAAAACATCGCGGGGTGGTGCGCTTTGCATGTGTGTGTAACATTACATTCACTAGTGGGAGTGAGAAAAATCATCACGGGGTGGTGTGAATCATAGGGTCTGAATTAGAATAGGCAGTGAGTGGCAATGTAGGATGGAGAAATGCACCACGGGGTAGTCAGCATGGGGATGTCAGGAAACATGCAGTGGCAATGTATGATAGGTTTCTAAAAAACATCGCGGGGTGGTGCGCATTGTATGGGTGTGTAACATTACATTTACTAGTTGGAGTGAAAAAAACATCACGGGGTCATGTGAATCATAGGATCTGAATTAGGATAGGCAGTGAGTGGCAATGTAGCATGGAGAAAAGCACCACGGGGTGGTCAACATGGGGAATTCAGGAAACATGCAGTGGCAATGTAGGATAGGTTTTTTGAAAAACATCGCGGGTTGGTGCGCATTGTATGTGTTTGTGTAACATTACATTCACTAGTAGGAGTGAGAAAAACATCAAGGGGTGGTGTGAATCATAGGGTCTGAATTAGTATAGCCAGTGAGTGGCAATGTAGGATGGAGAAAAGCACCACGGGATGGTCAGCATGGGGAGGTCAGGAAACATGCACTGTCAATGTAGGATAGGTGTCTGAAAAACCTCCCGGGGTGCTGCGCATTGTATGGGTGTGTATCATTACATTCACTAGTAGGAGTGAGAAAAACATCACGGGGTGGTGTGAATCATAGGGTCTGAATTAGGATCGGCATTTAGTGGCAATGTAGGATCGAGAAAAGCACAACCGCATGGAAAGCATGGGGAATTCAGGAAACATGCAGTGGCAATGTAGGATAGGTTTCTGAAAAACATCACGGGGTGGTGCGCATTGTATGGGTGTGTAACATTATATTCACTAGTAGGAGTGAGAGAAACATCACGGGGTGATGTGAATCATAGGGTCTGAATTAGGATAGGCAGTGAGTGGCAATGTAGGATGGAGAAAAGCACCACGGGGTAGTCAGCATGGGGAGGTCAGGAAACATGCAGTGGCAAAGTAGGATAGGTTTCTGAAAAACCTCGCGTGGCGGTGCACATGGTATGCGTGTGTAACATTACATTCACTACTATTAGTGAGAAAAACATCAGTTGGTGGTGTGAATCATAGGCTCTGAATTAGGATAGGCAATGAGTGGTAATGTAGGATGGAGAAAAGCACCACGGGGTGGTCAGCATGGGGAGGTCAGGAAACATTCCGTGGCAATGTAGGATAGGTTTCTGAAAAACATCGCGGGGTGGTGCACATTGCTTGGGTGTGTAACATTACATTCACTAGTGGGGGTGAGAAAAAACATCACGGGTTTGTGTGAATCATAGGGTCTCATTTAGGATTGGCAGTGCGTGGCAATATAGGATGGAGAAAAGCACCACGGGGTGGTCAGCATGGGGAGGTCCGGAAACATTCAGTGGCAGTATAGGATAGGTTTCTGAAAAACGTCTTATGGTGGTGCGCATTTTATGGGTGTGTAACATTACATTGACTAGGAGGAGTGAGAAAAACATCACGGGGTGGTGTGAATCATAGGGTCTGAATTAGGATAGGCAGTGAGTGGCAATGTAGGATGGAGAAAAGCACCACGGGGTGGTCAGCATGGGGAGGTCAGGAAACATGCAGTGGCAAAGTAGGATAGGTTTCTGAAAAACCTCACGGGGCGGTGCACATGGTATGCGTGTGTAACATTACATTCACTACTATTAGTGAGAAAAACATCAGGGAGTGGTGTGAATCATAGGGTCTGAATTAGAATAGGCAGTGAGTGGCAATGTAGGATGGAGAAAATCACCACGGGGTGGTCAGCATGGGGTTGTCAGGAAACATGCAGTGGCAGTGAAGGATAGGTTTCTGAAAACCATCGCGGGGTGGTGCGCATTGTATATCTGTGTAACATTACATTCACTCGTAGGAGTGAGAAAAATATCACGGGGTGGTGTGAATCATAGGGTCTGAATTACGAATGGCATTGAGTGGCAATGTAGGATGGAGAAAAGCACCACGGGGTGGTTAGCAAGGGGAGGTCAGGAAACATGCACTGTCAATGTAGGATAGGTTTCTGAAAAACCTCCCGGGGTGCTGCGCATTGTATGGGTGTGTATCATTACATTCACTATTAGGAGTGAGAAAAACATCACGGGGTGGTGTGAATCATAGGGTCTGAATTAGGATCGGCATTTAGTTGCAATGTAGGATCGAGAAAAGCACCACCGCATGGTCAGCATGGGGAATTCAGGAAAAATGCAGTGGCAATGTAGGATAGGTTTCTGAAAAACATCACGGGGTGGTGCGCATTGTATGGGTGTGTAACATTACATTCACTAGTAGGAGTGAGAGAAACATCACGGGGTGATGTGAATCATAGGGTCTGAATTAGGATAGGCAGTGAGTGGCAATGTAGGATGGAGAATAGCACAACGGGGTGGTCAGCATGGGGAGGTCAGGAAACATGCAGTGGCAAAGTAGGATAGGTTTCTGAAAAACATTGCGGGGTGGTGCACATTGCTTGGGTGTGTAACATTACATTCACTAGTGGGGGTGAGAAAAACATCACGGGTTTGTGTGAATCATAGGGTCTCAATTAGGATTGGCAGTGCGTGGCAATATAGGATGGAGAAAAGCACCACGGGATGGTCAGCATGGGGAGGTCAGGAAACATTCAGTGGCAGTATAGGATAGGTTTCTGAAAAACGTCTTATGGTGGTGCGCATTTTATGGGTGTGTAACATTACATTGACTAGGAGGAGTGAGAAAAACATCACGGGGTGGTGTGAATCATAGGGTCTGAATTAGGATAGGCAGTGAGTGGCAATGTAGGATGGAGAAAAGCACAACGGGGTGGTCAGCATGGGGAGGTCAGGAAACATGCAGTGGCAAAGTAGGATAGGTTTCTGAAAAACCTCGTGGGGCGGTGCACATGGTATGCGTGTGTAACATTACATTCACTACTATTAGTTTGAAAAACATCAGGGGGTGGTGTGAATTATAGGGTCTGAATTAGGATAGGCAGTGAGTGGCAATGTAGGATGGAGAAAATCACCACGGGGTGGTCAGCATGGGGTTGTCAGGAAACATGCAGTGGCAGTGTAGGATAGGTTTCTGAAAACCATCGCGGGGTGGTGCGCATTGTATTTGTGTGTAACATTACATTCACTCGTAGGAGTGAGAAAAATATCACGGGGTGGTGTGAATCATAGGATCTGAATTAGGATAGGCAGTGAGTGGCAATGTAGGATGGAGAAAAGCACCACGGGATGGTCAGCATGGGAAGGTCAGGAAACATGCAGTGGCAATGTAGGATAGGTTTCTGAAAAACCTCGCGGGGTGCTGCACATTGTCTGGGTGTGTAACATTACATTCACTAGTAGGAGTGAGAAAAACATCACGGGGTGGTGGGAATAATAGGGTCTGAATTAGGATAGGCAGTGAGTGGCAATTTGGATGGAGAAAAGCACCACGGGGTAGTCAGCATGGGGAGGTCAGGAAACATGCAGTGGCAATGTAGGATAGGTTTCTGAAAAACATCGTGGGGTGGTGCGCTTTGCATGGGTGTGTAACATTACATTCACTAGTGGGAGTGAGAAAAATCATCACGGGGTTGTGTGAATCATAGGGTCTGAATTAGGATAGGCAGTGAGTGGCAATGTAGGATGGAGAAAAGCACCACGGGGTAGTCAGAATGGGGAGGTCAGGAAACATGCAGTGGCAAAGTAGGATAGGTTTCTGAAAAACCTCGCGGGGCGGTGCACATGGTATGCCTGTGTAACATTACATTCACTACTATTAGTGAGAAAAACATCAGGGGGTGGTGTGAATCATAGGGTCTGAATTAGGATAGGCAATGAGTGGCAATGTAGGATGGAGAAAAGCACCACGGGGTGGTCAGCAAGGGGAGGTCAAGAAACATGCAGTGGCAATGTAGGATAGATTTCTGAAAAACATCGCGGGGTAGTGCGCATTGTATCGGTGTGTAACATTACATTCACTAGTAGGAGTGAGAAAAACATCATGGGGTGTTGTGAATCATAGGGTCTGAATTACGATAGGCAAGAGTGGCAATGTAGGTGGAGAAAAGAACCACGGGGTGGTCAGCATGGGGAGGTCAGGAAAAATGCCGTGGCAATGTAGGATAGGTTTCTGAAAAACATCGCGGGGTGGTGCGCTTTGCATGGGTGTGTAACATTACATTCACTAGTGGGAGTGAGAAAAATCATCACGGGGTGGTGTGAATCATAGGGTCTGAATTAGGATAGGCAGTGAGTGGTAATGTAGGATGGAGAAAAGCACCACGGGATGGTCAGCATGGGGAGGTCAGGAAACATGCAGTGGCAATGTAGGATAGGTTTCTGAAATCCTCGCGGGGTGCTGCACATTGTCTGGGTGTGTAACATTACATTCACTAGTAGGAGTGAGAAAAACATCACGGGGTGATGTGAATCATAGGGTCTGAATTAGGATAGGCATTGAGTGGCAATGTACAATGGAGAAACTCACCACGGGGTGGTCAGCAAGGGGAGGTCAAGAAACATGCAGTGGCAATGTAGGATAGATTTCTGAAAAACATCGCGTGGTGGTGCGCATTCTATCGGTGTGTAACATTACATTCACTAGTAGGAGTGAGAAAAACATCACGGGGTGGTGTGAATCATAGGGTCTGAATTAGGATAGGCAATGAGTGGCAATGTAGGATGGAGAAAGCACCACGGGGTGGTCAGCATGGGGAGGACAGGAAACATGCCGTGGCAATGTAGGATAGGTTTCTGAAAAACATCACAGGGTGGTGCGCTTTGCATGGGTGTGTAACATGACATTCACTAGTGGGAGTGAGAAAAATCATCACGGGGTGGTGTGAATCATAGGGTCTGAATAAGGATAGGCAGTGAGTGGCAATGTAGGATGGAGAAAAGCACCACGGGGTGGTCAGCATGGGGAATTCAGGAAACATGCAGTGGCAATGTAGGATAGTTTTCTGAAAAACGTCTTATGGTGGTGCGCATTTTATGGGTGTGTAACATTACATTGACTAGGAGGAGTGAGAAAAACATCACGGGGTGGTGTGAATCATAGGGTCTGAATTAGGATAGGCAGTGAGTGGCAATGTAGGATGGAGAAAAGCATCACGGGGTGGTCAGCATGGGGAGGTCAGGAAACATGCAGTGGCAAAGTAGGATAGGTTTCTGAAAAACCTCGTGGGGCGGTGCACATGGTATGCGTGTGTAACATTACATTCACTACTATTAGTGAGAAAAACATCAGGGGGTGGTGTGAATCATAGGGTCTGAATTAGGATAGCCAGTGAGTGGCAATGTAGGATGGAGAAAAGCACCACGGGATGGTCAGCATGGGGAGGTCAGGAAACATGCACTGTCAATGTAGGATAGGTTTCTGAAAAACCTCCCGGGGTGCTGCGCATTGTATGGGTGTGTATCATTACATTCACTAGTAGGAGTGAGAAAAACATCACGGGGTGGTGTGAATCATAGGGTCTGAATTAGGATCGGCATTTAGTGGCAATGTAGGATCGAGAAAAGCACCACCGCATGGTCAGCATGGGGAATTCAGGAAACATGCAGTGGCAATGTAGGATAGGTTTCTGAAAAACATCACGGGGTGCTGTGCATTGTATGGGTGTGTAACATTACATTCACTAGTAGGAGTGAGAGAAACATCACGGGGTGATGTGAATCATAGGGTCTGAATTAGGATAGGCAGTGAGTGGCAATATAGGATGGAGAAAAGCACCACGGGGTCGTCAGCCTGGGGAGATCAGGAAACATGCAGTGGCAAAGTAGGATAGGTTTCTGAAAAACCTCGCCGGCGGTGCACATGGTATGCGTGTGTAACATTACATTCACTACTATTAGTGAGAAAAACATCAGGGGGTGGTGTGAATCATAGGGTCTGAATTAGGATAGGCAATGAGTGGCAATGTAGGATGGAGAAAAGCACCACGGGGTGGTCAGCATAGGGAGGTCAGGAAACATTCCGTGGCAATGTAGGATAGGTTTCTGAAAAACATCGCGGGGTGGTGCACATTGCTTGGGTGTGTAACATTACATTCACTAGTGGGGGTGAGAAAAAACATCACGGGTTTGTGTGAATCATAGGGTCTCAATTAGGATTGGCAGTGCGTGGCAATATAGGATGGAGAAAAGCACCACGGTTTGGTCAGCATGGGGAGGTCAGGAAACATTCAGTGGCAGTATAGGATAGGTTTCTGAAAAACGTCTTATGGTGGTGCGCATTTTATGGGTGTGTAACATTACATTGACCAGGAGGAGTGAGAAAAACATCACGGGGTGGTGTGAATCATAGGGTCTGAATTAGGATAGGCAGTGAGTGGCAATGTAGGATGGAGAAAGGCACCACGGGGTGGTCAGCATGGGGAGGTCAGGAAACATGCAGTGGCAAAGTAGGATAGGTTTCTGAAAAACCTCGCGGGGCCGTGCACATGGTATGTGTGTGTAACATTACATTCACTACTATTAGTGAGAAAAACATCAGGGGTTGGTGTGAATCATAGGGTCTGAATTAGGATAGGCAGTGAGTGGCAATGTAGGATGGAGAAAATCACCACGGGGTGGTCAGCATGGGGTTGTAAGGAAACATGCAGTGGCAGTGTAGGATAGGTTTCTGAAAATCATCGCGGGGTGGTGCGCATTGTATGGGTGTGTAACATTACATTTACTAGTTGGAGTGAGAAAAACATCACGGGGTGGTGTGAATCATAGGGTCTGAATTAGGATAGGCAGTGAGTGGCAATGTAGGATGGAGAAAAGCACCACGGAGTGATCAGCATGGGGAGTTCAGGAAACATGAAGTGGCAATGTAGGATAGGTTTCTGAAAAACCTCGCGGGGTGGTGCGCATTGTATGGCTGTGTAACATTACATTCACTCGTAGGAGTGAGAAAAATATCACGGGGTGGTGTGAATCATAGGGTCTGAATTACGAATGGCATTGAGTGGCAATGTAGGATGGAGAAAAGCACCACGGGGTGGACAGCAAGGGGAGGTCAAGAAACATGCAGTTGCAATGTAGGATAGGTTTCTGAAAAACATCGCGGGGTGGTGCGCATTGTATGGGTGTGTAACATTACATTCACTAGTAGGAGTGAGAAAAACATCACGGGGTGGTGTGAATCATAGGGTCTGAATTAGGATAGGCAGTAAGTGGCAATGTAGGATGGAGAAAAGCACCACGGGATGGTCAGCATGGGAAGGTCAGGAAACATGCAGTGGCAATGTAGGATAGGTTTCTGAAAAACCTCGCGGGGTGCTGCACATTGTCTGGGTGTGTAACATTACATTCACTAGTAGGAGTGAGAAAAACATCACGGGGTGGTGGGAATCATAGGGTCTGAATTAGGATAGGCAGTGAGTGGCAATGTAGGATGGAGAAAAGCACCACGGGGTCGTCAGAATGGGGAGGTCAGGAAACATGCAGTGGCAATGTAGGATAGGTTTCTGAAAAACATCGCGGGGTGGTGCGCTTTGCATGGGTTTGTAACATTACATTCACTAGTGGGAGTGAGAAAAATCATCACGGGGTGGTGTGAATCATAGGGTCTGAATTAGGATAGGCAGTGAGTGGCAATGTAGGATGGAGAAAAGCACCACGGGGTAGTCAGCATGGGGAGGTCAGGAAACATGCAGTGGCAAAGTAGGATAGGTTTCTGAAAAACCTCGCGAGGCGGTGCACATGGTATGCGTGTGTAACATTACATTCACTACTATTAGTGAGAAAAACATCAGGGGGTGGTGTGAATCATAGGGTCTGAATTACGATAGGCAATGAGTGGCAATGTAGGATGGAGAAAAGCACCACGGGGTGGTCAGCATGGGGAGGTCAGGAAACATTCCGTGGCAATGTAGGATAGATTTCTGAAAAACATCGCGGGGTGGTGCACATTGCTTGGGTGTGTAACATTACATTCACTAGTGGGAGTGAGAAAAAACATCACGGGTTTGTGTGAATCATAGGGTCTCAATTCGGATAGGCAGTGAGTGGCAATGTAGGATGGAGAAAAGCACCACGGGGTGATCAGCATGGGGAGTTCAGGAAACATGCAGTGGCAATGTAGGATAGGTTTCTGAAAAACCTCGCGGGGTGGTGCGCATTGTATGGCTGTGTAACATTACATTCACTCGTAGGAGTGAAAAAAACATCAAGAGGTGCTGTGAATCATAGGGTCTGAATTAGGATAGGCAGTGAGAGGCAATGTAGGATGGAGAAAAGCACCACGGGGTGGTCAGCATGGGGTTGTCAGGAAACATGCAGTGGCAGTGTAGGATAGGTTTCTGAAAACCATCGCGGGGTGGTGCGCATTGTATGGGTGTGTAACATTACATTTACTAGTTGGAGTGAGAAAAACATCACGGGGTGGTGTGAATCATAGGATCTGAATTAGGATAGGCAGTGAGTGGCAATGTAGGATGGAGAAAAGCACCACGGGGTGGTCAGCATGTGGAGGTCATGAAACATGCAGTGGCAATGTAGGATAGGTTTCTGAAAAACATCTCGGGGTGGTGTGCATTGAATGGCTGTGTAACATTACATTCTCTAGTAGAAGTGAGAAAAATATCAGGGGGTGGTGTGAATCATAGGGTCTAAATTACGATAGGCTGTGAGGGGCAATGTAGGATGGAGAAAAGCACCATGGGGTGATCAGCATGGGGAGTTCAGGAAACATGCAGTGGCAATGTAGGATAGGTTTCTCAAAAACCTCGCGGGGTGGTGCGCATTGTATGGCTGTGTAACATTACATTCACTAGTAGGAATGAGAAAAATATCACGGGGTGGTGTGAATCATAGGGTCTGAATTAGGATAGGCATTGAGTGGCAATGTAGAATGGAGAAAAGCAGCACGGGGTGGTCAGCATGGGGAGGTCAGGAAACATGCCGTGGCAATGTAGGATAGGTTTTTGAAAAACGTCACGGGGTGGTGCGCTTTGCATGGGTGTGTAACATTACATTCACTAGTGGGAGCGAGAAAAATCATCACGGGGTGGTGTGAATCATAGGGTCTGAATTAGGATAGGCAGTGAGTGGCAATGTAGGAAGGAGAAAAGCACAACGGGGTGGTCAGCATGGGGAATTCAGGAAACATGCAGTGGCAATGTAGGATAGGTTTCTGAAAAACATCGCAGAGTGGTGTGCATTGTATGGGTGTGTATCATTACATTCACTAGTAGGAGTGAGAAAAACATCACGGGGTGGTGTGAATCATAGGTTCTGAATTAGGATAGGCAGCGAGTGGCAATGTAGGATGGAGAAAAGCACCACGGTGTGGTCAGCATGGGGAGGTCAGGAAACATGCAGTGGCAATGTAGGATAGGTTTCTGAAAAACATCGCGGGGTGGTGCGCATTGTATGGGTGTGTAACATTACATTCACTAGTAGGAGGGAGAAAAACATCACGGGGTGGTGTGAATCATAGGGTCTGAATTAGGATAGGCAGTGAGTGGCAATGTAGAATGGAGAAAAGCACCACGGGGTGGTCAGCATTGGGAGGCCAGGAAACATGCAGTGGCAGTGTAAGACAGGTTTCTGAAAAACATAGCGGGGTGGTGCGCATGGTATGGGTGTGTAACATTACATTCACTAGTAGGAGTGAGTAAAACACCACGGGGTGATGTGAATCATCGGGTCTGAATTAGGATAGGCAGTGAGTGGCAATGTAGGATGCAGAAAAGCACCATGGGGTGGTCAGTATGGGGATGTCAGGAAACATGCAGTGGCAAAGTAGGATAGGTTTCTGAAAAATCTGGCGGGGCGGTGCACATGGTATGCGTGTGTACCATTACATTCACTACTATTAGTGAGAAAAACATCAGGGGGTGGTGTGAATCATAGGGACTGAATTAGGATACGCAGTGAGTGGCAATGTAGGATGGAGAAAAGCACCACGGGGTTTTCAGCATGGGGAGGTCATGAAACATGCAGTGGCAATGTAGGATATGTTTCTGAAAAACATCTCGGTGTGGTGCGCATTGTATGGCTGTGTGACATTACATTCACTAGTAGAAGTGAGAAAAATATCAGGGGGTGGTGTGAATCATAGGGACTAAATTACGATAGGCTGTGAGGGGCAATGTAGGATGGAGAAAAGCACCACGGGGTGATCAGCATGGAGAGTTCAGGAAACATGCAGTGGCAATGTAGGATAGGTTTCTGAAAAACCTCGCGGTGTGGTGCGCATTGTATGGCTGTGTAACATTACATTCACTAGTAGGAGTGAGAAAAATATCACGGGGTGGTGTGAATCATAGGGTCTGAATTAGGATAGGCATTGAGTGGCAATGTAGAATGGAGAAAAGCAGCACGGGGTGGTCAGCATGGGGAGGTCAGGAAACATGCCGTGGCAATGTAGGATAGGTTTCTGAAAAACGTATTATGGTGGTGCGCATTTTATGGGTGTGTAACATTACATTGACTAGGAGGAGTGAGAAAAACATCACGGGGTGGTGTGAATCATAGGGTCTGAATTAGGATAGGCATTGAGTTGCAATGTAGGATGGAGAAAACCACCACGGGGTGGTCAGCATGGGGTTGTCAGGAAACATGCAGTGGCAGTGTAGGATAGGTTTCTGAAAATCATCGCGGGGTGGTGCGCATTGTATGGGTGTGTAACATTACATTTACTAGTTGGAGTGAGAAAAACATCACGGGGTGGTGTGAATCATAGGGTCTGAATTAGGATAGGCAGTGAGTGGCAATGTAGGATGGAGAAAAGCACCACGGGGTGATCAGCATGGGGAGTTCAGGAAACATGCTGTGGCAATATAGGATAGTTTTCTGAAAAACCTCGCGGGGTGGTGCGCATTGTATGGCTGCGTAACATTACATTCACTCGTAGGAGTGAGAATAATATCACGGGGTGGTGTGAATCATAGGGTCTGAATTAGGATAGGCATTGAGTGGCCATGTAGGATGGAGAAAAGCACCACGGGGTGGTCAGCAAGGGGGGGTCAAGAAACATGCAGTGGCAATGTAGGATAGATTTCTGAAAAACATCTCGGGGTCGTGCGCATTGTATCGGTGTGTAACATTCCATTCACTAGTAGGAGTGAGAAAAACATCACGGGGTGGTGTGAATCATAGGGTCTGAATTAGGATAGGCAATGAGTGGCAATGTAGGATGGAGAAAAGCACCACGGGGTGGTCAGCATGGGGAGGTCAGGAAACATGCCGTGGCAATGTAGGATAGCTTTCTGAAAAACGTCGCGGGGTGGTGCGCTTTGCATGGGTGTGTAACATTACATTCACTAGTGGGAGTGAGAAAAATCATCACGGGGTGGTGTGAATCATAGGGTCTGAATTAGGATAGGCAGTGAGTGGCAATGTAGGAAGGAGAAAAGCACAACGGGGTGGTCAGCATGGGGAATTCAGGAAACATGCCGTGTCAATGTAGGATAGGTTTCTGAAAAACATCGCGGGGTGGTGCGCTTTGCATGGGTGTGTAACATTACATTCACTAGTGGGAGTGAGAAAAATCATCGCGGGGTGGTGTGAATCATAGGGTCTGAATTAGAATAGGCAGTGAGTGGCAATGTAGGATGGAGAAATGCACCACGGGGTAGTCAGCATGGGGATGTCAGGAAACATGCAGTGGCAATGTATGATAGGTTTCTGAAAAACATCGCGGGGTGGTGCACATTGTATGGGTGTGTAACATTACATTTACTAGTTGGAGTGAGAAAAACATCACGGGGTCATGTGAATCATAGGGTCTGAATTAGGATAGGCAGTGAGTGGCAATGTAGGATGGAGAAAAGCACCACGGGGTGGTCAACATGGGGAATTCAGGAAACATGCAGTGGCAATGTAGGATAGGTTTTTTGAAAAACATCGCAGGTTGGTGCGCATTGTATGGGTGTGTAACATTACATTCACTAGTAGGAGTGAGAGAAACATCACGGGGTGATGTGAATCATAGGGTCTGAATTAGGATAGGCAGTGAGTGGCAATGTAGGATGGAGAAAAGCACCACGGGGTAGTCAGCATGGGGAGGTCAGGAAACATGCAGTGGCAAAGTAGGATAGGTTTCTGAAAAACCTCGCGGGGCGGTGCACATGGTATGCGTGTGTAACATTACATTCACTACTATTTGTGAGAAAAACATCAGGGGGTGGTGTGAATCATAGAGTCTGAATTAGGATAGGCAGTGAGTGGCAATGTAGAATGGAGAAAATCACCACGGAGTGGTCAGCATAGGGTTGTCAGGAAACATGCAGTGGCAGTGTAGGATAGGTTTCTGAAAACCATCGCGGGGTGGTGCGCATTGTATGGGTGTGTAACATTACATTTACTAGTTGGAGTGAGAAAAACATCACGGGGTGGTGTGAATCATAGGGTCTGAATTAGGATAGGCAGTGAGTGGCAATGTAGGATGGAGAAAAGCACCACGGGGTGATCAGCATGGGGAGTTCAGGAAACATGCAGTGGCAATGTAGGATAGGTTTCTGAAAAACCTCGCGGGGTGGTGTGCATTGTGAGGCTGTGTAACATTACATTCACTCGTAGGAGTGAGAAAAATATCACGGGGTGGTGTGAATCATAGGGTCTGAATTACGAATGGCATTGATGGGCAATGTAGGATCGAGAAAAGCACCACGGGGTGGTCAGCAAGGGGAGGTCAAGAACCATGCAGTGGCAATGTAGGATAGATTTCTGAAAAACATCGCGGGGTAGTGCGCATTGTATCGGTGTGTAACATTACATTCACTAGTAGGAGTGAGAAAAACATCAAGGGGTGGTGTGAATCATACGGTCTGAATTAGGATAGGCAATGAGTGGCAATGTAGGTGGAGAAAAGAACCACGGGGTGGTCAGCATGCGGAGGTCAGGAAACATGCCGTGGCAATGTAGGATAGCTTTCTGAAAAACATCGCGGGGTGGTGCGCTTTGCATGGGTGTGTAACATTACATTCACTAGTGGGAGTGAGAAAAATCATCACGGGGTGGTTTGAATCATAGGGTCTGAATTAGGATAGGCAGTGAGTGGTAATGTAGGATGGAGAAAAGCACCACGGGATGGTCAGCATGGGGAGGTCAGGAAACATGCAGTGGCAATGTAGGATAGGTTTCTGAAAAACCTCGCGGGGTGCTGCACATTGTCTGGGTGTGTAACATTATATTCACTAGTAAGAGTGAGAAAAACATCACGGGGTGATGTGAATCATAGCGTCTGAATTAGGATAGGCATTGAGTGGCAATGTAGGATGGAGAAAAGCACCACGGGGTGGTCAGCAAGGGGAGGTCAAGAAACATGCAGTGGCAATGTAGGATAGATTTCTGAAAAACATCGCGGGGTGGTGCGCATTCTATCGGTTTGTAACATTACATTCACTAGTAGGAGTGAGAAAAACATCACGGGGTGGTGTGAATCATAGGGTCTGAATTAGGATAGGCAATGAGTTGCAATGTAGGATGGAGAAAAGCACCACGGGGTGGTCAGCATGGGGAGGACAGGAAACATGCCGTGGCAATGGAGGATAGGTTTCTGAAAAACATCACGGGGTGGTGCGCTTTGCATGGGTGTGTAACATTACATTCACTAGTGGGAGTGAGAAAAATCATCACGGGGTGGTGTGAATCATAGGGTCTGAATTAGGATAGGCAGTGAGTGGCAATGTAGGATGGAGAAAAGCACCACGGGGTGGTCAGCATGGGGAATTCAGGAAACATGCAGTGGCAATGTAGGATAGGTTTCTGAAAAACATCGCGGAGTGGTGTGCATTGTATGGGTGTGTAACATTACATTCACTAGTAGGAGTGAGAAAAACATCACGCGGTGGTGTGAATCATAGGTTCTGAATTAGGATAGGCAGCGAGTGGCAATGTAGGATGGAGAAAAGCACCACGGTGTGGTCAGCATGGGGAGGTCAGGAAACATGCAGTGGCAACATAGGATAGGTTTCTGAAAAACCTCGCGGGGTGGTGCGCATTGTATGGGTGTGTAACATTACATTCACTAGTAGGAGTGAGAAAAACATCACAGGTTGGTATGAATCATAGGGTCTGAATTAGGATAGGCAGTGAGTGGCAATGTAGGATGGAGAAAAGCACCACGGGGTGGTCAGCATGGCAAGGTCAGGAAACATGCAGTGGCAATGTAGGATAGGTTTCTGAAAAACATCCCGGGGTGGTGCGCATTGTATGGGTGTGTAACATTACATTCACTAGTAGGAGTGAGAAAAACATCACGGGGTGGTTTGAATCATAGGGTCTGAATTAGGATAGGCAGTGAGTGGCAATGTAGGATGGAGAAAAGCACCACGGGATGGTCAGCATGGGAAGGTCAGGAAACATGCAGTGGCAATGCAGGATAGTTTTCTGAAAAACCTCGCGGGTTGCTGCACATTGTCTGGGTGTGTAACATTACATTCTCTAGTAGAAGTGAGCAAAATATCAGGGGGTGGTGTGAATCATAGGGTCTAAATTACGATAGGCTGTGAGGGGCAATGTAGGATGGAGAAAAGCACCATGGGGTGATCAGCATGGGGAGTTCAGGAAACATGCAGTGGCAATGTAGGATAGGTTTCTGAAAAACCTCACGGGGTGGTGCGCATTGTATGGCTGTGTAACATTACATTCACTAGTAGGAATGAGAAAAATATCACGGGGTGGTGTGAATCATAGGGTCTGAATTAGGATAGGCAGTGAGTGGCAATGTAGGATGGAGAAAAGCACCACGGGGTGATCAGCATGGGGAGTTCAGGAAACATGCAGTGGCAATATAGGATAGGTTTCTGAAAAACCTCGCGGGGTGGTGCGCATTGTATGGCTGCGTAACATTACATTCACTCGTAGGAGTGAGAAAAATATCACGGGGTGGTGTGAATCATAGGGTCTGAATTAGGATAGGCATTGAGTGGCCATGTAGGATGGAGAAAAGCACCACGGGGTGGTCAGCAAGGGGGGGTCAAGAAACATGCAGTGGCATTGTAGGATAGATTTCTGAAAAACATCGTGAGGTCGTGCGCATTGTATCGGTGTGTAACATTACATTCACTAGTAGGAGTTAGAAAAACATCACGGGGTGGTGTGAATCATAGGGTCTGAATTAGGATAGGAAATGAGAGGCAATGTACGATGGAGAAAAGCACCACGGGGTGGTCAGCATGGGGAGGTCTGGAAACATGCCGTGGCAATGTAGGATAGGTTTCTGAAAAACGTCGCGGGGTGGTGCGCTTTGCATGGGTGTGTAACATTACATTCACTAGTGGGAGTGAGAAATATCATCACGGGGTGGTGTGAATCATAGGGTCTGAATTAGGATATGCAGTGAGTGGCAATGTAGGAAGGAGAAAAGCACAACAGGGTGGTCAGCATGGGGCATTCAGGAAATATGCAGTGGCAATGTAGGATAGGTTTCTGAAAAACATCGCGGAGTGGTGTGCATTGTATGGGTGTGTAACATTACATTCACTAGTAGGAGTGAGAAAAACATCATGGGGTGGTGTGAATCATATGTTCTGAATTAGGATAGGCAGCAAGTGGCAATGTAGGATGGAGAAAAGCACCACGGTGTGGTCAGCATGGGGAGGTCAGGAAACATGCTGTGGCAATGGAGGATAGGTTTCTGAAAAACCTCGTGGGGTGGTGCGCATTGTATGGGTTTGTAACATTACATTCACTAGTAGGAGTGAGAAAAACATCACGGGTTGGTATGAATCATAGGGTCTGATTTAGGATAGGCATTTAGTGGCAATGTAGGATGGAGAAAAGCACCACGGGGTGGTCAGCATGGCAAGGTCAGGAAACATGCAGTGGCAATGTAGGATAGGTTTCTGAAAAACATCGCGGGGTGGTGCGCATGGTATGGGTGTGTAACATTACATTCACTAGTAGGAGGGAGAAAAACATCACGGGGTGGTGTGAATCATAGGGTCTGAATTAGGATAGGCAGTGAGTGGCAATGTAGGATGGAGAAAAGCACCACGGGGTGGTCAGCATGGGGAGGCCAGGAAACATGCAGTGGCAGTGTAAGACAGGTTTCTGAAAAACATAGCGGGGTGGTGCGCATGGTATGGGTGTGTAACATTACATTCACTAGTAGGAGTGAGTAAAACATCACGGGGTGATGTGAATCATCGGGTCTGAATTAGGATAGGCAGTGAGTGGCAATGTAGGATGCAGAAAAGCACCATGGGGTGGTAAGCATGGGGATGTCAGGAAACATGCAGTGGCAAAGTAGGATAGGTTTCTGAAAAATCTGGCGGGGCGGTGCACATGGTATGCGTGTGTACCATTACATTCACTACTATTAGTGAGAAAAACATCAGGGGGTGGTGTGAATCATAGGGTCTCAATTAGGATAGGCATTGAGTGGCAATGTAGGATGGAGAAAAGCAGCACGGGGTGGTCAGCATGGGGAGGACAGGAAACATGCCGTGGCAATGTAGGATAGGTTTCTGAAAAACGTCTTATGGTGGTGCGCATTTTATGGGTGGTTAACATTACATTGACTAGGAGGAGTGATAAAAACATCACAGGGTGGTGTGAAACATAGGGTCTGAATTAGGATAGGCAGTGAGTGGCAATGTAGGATGGAGAAAAGCACCACGGGGTGTTCAGCATGGGGTTGTCAGGAAACATGCAGTGGCAGTGTAGGATAGGTTTCTGAAAACCATCGCGGGGTGGTGCGCATTGTATGGGTGTGTAACATTACATTTACTAGTTGTAGTGAGAAAAACATCACGGGGTGGTGTGAATCATAGGTTCTGAATTAGGATAGGCAGTGAGTGGCAATGTAGGATGGAGAAAAGCACCACGGGGTGATCAGCGTGAGGAGTTCAGGAAACATGCAGTGGCAATATAGGATAGGTTTCTGAAAAACCTCGCAGGGTGGTGCGCACTGTATGGCTGTGTAACATTACATTCACTCGTAGGAGTGAGAAAAATATCACGGGGTGGTGTGAATCATAGGGTGTGAATTAGGATAGGCATTGAGTGGCAATGTAGAATGGAGAAAAGCAGCACGGGGTGGTCAGCATGGGGAGGTCAGGAAACATGCAGTGGCAATATAGGATAGGTTTCTGAAAAACCTCGCGGGGTGGTGCGCATTGTATGGGTGTGTAACATTACATTCACTAGTAGGAGTGAGAAAAACATCACAGGTTGGTATGAATCATAGGGTCTGAATTAGGATAGGCATTGAGTGGCAATGTAGAATGGAGAAAAGCAGCACGGGGTGGTCAGCATGGGGAGGTCAGGAAACATGCCGTGGCAATGTAGGATAGGTTTCTGAAAAACGTCTTATCTTGGTGCGCATTTTATGGGTGTGTAACATTACATTGACTAGGAGGAGTGAGAAAAACATCACGGGGTGGTGTGAATCATAGGGTCTGAATTAGGATAGGCAGTGAGTGGCAATGTAGGATGGAGAAAAGCACCACGGGGTGGTCAGCATGGGGTTGTCAGGAAACATGCAGTGGCAGTGTAGGACAGGTTTATGAAAACCATCGTGGGGTGGTGCGCATTTTATGGGTGTGTAACATTACATTTACTAGTTGGAGTGAGAAAAACATCACGGGGTGGTGTGAATCATAGGGTCTGAATTAGGATAGGAAGTGAGTGGCAATGTAGGATGGAGAAAAGCACCACGGTGTGGTCAGCATGGGGAGGTCAGGAAACATGCAGTGGCAATGTAGGATAGGTTTCTGAAAAACATCGCGGGGTGGTGCGCATTGTATGGGTGTGTAACATTACATTCACTGGTAGGAGGGAGAAAAATATCACGGGGTGGTGTGAATCATAGGGTCTGAATTAGGATAGGCATTGAGTGGCCATGTAGGATGGAGAAAAGCACCACGGGGTGGTCAGCAAGGGGGGGGTCAAGGAACATGCAGTGGCAATGTAGGATAGATTTCTGAAAAACATCGCGGGGTCGTGCGCATTGTATCGGTGTGTAACATTACATTCACTAATAGGAGTGAGAAAAACATCACGGGGTGGTGTGAATCATAGGGTCTGAATTAGGATAGGAAATGAGTGGTAATGTACGATGGAGAAAAGCACCACGGGGTGGTCAGCATGGGGAGGTCAGGAAACATGCCGTGGCAATGTAGGATAGGTTTCTGAAAAACGTCGCTGGGTGGTGCGCTTTGCATGGGTGTGTAACATTACATTCACTAGTGGGAGTGAGAAATATCATCACGGGGTGGTGTGAATCATAGGGTCTGAATTAGGATAGGCAGTGAGTGGCAATGTAGGAAGGAGAAAAGCACAACAGGGTGGTCAGCATGGGGAATTCAGGAAACATGCAGTGGCAATGTAGGATAGGTTTCTGAAAAACATCGCAGAGTGGTGTGCATTGTATGGGTGTGTAACATTACATTCACTAGTAGGAGTGAGAAAAACATCACGGGGTGGTGTGAATCATATGTTCTGAATTAGGATAGGCAGCGAGTGGCAATGTAGGATGGAGAAAAGCACCACGGTGTGGTCAGCATGGGGAGGTCAGGAAACATGCTGTGGCAATGGAGGATAGGTTTCTGAAAAACCTCGTGGGGTGGTGCGCATTGTATGGGTTTGTAACATTACATTCACTAGTAGGAGTGAGAAAAACATCACGCGTTGGTATGAATCATAGGGTCTGAATTAGGATAGGCAGTGAGTGGCAATGTAGGATGGAGAAAAGCACCACGGGGTGGTCAGCATGGCAAGGTCAGGAAACATGCAGTGGCAATGTAGGATAGGTTTCTGAAAAACATCGCGGGGTGGTGCGCATTGTATGGGTGTGTAACATTACATTCACTAGTAGGAGGGAGAAAAACATCACGGGGTGGTGTGAATCATAGGGTCTGAATTAGGATAGGCAGTAAGTGGCAATGTAGGATGGAGAAAAGCACCACGGGGTGGTCAGCATGGGGAGGCCAGGAAACATGCAGTGGCAGTGTAAGACAGGTTTCTGAAAAACATAGCGGGGTGGTGCGCATGGTATGGGTGTGTAACATTACATTCACTAGTAGGAGTGAGTAAAACCTCACGGGGGGATGTGAATCATCGGGTCTGAATTAGGATAGGCAGTGAGTGGCAATGTAGGATGCAGAAAAGCACCATGGGGTGGTCAGCATGGGGATGTCAGGAAACATGCAGTGGCAAAGTAGGATAGGTTTCTGAAAAATCTGGCGGGGCGGTGCACATGGTATGCGTGTGTACCATTACATTCACTACTATTAGTGGGAAAAACATCAGGGGGTGGTGTGAATCATAGGGACTGAATTAGGATAGGCAGTGAGTGGCAATGTAGGATGGAGAAAAGCACCACGGGGTGGTCAGCATGGGGAGGTCATGAAACATGCAGTAGCAATGTAGGATAGGTTTCTGAAAACCATCTCGGGGTGGTGCGCATTGTATGGCTGTGTAACATTACATTCACTAGTAGAAGTGAGAAAAATATCAGGGGGTCGTGTGAATCATAGGGTCTGAATTAGGATAGGCATTGAGTGGCAATGTAGGATAGAGAAAAGCAGCACGGGGTGGTCAGCATGGGCAGGTCAGGAAACATGCCGTGGCAATGTAGGATAGGTTTCTGAAAAACGTCTTATGGTGGTGCGCATTTTATGGGTGTTTAACATTACATTGACTAGGAGGAGTGAGAAAAACATCACGGGGTGGTGTGAATCATAGGGTCTGAATTAGGATAGGCAGTGAGTGGCAATGTAGGATGGAGAAAAGCACCACGGGGTGGTCAGCATGGGGTTGTCAGGAAACATGCAGTGGCAATGTAGGATAGGTTTCTGAAAACCATCGCGGGGTGGTGCGCATTGTATGGGTGTGTAACATTACATTTACTAGTTGGAGTGAGAAAAATATCACGGGGTGGTGTGAATCATAGGGTCTGAATTAGGATAGGCAGTGAGTGGCAATGAAGGATGGAGAAAAGCACCACTTGGTGATCAGCATGGGGAGTTCAGGAAACATGCAGTGGCAATATAGGATAGGTTTCTGAAAAACCTCGCGGGGTGGTGCGCACTGTATGGCTGTGTAACATTACATTCACTCGTAGGAGTGAGAAAAATATCACGGGGTGTTGTGAATCATAGGGTCTGAATTAGGATAGGCATTGAGTGGCAATGTAGGATGGAGAAAAGCACCACGGGGTGATCAGCAAGGGGAGGTCAAGAAAATGCAGTGGCAATGTAGGATAGATTTCTGAAAAACATCGCGGGGTCGTGCGCATTGTATCGGTGTGTAACATTACATTCACTAGTAGGAGTGAGAAAAACATCACGGGGTGGTGTGAATCATAGGGTCTGAATTAGGATAGGCAATGAGTGGCAATGTAGGATGGAGAAAAGCACCACGGGGTGGTCAGCATGGGTAGGTCAGGAAACATGCAATGGCAATGCAGGATAGGTTTCTGAAAAACATCGCGGGGTGGTGTGCTTTGCATGGGTGTGTAACATTACATTCACTAGTGGGAGTGAGAAAAATCATCACAGGGTGGTGTGAATCATAGGGTCTGAATTAGGATAGGCAGTGAGTGGCAAAGTAGGAAGGAGAAAAGCACAACGTGGTGGTCAGCATGGGGAATTCAGGAAACATGCTGTGGCAATGTAGGATAGGTTTCTGAAAAACATCGCGGAGTGGTGTGCATTGTATGGGTGTGTAACATTACATTCACTAGTAGGAGTGAGAAAAACATCACGGGGTGGTGTGAATCATAGGTTCTGAATTAGGATAGGCAGCGAGTGGCAATGTAGGATGGAGAAAAGCACCACGGGGTGATCAGCATGGCAAGGTCAGGAAACATGCTGTGGCAATGTAGGATAGGTTTCTGAAAAACCTCGTGGGGTGGTGCGCATTGTATGGGTTTGTAACATTACATTCACTAGTAGGAGTGAGAAAAACATCACGGGTTGGTATGAATCATAGGGTCTGAATTAGGATAGGCAGTGAGTGGCAATGTAGGATGGAGAAAAGCACCACGGGGTGGTCAGCATGGCAAGGTCAGGAAACATGCAGTGGCCATGTAGGATAGGTTTCTGAAAAACATCGCGGAGTGGTGTGCATTGTATGGGTGTGTAACATTACATTCACTAGTAGGAGTGAGAAAAACATCACGGGGTGGTGTGAATCATAGGTTCTGAATTAGGATAGGCAGCGAGTGGCAATGTAGGATGGAGAAAAGCACCACGGGGTGGTCATCATGGGGAGGCCAGGAAACATGCAGTGGCAGTGTAAGACAGGTTTCTGAAAAACATAGCGGGGTGGTGCGCATGGTATGGGTGTGTAACATTACATTCACTAGTAGGAGTGAGTAAAACACCACGGGGTGATGTGAATCATCGGGTCTGAATTAGGATAGGCAGTGAGTGGCAATGTAGGATGCAGAAAAGCACCATGGGGTGGTCAGCATGGGGATGTCAGGAAACATGCAGTTGCAAAGTAGGATAGGTTTCTGAAAAATCTGGTGGGGCGGTGCACATGGTATGCGTGTGTACCATTACATTCACTACTATTAGTGAGAAAAACATCAGGGGGTGGTGTGAATCATAGGGACTGAATTAGGATAGGCAGTGAGTGGCAATGTAGAATGGAGAAAAGCACCACGGGGTGGTCAGCATGGGGAGGTCATGAAACATGCAGTGGCAATGTAGGATAGGTTTCTGAAAAACATCTCGGGGTGGTGCGCATTGTATGGCTGTGTAACATTACATTCACTAGTAGAAGTGAGAAAAATATCAGGGGGTCGTGTGAATCATAGGGTCTAAATTACGATAGGCTGTGAGGGGCAATATAGGATGGAGAAAAGCACCACGGGGTGATCAGCATGGGGAGTTCAGGAAACATGCAGTGGCAATGTAGGATAGGTTTCTGAAAAACCTCGCGGGGTGGTGCGCATTGTATGGCTGTGTAACATTACATTCACTAGTAGGAGTGAGAAAAATATCACGGGGTGGTGTGAATCATAGGGTCTGAATTAGGATAGGCAGTGAGTGGCAAAGTAGGAAGGAGAAAAGCACAACGGGGTGGTCAGCATGGGGAGGTCAGGAAACATGCAGTGGTAGTATAGGATAGGTTTCTGAAAAACCGCGTTGTGGTGAACATTGTATGGGTGTGTAACATTACATTGACTAGGAGGAGTGAGAAAAACATCACGGGGTGGTGTGAATCATAGGGTCTGAATTAGGATAGGCAGTGAGAGGCAAAGTAGGAAGGAGAAAAGCACAACGGAGTGGTCAGCATGGGGAATTCAGGAAACATGCAGTGGCAATGTAGGATAGGTTTCTGAAAAACATCGCGGAGTGGTGTGCATTGTATGGGTGTGTAACATTACATTCACTAGTAGGAGTGAGAAAAACATCACGGGGTGGTGTGAATCATAGGTTCTGAATTAGGATAGGCAGCGAGTGGCAATGTAGGATGGAGAAAAGCACCACGGGGTGGTCAGCATGGCAAGGTCAGGAAACATGCAGTGGCAATGTAGGATAGGTTTCTGACAAACATCGCGGGGTGGTGCGCATTGTATGGGTGTGTAACATTACATTCACTAGTAGGAGGGAGAAAAACATCACGGGGTGGTGTGAATCATAGGGTCTGAATTAGGATAGGCAGTGAGTGGCAATGTAGGATGGAGAAAAGCACCACGGGGTGGGCAGCATGGGGAGGCCAGGAAACATGCAGTGGCAGTGTAAGACAGGTTTCTGAAAAACATAGCGGGGTGGTGCGCATGGTATGGGTGTGTAACATTACATTCACTAGTAGGAGTGAGTAAAACATCACGGGGTGATGTGAATCATCGGGTCTGAATTAGGATAGGCAGTGAGTGGCAATGTAGGATGCAGAAAAGCACCATGGGGTGGTCAGCATGGGGATGTCAGGAAACATGCAGTGGCAAAGTAGGACAGGTTTCTGAAAAATCTGGCGGGGCGGTGCACATGGTATGCGTGTGTACCATTACATTCACTACTATTAGTGAGAAAAACATCAGGGGGTGGTGTGAATCATAGGGACTGAATTAGGATAGGCAGTGAGTGGCAATGTAGGATGGAGAAAAGCACCACGGGGTGGTCAGCATGGGGAGGTCATGAAACATGCAGTGGCAATGTAGGATAGGTTTCTGAAAAACATCTCGCGGTGGTGCGCATTGTATGGCTGTGTAACATTACATTCACTAGTAGAAGTGAGAAAAATATCAGGGGGTCGTGTGAATCATAGCGACTAAATTACGATAGGCTGTGAGGGGCAATGTAGGATGGAGAAAAGCACCACGGGGTGATCAGCATGGGGAGTTCAGGAAACATGCAGTGGCAATGTAGGATAGGTTTCTGAAAAACCTCGCGGGGTGGTGCGCGTTGTATGGCTGTGTAACATTACATTCACTAGTAGGAGTGAGAAAAACATCACGGGGTGGTGTGAATGATAGGGTCTGAATTAGGATAGGCAGTGAGTGGCAATGTAGGATGGAGAAAAGCACCACGGGGTGGTCAGCATGGGGTTGTCAGGAAACATGCAGTGGCAGTGTAGGATAGGTTTCTGAAAACCATCGCGGGGTGGTGCGCATTGTATGGGTGTGTAACATTACATTTACTAGTTGGAGTGAGAAAAACATCACGGGGTGGTGTGAATCATAGGTTCTGAATTAGGATAGGCAGTGAGTGGCAATGTAGGATGGAGAAAAGCACCACGGGGTGTTCAGCATGGGGAGTTCAGGAAACATGCAGTGGCAATATAGGATAGGTTTCTGAAAAACCTCGCGGGGTGGTGCGCATTGTATGGCTGCGTAACATTACATTCACTCGTAGGAGTGAGAAAAATATCACGGGGTGGTGTGAATCATAGGGTCTGAATTAGGATAGGCATTGAGTGGCCATGTAGGATGGAGAAAAGCACCACGGGGTGGTCAGCAAGGGGAGGTCAAGAAACATGCAGTGGCAATGTAGGATAGATTTCTGAAAAACATCGCGGGGTCGTGCGCATTGTATCGGTGTGTAACATTACATTCACTAGTAGGAGTGAGAAAAACATCACGGGGTGGTGTGAATCATAGGGTCTGAGTTAGGATAGGCAATGAATGGCAATGTAGGATGGAGAAAAGCACCACGGGGTGATCAGCATGGTAAGGTCAGGAAACATGCCGTGGCAATGTAGGATAGGTTTCTGAAAAACGTCGCGGGGTGGTGCGCTTGGCATGGGTGTGTAACATTACATTCACTAGTGGGAGGGAGAAAAACATGACGGGGTGGTGTGAATCATAGGGTCTGAATTAGGATAGGCAGTGAGTGGCAATGTAGGATGGAGAAAAGCACCACGGGGTGGTCAGCATGGCAAGGTCAGGAAACATGCAGTGGCAATGTAGGATAGGTTTCTGAAAAACATCTCGGGGTGGTGCGCATTGTATGGCTGTGTAACATTACATTCACTAGTAGAAGTGAGAAAAATATCAGGGGGTCGTGTGAATCATAGGGTCTAAATTACGATAGGCTGTGAGGGGCAATATAGGATGGAGAAAAGCACCACAGGGTGATCAGCATGGGGAGTTCAGGAAACATGCAGTGGCAATGTAGGATAGGTTTCTGAAAAACCTCGCGGGGTGGTGCGCATTGTATGGCTGTGTAACATTACATTCACTAGTAGGAGTGAGAAAAATATCACGGGGTGATGTGAATCATAGGGTCTAAATTAGGATAGGCTGTGAGTGGCAAAGTAGGAAGGAGAAAAGCACAACGGGGTGGTCAGCATGGGGAATTCAGGAAACATGCAGTGGCAATGTAGTATAGGTTTCTGAAAAACGTCTTATGGTGGTGCGCATTTTATGGGTGTTTAACATTACATTGACTAGGAGGAGTGAGAAAAACATCACGGGGTGGTGTGAATCATAGGGTCTGAATTAGGATAGGCTGTGAGTGGCAAAGTAGGAAGGAGAAAAGCACAACGGGGTGGTCAGCATGGGGAATTCAGGAAACATGCAGTGGCAATGTAGGATAGGTTTCTGAAAAACATCGCGGAATGGTGTGCATTGTATGGGTGTGTAACATTACATTCACTAGTAGGAGTGAGAAAAACATCACGGGGTGGTGTGAATCATAGGTTCTGAATTAGGATAGGCAGCGAGTGGCAATGTAGGATGGAGAAAAGCACCACGGGGTGGTCAGCATGGCAAGGTCAGGAAACATGCAGTGGCAATGTAGGATAGGTTTCTGACAAACATCGCGGGGTGGTGCGCATTGCATGGGTGTGTAACATTACATTCACTAGTAGGAGGGAGAAAAACATGACGGGGTGGTGTGAATCATAGGGTCTGAATTAGGATAGGCAGTGAGTGGCAATGTAGGATGGAGAAAAGCACCACGGGGTGGTCAGCATGGGGAGGCCAGGAAACATGCAGTGGCAGTGTAAGACAGGTTTCTGAAAAACATAGCGGGGTGGTGCGCATGGTATGGGTGTGTAACATTACATTCACTAGTAGGAGTGAGTAAAACATCACGGGGTGATGTGAATCATCGGGTCTGAATTAGGATAGGCAGTGAGTGGCAATGTAGGATGCAGAAAAGCACCATGGGGTGGTCAGCATGGGGATGTCTGGAAACATGCAGTGGCAAAGTTGGATAGGTTTCTGAAAAATCTGGCGGGGCGGTGCACATGGTATGCGTGTGTACCATTTCATTCACTACTATTAGTGAGAAAAACATCAGGGGGTGGTGTGAATCATAGGGACTGAATTAGGATAGGCAGTGAGTGGCAATGTAGGATGGAGAAAAGCACCACTGGGTGGTCAGCATTGGGAGGTCATGAAACATGCAGTGGCAATGTAGGATAGGTTTCTGAAAAACATCTCGGGGTGGTGCGCATTGTATGGCTGTGTAACATTACATTCACTAGTAGAAGTGAGAAAAATATCAGGGGGTGGTGTGAATCATAGGGACTAAATTACGATAGGCTGTGAGGGGCAATGTAGGATGGAGAAAAGCACCACGGGGTGATCATCATGGGGAGTTCAGGAAACATGCAGTGGCAATGTAGGATAGGTTTCTGAAAAACATCGAGGGGTCGTGCGCATTGTATCGGTGTGTAACATTACATTCACTAGTAGGAGTGAGAAAAACATCACGGGGTGGTGTGAATCATAGGGTCTGAATTAGCATAGGCAACGAGTGGCAATGTAGGATGGAGAAAAGCACCACGGGGTGATCAGCATGGGGAGGTCAGGAAACATGCCGTGGCAATGTAGGATAGGTTTCTGAAAAACGTCGCGGGGTGGTGCGCTTTGCATGGGTGTGTAACATTACATTCACTAGTGGGAGTGAGAAAAATCATCACGGGGTGGTGTGAATCATAGGGTCTGAATTAGGATAGGCAGTGAGCGGCAATGTAGGAAGGAGAAAAGCACAACGGGGTGGTCAGCATGGGGAATACAGGAAACATGCAGTGGCAATGTAGGATAGGTTTCTGAAAAACATCGCGGGGTGGTGCGCATTGTATGGGTGTGTAACATTACATTCACTAGTAGGAGGGAGAAACACATCACGGGGTGGTGTGAATCATAGGGTCTGAATTAGGATAGGCAGTGAGTGGCAATGTAGGATGGAGAAAAACACCACGGGGTGGTCAGCATGGGGAGGCCAGGAAACATGCAGTGGCAGTGTAAGACAGGTTTCTGAAAAACATAGCGGGGTGGTGGGCATGGTATGGGAGTGTAACATTACATTCACTAGTAGGAGTGAGTAAAACATCATGGGGTGATGTGAATCATCGGGTCTGAATTAGCATAGGCAGTGAGTGGCAATGTAGGATGCAGAAAAGCACCATGGGGTGGTAAGCATGGGGATGTCAGGAAACATGCAGTGGCAAAGTAGGATAGGTTTCTGAAAAATCTGGCGGGGCGGTGCACATGGTATGCGTGTGTACCATTACATTCACTACTATTAGTGAGAAAAACATCAGGGGGTGGTGTGAATCATAGGGACTGAATTAGGATAGGCAGTGAGTGGCAATGTAGGATGGAGAAAAGCACCACGGGGTGGTCAGCATGGGGAGGTCATGAAACATGCAGTGGCAATGTAGGATAGGTTTCTGAAAAACGTCTTATGGTGGTGCGCATTTTATGGGTGTTTAACATTACATTGACTAGGAGGAGTGAGAAAAACATCACGGGGTGGTGTGAATCATAGGGTCTGAATTAGGATAGGCAGTGAGTGGCAAAGTAGGAAGGAGAAAAGCACAACGGTGTGGTCAGCATGGGGAATTCAGGAAACATGCAGTGGCAATGTAGGATAGGTTTCTGAAAAACATCGCGGAGTGGTGTGCATTGTATGGGTGTGTAACATTACATTCACTAGTAGGAGTGAGAAAAACATCACGGGGTGGTGTGAATCATAGATTCTGAATTAGGATAGGCAGCGAGTGGCAATGTAGGATGGAGAAAAGCACCACGGGGTGGTCAGCATGGCAAGGTCAGGAAACATGCAGTGGCAATGTAGGATAGGTTTCTGACAAACATCGCGGGGTGGTGCGCATTGTATGGGTGTGTAACATTACATTCACTAGTAGGAGGGAGAAAAACATCACGGGGTGGTGTGAATCGGAGGGTCTGAATTAGGATAGCCAGTGAGTGGCAATGTAGGATGGAGAAAAGCACCGCGGGGTGGTCAGCATGGGGAAGTCAGGAAACATGCAGTGGCAATGTAGGATAGGTTTCTGAAAAACATCGCGTGGTGGTGCGCATTGTATGGGTGTGTAACATTACATTCACTAGTAGGAGTGAGAAAAACATCACGGGGTGGTGTGAATCGGAGGGTCTGAATTAGGATAGGCAGTGAGTGGCAATGTAGAATGGAGAAAAGCACCGCGGGGTGGTCAGCATGAGGAGGTCAGGAAACATGCAGTGTCAATGAAGAATAGGTTTCTGAAAAACATCGCGGGGTGGTGCTCATAGTATGGGTGTGTAACATTACATTCACTAGTAGGAGTGAGAAAAACATCACGGGGTGGTGTGAATCATAGATTCTGAATTAGGATAGGCAGCGAGTGGCAATGTAGGATGGAGAAAAGCACCACGGTGTGGTCAGCATGGGGAGGTCAGGAAACATGCTGTGGCAATGGAGGATAGGTTTCGGAAAAACCTCGTGGGGTGGTGCGCATTGTATGGGTGTGTAACATTACATTCACTAGTAGGAGTGAGAAAAACATCACGGGTTGGTATGAATCATAGGGTCTGAATTAGGATAGGCAGTGAGTGGCAATGTAGGATGGAGAAAAGCACCACGGGGTGGTCAGCATGGCAAGGTCAGGAAACATGCAGTGGCAATGTAGGATAGGTTTCTGAAAAACATCGCGGGGTGGTGCGCATTGTATGGGTGTGTAACATTACATTCACTAGTAGGAGGGAGAAAAACATCACGGGGTGGTGTGAATCATAGGGTCTGAATTAGGATAGGCAGTGAGTGGCAATGTAGGATGGAGAAAAGCACCACGGGGTGGTCAGCATGGGGAGGCCAGGAAACATGCAGTGGCAGTGTAAGACAGGTTTCTGAAAAACATAGCGGGGTGGTGGGCATGGTATGGGAGTGTAACATTACATTCACTAGTAGGAGTGAGTAAAACATCATGGGGTGATGTGAATCACCGGGTCTGAATTAGGATAGGCAGTGAGTGGCAATGTAGGTTGCAGAAAAGCACCATGGGGTGGTAAGCATGGGGATGTCAGGAAACATGCAGTGGCAAAGTAGGATAGGTTTCTGAAAAATCTGGCGGGGCGGTGCACATGGTATGCGTGTGTACCATTACATTCACTACTATTAGTGAGAAAAACATCAGGGGGTGGTTTGAATCATAGGGACTGAATTAGGATAGGCAGTGAGTGGCAATGTAGGATGGAGAAAAGCACCACGGGGTGGTCAGCATGGGGAGGTCATGAAACATGCAGTGGTAATGTAGGATAGGTTTCTGAAAAACATCTCGGGGTGGTGCGCATTGTATGGCTGTGTAACACTACATTCACTAGTAGAAGTGAGAAAAATAACAGGGGGTCGTGTGAATCATAGGGTCTAAATTACGATAGGCTGTGAGGGGCAATATAGGATGGAGAAAAGCACCACGGGGTGATCAGCATGGGGAGTTCAGGAAACATGCAGTGTCAATGTAGGATATGTTTCTGAAAAACCTCGCGGGGTGGTGCGCATTGTATGGCTGTGTAACATTACATTCACTAGTAGGAGTGAGAAAAATATCACGGGGTGGTGTGAATCATAGGGTCTGAATTAGGATAGGCATTGAGTGGCAATGTAGGATGGAGAAAAGTAGCACGGGGTGGTCAGCATGGGGAGGTCAGGAAACATGCCGTGGCAATGTAGGATAGGTTTCTGAAAAACGTCTTATGGTGGTGCGCATTTTATGGGTGTTTAACATTACATTGACTAGGAGGAGTGAGAAAAACATCACGGGGTGGTGTGAATCATAGGGTCTGAATTAGGATAGGCAGTGAGTGGCAAAGTAGGAAGGAGAAAAGCACAACGGGGTGGTCATCATGGGGAATTCAGGAAACATGCAGTGGCAATGTAGGATAGGTTTCTGAAAAACATCGCGGAGTGGTGTGCATTGTATGGGTGTGTAACATTACATTCACTAGTAGGAGTGAGAAAAACATCACGGGGTGGTGTGAATCATAGATTCTGAATTAGGATAGGCAGCGAGTGGCAATGTAGGATGGAGAAAAGCACCACGGGGTGGTCAGCATGGCAAGGTCAGGAAACATGCAGTGGCAATGTAGGATAGGTTTCTGACAAACATCGCGGGGTGGTGCGCATTGTATGGGTGTGTAACATTACATTCACTAGTAGGAGGGAGAAAAACATCACGGGGTGGTGTGAATCGGAGGGTCTGAATTAGGATAGCCAGTGAGTTGCAATGTAGGATGGAGAAAAGCACCGCGAGGTGGTCAGCATGGGGAAGTCAGGAAACATGCAGTGGCAATGTAGGATAGGTTTCTGAAAAACATCGCGGGGTGGTGCGTATTGTATGGGTGTGTAACATTACATTCACTAGTAGTAGTGAGAAAAACATCACGGGGTGGTGTGAATCGGAGGGTCTGAATTAGGATAGGCAGTGAGTGGCAATGTAGAATGGAGAAAAGCACCGCGGGGTGGTCAGCATGAGGAGGTCAGGAAACATGCAGTGTCAATGAAGAATAGGTTTCTGAAAAACATCGCGGGGTGGTGCGCATAGTATGGGTGTGTAACATTACATTCACTAGTAGGAGTGAGAAAAACATCATGGGGTGGTGTGAATCATAGATTCTGAATTAGGATAGGCAGCGAGTGGCAATGTAGGATGGAGAAAAGCACCACGGTGTGGTCAGCATGGGGAGGTCAGGAAACATGCTGTGGCAATGGAGGATAGGTTTCTGAAAAACCTTGTGGGGTGGTGCGCATTGTATGGGTGTGTAACATTACATTCACTAGTAGGAGTGAGAAAAACATCACGGGTTGGTATGAATCATAGGGTCTGAATTAGGATAGGCAGTGAGTGGCAATGTAGGATGGAGAAAAGCACCACGGGGTGGTCAGCATGGCAAGGTCAGGAAACATGCAGTGGCAATGTAGGATAGGTTTCTGAAAAACATCGCGGGGTGGTGCGCATTGTATGGGTGTGTAACATTACATTCACTAGTAGGAGGGAGAAAAACATCACGGGGTGGTGTGAATCATAGGGTCTGAATTAGGATAGGCAGTGAGTGGCAATGTAGGATGGAGAAAAGCACCACGGGGTGGTCAGCATGGGGAGGCCAGGAAACATGCAGTGGCAGTGTAAGACAGGTTTCTGAAAAACATAGCGGGGTGGTGGGCATGGTATGGGAGTGTAACATTACATTCACTAGTAGGAGTGAGTAAAACATCATGGGGTTATGTGAATCATCGGGTCTGAATTAGGATAGGCAGTGAGTGGCAATGTAGGATGCAGAAAAGCACCATGGGGTGGTAAGCATGGGGATGTCAGGAAACATGCAGTGGCAAAGTAGGATAGGTTTCTGAAAAATCTGGCGTTGCGGTCCACATGGTATGCGTGTTTACCATTACATTCACTACTATTAGTGAGAAAAACATCAGGGGGTGGTGTGAATCATAGGGACTGAATTAGGATAGGCAGTGAGTGGCAATGTAGGATGGAGAAAAGCACCACGGGGTGGTCAGCATGGGGAGGTCATGAAACATGCAGTGGCAATGTAGGATAGGTTTCTGAAAAACATCTCGGGGTGGTGCGCATTGTATAGCTGTGTAACATTACATTCACTAGTAGAAGTGAGAAAAATATCAGGGGGTGGTGTGAATAATAGGGTCTAAATTACGATAGGCTGTGAGGGGCAATATACGATGCAGAAAAGCACCACGGGGTGATCATCATGGGGAGTTCAGGAAACATGCACTGGCAATGTAGGATAGATTTCTGAAAAACCTCGCGGGGTGGTGCGCATTGTATGGCTGTGTAACATTACATTCACTAGTAGGAGTGAGAAAAATATCACGGGGTGGTGGGAATCATAGGGTCTGAATTAGGATAGGCATTGAGTGGCAATGTAGGATGGAGAAAAGCAGCACGGGGTGGTCAGCATGGGGAGGTCAGGAAACATGCCGTGGCAATGTAGGATAGGTTTCTGAAAAACGTCTAATGGTGGTGCGCATTTTATGGGTGTGTAACATTACATTGACTAGGAGGAGTGAGAAAAACATCACGGGGTGGTGTGAATCATAGTTTCTGAATTAGGATAGGCAGTGAGTGGCAATGTAGGATGGAGAAAAGCACCACGGGGTGGTCAGCATGGGGTTGTCAGGAAACATGCAGTGGCAGTGTAGGATAGGTTTCTGAAAAGCATCGCGGGGTGGTGCGCATTGTATGAGTGTGTAACATTACATTTACTAGTTGGAGTGAGAAAAACATCACGGGGTGGTGTGAATCATAGGGTCTGAATTAGGATAGGCAGTGAGTGGCAATGTAGGATGGAGAAAAGCACCACGGGGTGATCAGCATGGGGAGTTCAGGAAACATGCAGTGGCAATATAGGATAGGTTTCTGAAAAACCTCGCGGGGTGGTGCGCATTGTATGGCTGTGTAACATTACATTCACTCGTAGGAGTGAGAAAAATATCACGGGGTGGTGTGAATCATAGGGTCTGAATTAGGATAGGCATTGAGTGGCAATGTAGGATGGAGAAAAGCACCACGGGGTGATCAGCAAGGGGAGGTCAAGAAAATGTAGTGGCAATGTAGGATAAATTTCTGAAAAACTTCGCGGGGTCGTGCGCATTGTATAGGTGTGTAACATTACATTCACTAGTAGGAGTGAGAAAAACATCAGGGGGTGGTGTGAATCATAGGGTCTGAATTAGGATAGGCAATGAGTGGCAATGTAGGATGGAGAAAAGCACCATGGTGTGGTCAGCATGGGGAGGTCAGGAAACATGCTGTGGCAATGTAGGATAGGTTTCTGAAAAACATCGCGGAGTGGTGTGCTTTGCATGGGTGTGTAACATTACATTCACTAGTGGGAGTGAGAAAAATCATAACGGGGTGGTGTGAATCATAGGGTCTGAATTAGGATAGGCAGTGAGTGGCAAAGTAGGAAGGAGAAAAGCACAACGGGGTGGTCAGCATGGGGAATTCAGGAAACATGCAGTGGCAATGTAGGATAGGTTTCTGAAAAACATCGCGGAGTGGTGTGCATTGTATGGGTGTGTAACATTACATTCACTAGTAGGAGTGAGAAAAACACCACGGGGTGGTGTGAATCATAGGTTCTGAATTAGGATAGGCAGCGAGTGGCAATGTAGGATGGAGAAAAGCACCACGGGGTGGTCAGCATGGCAAGGTCAGGAAACATGCAGTGGCAATGTAGGATAGGTTTCTGACAAACATCGCAGGGTGGTGCGCATTGTATGGGTGTGTAACATTACATTCACTAGTAGGAGTGAGAAAAACATCACGGGTTGGTATTAATCATAGGGTCTGAATTAGGATAGGCAGTGAGTGGCAATGTAGGATGGAGAAAAGCACCACGGGGTGGTCAGCATGGCAAGGTCAGGAAACATGCAGTGGCAATGTAGGATAGGTTTCTGAGAAACATCGCGGGGTGGTGCGCATTGTATGGGTGTGTAACATTACATTCACTAGTAGGAGTGAGAAAAACATCACGGGGTGGTGTGAATCATAGGGTCTGAATTAGGATAGGCAGTGAGTGGCAATGTAGGATGGAGAAAAGCACCAAGGGGTGGTCAGCATGGGGAGGCCAGTAAACATTCAGTGGCAGTGTAAGACAGGTTTCTGAAAAACATAGCGGGGTGGTGCGCATGGTATGGGTGTGTAACATTACATTCACTAGTAGGAGTGAGTAAAACATAACGGGGTGATGTGAATCATAGGGTCTGAATTAGGATAGGCAGTGAGTGGCAATGTAGGATGGAGAAAAGCACCACGGGGTGGTCAGCATGGGGAGGTCAGTAAACATGCAGTGGCAATGTAGGATAGGTTTCGGAAAAACATCGCAGAGTGGTGCGCATTGTATGGGTGTGTAACATTACTTTCACTAGTAGGAGTGAGAAAAACATCATGGGGTGGTGTGAATCATAGGGTCTGAATTAGGATAGGCAGTGAGTGGCAATGTAGGATGGAGAAAAGCACCACGGGGAGGTCAGCATGGGGAGGTCAGGAAACATGCAGTGGAATGTAGGATAGGTTTCTGAAAAACATCGCGGGGTGTTGCGCATTGTATGGGTGTCTAACATTACATTCACTAGTAGGAGTGAGAAAAACATCACGGAGTGGTGTGAATCATAGGTTCTGAATTTGGATAGGCAGTGAGTGGCAATGTAGGATGGACAAAAGCACCATGGGGTGGTCAGCATGGGGAGGTCAGGAAACATGCAGTGGCAATGTAGGATGCGTTTCTGAAAAACCTCGCAGGGCGGTGTGCATTGTATGTGTGTGTAACATTACATTCAGTAGTAGGAGTGAGAAAAACATCACGGGGTGGTGTGAATCATAGGTTCTGAATTAGGATAGGCAGTCAGTTGCAATGTAGGATGGAGAAAAGCACCACGGGGTGTTCAGCTTGGTTAATTCATGAAACATGCAGTGGCAATGTAAGATAGTTTTCTGAAAAAAATCGCGTGGTTGTGCGCATTGTATGGGTGTGTAACATTACATTCACTAGTAGGAGTGAGAAAAACATCACGGGGTGGTGTGAATCATAGGGTCGGAATTAGGATAGGAAGTGAGTGGCAATGTAGGATGGAGAAAAGCACCACTGGGTGGTCACCATGGGGAGGTCAGGAAACATGCAGTGACAAATTAGGTTAGGTTTCTGAAAAACCTCGCAGGGCGGTGCACATGGTATGCGTGTGTAACATTATATTCACTACTATTAGTGAGAAAAACATCAGGGGGTGGTGTGAATCATAGGGTCTGAATTAGGATAGGCAGTGTGTGGCAACGTACGATGGAGAAAAGCACCACGGGGTGGTCAGCATGGGGAGGTCATGAAACATGCACTGGCAATGTAGGATAGGTTTCTGAAAAACATCGCGGGGTGGTGCGCATTGTATGGGTGTGTAACATTACGTTCACTAGTAGGAGTGAGAAAAACATCACGGGTTGATGTGAATCATAGTGTCTCAATTAGGATAGGCAGTGAGTGGCAATGTAGGATGGAGAAAAGCACCACGGGGTGTTCAGCATGGGGAGTTCAGGAAACATGCAGTGGCAATGTAGGATAGGTTTCTGAAAAACATCGTGGGGTGTTATGCATTGTATTGGTATGTAACATTACATTCACTAGTAGGAGTGAGAAAAACAAAACGGTGTGTGTGAATCATAGGGTCTGAATTAGGATAGGCAGTGAGTGGCAATGCAGGATGGAGAAAAGCACCACGGGGTTGTCGGCATGTGGAGGTCACGAAACATGCAGTGCAGTGTAGAATAGGTTTCTGAAAAACATCGCGGCGTGGTGCGCATTGTATGGGTGTGTAACATTACATTCACTAATAGGAGTGAGAAAAACATCACGGGGTGGTGTGAATCATAGGGTGTGAATTAGGATAGGCCGTGAGTGGCAATGTAGGATGGAGAAAAGCACCACGGGGTGGTCAGCATGGGGAATTCAGGAAACATGCAGTGGCAATGTAGGATAGGTTTCTGAAAAACATCGCGGGATGGTGCGCATTGCATGGGTGTGTAACATTACATTCACTAGTAGGAGTGAGAAAAACATCACGGGGTGGTGTGAATCATAGGGTGTGAATTAGGATAGGCCGTGAGTGGCAATGTAGGATGGAGAAAAGCACCACGGGGTGGTCAGCATGGGGAATTCAGGAAACATGCAGTGGCAATGTAGTATAGGTTTCTGAAAAAACCTCGTGGGGTGGTGCGCATTGTATGTGTATGTAACATTACATTCACTAGTAGGAGTGAGAAAAACATCACGGGGTGGTGTGAAACATAGGGTCTGAATTAGGATAGGCAGTGAGTGGCAATGTAGGATGGAGAAAGGCACCACGGGGTGGTCAGCATGGGGAGGTTACGAAACATGCAGTGCAGTGTAGAATAGGTTTCTGAAAAACATCGCGGCGTGGTGCGCATTGTATGGGTGTGTAACATTACATTCACTAATAGGAGTGAGAAAAACATCACGGGGTGGTGTGAATCATAGGGTCTGAATTAGGATAATCAGTGCGTGGCAATGTAGGATGGAGTAAAGCACTACAGGGTGGTCAGCATGGGGAGGTCAGGAAACATGCAGTGGCTATGTAGGATAGGTTTCTGAAAAACATCGCCGGGTGGTGCGCATTGTATGGGTGTCTAACATTACATTAACTAGTAGGAGTGAGAAAAACATCACGGGGTGGTGTGAATCATAGGTTCTGAATTTGGATAGGCAGGGAGTGTTAATGTAGGATGGAGAAAAGCACCACGGGGTGGTCAGCATGGGGAGGTCAGGAAACATGCAGTTGCAATGTGAGATAGGTTTCTGAAAAACCTCACGGGGTGGTGCGCATTGTATGGGTGTGTAACATTACATTCACTAGTAGGAGTGAGACAAACATCATGGGGTGGTGTGAATCATAGGGTCTGAATAAGGATAGGCAGTGAGTGGCAATGTAGGATGGAGAAAAGCACAACGGGGTGTTCATCATGGGGAATTCAGGAAACATGCAGTGGCAATGTAGGATAGGTTTATTAAAAACCCCGCGGGGTGGTGGGCATTTTATGGGTGTGTGACATTACATTCACTAGTAGGAGTGAGAAAAACATCACGGGGTGCTGTGAATCATAGGGTCTGAATTAGGATAGGCAGTGAGTGGCAATGTAGGATGGAGAAAAGCACCACGCGATGGTCACCATGGGACGTCAGGAAACATGCAGTGGCAATGTAGGATAGGTTTCTGAAAAACCTCGTGGGGTGGTGTGCCTTGTATGGGTGTGTAACATTACATTCACTAGTAGGAGTGAGAAAAACATCACGGGGTGGTGTGAATCATAGGGTCTGAACTATGATAGACAGTGAGTGGCAATGTAGGATGGAGAAAAACACCACGGGGTGGTCAGCATGGGGAATTCAGGAAACATGCAGTGGCAATGTAAGATAGTTTTCTGAAAAACATCGCAGTGTGGTGCGCATTTTATGGGTGTGTAACATTACATTCACTAATAGGAGTGAGAAAAACATCACGGGGTGGTGTGAATCATAGGGTGTGAATTAGGATAGGCAGTGAGTGGCAATGTAGGATGGAGAAAAGCACCACGGGGTGGTTAGCATGGGGAGGTCAGGAAAAATGCAGTGGCAATGTAGGATAGGTTTCTGAAAAACCTCGCGGGGCGGTGCACATGGTATGCGTGTGTAACATTACATTCACTAGTAGGAGTGAGAAAAACATCAGGGGGTGGTGTGAATCATAGGGTCTGAATTAGGATAGGCAGTGAGTGGCAATGTACGATGGAGAAAAGCACCACGAGGTGGTCAGCATGGGGAGGTCACGAAACATGCCGTGCAGTGTAGGATAGGTTTCTGAAAAACATCGCGGGGTGGTGCGCATTGTATGGTTGTGTAACATTACATTCACAAGTAGGAGTGAGAAAAACATCACGGGGTGGTGTGAATCATAGGGTCTGAATTAGGATAGGCAGTGAGTGGCAATGTAGGATGGAGAAAAGCACCAATGGGTGGTCAGCATGGGGATGTAAGGCCACATGCCGTGGCAATATAGGATAGGTTTCTGAAAAACATAGCAGGGTGGTGCGCAATGTATGTGTGTGTAACATTACATTCACTAGTAGGAGTGAGAAAAACATCACAGGGTGGTGTGAATCATAGGGTCTGAATTAGGATAGGCAGTGAGTGGTAATGTAGGATGGAGAAATGCACCAAGGGGTGGTCAGCATGGGGAGGTCAGGAAACATGCAGTGGCAATGTAGGATAGGTTTCTGAAAAATATCGCGGGGTGGTACGCATTGTATGGGTGTGTAACATTACAATCACTAATAGTAGTGAGAAAAACATCACGGGGTGGTGTGAATCATAGGGTCTGAATTAGGATAGGCAGTGAGTGGCAATGTAGGATGGAGAAAAGCACCACTGGGTGGTCAGCATGGGGAGGTTAGGAAACATGCAGTGGCAACGTAGGATAGGTTTCTGAAAAACATCGCGGGGTGGTATGCATTGTATGGGTGTGTAGCATTACATTCACTAGTGGGAGTGAGAAAAACATCACTGGGTGGTGTGAATCATAGGGTCTGAATTGGGATAGGCAGTGAGTGGCAATATAGGTTGCAGAAAAGCACCACGGGGTGGTCAGCATGGTGATGTCAGGACTCATGCAGTGGCAATGTAGGATAGGTTTCTGAAAAACGTCGCGGGGTGGTGCGCATTGTATGGGTGTGTAACATTACATTCACTAGTAGGAGTGAGAAAAACATCACGGGGTGGTGTGAATCATAGGGTCTGAATTAGGATAGGCAGTGAGCGGCAATGTAGGATGGAGAAAAGCACCACGGGTTGGTCAGCAGGGGGAGCCCAGGAAACATGCAGTGGCAATGTAGGATAGGTTTCTGAAAAACATCGCGGGGTGGTGTGGATTGTATGGGTGTGTAACATTACATTCACTAGTAGGAGTGAGAAAAACATCACGGGGTGATGTGAATCATAGGGTCTGAATTAGGATAGGCAGTGAGTGGCAATGTAGGATGGAGAAAAGCACCACGGGGTGGTCAGCAAGGGGAGGTCAGGAAACATACAGTGGCAATGTAGGATAGGTTTCTGAAAAACATCGCGGCCTGTTGCGCATTGTATGGGTGTGTAACATTACATTCACTAATAGGAGTGAGAAATGTATCACGGGGTGGTGTGAATCATAGGGTCTGCATTAGGATAGGCAGTGAGGGGCAATGTAGGATGGAGAAAAGCACCACGGGGTGGTCAGCATGGGAAGGTCAGGAAACATGCAGTGGCAATGTAGGATAGATTTTTGAAAAACCTACCGGGGTTTTGCGCATTGTATGGGTGTGTAACATTACATTCTCTAGTAGGAGTGAGAAAAATATCACGGGGTGGTGTGTATCTTAGGGTCTGATTTAGGATAGGCAGTGAGTGGCAATGTAGGATGGAGAAAAGCACCACTGTGGGGTCAGCATGTGGATGTCAGGCCACATGCAGTGGCAATATAGGATAGGTTTCTGAAAAACATAGCGGGGTGGTGCGCAATGTATGTGTGTGTAACATTACATTCACTAGTAGGAGTGAGAAAAACATCACGGAGTGGTGTGAATCATAGGGTCTGAATTAGGATAGGCAGTGAGTGGTAATGTAGGATGGAGAAATGCACCACGGGGTGGTCAGCATGGGGAGGTCAGGAAACATGCAGTGGCAATGTAGCATAGGTTTCTGAAAAACATCGCGGGGTGGTGCACATTGTATGGGTGTGTAACATTACATTCACTAATAGTAGTGAGAAAAACATCACGGGGTGGTGTGAATCATAGGGTCTGAATTAGGATAGGCAGTGAGTGGCAATGTAGTATGGAGAAAAGCACCACGGGGTGGTCAGCATGGGGAGGTCATGAAACATGCAGTGGCAACGTAGGATAGGTTTCTGAAAAACATCGCGGGGTGGTATGCATTGTATGGGTGTGTAGCATTACATTCACTAGTAGGAGTGAGAAAAACATCACGGGGTGGTGTGAATCATAGCGTCTGAATTGGGATAGGAAGTTAGCGGCAATATAGGTTGGAGAAAAGCACCACGGGGTGGTCAGCATGGTGATGTCAGGACTCATGCAGTGGCAATGTAGGATACGTTTCTGAAAAACATCGCAGGGTGGTGTGCATTGTATGGGTGTGTAACATTACATTCACAAGTAGGAGTGAGAAAAACATCACGGGGTGGTGTGAATCATAGGGTCTGAATTAGGATAGGCCTTGAGTGGCAATGTAGGATGGAGAAAAGCACCACTGGGTGGTCAGCATGGGGAGGTCAGGCCACATGCAGTGGCAATGTATGATAGGTTTCTGAAAAACATAGCGGGGTGGTGCGCAATGTATGGGTGTGTAACATTGCATTCACTAGTAGGAGTGAAAAAACATCACGGGGTGGTGTAAATCATAGGGTCTGAATTAGGATAGGCAGTGAGTGGTAATGTAGGATGGAGAAATGCACCACGGGGTGGTCAGCATGGGGAGGTCAGGAAACATTCAGTGGCAATGTAGGATAGGTTTCTGAAAAACATCGCGGGGTGGTCCGCATTGTATGGGTGTGTAACATTACATTCCTTAGTAGGAATGAGAAAAACATCACCGGGTGGTGTGAATCATAGGGATTGAATTAGGATAATCAGTGAGTGGTAATGTAGGATGGAGTAAAGCACTACGGGGTGGTCAGCATGGGGAGGTCAGGAAACATGCAGTGGCAATGTAGGATAGGTGTCTGAAAAACCTTGTGGTGTGGTGCGCATTGTATGGGTGTGTAGCATTACATTCACTAGTAGCAGTGAGAAAAACATCACGGGGCATGTGAATGATAGGGTCTGAATTAGGATAGGCAGTGAGTGCAATGTAGGACGGAGAAAAGCACCAAGGGGTGGTTAGCATGGGGAGGTCAGGAAACATGCAGTGGCAATGTAAGATAGGTTTCTTAAAAACATCGCGTTGTGGAGCGCAGTGTATGGTGTGTAACATTACATTCACTAGCAGCAGTGAGAAAAACATCACGGGGTGGTGTGAATCATAGTGTCTGAATTAGGATAGGCAGTGAGGGGGAATGTAGGACGGAGAAAAGCACCACGTGGTGGTCAGCATGTGGAGACCAGGAAACATGCAGTGGCAATGTAACATAGGTTTCGGAAAAACATCGCATGGTACTTCGCATTGTATGTGTGTGTAACATTACATTCACTAGTAGGAGTGAGAAAAACATCATGGGGTGATGTGAATCATAGGGTCTGAATGAGGATAGACAGTGAGTGGCAATGTAGAATGGAAAAAGCACCACGGGGTGGTCAGCATGGGCAGTTCAGGAAACATGCAGTGGCAAAGTAGGATAGGTTTCTGAAAAACATCGCACGGTGGTGTGCTTTGTATCGGTGTGTAACATTACATTCACTACAAGGAGTGAGAAAAACATCACGGGCTGGTGTGAATCATAGGATCTGAAATAGGATTGGCAGTGAGTGGCAATATAGGATGGAGAAAATCACCACGGGTTGGTCAGCATGGGGAGGTCAGTAAACATTCAGTGGCAATGTAGGATAGGATTCTGAAAAAACCTCAGGGGGTGCTGCGCATTGTATGTGTATGTAACATTACATTCACTAGTAGGAGTGAGAAAAACATCACGGGGTGGTGTGAATCATAGGGTCTGAATTAGGATAGGCAGTGAGTGGCAATGTAGAATGGAGAAAAGCACCACGGGGTGGTCAGCATGGGTAGGTCAGGAAACATGCAGTGGCAATGTAGGATAGATTTCTGAAAAACATCGCGGGGTGGGGTGCATTGTATGGGTGTGTAACATTACATTCACTAGTAGGAGTGAGAAAAACATCACAGGGTGGTGTGAATCATAGGGTCTGAATTAGGATAGGCAGTGAGTGGAAATGTAGGATGGAGAAAAGCACCACGGGGTGGTCAGCATGGGGAGGTCAGGAAACATGCAGTGGCAATGTAGGATAGGTTTCTGAAAAACATCGCGGGGTGGTGCGCATTGTATGGGTGTGTAACATTACATTCACTAGTAGGAGTGAGAAAAACATCACGGGGTGGTGTGAATCATAGGGTCTGAATTAGGATAGGCAGTGAGTGGCAATGTAGGATGGAGAAAAGCACCACGGGGTGGTCAGCAGGGGGAGGCCAGGAAACATGCAGTGGCAATGTAGGATAGGTTTCTGAAAAACATCGCGGTGTTTTGCGCATTGTATGGGTGTGTAACATTACATTCACTAGTAGGAGTGAGAAAAACATCACGGGGTGATGTGAATCATAGGGTCTGAATTAGGATACGCAGTGAGTGGCAATGTAGGATGGAGAAAAGCACCACGGGGTGGTCAGCATGGGGAGGACAGGAAACATACAGTGGCAATGTAGGATAGGTTTCTGAAAAACATCGCGGCGTGTTGCGCATTGTATGGGTGTGTAGCATTACATTCACTACTAGGAGTGAGAAAAACATCACGGGGTGGTGTGAATCATAGGGTCTGAATTGGGATAGGCAGTGAGTGGCAATATAGTTTGGGGAAAAGCACCACGGGGTGGTCAGCATGGTGATGTCAGGACTCATGCAGTGGCAATGTAGGATAGGTTTCTGAAAAACATCGCAGGGTGGTGCGCATTGTATGGGTGTGTAACATTACATTCACTAATAGGAGTGAGAAATACATCACGGGGTGGTGTGAATCATAGGGTCTGCATTAGGATAGGCAGTGAGGGGCAATGTAGGATGGAGAAAAGCACCACGGGGTGGTCAGCACGGGAAGGTCAGGAAACACGCAGTGGCAATGTAGGATAGGTTTTTGAAAAACCTACCGGGGTGTTACACTTTGTATGGGTGTGTAACATTACATTCAGTAGTAGGAGTGAGAAAAACATCACGGGGTGATGTGAATCATAGGGTCTGAATTAGGATAGGCAGTGAGTGGCAATGTAGGATGGAGAAAAGCACCACGGGGTGGTCAGCATGGGGAGGTCAGGAAACATACAGTGGCAATGTAGGATAGGTTTCTGAAAAACATCGCGGCGTGTTGCGCATTGTATGGGTGTGTAACATTACATTCACTAATAGGTGTGAGAAATACATCACGGGGTGGTGTGAAACATAGGGTCTGCATTAGGATAGGCAGTGAGGGGCAATGTAGGATGGAGAAAAGCACCACGGGGTGGTCAGCATGGGAAAGTCAGGAAACATGCAGTGGCAATGTAGGATAGGATTTTGAAAAACCTACCGGGGTTTTGCGCATTGTATGGGTGTGTAACATTACATTCACTAGTAGGAGTGAGAATAATATCACGGGGTGGTGTGTATCTTAGAGTCTGAAATAGGATAGGCAGTGAGTGGCAATATAGGATGGAGAAAAGCACCACGGGGTGGTCAGCATGGGGAATTCAGGAAACATGCAGTGGCAATGTAAGATAGTTTTTGAAAAACATCGCAGGGTGGTATGCATTGTATGGGTGTGTAGCATTACATTCACTAGCAGGAGTGAGAAAAACATCACGGGGTGGTGTGAATCATAGGGTCTGAATTGGGATTGGCAGTGAGTTGCAATATGGGTTGGAGAAAAGCACCACTGGGTGGTCAGCATGGTGATGTCAGGACTCATGCAGTGGCAATGTAGGATAGTTTTCTGAAAAACATGTCGGGGTGGTGCGCATTGTATGGTTGTGTAACATTACATTCACAAGTAGGAGTGAGAAAATCATCACGGGGTGGTGTGAATCATAGGGTCTGAATTAGCATAGGCAGTGAGTGGCAATGTAGGATGGAGAAAAGCACCACTGGGTGGTCAGCATGGGGAGGTCAGGACACATGCAGTGTCAATATAGGATAGGTTTCTGAAAAACATAGCGGGGTGGTGCGCAATATATGTGTGTGTAACATTACATTCACTAGTAGGAGTGAGAAAAACATCACGGGGTGGTGTGAATCATAGGGTCTGAATTAGGATAGGCCGTGAGTGGTAATGTAGGATGGAGAAATGCACCAAGGGGTGGTCAGCATGGGGAGGTCAGGAAACATGCAGTGGAAATGTAGGATAGGTTTCTGAAAAACATCGCGGGGTGGTGCGCATTGTATGGGTGTGTAACATTACATTCACTAATAGTAGTGAGAAAAACATCACGGGGTGGTGTGAATCATAGGGTCTGAATTAGGATAGGCAGTGAGTGGCAATGTAGGATGGAGAAAAGCACCACGGGGTGGTCAGCATGTGAGGTCAGGAAACATACAGTGGCAATGTAGGATAGGTTTCTGAAAAACATCGCGGCGTGTTGCGCATTGTATGGGTGTGTAACATTACATTCACTAATAGTAGTGAGAAAAACATCACGGGCTGGTGTGAATCATAGGGTCTGAATTAGGATAGGCAGTGAGTGGCAATGTAGTATGGAGAAAAGCACCACGGGGTGGTCAGCATGGGGAGGTCATGAAACATGCAGTGGCAACGTAGGATAGGTTTCTGAAAAACATCGCGGGGTGGTATGCATTGTATGGGTGTGTAGCATTACATTCACTAGTAGGAGTGAGAAAAACATCACGGGGTGGTGTGAATCATAGCGTCTGAATTGGGATAGGAAGTGAGTGGCAATATAGGTTGGAGAAAAGCACTACGGGGTGGTCAGCATGGTGATGTCAGGACTCATGCAGTGGCAATGTAGGATACCTTTCTGAAAAACATCGCAGGGTGGTGTTCATTGTATGGGTGTGTAACATTACATTCACAAGTAGGAGTGAGAAAAACATCACCGGGTGGTGTGAATCATAGGGTCTGAATTAGGATAGGCATTGAGTGGCAATGTAGGATGGAGAAAAGCACCACGGGGTGGTCAGCATGGGGAGGACAGGAAACATACAGTGGCAATGTAGGATAGGTTTCTGAAAAACATCGCGGCGTGTTGCGCATTGTATGGGTGTGTAGCATTACATTCACTACTAGGAGTGAGAAAAACATCACGGGGTGGTGTGAATCATAGGGTCTGAATTGGGATAGGCAGTGAGTGGCAATATAGTTTGGGGAAAAGCACCACGGGGTGGTCAGCATGGTGATGTCAGGACTCATGCAGTGGCAATGTAGGATAGGTTTCTGAAAAACATCGCAGGGTGGTGCGCATTGTATGGGTGTGTAACATTACATTCACTAATAGGAGTGAGAAATACATCACGGGGTGGTGTGAATCATAGGGTCTGCATTAGGATAGGCAGTGAGGGGCAATGTAGGATGGAGAAAAGCACCACGGGGTGGTCAGCACGGGAAGGTCAGGAAACACGCAGTGGCAATGTAGGATAGGTTTTTGAAAAACCTACCGGGGTGTTACACTTTGTATGGGTGTGTAACATTACATTCACTAGTAGGAGTGAGAAAAACATCACGGGGTGATGTGAATCATAGGGTCTGAATTAGGATAGGCAGTGAGTGGCAATGTAGGATGGAGAAAAGCACCACGGGGTGGTCAGCATGGGGAGGTCAGGAAACATACAGTGGCAATGTACGATAGGTTTCTGAAAAACATCGCGGCGTGTTGCGCATTGTATGGGTGTGTAACATTACATTCACTAATAGGTGTGAGAAATACATCACGGGGTGGTGTGAAACATAGGGTCTGCATTAGGATAGGCAGTGAGGGGCAATGTAGGATGGAGAAAAGCACCACGGGGTGGTCAGCATGGGAAAGTCAGGAAACATGCAGTGGCAATGTAGGATAGGATTTTGAAAAACCTACCGGGGTTTTGCGCATTGTATGGGTGTGTAACATTACATTCATTAGTAGGAGTGAGAATAATATCACGGGGTGGTGTGTATCTTAGAGTCTAAAATAGGATAGGCAGTGAGTGGCAATATAGGATGGAGAAAAGCACCACGGGGTGGTCAGCATGGGGAATTCAGGAAACATGCAGTGGCAATGTAAGATAGTTTTCTGGAAAACATCGCAGGGTGGTATGCATTGTATGGGTGTGTAGCATTACATTCACTAGCAGGAGTGAGAAAAACATCACGGGGTGGTGTGAATCATAGGGTCTGAATTGGGATTGGCAGTGAGTGGCAATATGGGTTGGAGAAAAGCACCACTGGGTGGTCAGCATGGTGATGTCAAGACTCATGCAGTGGCAATGTAGGATAGGTTTCTGAAAAACATGGCGGGGTGGTGCGCATTGTATGGTTGTGTAACATTACATTCACAAGTAGGAGTGAGAAAATCATCACGGGGTGGTGTGAATCATAGGGTCTGAATTAGGATAGGCAGTGAGTGGCAATGTAGGATGGAGAAAAGCACCACTGGGTGGTCAGCATGGGGAGGTCAGGACACATGCAGTGTCAATATAGGATAGGTTTCTGAAAAACATAGCGGGGTGGTGCGCAATATATGTGTGTGTAACATTACATTCACTAGTAGGAGTGAGAAAAACATCACGGGGTGGTGTGAATCATAGGGTCTGAATTAGGATAGGCAGTGAGTGGTAATGTAGGATGGAGAAATGCACCAAGGGGTGGTCAGCATGGGGAGGTCAGGAAACATGCAGTGGCAATGTAGGATAGGTTTCTGAAAAACATCGCGGGGTGGTGCGCATTGTATGGGTGTGTAACATTACATTCACTAATAGTAGTGAGAAAAACATCACGGGGTGGTGTGAATCATAGGGTCTGAATTAGGATAGGCAGTGAGTGGCAATGTAGGATGGAGAAAAGCACCACGGGGTGGTCAGCATGTGAGGTCAGGAAACATACAGTGGCAATGTAGGATAGGTTTCTGAAAAACATCGCGGCGTGTTGCGCATTGTATGGGTGTGTAACATTACATTCACTAATAGTAGTGAGAAAAACATCACGGGCTGGTGTGAATCATAGGGTCTGAATTAGGATAGGCAGTGAGTGGCAATGTAGTATGGAGAAAAGCACCACGGGGTGGTCAGCATGGGGAGGTCATGAAACATGCAGTGGCAACGTAGGATAGGTTTCTGAAAAACATCGCGGGGTGGTATGCATTGTATGGGTGTGTAGCATTACATTCACTAGTAGGAGTGAGAAAAACATCACGGGGTGGTGTGAATCATAGCGTCTGAATTGGGATAGGAAGTGAGTGGCAATATAGGTTGGAGAAAAGCACTACGGGGTGGTCAGCATGGTGATGTCAGGACTCATGCAGTGGCAATGTAGGATACCTTTCTGAAAAACATCGCAGGGTGGTGTTCATTGTATGGGTGTGTAACATTACATTCACAAGTAGGAGTGAGAAAAACATCACCGGGTGGTGTGAATCATAGGGTCTGAATTAGGATAGGCATTGAGTGGCAATGTAGGATGGAGAAAAGGACCACGGGGTGGTCAGCATGGGGAGGACAGGAAACATACAGTGGCAATGTAGGATAGGTTTCTGAAAAACATCGCGGCGTGTTGCGCATTGTATGGGTGTGTAGCATTACATTCACTACTAGGAGTGAGAAAAACATCACGGGGTGGTGTGAATCATAGGGTCTGAATTGGGATAGGGAGTGAGTGGCAATATAGGTTAGAGAAAAGCACCACGGTGTGGTCAGCATGGTGATATCAGGACTCATGAAGTGGCAATGTAGGATAGGTTTCTGAAAAACATCGCAGGGTGGTGCGCATTGTATTGGTGTGTAACATTACATTCACTAATAGGAGTGAGAAATACATCACGGGGTGGTGTGAATCATAGGGTCTGCATTAGGATAGGCAGTGAGGGGCAATGTAGGATGGAGAAAAGCACCACGGGGTGGTCAGCATGGGAAGGTCAGGAAACATGCAGTGGCAATGTAGGATAGGTTTTTGAAAAACCTACCGGGGTGTTGCACTTTGTATGGGTGTGTAACATTACATTCACTAGTAGGAGTGAGAAAAATATCACGGGGTGGTGTGAATCGTAGGGTCTGAATTAGGATACGCAGTGAGTGGCAATGTAGGATGGAGAAAAGCACCAAGGGGTGGTCAGCATGGGGAATTAAGGAAACATGCAGTGGCAATGTAAGATAGTTTTCTGAAAAACATCGCTGGGTGGTGCGCATTGTATGGGTGTGTAACATTACATTCACTAATAGTAGTGAGAAAAACATTACGGGGTGGTGTGAATCATAGGGTCTGAATTAGGATAGGCAGTGAGTGGCAATGTAGTATGGAGAAAAGCACCACGGGGTGGTCAGCATGGGGAGGTCAGGAAGCATGCAGTGGCAATGTAGGATAGGTTTCTGAAAAACATCGCGGGGTGGTGCTCATTGTATGGGTGTGTAACATTACATTCACTAGTAGGAGTGAGAAAAACATCACGGGGTGGTGTGAATCATAGGGTCTGAATTAGGAAAGGCAGTGAGTGGCAATGTAGGATGGAGAAAAGCACCACGGGGTGGTCAGCATGGGGTTGTCAGGAAACATGCAGTGGCAGTGTAGGATAGGTTTCACAAAACCATCGCGGTGTGGTGCGCATTGTATGGGTGTGTAACATTACATTTACTAGTTGGAGTGAGAAAAACATCACGGGGTGGTGTGAATCATAGGGTCTGAATTAGGATAGGCAGTGAGTGGCAATGTAGGATGGAGAAAAGCACCACGGGGTGGTCAGCATGGGGAAGTCAGGAAACATGCAGTGGCAAAGTAGGATAGGTTTCTGAAAAACCTTGCGGGGTGGTGCACATTGTATGGGTGTGTAACATTACATTCACTACTATTAGTGAGAAAAACATCACGGGGTGGTGTGAATTATAAGGTCTGAATTAGGATAGGCAGTGAGTGGCAATGTAGGATGGAGAGAAACAACACGGGGTGGTCAGCATGGAGAGCACAGGAAACATGCAGTAGCAATGTAGAATAGGTTTCTGAAAAACATCGCGGGGTCCTGCGCATTGTATGGGTGTGTAACATTACATTCACCAGTAGGAGTGAGAAAAACATCACGGGGTGGTGTGAATCATAGGGTTTGAATTAGGATCGGCATTTAGTGGCAATGTAGGATCGAGAAAAGCACCATGGGATGGTCAGCATGGGGAGGTCAGGAAACATGCAGTGGCAATATAGGATAGGTTTCTGAAAAACCTCGCGGGGTGTTGCGCATTGTATGGGTGTGTAACACTATATTCACTACAAGGAGTGAGAAAAACATCAGGGGGTGGTGTGAATCATAGGGTCTGAATTAGGATAGGCATTTATTGGCAATGTAGGAAGGAGAAAAGCACCATGGGGTGGTCAGCATGGGGAGTTCAGGGAACATGCAGTGTCAATGAAGGATAGGTTTCGGAAAAACATCGCGGGGTGGTGCGCATTGTATGGGTGTGTAACATTACATTCACTAATAGGAGTGAGAAATACATCACGGGGTGGTGTGAATCATAGGGTCTGCATTAGGATAGGCAGTGAGGGGCAATGTAGGATGGAGAAAAGCACCACGGGGTGGTCAGCACGGGAAGGTCAGGAAACACGCAGTGGCAATGTAGGATAGGTTTTTGAAAAACCTACCGGGGTGTTCACTTCGTATGGGTGTGTAACATTACATTCACTAGTAGGAGTGAGAAAAACATCACGGGGTGATGTGAATCATAGGGTCTGAATTAGGATAGGCAGTGAGTGGCAATGTAGGATGGAGAAAAGCACCACGGGGTGATCAGCATGGGGAGGTCAGGAAACATACAGTGGCAATGTAGGATAGGTTTCTGAAAAACATCGCGGCGTGTTGCGCATTGTATGGGTGTGTAACATTACATTCACTAATAGGTGTGAGAAATACATCACGGGGTGGTGTGAAACATAGGGTCTGCATTAGGATAGGCAGTGAGGGGCATTGTAGGATGGAGAAAAGCACCACGGGGTGGTCAGCATGGGGAATTCAGGAAACATGCAGTGGCAATGTAAGATAGTTTTCTGAAAAACATCGCAGGGTGGTATGCATTGTATGGGTGTGTAGCATTACATTCACTAGCAGGAGTGAGAAAAACATCACGGGGTGGTGTGAATCATAGGGTCTGAATTGGGATAGGGAGTGAGTGTCAATATAGGTTAGAGAAAAGCACCACGGGGTGGTCAGCATGGTGATGTCAGGACTCATGAAGTGGCAATGTAGGATAGGTTTCTGAAAAACATCGCAGGGTGGTGCGCATTGTATTGGTGTGTAACATTACATTCACTAATAGGAGTGAGAAATACATCACGGGGTGGTGAGAATCATAGGGTCTGCATTAGGATAGGCAGTGAGGGGCAATGTAGGATGGAGAAAAGCACCACGGGGTGGTCAGCATGGGAAGGTCAGGAAACATGCAGTGGCAATGTAGGATAGGTTTTTGAAAAACCTACCGGGGTGTTGCACTTTGTATGGGTGTGTAACATTACATTCACTAGTAGGAGTGAGAAAAATATCACGGGGTGGTGTGAATCGTAGGGTCTGAATTAGGATACGCAGTGAGTGGCAATGTAGGATGGAGAAAAGCACCAAGGGGTGGTCAGCATGGGGAATTAAGGAAACATGCAGTGGCAATGTAAGATATTTTTCTGAAAAATATCGCTGGGTGGTGCGCATTGTATGGGTGTGTAACATTACATTCACTAATAGTAGTGAGAAAAACATTACGGGGTGGTGTGAATCATAGGGTCTGAATTAGGATAGGCAGTGAGTGGCAATGTAGTATGGAGAAAAGCACCACGGGGTGGTCAGCATGGGGAGGTCAGGAAGCATGCAGTGGCAATGTAGGATAGGTTTCTGAAAAACCTTGCGGGGTGGTGCACATTGTATGGGTGTGTAACATTACATTCACTAGTAGGAGTGAGAAAAACATCACGGGGTGGTGTGAATCATAGGGTCTGAATTAGGAAAGGCAGTGAGTGGCAATGTAGGATGGAGAAAAGCACCACGGGGTGGTCAGCATGGGGTTGTCAGGAAACATGCAGTGGCAGTGTAGGATAGGTTTCACAAAACCATCGCGGGGTGGTGCGCATTGTATGGGTGTGTAACATTACATTTACTAGTTGGAGTGAGAAAAACATCACGGGGTGGTGTGAATCATAGGGTCTGAATTAGGATAGGCAGTGAGTGGCAATGTAGGATGGAGAAAAGCACCACGGGGTGGTCAGCATGGGGAAGTCAGGAAACATGCAGTGGCAAAGTAGGATAGGTTTCTGAAAAACCTTGCGGGGTGGTGCACATTGTATGGGTGTGTAACATTACATTCACTACTATTAGTGAGAAAAACATCACGGGGTGGTGTGAATTATAAGGTCTGAATTAGGATAGGCAGTGAGTGGCAATGTAGGATGGAGAGAAACAACACGGGGTGGTCAGCATGGAGAGCACAGGAAACATGCAGTAGCAATGTAGAATAGGTTTCTGAAAAACATCGCGGGGTGGTGCGCATTGTATGGGTGTGTAACATTACATTCACTAGTAAGAGTGAGAAAAACATCACGGGGTGGTGTGAATCATAGGGTCTGAATTAGGATAGGCAGTGAGTGGCAATGTAGGATGGAGAAAAGCACCACGGGGTGGTCAGCATGGTGAGGTCAGGCCACATGCCGTGGCAATATAGGATAGGTTTCTGAAAAACATTGCGGGTGCTGCGCATTGTATGGGTGTGTAACATGACATTCACTAGTAGGAGTGAGAAAAACATCATGGGGTGGTGTGAATCATATGGCCTGAATTAGGATAGGCAGTGAGTGGCAATGTAGGAAGGAGAAAAGCACCACGGGGTGGTCAGCATGGGGAATTCAGGAAACATGCAGTGGCCATGTAGGATAGGTTTCTGAAAAACATCGAGGGGTGGTGCGCAATGTATGGGTGTGTAACATTACATTCACTAGTAGGAGTGAGAAAAACATCACGGGGTGGTGTGAATCATAGGTTCTGAATTAGGATAGGCAGTGAGTGGCAATGTAGGATGGAGAAAAGGACCACGGGGTGGTCAGCATGGGGAGTTCAAGAAACATGCAGTGGTAATGAAGGATAGGTTTCTGAAAAACATCGCGGGGTGGTGCGCATTGTATGGATGTGTAACATTACATTCACTCGTAGGAGTGAGAAAAACATCAAGGGGTGGTATGAATCATAGGGTCTGAATTAGGATAGGCAGTGAGAGGCAATGTAGGATGGAGAAAAGCACCACGGGCTGCTCAGCATGGCGAGGTCAGGAAACATGCAGTGGCAATGTAGGATAGGTTTCTGAAAAACATCGCGGGGTCCTGCGCATTGTATGGGTGTGTAACATTACATTCACCAGTAGGAGTGAGAAAAACATCACGGGGTGGTGTGAATCATAGGGTCTGAATTAGGATCGGCATTTAGTGGCAATGTAGGATCGAGAAAAGCACCATGGGATGGTCAGCATGGGGAGGTCAGGAAACATGCAGTGGCAATATAGGATAGGTTTCTGAAAAACCTCGCGGGGTGTTGCGCATTGTATGGGTGTGTAACACTATATTCACTAGAAGGAGTGAGAAAAACATCAGGGGGTGGTGTGAATCATAGGGTCTGAATTAGGATAGGCATTTATTGGCAATGTAGGAAGGAGAAAAGCACCATGGGGTGGTCAGCATGGGGAGTTCAGGGAACATGCAGTGTCAATGAAGGATAGGTTTCGGAAAAACATCGCGGGGTGGTGCGCATTGTATGGGTGTGTAACATTACATTCACTAATAGGAGTGAGAAATACAAAACGGGGTGGTGTGAATCATAGGGTCTGCATTAGGATAGGCAGTGAGGGGCAATGTAGGATGGAGAAAAGCACCACGGGGTGGTCAGCACGGGAAGGTCAGGAAACACGCAGTGGCAATGTAGGATAGGTTTTTGAAAAACCTACCGGGGTGTTGCACTTTGTATGGGTGTGTAACATTACATTCACTAGTAGGAGTGAGAAAAACATCACGGGGTGATGTGAATCATAGGGTCTGAATTAGGATAGGCAGTGAGTGGCAATGTAGGATGGAGAAAAGCACCACGGGGTGATCAGCATGGGGAGGTCAGGAAACATACAGTGGCAATGTAGGATAGGTTTCTGAAAAACATCGCGGCGTGTTGCGCATTGTATGGGTGTGTAACATTACATTCACTAATAGGTGTGAGAAATACATCACGGGGTGGTGTGAAACATAGGGTCTGCATTAGGATAGGCAGTGAGGGGCATTGTAGGATGGAGAAAAGCACCACGGGGTGGTCAGCATGGGGAATTCAGGAAACATGCAGTGGCAATGTAAGATAGTTTTCTGAAAAACATCGCAGGGTGGTATGCATTGTATGGGTGTGTAGCATTACATTCACTAGCAGGAGTGAGAAAAACATCACGGGGTGGTGTGAATCATAGGGTCTGAATTGGGATTGGCAGTGAGTGGCAATATGGGTTGGAGAAAAGCACCACTGGGTGGTCAGCATGGTGATGTCAGGACTCATGCAGTGGCAATGTAGGATAGGTTTCTGAATAACATGGCGGGGTGGTGCGCATTGTATGGTTGTGTAACATTACATTCACAAGTAGGAGTGAGAAAAACATCATGGGGTGGTGTGAATCATAGGGTCTGAATTAGGATAGGCAGTGAGTGGCAATGTAGGATGGAGAAAAGCACCACTGGGTGGTCAGCATGGGGAGGTCAGGACACATGCAGTGTCAATATAGGATAGGTTTCTGAAAAACATAGCGGGGTGGTGCGCAATATATGTGTGTGTAACATTACATTCACTAGTAGGAGTGAGAAAAACATCACGGGGTGGTGTGAATCATAGGGTCTGAATTAGGATAGGCAGTGAGTGGTAATGTAGGATGGAGAAATGCACCAAGGGGTGGTCAGCATGGGGAGGTCAGGAAACATGCAGTGGCAATGTAGGATAGGTTTCTGAAAAACATCGCGGGGTGGTGCGCATTGTATGGGTGTGTAACATTACATTCACTAATAGTAGTGAGAAAAACATCATGGGGTGGTGTGAATCATAGGGTCTGAATTAGGATAGGCAGTGAGTGGCAATGTAGGATGGAGAAAAGCACCACGGGGTGGTCAGCATGTGAGGTCAGGAAACATACAGTGGCAATGTAGGATAGGTTTCTGAAAAACATCGCGGCGTGTTGCGCATTGTATTGGTGTGTAACATTACATTCACTAATAGTAGTGAGAAAAACATCACGGGCTGGTGTGAATCATAGGGTCTGAATTAGGATAGGCAGTGAGTGGCAATGTAGTATGGAGAAATGCACCACGGGGTGGTCAGCATGGGGAGGTCATGAAACATGCAGTGGCAACGTAGGATAGGTTTCGGAAAAACATCGCGGGGTGGTATGCATTGTATGGGTGTGTAGCATTACATTCACTAGTAGGAGTGAGAAAAACATCACGGGGTGGTGTGAATCATAGCGTCTGAATTGGGATAGGAAGTGAGTGGCAATATAGGTTGGAGAAAAGCACTACGGGGTGGTCAGCATGGTGATGTCAGGACTCATGCAGTGGCAATGTAGGATACCTTTCTGAAAAACATCGCAGGGTGGTGTTCATTGTATGGGTGTGTAACATTATATTCACAAGTAGGAGTGAGAAAAACATCACCGGGTGGTGTGAATCATAGGGTCTGAATTAGGATAGGCATTGAGTGGCAATGTAGGATGGAGAAATGCACCACGGGGTGGTCAGCATGGGGAGGACAGGAAACATACAGTGGCAATGTAGGATAGGTTTCTGAAAAACATCGCGGCGTGTTGCGCATTGTATGGGTGTGTAGCATTACATTCACTACTAGGAGTGAGAAAAACATCACGGGGTGGTGTGAATCATAGGGTCTGAATTGGGATAGGGAGTGAGTGGCAATATAGGTTGGAGAAAAGCACCACGGGGTGGTCAGCATGGTGATGTCAGGACTCATGAAGTGGCAATGTAGGATAGGTTTCTGAAAAACATCGCAGGGTGGTGCGCATTGTATTGGTGTGTAACATTACATTCACTAATAGGAGTGAGAAATACATCACGGGGTGGTGTGAATCATAGGGTCTGCATTAGGATAGGCAGTGAGGGGCAATGTAGGATGGAGAAAAGCACCACGGGGTGGTCAGCATGGGAAGGTCAGGAAACATGCAGTGGCAATGTAGGATAGGTTTTTGAAAAACCTACCGGGGTGTTGCACTTTGTATGGGTGTGTAACATTACATTCACTAGTAGGAGTGAGAAAAATATCACGGGGTGGTGTGAATCGTAGGGTCTGAATTAGGATACGCAGTGAGTGGCAATGTAGGATGGAGAAAAGCACCAAGGGGTGGTCAGCATGGGGAATTAAGGAAACATGCAGTGGCAATGTAAGATAGTTTTCTGAAAAACATCGCTGGGTGCTGCGCACTGTATGGGTGTGTAACATTACATTCACTAATAGTAGTGAGAAAAACATAACGGGGTGGTGTGAATCATAGGGTCTGAATTAGGATAGGCAGTGAGTGGCAATGTAGTATGGAGAAAAGCACCACGGGGTGGTCAGCATGGGGAGGTCAGGAAGCATGCAGTGACAATGTAGGATAGGTTTCTGAAAAACATCGCGGGGTGGTGCTCATTGTATGGGTGTGTAACATTACATTCACTAGTAGGAGTGAGAAAAACATCACGGGGTGGTGTGAATCATAGGGTCTGAATTAGGAAAGGCAGTGAGTGGCAATGTAGGATGGAGAAAAGCACCACGGGGTGGTCAGCATGGGGTTGTCAGGAAACATGCAGTGGCAGTGTAGGATAGGTTTCACAAAACCATCGCGGGGTGGTGCGCATTGTATGGGTGTGTAACATTACATTTACTAGTTGGAGTGAGAAAAACATCACGGGGTGGTGTGAATCATAGGGTCTGAATTAGGATAGGCAGTAAGTGGCAATGTAGGATGGAGAAAAGCACCACGGGGTGGTCAGCATGGGGAAGTCAGGAAACATGCAGTGGCAAAGTAGGATAGGTTTCTGAAAAACCTTGCGGGGTGGTGCACATTGTATGGGTGTGTAACATTACATTCACTACTATTAGTGAGAAAAACATCACGGGGTGGTGTGAATTATAAGGTCTGAATTAGGATAGGCAGTGAGTGGCAATGTAGGATGGAGAGAAACAACACGGGGTGGTCAGCATGGAGAGCACAGGAAACATGCAGTAGCAATGTAGAATAGGTTTCTGAAAAACATCGCGGGGTGGTGCGCATTGTATGGGTGTGTAACATTACATTCACTAGTAAGAGTGAGAAAAACATCACGGGGTGGTGTGAATCATAGGGTCTGAATTAGGATAGGCAGTGAGTGGCAATGTAGGATGGAGAAAAGCACCACGGGGTGGTCAGCATGGTGAGGTCAGGCCACATGCCGTGGCAATATAGGATAGGTTTCTGAAAAACATTGCGGGTGCTGCGCATTGTATGGGTGTGTAACATGACATTCACTAGTAGGAGTGAGAAAAATATCATGGGGTGGTGTGAATCATAGGGCCTGAATTAGGATAGGCAGTGAGTGGCAATGTAGGAAGGAGAAAAGCACCACGGGGTGGTCAGCATGGGGAATTCAGGAAACATGCAGTGGCCATGTAGGATAGGTTTCTGAAAAACATCGCGGCGTGGTGCGCAATGTATGGGTGTGTAACATTACATTCACTAGTAGGAGTGAGAAAAACATCACGGGGTGGTGTGAATCATAGGTTCTGAATTAGGATAGGCAGTGAGTGGCAATGTAGGATGGAGAAAAGGACCACGGGGTGGTCAGCATGGGGAGTTCAGGAAACATGCAGTGGTAATGAAGGATAGGTTTCTGAAAAACATCGTGGGGTGGTGCGCATTGTATGGGTGTGTAACATTACATTCACTCGTAGGAGTGAGAAAAACATCAAGGGGTGGTATGAATCATAGGGTCTGAATTAGGATAGGCAGTGAGAGGCAATGTAGGATGGAGAAAAGCACCACGGGCTGCTCAGCATGGCGAGGTCAGGAAACATGCAGTGGCAATGTAGGATAGGTTTCTGAAAAACATCGCGGGGTCCTGCGCATTGTATGGGTGTGTAACATTACATTCACCAGTAGGAGTGAGAAAAACATCACGGGGTGGTGTGAATCATAGGGTCTGAATTTGAATAGGCAGTGAGGGACAATGTAGGACGGAGAAAAGCACCACGGGGTGGTCAGCATGGGGAGGTCAGGAAACATTCAGTGGCAATGTAGGATAGGTTTCTGAAAAACCTCGCGGGGTGGTGCGCATTGTATGGGTGTGTAACATTACATTCACTAGTAGGAGTGAGAAAAACATCACGGGTTGTTATGAATCATAGGGTCTGAATTAGGATAGGCAGTGAGTGGCAATGTAGGATGAAGAAAAGCACCACGGGGTGGTCAGCATGGCAAGGTCAAGAAACATGCAGTGGCAATGTAGGATAGGTTTCTGAAAAACTTCGCGTGGTGGTGCGCATTGTATGGGTGTGTAACATTACATTCACTAGTAGGAGTGAGAAAAACATCACGGGTTGGTGTGAATCATAGGGTCTGAATTAGGATAGGCAGTGAGTGGCAATGTAGGATGGAGAAAAGCACCACGGGATGGCCAGCATGGGGAGGTCAGGAAACATGCCGTGGCAATGTAGGATACGTTTCTGAAAAACATCGCGGGGTGGTGCGCTTTGCATGGGGGTGTAACATTACATTCACTAGTGGCAGTGAGAAAAATCATCACGGGGTGGTGTGAGTCATAGGGTCTGAATTAGGATAGGCAGTGAGTGGCAATGTAGGATGGAGAAAAGCACCACGGGGTGGTCAGCATGGGAGGTCAGGAAACATGCAGTGGAAATGTAGGATAGGTTTCTGAAAAACATCGCGGGGTGGTGCGCATTGTATGGGTGTCTAACATTACATTCACTAGTAGGAGTGAGAAAAATATCATGGGGTTGTGTGAATCATAGGTGATGAATTTGGATAGGCAGGCAGTGTTAATGTAGGATGGAGAAAAGCACCACGGGGTGGTCAGCATGGGGAGGTCAGGAAACATGCAGTGGCAATGTGAGATAGGTTTCTGAAAAAGCTCGAGGGTGGTGCGCATTGTATGGGTGTGTAACATTACATTCACTAGTAGGAGTGAGAAAAACATCACGGGGTGGTGTGAATCATAGGGTCTGAATTAGGATAGGCAGTGAGTGGCAATGTAGGATGGAGAAAAGCACCAAGGGGTGGTCAGCATGCGGAATTCAGGAAACATGCAGTGGCAATGTAGGATAGGTTTATGAAAAACCTCGCGGGGTGGTGCGCATTGTATGGGTGTGTAACATTACATTCACTAGTAGGAGTGAGAAAGCATCACGTGGTTGTGTGAATCATAGGGTCTGAATTAGGATAGGCAGTGAGTGGCAATGTAGGATGGAGAAAAGCACCACGGGGTGGTCAGCATGGGGAGGTTAGGAAACATGCAGTGGCAATGTAGGATAGGTTTCTGAAAAACATCGCAGGGTGGTGCGCATTGTATGGGTGTGTAACATTACATTCACTAGTAGGAGTGAGAAAAACATCACGGGGTGGTGTGAATCATAGGGTCTGAATTAGGATAGGCAGTGAGTGGCAATGTAGGATGGAGAAAAGCACCACGGGGTGGTCAGCATGGGGAGGTCAGGAAACATGCAGTGGCAATGTAGGATAGTTTTCTGAAAAACATCGCGGGGTGTTGCGCATTGTATGGGTGTCTAACATTACATTCACTAGTAGGAGTGAGAAAAACATCACGGAGTGGTGTGAATCATAGGTTCTGAATTTGGATAGGCAGTGAGTGGCAATGTAGGATGGAGAAAAGCACCATGGGGTGGTCAGCATGGGGAGGTCAGGAAACATGCAGTGACAATGTAGGATGCGTTTCTGAAAAACCTCGTGGGGTGGTGTGCATTGTATGTGTGTGTAACATTACATTCACTAGTAGGAGTGAGAAAAACATCACGGGGTGGTGTAAATCATAGGTTCTGAATTAGGATAGGCAGTGAGTTGCAATGTAGGATGGAGAAAAGCACCACGGGGTGGTCAGCTTGGTTAATTCAGGAAACATGCAGTGGCAATGTAAGATAGTTTTCTGAAAAACATCGCGGGGTTGTGCGCATTGTAAGGGTGTGTAACATTACATTCACTAGTAGGAGTGAGAAAAACATCACGGGGTGGTGTGAATCATAGCGTCTGAATTAGGATAGGCAGTGAGTGGCAATGTACGATGGAGAAAAGCACCATGGGGAGGTCCGCATGGGGAGGTCAGGAAACATGCAGTGGCAATGTAGGATAGGTTTCTGAAAAACCTCGCAGGATGGTGCGCATTGTATGGGTGTGTAACCTTACATTCACTAGTAGGAGTGATAAAAACATCACGGGGTGGTGTGAATCATAGGGTCTGAATTAGGATAGGCAGTGAGTGGCAATGTAGGATGGAGAAAAGCACCACTGGGTGGTCAGCATGGGGATGTAAGGCCACATGCAGTGGCAATGTAGGATAGGTTTCTGAAAAACATCGCGGGGTGGGGCGCATTGTATGGGTGTGTAACATTACATTCACTAGTAGGAGTGAGAAAAACATAACGGGGTGGTGTGAATCATAGGGTCTGAATTAGGATAGGCAGTGAGTGGCAATGTAGGATGGAGAAAAGCACCACGGGGTTGTCAGCATGGGGAGGTGAGGAAACATGCAGTGGCAATGTAGGATAGGTTTCTGAAAAACATCGCGGCGTGGTGAGCATTGTATGGGTGTGTAACATTACATTCACTAATAGGAGTGAGAAAAACATCACGGAGTGGTGTGAATCATAGGGTCTGAATTAGGATAATCAGTGCGTGGCAATGTAGGATGGAGTAAAGCACCACGGGGTGGTCAGCATGGGGAGGTCAGGAAACATGCAGTGTCAATGTAGGATAGGTTTCTGAAAAACCTTGTGGTGTGGTGCGCATTGTATGCGTGTTTAGCATTACATTCATTAGTAGGAGTGACAAAAACATCACGGTGGGTGTGAATGATAGGGTCTGAATTGGGATAGGCAGTGAGTGGCAATATAGGTTGGAGAAAATCACCACTGGGTGGTCAGCATGGGGAGGTCAGTAAACATGCAGTGGCAATGTAAGATAGGTATCTTAAAAACATCGCGGGGTGGTGCGCATTGTATGTGTATGTAACATTACATTCACTAGTAGGAGTGAGAAAAACATCACGGGGTGGTGTGAATGATAGGGTCTGAATTAGGATAGGCAGTGAGTGGCAATGTAGGATGGAGAAAAGCAACACGGGTTGGTCAGCATGGGGACATCACGAAACATGCAGTGGCCATGTAGGATAGGTTTCTGAAAAACATTTCGGAGTGGTGCGCATTGCATGGGTGTGTAACATTACATTCACCAGTACGAGTGAGAAAAACGTAACGGGGTGGTGTGAATCGTAGGGTCTGAATTAGGATAGGCAGTGAGTGGCAGTGTAGGATGGAGAAAAGCACTACGGGGTGGGCAGCATGGGGAGGTCAGGAAACATGCAGTGGCAATATAAGACAGGTTTCTGAAAAACCTCGCGGGGTGGTGCGCATTGTATGGGTGTGTAACATTACATTCACTAGTAGGAGTGAGTAAAACATCACGGCGTGATGTGAATCATAGGGTCTGAATTTGAATAGGCAGTGAGGGACAATGTAGGATGGAGAAAAGCACCACGGGGTGGTCAGCATGGCAAGGTCAGGAAACATGCAGTGGCAATGTAGGATAGGTTTCTGAAAAACCTCGCGGGGTGGTGCGCATTGTATGGGTGTGTAACATTACATTCACTAGTAGGAGTGAGAAAAACATCACGGGTTGGTAGGAATCATAGGGTCTGAATTAGGATAGGCAGTGAGTGGCAATGTAGGATGAAGAAAAGCACCACGGGGTGGTCAGCATGGCAAGGTCAGGAAACATGCAGTGGCAATGTAGGATAGGTTTCTGAAAAACTTCGCGTGGTGGTGCGCATTGTATGGGTGTGTAACATTACATTCACTAGTAGGAGTGAGAAAAACATCACGGGTTGGTGTGAATCATAGGGTCTGAATTAGGATAGGCAGTGAGTGGCAATGTAGGATGGAGAAAAGCACCACGGGATGGTCAGCATGGGGAGGTCAGGAAACATGCAGTGGCAATGTAGGATAGGTTTCTGAAAAACATCGCGGGGTGGTGCGCTTTGCATGCGTGTGTAACATTACATTCACTAGTGGGAGTGAGAAAAATCATCACGGGGTGGTGTGAGTCATAGGGTCTCAATTAGGATAGGCAGTGAGTGGCAATGTAGGATGGAGAAAAGCACCACGGGGTGGTCAGCATGGGAGGTCAGGAAACATGCAGTGGCAATGTAGGATAGGTTTCTGAAAAACATCGCGGGGTGGTGCGCATTGTATGGGTGTTTAACATTACATTCACTAGTAGGAGTGAGAAAAATATCATGGGGTTGTGTGAATCATAGGTTCTGAATTTGGATAGGCAGGCAGTGTTAATGTAGGATGGAGAAAAGCACCACGGGGTGGTCAGCATGGGGAGGTCAGGAAACATGCAGTGGCAATGTGAGATAGGTTTCTGAAAAAGCTCGAGGGTGGTGCGCATTGTATGTGTGTGTAACATTACATTCACTAGTAGGAGTGAGAAAAACATCACAGGGTGGTGTGAATCATAGGGTCTGAATTAGGATAGGCAGTGAGTGGCAATGTAGGATGGAGAAAAGCACCAAGGGGTGGTCAGAATGCGGAATTCAGGAAACATGCAGTGGCAATGTAGGATAGGTTTATGAAAAACCTCGCGGGGTGGTGCGCATTGTATGGGTGTGTAACATTACATTCACTAGTAGGAGTGAGAAAAACATCACGTGGTTGTGTGAATCATAGGATCTGAAATAGGAGAGGCAGTGAGTGGCAATGTCGGATGGAGAAAAGCACCACAGGATGGTCACAATGGGGAGGTCAGGAAACATGCAGTGGCAATGTAGGATAGGTTTCTGAAAAACCTCGCGGGGTGGTGCACCTTGTAAGGGTGTGTAGCTTTACATTCACAAGTAGGAGTGAGAAAAACATCACGGGGTGGTGTGAATCATAGGGTCTGAATTAGGATAGGCAGTGAGTGGCAATTTAGGATGGAGAAAAGCACCACGGTGTCATCCGCATGGTGAGGTCAGGACACATGCAGTAGCAATGTACGATAGGTTTCTGAAAAACATCGCGGGGTGGGGTGCATTGTATGGGTGTGTAACATTACATTCACTAGTATGAGTGAGAAAAACTTCACGGGGTGGTGTGAATCGTAGGGTCTGAATTAGGATAGGCAGTGAGTGGCAATGTAGGATGGAGAAAAGCACCACGGGGTGGTCAGCATGGGGAGGTCAGGAAACATGCAGTGGCAATGTAGGATAGGTTTCTGAAAAACATCGCAGGGTGGTGCGCATTGTATGGGTGTGTAACATTACATTCACTAGTAGGAGTGAGAAAAACATCACGGGGTGGTGTGAATCATAGGGTCTGAATTAGGATAGGCAGTGAGTGGCAATGTAGGATGGAGAAAAGCACCACGGGGTGGTCAGCATGGGGAGGTCAGGAAACATGCAGTGGCAATGTAGGATAGGTTTCTGAAAAACATCGCGGGGTGTTGCGCATTGTATGGGTGTCTAACATTACATTCACTAGTAGGAGTGAGAAAAACATCACGGAGTGGTGTGAATCATAGGTTCTGAATTTGGATAGGCAGTGAGTGTCAATGTAGGATGGAGAAAAGCACCATGGGGTGGTCAGCATGGGGAGGTCAGGAAACATGCAGTGACAATGTAGGATGCGTTTCTGAAAAACCACGCGGGGTGGTGTGCATTGTATGTGTGTGTAACATTACATTCACTAGTAGGAGTGAGAAAAACATCACGCGGTGGTGTAAATCATAGGTTCTGAATTAGGATAGGCAGTGAGTTGCAATGTAGGATGGAGAAAAGCACCACGGGGTGGTCAGCTTGGTTAATTCAGGAAACATGCCGTGGCAATGTAAGATAGTTTTCTGAAAAACATCGCGGGGTTGTGCGCATTGTAAGGGTGTGTAACATTACATTCACTAGTAGGAGTGAGAAAAACATCACGGGGTGGTGTGAATCATAGGGTCTGAATTAGGATAGGCAGTGAGTGGCAATGTACGATGGAGAAAAGCACCATGGGGTGGTCCGCATGGGGAGGTCAGGAAACATGCAGTGGCAATGTAGGATAGGTTTCTGAAAAACCTCGCAGGATGGTGCGCATTGTATGGGTGTGTAACTTTACATTCACTAGTAGGAGTGAGAAAAACATCACGGGGTGGTGTGAATCATAGGGTCTGAATTAGGATAGGCAGTGAGTGGCAATTTAGGATGGAGAAAAGCACCACTGGGTGGTCAGCATGGGGATGTAAGGCCACATGCAGTGGCAATGTAGGATAGGTTTCTGAAAAACATCGCGGGGTGGGGCGCATTGTATGGGTTTGTAACATTACATTCACTAGTAGGAGTGAGAAAAACATAACGGGGTGGTGTGAATCATAGGGTCTGAATTAGGATAGGCAGTGAGTGGCAATGTAGGATGGAGAAAAGCACCATGGGGTGGTCAGGATGGGGAGGTCAGGAAACATGCATTGGCAATGTAGGATAGGTTTCTGAAAAACATCGCGGCGTGGTGAGCATTGTATGGGTGTGTAACATTACATTCACTAATAGGAGTGAGAAAAACATCACGGGGTGGTGTGAATCATAGCCTCTGAATTAGGATAATCAGTGCGTGGCAATGTAGGATGGAGTAAAGCACCACGGGGTGGTCAGCATGGGGAGGTCAGGAAACATGCAGTGTCAATGTAGGATACGTTTCTGAAAAACATCGCAGGGTGGTGTTCATTGTATGGGTGTGTAACATTACATTCACAAGTAGGAGTGACAAAAACATCACGGTGGGTGTGAATGAGAGGGTCTGAATTGGGATAGGCATTGAGTGGCCATATAGGTTGGAGAAAAGCACCACTGGGTGGTCAGCATGGGGAGGTCAGTAAACATGCAGTGGCAATGTAAGATAGGTATCTTAAAAACATCGCGGGGTGGTGCGCATTGTATGTGTATGTAACATTACATTCACTAGTAGGAGTGAGAAAAACATCACGGGGTGGTGTGAATGATAGGGTCTGAATTAGGATAGGCAGTGAGTGGCAATGTAGGATGGAGAAAAGCAACACGGGGTGGTCAGCATGGGGACATCACGAAACATGCAGTGGCCATGTAGGATAGGTTACTGAAAAACATTTCGGGGTGGTGCGCATTGCATGGGTGTGTAACATTACATTCACCAGTACGAGTGAGAAAAACGTAACGGGGTGGTGTGAATCGTAGGGTCTGAATTATGATAGGCAGTGAGTGGCAGTGTAGGATGGAGAAAAGCACTACGGGGTGGGCAGCATGGGGAGGTCAGGAAACATGCAGTGGCAATATAAGACAGGTTTCTGAAAAACATAGCGGGGTGGTGCGCATTGTATGGGTGTGTAACATTACATTCACTAGTAGGAGTGAATAAAACATCACCGCGTGATGTGAATCATAGGGTCTGAATTTGAATAGGCAGTGAGGGACAATGTAGGATGGAGAAAAGCACCACGGGGTGGTCAGCATGGCAAGGTCAGGAAACATGCAGTGGCAATGTAGGATAGGTTTCTGAAAAACCTCGCGGGGTGGTGTGCATTGTATGGGTGTGTAACATTACATTCACTAGTAGGAGTGAGAAAAACATCACGGGTTGGTATGAATCATAGGGTCTGAATTAGGATAGGCAGTGAGTGGCAATGTAGGATGAAGAAAAGCACGACGGGGTGGTCAGCATGGCAAGGTCAGGAAACATGCAGTGGCAATGTAGGATAGGTTTCTGAAAAACTTCGCGTGGTGGTGCGCATTGTATGGGTGTGTAACATTACATTCACTAGTAGGAGTGAGAAAAACATCACGGGTTGGTGTGAATCATAGGGTCTGCATTAGGATAGGCAGTGAGTGGCAATGTAGGATGGAGAAAAGCACCACGGGATGGTCAGCATGGGGAGGTCAGGAAACATGCCGTGGCAATGTAGGATAGGTTTCTGAAAAACATAGCGGGGTGGTGCGCATTGTATGGGTGTGTAACAATACATTCACTAGTAGGAGTGAGCAAAACATCACGGGGTGATGTGAATCATAGGGTCTGAATTAGGATAGGCAGTGAGTGGCAATGTAGGATTGAGAAAAGCACCACTGGGTGGTCACCATGGGGAGGTCAGGAAACATGCAGTGACAAATTAGGATAGGTTTCTGAAAAACCTCGCAGGGCGGTGCACATGGTATGCGTGTGTAACATTACATTAACTACTATTAGTGAGAAAAACATCAGGGGGTGGTGTGAATCATAGGGTCCGATTTAGGATAGGCAGTGTGTGGCAATGAAGGATGGAGAAAAGCACCACGGGGTGGTCAGCATGGGGAGGTCATGAAACATGCACTGGCAATGTAGGATAGGTTTCTGAAAAACATCGCGGGGTGGTGCGCATTGTATGGGTGTGTAACATTACATTCACTAGTAGGAGTGAGAAAAACATCACGGGTTGATGTGAAGCATAGGGTCTCAATTAGGATAGGCAGTGAGTGGCAATGTAGGATGGAGAAAAGCAACACGGGGTATTCAGCATGGGGAGTTCAGGAAACATGCAGTGGCAATGTAGGATAGGTTTCTGAAAAACATCGTGGGGTGTTATGCATTGTATTGGTATATAACATTACATTCACTAGTAGGAGTGAGAAAAACAAAACGGTGTGTGTGAATCATAGGGTCTGAATTAGGATAGGCAGTGAGTGGCAATGTAGGATGGAGAAAAGCACCACGGAGTGGTCAGCATGTTGAGGTCAGGACACATACCGTGACAATGTAGGATAGGTTTCTGAAAAACCTCGCGGTGTGGTGCGCATTGTATGGGTGTGTAACATTACTTTCACTAGTAGGAGTGAGAAAAACATCACGGGGTGGTGTGAATCATAGGGTCTGAATTAGGATAGGCAGTGAGTGGCAATGTAGGATGGAGAAAAGCACCACGGGGTGGTCAGCAGGAGGAGGTCAGGAAACATGCAGTGGCAATGTAGGATAGGTTTCTGAAAAACCTCACGGTGTGGTGCGCATTGTATGGGTGTGTAACATTACATTCACTAGTAGGAGTGAGAAAAATATCACGGGGTGGTGTGAAGCATAGGGTCTAAATTACGATAGGCTGTGAGGGGCAATGTAGGATGGAGAAAAGCACCACGGGGTGGTCAGCATGGGGACGTCAGGAAACATGCAGTGGCCCTATAGGATAGGTTTCTGAAAAACATTGCGGGGTGCTGCGCATTGTATGGGTGTGTAACATTACATTCACTAGTAGGAGTGAGAAAAACATCACGGGGTGGTGTGTATCATAGGGTCTGAATTAGGATAGGCAGTGAGTGGCAATGTAGGATGGAGAAAAGCACCACGGGGTGGTCAGCATGGGGAGGTCAGGGAACATGCAGTGGCAATGTAGGATAGGTTTCTGAAAAACATCGCTGGGTGGTGCGCATTGTATGGGTGTGTAACATTACATTCACTAGTAGAAGTGAGAAAAATATCACGGGGTGGTGTGAATCATAGGGTCTGAATAAGTATAGGCATTAAGTGGCAATGTAGGATGGAGAAAAGCACCACGGGGTCGTCACCAAGGGGAGGTCAAGAAACATGCAGTGGCAATGTAGGATAGGTTTCTGAAAAACATCGCCGGGTGGTGCGCATTGCATGGGTGTGTAACATTACATTCACTAGTGGGAGTGAGAAAAACATCACGGGGTGGTGTGAATCATAGGGTCTCAATTAGGACAGACAGTGCGTGGCAATGTAGGATGGAGAAAAGCACCACGGGGTGTTCAGCATGGGGAGGTCAGGAAACATGCAGTGGTAGTATAGGATAGGTTTCTGAAAAACCGCGTTGTGGTGAACATTGTATGGGTGTGTAACATTACATTGACTAGGAGGAGTGAGAAAAACATCACGGGGTGGTGTGAACCAAAGGGTCTGAATTAGGATAGGCTGTGAGTGGCAATGTAGGATGGAGAAAAGCACCACGGGGTGGTCAGCATGGGGATGACAGGAAACATGCAGTGGCAATGTAGGATAGGTTTCTGAATAACATCCCGGGGTGGTGTGCATTCTATGGGTGTGTAACATTACATTCACTAGTAGGAGTTAGAAAAACATCACGGGGTGGTGTGAATCATAGTGTCTGAATTAGGATAAGCAGTGAGTGGCAATGTAGGAAGGAGAAAAGCACCACGGGCTGGTCAGCATGAGGAGGTCAGGAAACATGCAGTGGCAATGTATGATAGGTTTCTGAAAAACATTGGTGGGTGGTACACATTGTATGGGTGTGTAACATTACATTCACTAGTAGGAGTGAGAAAAATATCACAGGGTGGTGTGAATCATAGGGTCTAAATTACGATAGGCTGTGAGGGGAAATGTAGGATGGAGAAAAGCACCACGGGGTGATCAGCATGGGGAGTTCAGGAAACATGCAGTGGCAATGTAGCATAGGTTTCTGAAAAACCTCGCTGGGTGTTGTGCAACGTATGGGTGTGTAACATTACATTCACCAGTAGGAGTGAGAAATATATCACGGGGTTGTGTGAATCATAGGGTCTGAATAAGAATAGGCATTGAGTGGCACTGTAGGATTGAGAAAAGCACCACGGGGTCCTCAGCAAGGGGAGGTCAAGAAACATGTAGTGGCATTATAGGATAGTTTTCTGAAAAACGTCGCGTGGTGGTGCACATTGTATGGGTGTGTAACATTACACTGACTAGGAGGAGTGAGAAAAACATCACGGGGTGGCGTGAATCATAGGGTCTGAATTAGGATAGGCAGTGAGTGGCAATGTAGGATGGAGAAAAGCACCACGGGGTTGTCAGCATGGGGATGTCAGGAAACATGCAGTGGCAATGTAGGATAGGTTTCTGAAAAACATCGCAGGGTGGTGCGCATTGTGTGGGTGTGTAACATTGCATTCACTAGGAGGAGAGAGAAAAACATCACGGGGTGGTTTGAATCATAGGGTCTGAATTAGGATAGGCAGTGAGTGGCAATGTAGGATGGAGAAAAGCACCACGGAGTGGTCAGCATGTTGAGGTCACGACACATACCGTGACAATGTAGGATAGGTTTCTGAAAAACCTCGCCGTGTGGTGCGCATTGTATGGGTGTGTAACATTACTTTCACTAGTAGGAGTGAGAAAAACATCACGGGGTGGTGTGAATCATAGGGTCTGAATTAGGATAGGCAGTGAGTGGCAATGTAGGATGGAGAAAAGCACCACGGGTTGGTCAGCATGAGGAGGTCAGGAAACATGAAGTGGCAATGTAGGATAGGTTTCTGAAAAACCTCACGGTGTGGTGCGCATTGTATGGGTGTGTAACTTACATTCACTAGTAGGAGTGAGAAAAATATCACGGGGTGGTGTGAATCATAGGGTCTAAATTACGATAGGCTGTGAGGGGCAATGTAGGATGGAGAAAAGCACCACGGGGTGGTCAGCATGGGGACGTCAGGAAACATGCAATGGCAGTATAGGATAGGTTTCTGAAAAACATTGCGGGGTGCTGCGCATTGTATGGGTGTGTAACATTACATTCACTAGTAGGAGTGAGAAAAACGTCACGGGGTGGTGTGAATCATAGGGTCTGAATTAGGATAGGCAGTGAGTGGCAATGTACGATGGAGTAAAGCACGACGGTGTGGTCAGCTTGGGGAAGTCAGGAAACATGCAGTAGCATGTAGGATAGGTTTCTGAAAAACATCGCTGGGTGGTGCGCATTGTATGGGTGTGTAACATTACATTCACTAGTAGGAGTGAGAAAAACATCACGGGGTGGTGTGTATCATAGGGTCTGAATTAGGATAGGCAGTGAGTGGCAATGTAGGATGGAGAAAAGCACCACGGGGTGGTCAGCATGGGGAGGTCAGGGAACATGCAGTGGCAATGTAGGATAGGTTTCTGAAAAACATCGCTGGGTGGTGCGCATTGTATGGGTGTGTAACATTACATTCACTAGTAGGAGTGAGAAAAATATCACGGGGTGGTGTGAATCATAGGGTCTGAATAAGTATAGGCATTAAGTGGCAATGTAGGATGGAGAAAAGCACCACGGGGTCGTCACCAAGGGGAGGTCAAGAAACATGCAGTGGCAATGTAGGATAGGTTTCTGAAAAACATCGCCGGGTGGTGCGCATTGCATGGGTGTGTAACATTACATTCACTAGTGCGAGTGAGAAAAACATCACGGGGTGGTGTGAATCATAGGGTCTCAATTAGGATAGACAGTGCGTGGCAATGTAGGATGGAGAAAAGCACCACGGGGTGTTCAGCATGGGGAGGTCAGGAAACATGCAGTGGTAGTATAGGATAGGTTTCTGAAAAACCGCGTTGTGGTGAACATTGTATGGGTGTGTAACATTACATTGACTAGGAGGAGTGAGAAAAACATCACAGGTTGGTGTGAATCAAAGGGTCTGAATTAGGATAGGCTGTGAGTGGCAATGTAGGATGGAGAAAAGCACCACGGGGTGGTCAGCATGGGGATGTCAGGAAACATGCAGTGGCAATGTAGGATAGGTTTCTGAATAACATCCCGGGGTGGTGTGCATTGTATGGGTGTGTAACATTACATTCACTAGTAGGAGTTAGAAAAACATCACGGGGTGGTGTGAATCATAGTGTCTGAATTAGGATAAGCAGTGAGTGGCAATGTAGGAAGGAGAAAAGCACCACGGGGTGGTCAGCATGAGGAGGTCAGGAAACATGCAGTGGCAATGTATGATAGGTTTCTGAAAAACATTGGTGGGTGGTACACATTGTATGGGTGTGTAACATTACATTCACTAGTAGGAGTGAGAAAAATATCACAGGGTGGTGTGAATCATAGGGTCTAAATTACGATAGGCTGTGAGGGCAAATGTAGGATGGAGAAAAGCACCACGGGGTGATCAGCATGGGGAGTTCAGGAAACATGCAGTGGCAATGTAGCATAGGTTTCTGAAAAACCTCGCTGGGTGTTGTGCAACGTATGGGTGTGTAACATTACATTCACCAGTAGGAGTGAGAAATATATCACGGGGTTGTGTGAATCATAGGGTCTGAATAAGAATAGGCATTGAGTGGCAATGTAGGATTGAGAAAAGCACCACGGGGTCGTCAGCAAGAGGTGGTCAAGAAACATGTAGTGGCATTATAGGATAGGTTTCTGAAAAACGTCGCGTGGTGGTGCACATTGTATGGGTGTGTAACATTACACTGACTAGGAGGAGTGAGAAAAACATCACGGGGTGGTGTGAATCATAGGGTCTGAATTAGGATAGGCAGTGAGTGGCAATGTAGGATGGAGAAAAGCACCACGGGGTTGTCAGCATGGGGATGTCAGGAAACATGCAGTGGCAATGTAGGATAGGTTTCTGAAAAACATCGCAGGGGGGTGCGCATTGTATGGGTGTGTAACATTGCATTCACTAGGAGGAGAGAGAAAAACATCACAGGGTGGTTTGAATCATAGGGTCTGAATTAGGATAGGCAGTGAGTGGCAATGTAGGATGGAGAAAAGCACCATGGGGTGGTCAGCATGAGGAGGTCAGGAAACATGCAGTGGCAATTTAGGATAGGTTTCTGAACAACCTCACGGTGTGGTGCGCATTGTATGGGTGTGTAACATTACATTCACTAGTAGGAGTGAGAAAAACTTCACGGGGTGGTGTGAATCATAGGGTCTGAAATAGGATAGGCAGTGAGTGGCAATGTAGGATGGAGAAAAGCACCACGGGGTGGTCAGCATGAGGAGGTCAGGAAACATGCAGTGGCAATGTAGGATAGGTTTCTGAAAAACCTCACGGTGTGGTGCGCATTGTATGGGTGTGTAACATTACATTCACTAGTAGGAGTGAGAAAAACTTCACGGGGTGGTGTGAATCATAGAGTCTGAAATAGGATAGGCAGTGAGTGGCAATTTAGGAAGGAGAAAAGCACCACGGGGTGGTCAGCTTGGGGAGGTCAGGAAACATGCGGTGGCAATGTGTGATAGGTTTCTGAAAAACATCGCGGGGTGGTACACATTGTATGGGTCTGTAACATTACACTCACTAGTAGGAGTGAGAAAAACATCATGGCATGCTGTGAACCATAGGGTCTGAATTAGGATAGGTAGTGAGTGGCAATGTAGGATGGAGAAAAGCACCACGGGGTGGTCAGCATGGGGAAGTCAGGACACATGCAGTGGCAATGTAGGATAGGTTTCAGAAAAACATAGCGGGGTGCTGCGCATTGTATGGGTGTGTAACATTACATTTACTATTAGGAGTGAGAAAAACATCACGGCTGGTGTGAATCATAAGGTTTGATTTAGGATAGGCAGTAAGTGGCAATGTAAGATGGAGAAAGGCACCACGGGGTGGTCACAATTGGGAGATGAGTAAACATGCAGTGGCAATTTAGGATAGGTTTCTGGAAAACATCGCAGGGTGGTGCGCATTGTATGGGTGTGTAACATTGCATTCACTAGGAGGAGAGAGAAAAACATCACGGGGTGGTTTGAATCATAGGGTCTGAATTAGGATAGGCAGTGAGTGGCAATGTAGGATGGAGAAAAGCACCACGGAGTGGTCAGCATGTTGAGGTCAGGACACATACCGTGACAATGTAGGATAGGTTTCTGAAAAACCTCGCGGTGTGGTGCGCATTGTATGGGTGTGTAACATTACTTTCACTAGTAGGAGTGAGAAAAACATCACGGGGTGGTGTGAATCATAGGGTCTGAATTAGGATAGGCACTGAGTGGCAATGTAGGATGGAGAAAAGCACCACGGGGTGGTCAGCATGAGGAGGTCAGGAAACATGCACTGGCAATGTAGGATAGGTTTCTGAAAAACCTCACGGTGTGGTGCGCATTGTATGGGTGTGTAACATTACATTCACTAGTAGGAGTGAGAAAAATATCACGGGGTGGTGTGAATCATAGGGTCTAAATTACGATAGGCTGTGAGGGGAAATGTAGGATGGAGAAAAGCACCACGGGGTGGTCAGCATGGGGACGTCAGGAAACATGCAGTGGCCGTATAGGATAGGTTTCTGAAAAACATTGCGGGGTGCTGCGCATTGTATGGGTGTGTAACATTACATTCACTAGTAGGAGTGAGAAAAACGTCACGGGGTGGTGTGAATCATAGGGTCTGAATTAGGATAGGCAGTGAGTGGCAATATACTATGGAGTAAAGCACGACGGTGTGGTCAGCTTGGGGAAGTCAGGAAACATGCAGTAGCAATGTAGGATAGGTTTCTGAAAAACATCGCTGGGTGGTGCGCATTGTATGGGTGTGTAACATTATATTCACTAGTAGGAGTGAGAAAAACATCACGGGGTGGTGTGTATCATAGGGTCTGAATTAGGATAGGCAGTGAGTGGCAATGTAGGATGGAGAAAAGCACCACGGGGTGGTCAGCATGGGGAGGTCAGGGAACATGCAGTGGCAATGTAGGATAGGTTTCTGAAAAACATCGCTGGGTGGTGCGCATTGTATGGGTGTGTAACATTACATTCACTAGTAGAAGTGAGAAAAATATCACGGGGTGGTGTGAATCATAGGGTCTGAATAAGTATAGGCATTAAGTGGCAATGTAGGATGGAGAAAAGCACCACGGGGTCGTCACCAAGGGGAGGTCAAGAAACATGCAATGGCAATGTAGGATAGGTTTCTGAAAAACATCGCCGGGTGGTGCGCATTGCATGGGTGTGTAACATTACATTCACTAGTGGGAGTGAGAAAAACATCACGGGGTGGTGTGAATCATAGGGTCTCAATTAGGATAGACAGTGCGTGGCAATGTAGGATGGAGAAAAGCACCACGGTGTGTTCAGCATGGGGAGGTCAGGAAACATGCAGTGGTAGTATAGGATAGGTTTCTGAAAAACCGCGTTGTGGTGAACATTGTATGGGTGTGTAACAGTACATTGACTAGAAGGAGTGAGAAAAACATCACGGGGTGGTGTGAATCAAAGGGTCTGAATTAGGATAGGCTGTGAGTGGCAAAGTAGGATGGAGAAAAGCACCTCCGGGTGGTCAGCATGGGGACGTCAGGAAACATGCAGTGGCAGTATAGGATAGGTTTCTGAAAAACATTGCGGGGTGCTGCGCATTGTATGGATGTGTAACATTACATTCACTAGTAGGAGTGAGAAAAACGTCACGGATTGGTGTGAATCATAGGGTCTGAATTAGGATAGGCAGTGAGTGGCAATGTACGATGGAGTAAAGCACGACGGTATGGTCAGCTTGGGGAAGTCAGGAAACATGCAGTAGCAATGTAGGATAGGTTTCTGAAAAACATCGCTGGGTGGTGCGCATTGTATGGGTGTGTAACATTACATTCACTAGTAGGAGTGAGAAAAACATCACGGGGTGGTGTGTATCATAGGGTCTGAATTAGGATAGGCAGTGAGTGGCAATGTAGGATGGAGAAAAGCACCACGGGGTGGTCAGCATGGGGAGGTCAGGGAACATGCAGTGGCAATGTAGGATAGGTTTCTGAAAAACATCGCTGGGTGGTGCGCATTGTATGGGTGTGTAACATTACATTCACTAGTAGGAGTGAGAAAAATATCACGGGGTGGTGTGAATCATAGGGTCTGAATAAGTATAGGCATTAAGTGGAAATGTAGGATGGAGAAAAGCACCACGGGGTCGTCACCAAGGGGAGGTCAAGAAACATGCAGTGGCAATGTAGGATAGGTTTCTGAAAAACATCGCCGGGTGGTGCGCATTGCATGGGTGTGTAACATTACATTCACTAGTGGGAGTGAGAAAAACATCACGGGGTGGTGTGAATCATAGGGTCTCAATTAGGATAGACAGTGCGTGGCAATGTAGGATGGAGAAAAGCACCACGGGGTGTTCAGCATGGGGAGGTCAGGAAACATGCAGTGGTAGTATAGGATAGGTTTCTGAAAAACCGCGTTGTGGTGAACATTGTATGGGTGTGTAACATTACATTGACTATGAGGAGTGAGAAAAACATCACAGGGTGGTGTGAATCAAAGGGTCTGAATTAGGATAGGCTGTGAGTGGCAATGTAGGATGGAGAAAAGCACCAAGGGGTGGTCAGCATGGGGATGTCAGGAAACATGCAGTGGCAATGTAGGATAGGTTTCTGAATAACATCCCGGGGTGGTGTGCATTGTATGGGTGTGTAACATAACATTCACTAGTAGGAGTTAGAAAAACATCACGGGGTGGTGTGAATCATAGTGTCTGAATTAGGATAAGCAGTGAGTGGCAATGTAGGAAGGAGAAAAGCACCACGGGGTGGTCAGCATGAGGAGGTCAGGAAACATGCAGTGGCAATGTATGATAGGTTTCTGAAAAACATTGGTGGGTTGTACACATTGTATGGGTGTGTAACATTACATTCACTAGTAGGAGTGAGAAAAATATCACAGGGTGGTGTGAATCATAGGGTCTAAATTACGATAGGCTGTGAGGGGAAATGTAGGATGGAGAAAAGCACCACGGGGTGATCAGCATGGGGAGTTCAGGAAACATGCAGTGGCAATGTAGCATAGGTTTCTGAAAAACCTCGCGGGGTGTTGTGCATTGTATGGGTGTGTAACATTACATTCACCAGTAGGAGTGAGAAATATATCACGGGGTTGTGTGAATCATAGGGTCTGAATAAGAATAGGCATTGAGTGGCAATGTAGGATTGAGAAAAGCACCACGGGGTCGTCAGCAAGGGGAGGTCAAGAAACATGTAGTGCCATTATAGGATAGGTTTCTGAAAAACGTCGCGTGGTGGTGCACATTGTATGGGTGTGTAACATTACACTGACTAGGAGGAGTGAGAAAAACATCACGGGGTGGTGTGAATCATAGGGTCTGAATTAGGATAGGCAGTGAGTGGCAATGTAGGATGGAGAAAAGCACCACGGGGTTGTCAGCATGGGGATGTCAGGAAACATGCAGTGGCAATGTAGGATAGGTTTCTGAAAAACATCGCAGGGTGGTGCGCATTGTATGGGTGTGTAACATTGCATTCACTAGGAGGAGAGAGAAAAACATCACGGGGTGGTTTGAATCATAGGGTCTGAATTAGGATAGGCAGTGAGTGGCAATGTAGGATGGAGAAAAGCACCACGGAGTGGTCAGCATGTTGAGGTCAGGACACATACCGTGACAATGTAGGATAGGTTTCTGAAAAACCTCGCGGTGTGGTGCGCATTGTATGGGTGTGTAACATTACTTTCACTAGTAGGAGTGAGAAAAACATCACGGGGTGGTGTGAATCATAGGGTCTGAATTAGGATAGGCAGTGAGTGGCAATGTAGGATGGAGAAAAGCACCACGGGGTGGTCAGCATGAGGAGGTCAGGAAACATGCACTGGCAATGTAGGATAGGTTTCTGAAAAACCTCACGGTGTGGTGCGCATTGTATGGGTGTGTAACATTACATTCACTAGTAGGAGTGAGAAAAATATCACGGGGTGGTGTGAATCATAGGGTCTAAATTACGATAGGCTGTGAGGGGCAATGTAGGATGGAGAAAAGCACCACGGGGTGGTCAGCATGGGGACGTCAGGAAACATGCAGTGGCCGTATAGGATAGGTTTCTGAAAAACATTGCGGGGTGCTGCGCATTGTATGGGTGTGTAACATTACATTCACTAGTAGGAGTGAGAAAAACGTCACGGGGTGGTGTGAATCATAGGGTCTGAATTAGGATAGGCAGTGAGTGGCAATATACGATGGAGTAAAGCACGACGGTGTGGTCAGCTTGGGGAAGTCAGGAAACATGCAGTAGCAATGTAGGATAGGTTTCTGAAAAACATCGCTGGGTGGTGCGCATTGTATGGGTGTGTAACATTATATTCACTAGTAGGAGTGAGAAAAACATCACGGGGTGGTGTGTATCATAGGGTCTGAATTAGGATAGGCAGTGAGTGGCAATGTAGGATGGAGAAAAGCACCACGGGGTGGTCAGCATGGGGAGGTCAGGGAACATGCAGTGGCAATGTAGGATAGGTTTCTGAAAAACATCGCTGGGTGGTGCGCATTGTATGGGTGTGTAACATTACATTCACTAGTAGAAGTGAGAAAAATATCACGGGGTGGTGTGAATCATAGGGTCTGAATAAGTATAGGCATTAAGTGGCAATGTAGGATGGAGAAAAGCACCACGGGGTCGTCACCAAGGGGAGGTCAAGAAACATGCAGTGGCAATGTAGGATAGGTTTCTGAAAAACATCGCCGGGTGGTGCGCATTGCATGGGTGTGTAACATTACATTCACTAGTGGGAGTGAGAAAAACATCACGGGGTGGTGTGAATCATAGGGTCTCAATTAGGATAGACAGTGCGTGGCAATGTAGGATGGAGAAAAGCACCACGGGGTGTTCAGCATGGGGAGGTCAGGAAACATGCAGTGGTAGTATAGGATAGGTTTCTGAAAAACCGCGTTGTGGTGAACATTGTATTGGTGTGTAACATTACATTGACTAGGAGGAGTGAGAAAAACATCACGGGGTGGTGTGAATCAAAGGGTCTGAATTAGGATAGGCTGTGAGTGGCAAAGTAGGATGGAGAAAAGCACCACGGGGTGGTCAGCATGGGGACGTCAGGAAACATGCAGTGGCAGTATAGGATAGGTTTCTGAAAAACATTGCGGGGTGCTGCGCATTGTATGGGTGTGTAACATTACATTCACTAGTAGGAGTGAGAAAAACGTCACGGGATGGTGTGAATCATAGGGTCTGAATTAGGATAGGCAGTGAGTGGCAATGTACGATGGAGTAAAGCACGACGGTATGGTCAGCTTGGGGAAGTCAGGAAACATGCAGTAGCAATGTAGGATAGGTTTCTGAAAAACATCGCTGGGTGGTGCGCATTGTATGGGTGTGTAACATTACATTCACTAGTAGGAGTGAGAAAAACATCACGGGGTGGTGTGTATCATAGGGTCTGAATTAGGATACGCAGTGAGTGGCAATGTAGGATGGAGAAAAGCACCACGGGGTGGTCAGCAAGGGGAGGTCAGGGAACATGCAGTGGCAATGTAGGATAGGTTTCTGAAAAACATCGCTGGGTGGTGCGCATTGTATGGGTGTGTAACATTACATTCACTAGTGGGAGTGAGAAAAACATCACGGGGTGGTGTGAATCATAGGGTCTCAATTAGGATAGACAGTGCGTGGCAATGTAGGATGGAGAAAAGCACCACGGGGTGTTCAGCATGGGGAGGTCAGGAAACATGCAGTGGTAGTATAGGATAGGTTTCTGAAAAACCGCGTTGTGGTGAACATTGTATGGGTGTGTAACATTACATTGACTAGGAGGAGTGAGAAAAACATCACAGGGTGGTGTGAATCAAAGGGTCTGAATTAGGATAGGCTGTGAGTGGCAATGTAGGATGGAGAAAAGCACCAAGGGGTGGTCAGCATGGGGATGTCAGGAAACATGCAGTGGCAATGTAGGATAGGTTTCTGAATAACATCCCGGGGTGGTGTGCATTGTATGGGTGTGTAACATTACATTCACTAGTAGGAGTTAGAAAAACATCACGGGGTGGTGTGAATCATAGTGTCTGAATTAGGATAAGCAGTGAGTGGCAATGTAGGAAGGAGAAAAGCACCACGGGGTGGTCAGCATGAGGAGGTCAGGAAACATGCAGTGGCAATGTATGATAGGTTTCTGAAAAACATTGGTGGGTTGTACACATTGTATGGGTGTGTAACATTACATTCACTAGTAGGAGTGAGAAAAATATCACAGGGTGGTGTGAATCATAGGGTCTAAATTACGATAGGCTGTGAGGGGAAATGTAGGATGGAGAAAAGCACCACGGGGTGATCAGCATGGGGAGTTCAGGAAACATGCAGTGGCAATGTAGCATAGGTTTCTGAAAAACCTCGCGGGGTGTTGTGCATTGTATGGGTGTGTAACATTACATTCACCAGTAGGAGTGAGAAATATATCACGGGGTTGTGTGAATCATAGGGTCTGAATAAGAATAGGCATTGAGTGGCAATGTAGGATTGAGAAAAGCACCACGGGGTCGTCAGCAAGGGGAGGTCAAGAAACATGTAGTGCCATTATAGGATAGGTTTCTGAAAAACGTCGCGTGGTGGTGCACATTGTATGGGTGTGTAACATTACACTGACTAGGAGGAGTGAGAAAAACATCACGGGGTGGTGTGAATCATAGGGTCTGAATTAGGATAGGCAGTGAGTGGCAATGTAGGATGGAGAAAAGCACCACGGGGTTGTCAGCATGGGGATGTCAGGAAACATGCAGTGGCAATGTAGGATAGGTTTCTGAAAAACATCGCAGGGTGGTGCGCATTGTATGGGTGTGTAACATTGCATTCACTAGGAGGAGAGAGAAAAACATCACAGGGTGGTTTGAATCATAGGGTCTGAATTAGGATAGGCAGTGAGTGGCAATGTAGGATGGAGAAAAGCACCACGGAGTGGTCAGCATGTTGAGGTCAGGACACATACCGTGACAATGTAGGATAGGTTTCTGAAAAACCTCGCGGTGTGGTGCGCATTGTATGGGTGTGTAACATTACTTTCACTAGTAGGAGTGAGAAAAACATCACGGGGTGGTGTGAATTAGGGTCTGAATTAGGATAGGCAGTGAGTGGCAATGTAGGATGGAGAAAAGCACCACGGGGTGGTCAGCATGAGGAGGTCAGGAAACATGCAGTGGCAATGTAGGATAGGTTTCTGAAAAACCTCACGGTGTGGTGCGCATTGTATGGGTGTAACATTACATTCACTAGTAGGAGTGAGAAATATATCACGGGGTGGTGTGAATCATAGGGTCTCAATTAGGATAGACAGTGCGTGGCAATGTAGGATGGAGAAAAGCACCACGAAGTGGTCAGCATGTTGAGGTCAGGACACATACCGTGACAATGTAGGATAGGTTTCTGAAAAACCTCGCGGTGTGGTGCGCATTGTATGGGTGTGTAACATTACTTTCACTAGTAGGAGTGAGAAAAACATCACGGGGTGGTGTGAATCATAGGGTCTGAATTAGGATAGGCAGTGAGTGGCAATGTAGGATGGAGAAAAGCACCACGGGGTGGTCAGCATGAGGAGGTCAGGATACATGAAGTGGCAATGTAGGATAGGTTTCTGAAAAACCTCACGGTGTGGTGCGCATTGTATGGGTGTGTAACATTACATTCACTAGTAGGAGTGAGAAAAATATCACGGGGTGGTGTGAATCATAGCGTCTAAATTACGATAGGCTGTGAGGGGCAATGTAGGATGGAGAAAAGCACCACGGGGTGGTCAGCATGGGGAAGTCAGGAAACATGCAGTGGCAGTATAGGATAGGTTTCTGAAAAACATTGCGGGGTGCTGCGCATTGTATGGGTGTGTAACATTACATTCACTAGTAGGAGTGAGAAAAACGTCACGGGATGGTGTGAATCATAGGGTCTGAATTAGGATAGGCAGTGAGTGGCAATGTACGATGGAGTAAAGCACGACGGTGTGGTCAGCTTGGGAAGACAGGAAACATGCAGTAGCAATGTAGGATAGGTTTCTGAAAAACATCGCTGGGTGGTGCGCATTGTATGGGTGTGTAACATTACATTCACTAGTAGGAGTGAGAAAAACATCACGGGGTGGTGTGTATCATAGGGTCTGAATTAGGATAGGCAGTGAGTGGCAATGTAGGATGGAGAAAAGCACCACGGGGTGGTCAGCATGGGGAGGTCAGGGAACATGCAGTGGCAATGTAGGATAGGTTTCTGAAAAACATCGCTGGGTGGTGCGCATTGTATGGGTGTGTAACATTATATTCACTAGTAGGAGTGAGAAAAATATCACGGGGTGGTGTGAATCATAGGGTCTGAATAAGTATAGGCATTAAGTGGCAATGTAGGATGGAGAAAAGCACCACGGGGTCGTCACCAAGGGGAGGTCAAGAAACATGCAGTGGCAATGTAGGATAGGTTTCTGAAAAACATCGCCGGGTGGTGCGCATTGCATGGGTGTGTAACATTACATTCACTAGTGGGAGTGAGAAAAACATCACGGGGTGGTGTGAATCATAGGGTCTCAATTAGGATAGACAGTGCGTGGCAATGTAGGATGGAGAAAAGCACCACGGGGTGTTCAGCATGGGGAGGTCAGGAAACATGCAGTGGTAGTATAGGTTAGGTTTCTGAAAAACCGCGTTGTGGTGAACATTGTATGGGTGTGTAACATTACATTGACTAGGAGGAGTGAGAAAAACATCACAGGGTGGTGTGAATCAAAGGGTCTGAATTAGGATAGGCTGTGAGTGGCAATGTAGGATGGAGAAAAGCACCAAGGGGTGGTCAGCATGGGGATGTCAGGAAACATGCAGTGGCAATGTAGGATAGGTTTCTGAATAACATCCCGGGGTGGTGTGCATTGTATGGGTGTGTAACATTACATTCACTAGTAGGAGTTAGAAAAACATCACGGGGTGGTGTGAATCATAGTGTCTGAATTAGGATAAGCAGTGAGTGGCAATGTAGGAAGGAGAAAAGCACCACGGGGTGGTCAGCATGAGGAGGTCAGGAAACATGCAGTGGCAATGTATGATAGGTTTCTGAAAAACATTGGTGGGTTGTACACATTGTATGGGTGTGTAACATTACATTCACTAGTAGGAGTGAGAAAAATATCACAGGGTGGTGTGAATCATAGGGTCTAAATTACGATAGGCTGTGAGGGGAAATGTAGGATGGAGAAAAGCACCACGGGGTGATCAGCATGGGGAGTTCAGGAAACATGCAGTGGCAATGTAGCATAGGTTTCTGAAAAACCTCGCGGGGTGTTGTGCATTGTATGGGTGTGTAACATTACATTCACCAGTAGGAGTGAGAAATATATCACGGGGTTGTGTGAATCATAGGGTCTGAATAAGAATAGGCATTGAGTGGCAATGTAGGATTGAGAAAAGCACCACGCGGTCGTCAGCAAGGGGAGGTCAAGAAACATGTAGTGCCATTATAGGATAGGTTTCTGAAAAACGTCGCGTGGTGGTGCACATTGTATGGGTGTGTAACATTACACTGACTAGGAGGAGTGAGAAAAACATCACGGGGTGGTGTGAATCATAGGGTCTGAATTAGGATAGGCAGTGAGTGGCAATGTAGGATGGAGAAAAGCACCACGGGGTTGTCAGCATGGGGATGTCAGGAAACATGCAGTGGCAATGTAGGATAGGTTTCCGAAAAACCTCACGGTGTGGTGCGCATTGTATGGGTGTGTAACATTACATTCACTAGTAGGAGTGAGAAATATATCACGGGGTGGTGTGAATCATAGGGTCTAAATTACGATAGGCTGTGAGGGGCAATGTAGGATGGAGAAAAGCACCACGGGGTGGTCAGCATGGGGACGTCAGGAAACATGCAGTGGCAGTATAGGATAGGTTTCTGAAAAACATCGCGGGGTGGTGCGCATTGTATGGGTGTGTAACATTACATTCACTAGTAGGAGTGAGAAAAACATCACGGGGTGGTGTGTATCATAGGGTCTGAATTAGGATAGGCAGTGAGTGGCAATGTAGGATGGAGAAAAGCACCACGGGTTGGTCAGCATGGGGAGGTCAGGGAACATGCAGTGGCAATGTAGGATAGGTTTCTGAAAAACATCCCTGGGTGGTGCGCATTGTATGGGTGTGTAACATTACATTCACTAGTAGGAGTGAGAAAAATATCACGGGGTGGTGTGAATCATAGGTTCTGAATAAGTATAGGCATTAAGTGGCAATGTAGGATGGAGAAAAGCACCACGGGGTCTTCACCAAGGGGAGGTCAAGAAACATGCAGTGGCAATGTAGGATAGGTTTCTGAAATACATCCCGGGGTGGTGTGCATTGTATGGGTGTGTAACATTACATTGACTAGGAGGAGTGAGAAAAACATCACAGGGTGGTGTGAATCAAAGGGTCTGAATTAGGATAGGCTGTGAGTGGCAATGTAGGATGGAGAAAAGCACCAAGGGGTGGTCAGCATGGGGATGTCAGGAAACATGCAGTGGCAATGTAGGATAGGTTTCTGAATAACATCCCGGGGTGGTGTGCATTGTATGGGTGTGTAACATTACATTCACTAGTAGGAGTTAGAAAAACATCACGGGGTGGTGTGAATCATAGTGTCTGAATTAGGATAAGCAGTGAGTGGCAATGTTGGAAGGAGAAAAGCACCACGGGGTGGTCAGCATGAGGAGGTCAGGAAACATGCAGTGGCAATGTATGACAGGTTTCTGAAAAACATTGGTGGGTGGTACACATTGTATGGGTGTGTAACATTACATTCACTAGTAGGAGTGAGAAAAATATCACAGGGTGGTGTGAATCATAGGGTCTAAATTACGATAGGCTGTGAGGGGAAATGTAGGATGGAGAAAAGCACCACGGGGTGATCAGCATGGGGAGTTCAGGAAACATGCAGTGGCAATGTAGCATAGGTTTCTGAAAAACCTCGCGGGGTGTTGTGCATTGTATGGGTGTGTAACATTACATTCACCAGTAGGAGTGAGAAATATATCACGGGGTTGTGTGAATCATAGGGTCTGAATAAGAATAGGCATTGAGTGGCAATGTAGGATTGAGAAAAGCACCACGGGGTCGTCAGCAAGGGGAGGTCAAGAAACATGTAGTGCCATTATAGGATAGGTTTCTGAAAAACGTCGCATGGTGGTGCACATTGTATGGGTGTGTAACATTACACTGACTAGGAGGAGTGAGAAAAACATCACGGGGTGGTGTGAATCATAGGGTCTGAATTAGGATAGGCAGTGAGTGGCAATGTAGGATGGAGAAAAGCACCACGGGGTTGTCAGCATGGGGATGTCAGGAAACATGCAGTGGCAATGTAGGATAGGTTTCTGAAAAACATCGCAGGGTGGTGCGCATTGTATGGGTGTGTAACATTGCATTCACTAGGAGGAGAGAGAAAAACATCACAGGGTGGTTTGAATCATGGGTCTGAATTAGGATAGGCAGTGAGTGGCAATGTAGGATGGAGAAAAGCACCACGGAGTGGTCAGCATGTTGAGGTCAGGACACATACCGTGACAATGTAGGATAGGTTTCTGAAAAACCTCGCGGTGTGGTGCGCATTGTATGGGTGTGTAACATTACTTTCACTAGTAGGAGTGAGAAAAACATCACGGGGTGGTGTGAATCATAGGGTCTGAATTAGGATAGGCAGTGAGTGGCAATGTAGGATGGAGAAAAGCACCACGGGGTGGTCAGCATGAGGAGGTCAGGAAACATGCAGTGGCAATGTAGGATAGGTTTCTGAAAAACCTCACGGTGTGGTGCGCATTGTATGGGTGTGTAACATTACATTCACTAGTAGGAGTGAGAAATATATCACGGGGTGGTGTGAATCATAGGGTCTAAATTACGATAGGCTGTGAGGGGCAATGTAGGATGGAGAAAAGCACCACGGGGTGGTCAGCATGGGGACGTCAGGAAACATGCAGTGGCAGTATAGGATAGGTTTCTGAAAAACATTGCGGGGTGCTGCGCATTGTATGGGTGTGTAACATTACATTCACTAGTAGGAGTGAGAAAAACGTCACGGGGTGGTGTGAATCATAGGGTCTGAATTAGGATAGGCAGTGAGTGGCAATGTACGATGGAGTAAAGCACGACGGTGTGGTCAGCTTGGGGAAGTCAGGAAACATGCAGTAGCAATGTAGGATAGGTTTCTGAAAAACATCGCTGGGTGGTGCGCATTGTATGGGTGTGTAACATTACATTCACTAGTAGGAGTGAGAAAAACATCACGGGGTGGTGTGTATCATAGGGTCTGAATTAGGATAGGCAGTGAGTGGCAATGTAGGATGGAGAAAAGCACCACGGGGTGGTCAGCATGGGGAGGTCAGGGAACATGCAGTGGCAATGTAGGATAGGTTTCTGAAAAACATCGCTGGGTGGTGCGCATTGTATGGGTGTGTAACATTACATTCACTAGTAGGAGTGAGAAAAATATCACGGGGTGGTGTGAATCATAGGGTCTGAATAAGTATAGGCATTAAGTGGCAATGTAGGATGGAGAAAAGCACCACGGGGTCGTCACCAAGGGGAGGTCAAGAAACATGCAGTGGCAATGTAGGATAGGTTTCTGAAAAACATCCCGGGGTGGTGTGCATTGTATGGGTGTGTAACATTACATTGACTAGGAGGAGTGAGAAAAACATCACAGGGTGGTGTGAATCAAAGGGTCTGAATTAGGATAGGCTGTGAGTGGCAATGTAGGATGGAGAAAAGCACCAAGGGGTGGTCAGCATGGGGATGTCAGGAAACATGCAGTGGCAATGTAGGATAGGTTTCTGAATAACATCCCGGGGTGGTGTGCATTGTATGGGTGTGTAACATTACATTCACTAGTAGGAGTTAGAAAAACATCACGGGGTGGTGTGAATCATAGTGTCTGAATTAGGATAAGCAGTGAGTGGCAATGTTGGAAGGAGAAAAGCACCACGGGGTGGTCAGCATGAGGAGGTCAGGAAACATGCAGTGGCAATGTATGACAGGTTTCTGAAAAACATTGGTGGGTGGTACACATTGTATGGGTGTGTAACATTACATTCACTAGTAGGAGTGAGAAAAATATCACAGGGTGGTGTGAATCATAGGGTCTAAGTTACGATAGGCTGTGAGGGGAAATGTAGGATGGAGAAAAGCACCACGGGGTGATCAGCATGGGGAGTTCAGGAAACATGCAGTTGCAATGTAGCATAGGTTTCTGAAAAACCTCGCGGGGTGTTGTGCATTGTATGGGTGTGTAACATTACATTCACCAGTAGGAGTGAGAAATATATCACGGGGTTGTGTGAATCATAGGGTCTGAATAAGAATAGGCATTGAGTGGCAATGTAGGATTGAGAAAAGCACCACGGGGTCGTCAGCAAGGGGAGGTCAAGAAACATGTAGTGCCATTATAGGATAGGTTTCTGAAAAACGTCGCATGGTGGTGCACATTGTATGGGTGTGTAACATTACACTGACTAGGAGGAGTGAGAAAAACATCACGGAGTGGTGTGAATCATAGGGTCTGAATTAGGATAGGCAGTGAGTGGCAATGTAGGATGGAGAAAAGCACCACGGGGTTGTCAGCATGGGGATGTCAGGAAACATGCAGTGGCAATGTAGGATAGGTTTCTGAAAAACATCGCAGGGTGGTGCGCATTGTATGGGTGTGTAACATTGCATTCACTAGGAGGAGAGAGAAAAACATCACAGGGTGGTTTGAATCATAGGGTCTGAATTAGGATAGGCAGTGAGTGGAAATGTAGGATGGAGAAAAGCACCACGGAGTGGTCAGCATGTTGAGGTCAGGACACATACCGTGACAATGTAGGATAGGTTTCTGAAAAACCTCGCGGTGTGGTGCGCATTGTATGGGTGTGTAACATTACTTTCACTAGTAGGAGTGAGAAAAACATCACGGGGTGGTGTGAATCATAGGGTCTGAATTAGGATAGGCAGTGAGTGGCAATGTAGGATGGAGAAAAGCACCACGGGGTGGTCAGCATGAGGAGGTCAGGAAACATGCAGTGGCAATGTAGGATAGGTTTCTGAAAAACCTCACGGTGTGGTGCGCATTGTATGGGTGTGTAACATTACATTCACTAGTAGGAGTGAGAAATATATCACGGGGTGGTGTGAATCATAGGGTCTAAATTACGATAGGCTGTGAGGGGCAATGTAGGATGGAGAAAAGCACCACGGGGTGGTCAGCATGGGGACGTCAGGAAACATGCAGTGGCAGTATAGGATAGGTTTCTGAAAAACATTGCGGGGTGCTGCGCATTGTATGGGTGTGTAACATTACATTCACTAGTAGGAGTGAGAAAAACGTCACGGGGTGGTGTGAATCATAGGGTCTGAATTAGGATAGGCAGTGAGTGGCAATGTACGATGGAGTAAAGCACGACGGTGTGGTCAGCTTGGGGAAGTCAGGAAACATGCAGTAGCAATGTAGGATAGGTTTCTGAAAAACATCGCTGGGTGGTGCGCATTGTATGGGTGTGTAACATTACATTCACTAGTAGGAGTGAGAAAAACATCACGGGGTGGTGTGTATCATAGGGTCTGAATTAGGATAGGCAGTGAGTGGCAATGTAGGATGGAGAAAAGCACCACGGGGTGGTCAGCATGGGGAGGTCAGGGAACATGCAGTGGCAATGTAGGATAGGTTTCTGAAAAACATCGCTGGGTGGTGCGCATTGTATGGGTGTGTAACATTACATTCACTAGTAGGAGTGAGAAAAATATCACGGGGTGGTGTGAATCATAGGGTCTGAATAAGTATAGGCATTAAGTGGCAATGTAGGATGGAGAAAAGCACCACGGGGTGTTCAGCATGGGGAGGTCAGTAAACATGCAGTGGTAGTATAGGATAGGTTTCTGAAAAACCGCGTTGTGGTGAACATTGTATGGGTGTGTAACATTACATTGACTAGGAGGAGTGAGAAAAACATCACGGGGTGGTGTGAATCAAAGGGTCTGAATTAGGATAGGCTGTGAGTGGCAATGTAGGATGGAGAAAAGCACCAAGGGGTGGTCAGCATGGGGATGTCAGGAAACATGCAGTGGCAATGTAGGATAGGTTTCTGAATAACATCCCGGGGTGGTGTGCATTGTATGGGTGTGTAACATTACATTCACTAGTAGGAGTTAGAAAAACATCACGGGGTGGTGTGAATCATAGTGTCTGAATTAGGATAAGCAGTGAGTGGCAATGTAGGAAGGAGAAAAGCACCACGGGGTGGTCAGCATGAGGAGGTCAGGAAACATGCAGTGGCAATGTATGATAGGTTTCTGAAAAACATTGGTGGGTGGTACACATTGTATGGGTGTGTAACATTACATTCACTAGTAGGAGTGATAAAAATATCACAGGGTGGTGTGAATCATAGGGTCTAAATTACGATAGGCTGTGAGGGGAAATGTAGGATGGAGAAAAGCACCACGGGGTGATCAGCATGGGGAGTTCAGGAAACATGCAGTGGCAATGTAGCATAGGTTTCTGAAAAACCTCGCGGGGTGTTGTGCATTGTATGGGTGTGTAACATTACATTCACCAGTAGGAGTGAGAAATATATCACGGGGTTGTGTGAATCATAGGGTCTGAATAAGAATAGGCATTGAGTGGCAATGTAGGATTGAGAAAAGCACCACGGGGTCGTCAGCAAGGGGAGGTCAAGAAACATGTAGTGGCATTATAGGATAGGTTTCTGAAAAACGTCGCGTGGTGGTGCACATTGTATGGGTGTGTAACATTACACTGACTAGGAGGAGTGAGAAAAACATCACGGGGTGGTGTGAATCATAGGGTCTGAATTAGGATAGGCAGTGAGTGGCAATGTAGGATGGAGAAAAGCACCACGGGGTTGTCAGCATGGGGAGGTCAGGAAACATGCAGTGGCAATGTAGGATAGGTTTCTGAAAAACATCTCAGGGTGGTGCGCATTGGATGGGTGTGTAACATTACATTCACCAGTAGGAGTGAGAAAAATATCACAGGGAGGTGTGAATCATAGGGTCTGAATTAGGATAAGCAGTGAGTGGCAATGTAGGATGCAGAAAAGCACCACGGGGTGGTCAGCATGAGGAGGTCAGGAAACATGCAATGGCAATGTATGATAGCTCTCTGAAAAACATTGCTGGATGGTGCGCATTGTATGGGTGTGTAACATTACATTCACTAGTAGGAGTGAGAAAAATATCACGGGGTGGTGTCAATCATAGGATCTAAATTAAGATAGGCTGTGAGGGGCAATGTACGATGGAGAAATGCTCCACGGGGTGATCAGCATGGGGAGTTCAGGAAACATGCAGTGGCAATGTAGGATAGGTTTCTGAAAAACCCCGCAGGGTGGTGCGCATTGTATGGGTGTGTAACATTACATTCACCAGTAGGAGGAGAAAAATATCATGGGGTTGTGTGAATCATAGGGTCTGAATAAGGATAGGCATTGAGTGGCAATGTAGGATGGAGAAAAGCACCACGGGGTCGTCACCAAGGGGAGGTCAAGAAACATGCAGTGGCAATGTAGGATAGGTTTCTGAAAAACATGGCGGGGTGGTGCGCATTGTATGGGTGTGTAACATTACACTGACTAGGAGGAGTGAGAAAAACAATCCGGGGTGTTGTGAATCATAGGGTCTGAATTAGGATAGGCAGTGAGTGGCAATGTAGGATGGAGAAAAGCACCACGGTGTGGTCAGCATGGGGATGTCAGGAAACATGCAGTGGCAATGTAGGATAGTTTTCTGAAAAACATCGCGGGGTGGTGCGCATTGTATGGGTGTGTAACATTACATTTACTCGTAGGAGTGAGAAAAACATCACGGGGTGGTGTGAATCATAGGGTCTGAATAAGAATGGGCAGTGAGTGGCAACGTAGGATGGAGAAAAGCACCACGGGGTGGTCAGCATGGGGAGGTCAGGAAATATGCAGTGGCACAGTAGGATAGGTTTCTGAAAAACCTGCGGGGTGGTGCACATTGTATGGGTGTGTAACATTACATTCACTAGTAGGAGTGACAAAAACATCACGGGGTGGTGTGAATTATACGGTCTGAATTAGGATAGGCAGTGAGGGGCAATGTAGGATGGAGAAAAGCACCACGGGGTGGAAAGCATGGGGAGGTCAGCAAACATGCAGTGGCAATGTAGATTACGTTTCTGAATAACATCCCAGGGTGGTGTGCATTGTATGGGTGTGTAACATTTCATTCACAAGTAGGAGTTAGAAAAACATCACGGGGTTGTGTGAATCATAGGGTCTGAATTAGGATAAGCAGTGAGTGGCAATGTAGGAAGGAGAAAAGCACCACGGGCTGGTCAGCATGAGGAGGTCAGGAAACATGCAGTGGCAATGTAGGATAGGTTTCTGAAAAACATTGTGGGGTGCTGCGTCTTGTATGGGTGTGTAACATTACATTCACTAGTAGGAGTGAGAAAAATTATCACGGGGTGGTGTGAATCATAGGGTCTGAATTAGAATAGGCAGTGAGTGCAATGTACAATGGAGAAAAGCACCACGGGGTGGTCAGCATGGGGAGGTCAGGAAACATGCAGTGGCAATGTAGGATAGTTTTCTGAAAAACATCGCGGGTTGGTGCTCATTGTATGGGTGTGTAACATTTCATTCACTAGTAGGAGTGAGAAAAACCTCACGGGTGGTGTGAATCATAGGGTCTGAATTAGGATAGACAGTGAGTGGCAATGTAGGATGGAGAAAAGCACCACAGGGTGGTCAGCATGGGGAAGTCAGGAAACATGCAGTGTCAATGTAGGATAGGTTTCTGAAAAACATCGCGGGGTGGTGCGCATTGTATGGGTGTGTAACATTACATTCACTAGTAGGAGTGAGAAAAACATCACGGGGTGGTGTGAATCATAGGGTCTGAATTAGGATAGGCAGTGAGTGGCAATGTAGAATGGAGAAAAGAACCAAGGGTTGGTCTGCATGGGGAGGCCAGGAAACATGCAGTGGCAATGTAGGATAGGTTTCTGAAAAACATCGCGGGGTGGTGCGCATTGTATGGGTGTGTAACTTTACATTCACTAGTAGGAGTGAGAAAAACATCACGGGATGGTGTGAATCATAGGGTCTGATTTAGGATAGGCAGTGAGTAGCAATGTAGGATCGAGAAAAGCACCACGGGGCGGTCAGCATGGGGAGGTCAGGAAACATGCAGTGGCAATATAGGATAGGTTTCTGAAAAACATCGCGGTGTGTTGCGCATTGTATGGGTGTGTAGCATTACATTTATTACTAGGAGTGAGAAAAACATCACGGGGGGTGTGAATCATAGGGTCTGAATTAGGATAGGCAGTGAATGCAATGTAGGATGGAGAAAAGCACGAAGGGGTGGTTAGCATGGGGAGGTCAGGAAACATGCAGTGGCAATGTAAGATACGTTTGTTAAAAACATCGCGGGGAGGAGCGCAGTGTATGGTGTGTAACATTTCATTCACTAGCAGCAGTGAGAAAAACATCACAGGGTGGTGTGAATCATAGGGTTTGAACTAGGATAGGCAGTGAGTGGCAATGTAGGATGGAGAAACGCACCACGGGGTGGTCAGCATGCGGAGGTCAGGAAACATGCAGTGGCAATGTAGGATAGGTTTCTGAAAAACATTGCAGCGTTGTGCGCTTTGTATCGGTGTGTAACATTCCTTTCACTACAAGGAGTGAGAAAAACATCACAGGGTGGTGTGAATCATAGGGTCTGAAATAGGATAGTCAGTGAGTGGCAATGTAGGATGGAGAAAAGCACCACGGTGTGGTCAGCATGGGGAGGTCAGGAAACATGCAGTGGCAATGTGTGATAGGTTTCTGAAAAACATCGCGGGGTGGTGCATATTGCATGGGTCTGTAATATTACACTCACTAGTAGGAGTGAGAAAAACATCCTGGGGTGGTGTGAATCATACGGTCTGAATTAGGATAGGCAGTGAGTGGCAATGTAGGATGGAGAAAAGCACCACGGCGTGGTCAGAATGTGGAGGTCAGGACACATGCAGTGGCAGTATAGGCTAGGTTTCTGAAAAACGTCGCGTGGTGGTGCGCATTGTATGGGTGTGTAACATTACTTTGACTAGGAGGAGTGAGAAAATAATCAGGGGGTGATGTGAATCATAGGGTCTGAATTAGGATAGGCAGTGAGTGGCAACGTAGGATGGAGAAAAGCACCACGGCGTGGTCAGCATGGGGAGGTCAGGAAACATGCAGTGGCAAAGTTGAATAGCTTTCTGAAAAACCTCACGGGGTGGTGCACATTGTATGGGTGTGTAACATTACATTCACTAGTAGGAGTGAGAAAAACTTCACGGGGTGGTGTGAATCATAGAGTCTGAAATAGGATAGGCAGTGAGTGGCAATTTAGGATGGAGAAAAGCACCACGGGGTGGTCAGCTTGGGGAGGTCAGGAAACATGCGGTGGCAATGTGTGATAGGTTTCTGAAAAACATCGCGGGGTGGTGCACACTGTATGGGTCTGTAACATTACACTCACTAGTAGGAGTGAGAAAAACATCATGGCGTGCTGTGAACCATAGGGTCTGAATTAGGATAGGCAGTGAGTGGCAATGTAGGATTGAGAAAAGCACCACGGGGTCGTCAGCAAGGGGAGGTCAAGAAACATGTAGTGCCATTATAGGATAGGTTTCTGAAAAACGTCGCGTGGTGGTGCACATTGTATGGGTGTGTAACATTACACTGACTAGGAGGAGTGAGAAAAACATCACGGGGTGGTGTGAATCATAGGGTCTGAATTAGGATAGGCAGTGAGTGGCAATGTAGGATGGAGAAAAGCACCACGGGGTTGTCAGCATGGGGATGTCAGGAAACATGCAGTGGCAATGTAGGATAGGTTTCTGAAAAACATCGCAGGGTGGTGCGCATTGTATGGGTGTGTAACATTGCATTCACTAGGAGGAGAGAGAAAAACATCACAGGGTGGTTTGAATCATAGGGTCTGAATTAGGATAGGCAGTGAGTGGCAATGTAGGATGGAGAAAAGCACCACGGAGTGGTCAGCATGTTGAGGTCAGGACACATACCGTGACAATGTAGGATAGGTTTCTGAAAAACCTCGCGGTGTGGTGCGCATTGTATGGGTGTGTAACATTACTTTCACTAGTAGGAGTGAGAAAAACATCACGGGGTGGTGTGAATCATAGGGTCTGAATTAGGATAGGCAGTGAGTGGCAATGTAGGATGGAGAAAAGCACCACGGGGTGGTCAGCATGAGGAGGTCAGGAAACATGCAGTGGCAATGTAGGATAGGTTTCTGAAAAACCTCACGGTGTGGTGCGCATTGTATGGGTGTAACATTACATTCACTAGTAGGAGTGAGAAATATATCACGGGGTGGTGTGAATCATAGGGTCTCAATTAGGATAGACAGTGCGTGGCAATGTAGGATGGAGAAAAGCACCACGGAGTGGTCAGCATGTTGAGGTCAGGACACATACCGTGACAATGTAGGATAGGTTTCTGAAAAACCTCGCGGTGTGGTGCGCATTGTATGGGTGTGTAACATTACTTTCACTAGTAGGAGTGAGAAAAACATCACGGGGTGGTGTGAATCATAGGGTCTGAATTAGGATAGGCAGTGAGTGGCAATGTAGGATGGAGAAAAGCACCACGGGGTGGTCAGCATGAGGAGGTCAGGAAACATGAAGTGGCAATGTAGGATAGGTTTCTGAAAAACCTCACGGTGTGGTGCGCATTGTATGGGTGTGTAACATTACATTCACTAGTAGGAGTGAGAAAAATATCACGGGGTGGTGTGAATCATAGCGTCTAAATTACGATAGGCTGTGAGGGGCAATGTAGGATGGAGAAAAGCACCACGGGGTGGTCAGCATGGGGAAGTCAGGAAACATGCAGTGGCAGTATAGGATAGGTTTCTGAAAAACATTGCGGGGTGCTGCGCATTGTATGGGTGTGTAACATTACATTCACTAGTAGGAGTGAGAAAAACGTCACGGGATGGTGTGAATCATAGGGTCTGAATTAGGATAGGCAGTGAGTGGCAATGTACGATGGAGTAAAGCACGACGGTGTGGTCAGCTTGGGAAGACAGGAAACATGCAGTAGCAATGTAGGATAGGTTTCTGAAAAACATCGCTGGGTGGTGCGCATTGTATGGGTGTGTAACATTACATTCACTAGTAGGAGTGAGAAAAACATCACGGGGTGGTGTGTATCATAGGGTCTGAATTAGGATAGGCAGTGAGTGGCAATGTAGGATGGAGAAAAGCACCACGGGGTGGTCAGCATGGGGAGGTCAGGGAACATGCAGTGGCAATGTAGGATAGGTTTCTGAAAAACATCGCTGGGTGGTGCGCATTGTATGGGTGTGTAACATTATATTCACTAGTAGGAGTGAGAAAAATATCACGGGGTGGTGTGAATCATAGGGTCTGAATAAGTATAGGCATTAAGTGGCAATGTAGGATGGAGAAAAGCACCCCGGGGTCGTCACCAAGGGGAGGTCAAGAAACATGCAGTGGCAATGTAGGATAGGTTTCTGAAAAACATCGCCGGGTGGTGCGCATTGCATGGGTGTGTAACATTACATTCACTAGTGGGAGTGAGAAAAACATCACGGGGTGTTGTGAATCATAGGGTCTCAATTAGGATAGACAGTGCGTGGCAATGTAGGATGGAGAAAAGCACCACGGTGTGTTCAGCATGGGGAGGTCAGGAAACATGCAGTGGTAGTATAGGATAGGTTTCTGAAAAACCGCGTTGTGGTGAACATTGTATGGGTGTGTAACATTACATTGACTAGGAGGAGTGAGAAAAACATCACAGGGTGGTGTGAATCAAAGGGTCTGAATTAGGATAGGCTGTGAGTGGCAATGTAGGATGGAGAAAAGCACCAAGGGGTGGTCAGCATGGGGATGTCAGGAAACATGCAGTGGCAATGTAGGATAGGTTTCTGAATAACATCCCGGGGTGGTGTGCATTGTATGGGTGTGTAACATTACATTCACTAGTAGGAGTTAGAAAAACATCACGGGGTGGTGTGAATCATAGTGTCTGAATTAGGATAAGCAGTGAGTGGCAATGTAGGAAGGAGAAAAGCACCACGGGGTGGTCAGCATGAGGAGGTCAGGAAACATGCAGTGGCAATGTATGATAGGTTTCTGAAAAACATTGGTGGGTTGTACACATTGTATGGGTGTGTAACATTACATTCACTAGTAGGAGTGAGAAAAATATCACAGGGTGGTGTGAATCATAGGGTCTAAATTACGATAGGCTGTGAGGGGAAATGTAGGATGGAGAAAAGCACCACGGGGTGATCAGCATGGGGAGTTCAGGAAACATGCAGTGGCAATGTAGCATAGGTTTCTGAAAAACCTCGCGGGGTGTTGTGCATTGTATGGGTGTGTAACATTACATTCACCAGTAGGAGTGAGAAATATATCACGGGGTTGTGTGAATCATAGGGTCTGAATAAGAATAGGCATTGAGTGGCAATGTAGGATTGAGAAAAGCACCACGGGGTCGTCAGCAAGGGGAGGTCAAGAAACATGTAGTGCCATTATAGGATAGGTTTCTGAAAAACGTCGCGTGGTGGTGCACATTGTATGGGTGTGTAACATTACACTGACTAGGAGGAGTGAGAAAAACATCACGGGGTGGTGTGAATCATAGGGTCTGAATTAGGATAGGCAGTGAGTGGCAATGTAGGATGGAGAAAAGCACCACGGGGTTGTCAGCATGGGGATGTCAGGAAACATGCAGTGGCAATGTAGGATAGGTTTCTGAAAAACATCGCAGGGTGGTGCGCATTGTATGGGTGTGTAACATTGCATTCACTAGGAGGAGAGAGAAAAACATCACAGGGTGGTTTGAATCATAGGGTCTGAATTAGGATAGGCAGTGAGTGGCAATGTAGGATGGAGAAAAGCACCACGGAGTGGTCAGCATGTTGAGGTCAGGACACATACCGTGACAATGTAGGATAGGTTTCTGAAAAACCTCGCGGTGTGGTGCGCATTGTATGGTTGTGTAACATTACTTTCACTAGTAGGAGTGAGAAAAACATCACGGGGTGGTGTGAATCATAGGGTCTGAATTAGGATAGGCAGTGAGTGGCAATGTAGGATGGAGAAAAGCACCACGGGGTGGTCAGCATGAGGAGGTCAGGAAACATGCAGTGGCAATGTAGGATAGGTTTCTGAAAAACCTCACGGTGTGGTGCGCATTGTATGGGTGTGTAACATTACATTCACTAGTAGGAGTGAGAAATATATCACGGGGTGGTGTGAATCATAGGGTCTAAATTACGATAGGCTGTGAGGGGCAATGTAGGATGGAGAAAAGCACCACGGGGTGGTCAGCATGGGGACGTCAGGAAACATGCAGTGGCAGTATAGGATAGGTTTCTGAAAAACATTGCGGGGTGCTGCGCATTGTATGGGTGTGTAACATTACATTCACTAGTAGGAGTGAGAAAAACGTCACGGGGTGGTGTGAATCATAGGGTCTGAATTAGGATAGGCAGTGAGTGGCAATGTACGATGGAGTAAAGCACGACGGTGTGGTCAGCTTGGGGAAGTCAGGAAACATGCAGTAGCAATGTAGGATAGGTTTCTGAAAAACATCGCTGGGTGGTGCGCATTGTATGGGTGTGTAACATTACATTCACTAGTAGGAGTGAGAAAAACATCACGGGGTGGTGTGTATCATAGGGTCTGAATTAGGATAGGCAGTGAGTGGCAATGTAGGATGGAGAAAAGCACCACGGGGTGGTCAGCATGGGGAGGTCAGGGAACATGCAGTGGCAATGTAGGATAGGTTTCTGAAAAACATCGCTGGGTGGTGCGCATTGTATGGGTGTGTAACATTACATTCACTAGTAGGAGTGAGAAAAATATCACGGGGTGGTGTGAATCATAGGGTCTGAATAAGTATAGGCATTAAGTGGCAATGTAGGATGGAGAAAAGCACCACGGGGTCGTCACCAAGGGGAGGTCAAGAAACATGCAGTGGCAATGTAGGATAGGTTTCTGAAAAACATCCCGGGGTGGTGTGCATTGTATGGGTGTGTAACATTACATTGACTAGGAGGAGTGAGAAAAACATCACAGGGTGGTGTGAATCAAAGGGTCTGAATTAGGATAGGCTGTGAGTGGCAATGTAGGATGGAGAAAAGCACCAAGGGGTGGTCAGCATGGGGATGTCAGGAAACATGCAGTGGCAATGTAGGATAAGTTTCTGAATAACATCCCGGGGTGGTGTGCATTGTATGGGTGTGTAACATTACATTCACTAGTAGGAGTTAGAAAAACATCACGGAGTGGTGTGAATCATAGTGTCTGAATTAGGATAAGCAGTGAGTGGCAATGTTGGAAGGAGAAAAGCACCACGGGGTGGTCAGCATGAGGAGGTCAGGAAACATGCAGTGGCAATGTATGATAGGTTTCTGAAAAACATTGGTGGGTGGTACACATTGTATGGGTGTGTAACATTACATTCACTAGTAGGAGTGAGAAAAATATCACAGGGTGGTGTGAATCATAGGGTCTAAATTACGATAGGCTGTGAGGGGAAATGTAGGATGGAGAAAAGCACCACGGGGTGATCAGCATGGGGAGTTCAGGAAACATGCAGTGGCAATGTAGCATAGGTTTCTGAAAAACCTCGCGGGGTGTTGTGCATTGTATGGGTGTGTAACATTACATTCACCAGTAGGAGTGAGAAATATATCACGGGGTTGTGTGAATTATAGGGTCTGAATAAGAATAGGCATTGAGTGGCAATGTAGGATTGAGAAAAGCACCACGGGGTCGTCAGCAAGGGGAGGTCAAGAAACATGTAGTGCCATTATAGGATAGGTTTCTGAAAAACGTCGCGTGGTGGTGCACATTGTATGGGTGTGTAACATTACACTGACTAGGAGGAGTGAGAAAAACATCACGGAGTGGTGTGAATCATAGGGTCTGAATTAGGATAGGCAGTGAGTGGCAATGTAGGATGGAGAAAAGCACCACGGGGTGGTCAGCATGAGGAGGTCAGGAAACATGCAGTGGCAATGTAGGATAGGTTTCTGAAAAACCTCACGGTGTGGTGCGCATTGTATGGGTGTAACATTACATTCACTAGTAGGAGTGAGAAATATATCACGGGGTGGTGTGAATCATAGGGTCTCAATTAGGATAGACAGTGCGTGGCAATGTAGGATGGAGAAAAGCACCACGGAGTGGTCAGCATGTTGAGGTCAGGACACATACCGTGACAATGTAGGATAGGTTTCTGAAAAACCTCGCGGTGTGGTGCGCATTGTATGGGTGTGTAACATTACTTTCACTAGTAGGAGTGAGAAAAACATCACGGGGTGGTGTGAATCATAGGGTCTGAATTAGGATAGGCAGTGAGTGGCAATGTAGGATGGAGAAAAGCACCACGGGGTGGTCAGCATGAGGAGGTCAGGAAACATGAAGTGGCAATGTAGGATAGGTTTCTGAAAAACCTCACGGTGTGGTGCGCATTGTATGGGTGTGTAACATTACATTCACTAGTAGGAGTGAGAAAAATATCACGGGGTGGTGTGAATCATAGCGTCTAAATTACGATAGGCTGTGAGGGGCAATGTAGGATGGAGAAAAGCACCACGGGGTGGTCAGCATGGGGAAGTCAGGAAACATGCAGTGGCAGTATAGGATAGGTTTCTGAAAAACATTGCGGGGTGCTGCGCATTGTATGGGTGTGTAACATTACATTCACTAGTAGGAGTGAGAAAAACGTCACGGGATGGTGTGAATCATAGGGTCTGAATTAGGATAGGCAGTGAGTGGCAATGTACGATGGAGTAAAGCACGACGGTGTGGTCAGCTTGGGAAGACAGGAAACATGCAGTAGCAATGTAGGATAGGTTTCTGAAAAACATCGCTGGGTGGTGCGCATTGTATGGGTGTGTAACATTACATTCACTAGTAGGAGTGAGAAAAACATCACGGGGTGGTGTGTATCATAGGGTCTGAATTAGGATAGGCAGTGAGTGGCAATGTAGGATGGAGAAAAGCACCACGGGGTGGTCAGCATGGGGAGGTCAGGGAACATGCAGTGGCAATGTAGGATAGGTTTCTGAAAAACATCGCTGGGTGGTGCGCATTGTATGGGTGTGTAACATTATATTCACTAGTAGGAGTGAGAAAAATATCACGGGGTGGTGTGAATCATAGGGTCTGAATAAGTATAGGCATTAAGTGGCAATGTAGGATGGAGAAAAGCACCACGGGGTCGTCACCAAGGGGAGGTCAAGAAACATGCAGTGGCAATGTAGGATAGGTTTCTGAAAAACATCGCCGGGTGGTGCGCATTGCATGGGTGTGTAACATTACATTCACTAGTGGGAGTGAGAAAAACATCACGGGGTGTTGTGAATCATAGGGTCTCAATTAGGATAGACAGTGCGTGGCAATGTAGGATGGAGAAAAGCACCACGGTGTGTTCAGCATGGGGAGGTCAGGAAACATGCAGTGGTAGTATAGGATAGGTTTCTGAAAAACCGCGTTGTGGTGAACATTGTATGGGTGTGTAACATTACATTGACTAGGAGGAGTGAGAAAAACATCACAGGGTGGTGTGAATCAAAGGGTCTGAATTAGGATAGGCTGTGAGTGGCAATGTAGGATGGAGAAAAGCACCAAGGGGTGGTCAGCATGGGGATGTCAGGAAACATGCAGTGGCAATGTAGGATAGGTTTCTGAATAACATCCCGGGGTGGTGTGCATTGTATGGGTGTGTAACATTACATTCACTAGTAGGAGTTAGAAAAACATCACGGGGTGGTGTGAATCATAGTGTCTGAATTAGGATAAGCAGTGAGTGGCAATGTAGGAAGGAGAAAAGCACCACGGGGTGGTCAGCATGAGGAGGTCAGGAAACATGCAGTGGCAATGTATGATAGGTTTCTGAAAAACATTGGTGGGTTGTACACATTGTATGGGTGTGTAACATTACATTCACTAGTAGGAGTGAGAAAAATATCACAGGGTGGTGTGAATCATAGGGTCTAAATTACGATAGGCTGTGAGGGGAAATGTAGGATGGAGAAAAGCACCACGGGGTGATCAGCATGGGGAGTTCAGGAAACATGCAGTGGCAATGTAGCATAGGTTTCTGAAAAACCTCGCGGGGTGTTGTGCATTGTATGGGTGTGTAACATTACATTCACCAGTAGGAGTGAGAAATATATCACGGGGTTGTGTGAATCATAGGGTCTGAATAAGAATAGGCATTGAGTGGCAATGTAGGATTGAGAAAAGCACCACGGGGTCGTCAGCAAGGGGAGGTCAAGAAACATGTAGTGCCATTATAGGATAGGTTTCTGAAAAACGTCGCGTGGTGGTGCACATTGTATGGGTGTGTAACATTACACTGACTAGGAGGAGTGAGAAAAACATCACGGGGTGGTGTGAATCATAGGGTCTGAATTAGGATAGGCAGTGAGTGGCAATGTAGGATGGAGAAAAGCACCACGGGGTTGTCAGCATGGGGATGTCAGGAAACATGCAGTGGCAATGTAGGATAGGTTTCTGAAAAACATCGCAGGGTGGTGCGCATTGTATGGGTGTGTAACATTGCATTCACTAGGAGGAGAGAGAAAAACATCACAGGGTGGTTTGAATCATAGGGTCTGAATTAGGATAGGCAGTGAGTGGCAATGTAGGATGGAGAAAAGCACCACGGAGTGGTCAGCATGTTGAGGTCAGGACACATACCGTGACAATGTAGGATAGGTTTCTGAAAAACCTCGCGGTGTGGTGCGCATTGTATGGGTGTGTAACATTACTTTCACTAGTAGGAGTGAGAAAAACATCACGGGGTGGTGTGAATCATAGGGTCTGAATTAGGATAGGCAGTGAGTGGCAATGTAGGATGGAGAAAAGCACCACGGGGTGGTCAGCATGAGGAGGTCAGGAAACATGCAGTGGCAATGTAGGATAGGTTTCTGAAAAACCTCACGGTGTGGTGCGCATTGTATGGGTGTGTAACATTACATTCACTAGTAGGAGTGAGAAATATATCACGGGGTGGTGTGAATCATAGGGTCTAAATTACGATAGGCTGTGAGGGGCAATGTAGGATGGAGAAAAGCACCACGGGGTGGTCAGCATGGGGACGTCAGGAAACATGCAGTGGCAGTATAGGATAGGTTTCTGAAAAACATTGCGGGGTGCTGCGCATTGTATGGGTGTGTAACATTACATTCACTAGTAGGAGTGAGAAAAACGTCACGGGGTGGTGTGAATCATAGGGTCTGAATTAGGATAGGCAGTGAGTGGCAATGTACGATGGAGTAAAGCACGACGGTGTGGTCAGCTTGGGGAAGTCAGGAAACATGCAGTAGCAATGTAGGATAGGTTTCTGAAAAACATCGCTGGGTGGTGCGCATTGTATGGGTGTGTAACATTACATTCACTAGTAGGAGTGAGAAAAACATCACGGGGTGGTGTGTATCATAGGGTCTGAATTAGGATAGGCAGTGAGTGGCAATGTAGGATGGAGAAAAGCACCACGGGGTGGTCAGCATGGGGAGGTCAGGGAACATGCAGTGGCAATGTAGGATAGGTTTCTGAAAAACATCGCTGGGTGGTGCGCATTGTATGGGTGTGTAACATTACATTCACTAGTAGGAGTGAGAAAAATATCACGGGGTGGTGTGAATCATAGGGTCTGAATAAGTATAGGCATTAAGTGGCAATGTAGGATGGAGAAAAGCACCACGGGGTCGTCACCAAGGGGAGGTCAAGAAACATGCAGTGGCAATGTAGGATAGGTTTCTGAAAAACATCCCGGGGTGGTGTGCATTGTATGGGTGTGTAACATTACATTGACTAGGAGGAGTGAGAAAAACATCACAGGGTGGTGTGAATCAAAGGGTCTGAATTAGGATAGGCTGTGAGTGGCAATGTAGGATGGAGAAAAGCACCAAGGGGTGGTCAGCATGGGGATGTCAGGAAACATGCAGTGGCAATGTAGGATAAGTTTCTGAATAACATCCCGGGGTGGTGTGCATTGTATGGGTGTGTAACATTACATTCACTAGTAGGAGTGAGAAAAATATCACAGGGTGGTGTGAATCATAGGGTCTAAATTACGATAGGCTGTGAGGGGAAATGTAGGATGGAGAAAAGCACCACGGGGTGATCAGCATGGGGAGTTCAGGAAACATGCAGTGGCAATGTAGCATAGGTTTCTGAAAAACCTCGCGGGGTGTTGTGCATTGTATGGGTGTGTAACATTACATTCACCAGTAGGAGTGAGAAATATATCACGGGGTTGTGTGAATTATAGGGTCTGAATAAGAATAGGCATTGAGTGGCAATGTAGGATTGAGAAAAGCACCACGGGGTCGTCAGCAAGGGGAGGTCAAGAAACATGTAGTGCCATTATAGGATAGGTTTCTGAAAAACGTCGCGTGGTGGTGCACATTGTATGGGTGTGTAACATTACACTGACTAGGAGGAGTGAGAAAAACATCACGGAGTGGTGTGAATCATAGGGTCTGAATTAGGATAGGCAGTGAGTGGCAATGTAGGATGGAGAAAAGCACCACGGGGTTGTCAGCATGGGGATGTCAGGAAACATGCAGTGGCAATGTAGGATAGGTTTCTGAAAAACATCGCAGGGTGGTGCGCATTGTATGGGTGTGTAACATTGCATTCACTAGGAGGAGAGAGAAAAACATCACAGGGTGGTTTGAATCATAGGGTCTGAATTAGGATAGGCAGTGAGTGGCAATGTAGGATGGAGAAAAGCACCACGGAGTGGTCAGCATGTTGAGGTCAGGACACATACCGTGACAATGTAGGATAGGTTTCTGAAAAACCTCGCGGTGTGGTGCGCATTGTATGGGTGTGTAACATTACTTTCACTAGTAGGAGTGAGAAAAACATCACGGGGTGGTGTGAATCATAGGGTCTGAATTAGGATAGGCAGTGAGTGGCAATGTAGGATGGAGAAAAGCACCACGGGGTGGTCAGCATGAGGAGGTCAGGAAACATGCAGTGGCAATGTAGGATAGGTTTCTGAAAAACCTCATGGTGTGGTGCGCATTGTATGGGTGTGTAACATTACATTCACTAGTAGGAGTGAGAAATATATCACGGGGTGGTGTGAATCATAGGGTCTAAATTACGATAGGCTGTGAGGGGCAATGTAGGATGGAGAAAAGCACCACGGGGTGGTCAGCATGGGGACGTCAGGAAACATGCAGTGGCAGTATAGCATAGGTTTCTGAAAAACATTGCGGGGTGCTGCGCATTGTATGGGTGTGTAACATTACATTCACTAGTAGGAGTGAGAAAAACGTCACGGGGTGGTGTGAATCATAGGGTCTGAATTAGGATAGGCAGTGAGTGGCAATGTACGATGGAGTAAAGCACGACGGTGTGGTCAGCTTGGGGAAGTCAGGAAACATGCAGTAGCAATGTAGGATAGGTTTCTGAAAAACATCGCTGGGTGGTGCGCATTGTATGGGTGTGTAACATTACATTCACTAGTAGGAGTGAGAAAAACATCACGGGTTGGTGTGTATCATAGGGTCTGAATTAGGATAGGCAGTGAGTGGCAATGTAGGATGGAGAAAAGCACCACGGGGTGGTCAGCATGGGGAGGTCAGGGAACATGCAGTGGCAATGTAGGATAGGTTTCTGAAAAACATCGCTGGGTGGTGCGCATTGTATGGGTGTGTAACATTATATTCACTAGTAGGAGTGAGAAAAATATCACGGGGTGGTGTGAATCATAGGGTCTGAATAAGTATAGGCATTAAGTGGCAATGTAGGATGGAGAAAAGCACCACGGGGTCGTCACCAAGGGGAGGTCAAGAAACATGCAGTGGCAATGTAGGATAGGTTTCTGAAAAACATCGCCGGGTGGTGCGCATTGCATGGGTGTGTAACATTACATTCACTAGTGGGAGTGAGAAAAACATCACGGGGTGTTGTGAATCATAGGGTCTCAATTAGGATAGACAGTGCGTGGCAATGTAGGATGGAGAAAAGCACCACGGTGTGTTCAGCATGGTGAGGTCAGGAAACATGCAGTGGTAGTATAGGATAGGTTTCTGAAAAACCGCGTTGTGGTGAACATTGTATGGGTGTGTAACATTACATTGACTAGGAGGAGTGAGAAAAACATCACAGGGTGGTGTGAATCAAAGGGTCTGAATTAGGATAGGCTGTGAGTGGCAATGTAGGATGGAGAAAAGCACCAAGGGGTGGTCAGCATGGGGATGTCAGGAAACATGCAGTGGCAATGTAGGATAGGTTTCTGAATAACATCCCGGGGTGGTGTGCATTGTATGGGTGTGTAACATTACATTCACTAGTAGGAGTTAGAAAAACATCACGGGGTGGTGTGAATCATAGTGTCTGAATTAGGATAAGCAGTGAGTGGCAATGTAGGAAGGAGAAAAGCACCACGGGGTGGTCAGCATGAGGAGGTCAGGAAACATGCAGTGGCAATGTATGATAGGTTTCTGAAAAACATTGGTGGGTTGTACACATTGTATGGGTGTGTAACATTACATTCACTAGTAGGAGTGAGAAAAATATCACAGGGTGGTGTGAATCATAGGGTCTAAATTACGATAGGCTGTGAGGGGAAATGTAGGATGGAGAAAAGCACCACGGGGTGATCAGCATGGGGAGTTCAGGAAACATGCAGTGGCAATGTAGCATAGGTTTCTGAAAAACCTCGCGGGGTGTTGTGCATTGTATGGGTGTGTAACATTACATTCACCAGTAGGAGTGAGAAATATATCACGGGGTTGTGTGAATCATAGGGTCTGAATAAGAATAGGCATTGAGTGGCAATGTAGGATTGAGAAAAGCACCACGGGGTCGTCAGCAAGGGGAGGTCAAGAAACATGTAGTGCCATTATAGGATAGGTTTCTGAAAAACGTCGCGTGGTGGTGCACATTGTATGGGTGTGTAACATTACACTGACTAGGAGGAGTGAGAAAAACATCACGGGGTGGTGTGAATCATAGGGTCTGAATTAGGATAGGCAGTGAGTGGCAATGTAGGATGGAGAAAAGCACCACGGGGTGGTCAGCATGAGGAGGTCAGGAAACATGCAGTGGCAATGTAGGATAGGTTTCTGAAAAACCTCACGGTGTGGTGCGCATTGTATGGGTGTGTAACATTACATTCACTAGTAGGAGTGAGAAATATATCACGGGGTGGTGTGAATCATAGGGTCTAAATTACGATAGGCTGTGAGGGGCAATGTAGGATGGAGAAAAGCACCACGGGGTGGTCAGCATGGGGACGTCAGGAAACATGCAGTGGCAGTATAGGATAGGTTTCTGAAAAACATTGCGGGGTGCTGCGCATTGTATGGGTGTGTAACATTACATTCACTAGTAGGAGTGAGAAAAACGTCACGGGGTGGTGTGAATCATAGGGTCTGAATTAGGATAGGCAGTGAGTGGCAATGTACGATGGAGTAAAGCACGACGGTGTGGTCAGCTTGGGGAAGTCAGGAAACATGCAGTAGCAATGTAGGATAGGTTTCTGAAAAACATCGCTGGGTGGTGCGCATTGTATGGGTGTGTAACATTACATTCACTAGTAGGAGTGAGAAAAACATCACGGGGTGGTGTGTATCATAGGGTCTGAATTAGGATAGGCAGTGAGTGGCAATGTAGGATGGAGAAAAGCACCACGGGGTGGTCAGCATGGGGAGGTCAGGGAACATGCAGTGGCAATGTAGGATAGGTTTCTGAAAAACATCGCTGGGTGGTGCGCATTGTATGGGTGTGTAACATTACATTCACTAGTAGGAGTGAGAAAAATATCACGGGGTGGTGTGAATCATAGGGTCTGAATAAGTATAGGCATTAAGTGGCAATGTAGGATGGAGAAAAGCACCACGGGGTGTTCAGCATGGGGAGGTCAGTAAACATGCAGTGGTAGTATAGGATAGGTTTCTGAAAAACCGCGTTGTGGTGAACATTGTATGGGTGTGTAACATTACATTGACTAGGAGGAGTGAGAAAAACATCACGGGGTGGTGTGAATCAAAGGGTCTGAATTAGGATAGGCTGTGAGTGGCAATGTAGGATGGTTAAAAGCACCATGGGGTGGTCAGCATGGGGATGTCAGGAAACATGCAGTGGCAATGTAGGATAGGTTTCTGAATAACATCCCGGGGTGGTGTGCATTGTATGAGTGTGTAACATTGCATTCACTACTAGGAGTTAGAAAAACATCACGGGGTGGTGTGAATCATAGTGTCTGAATTAGGATAAGCAGTGAGTGGCAATGTAGGAAGGAGAAAAGCACCACGGGGTGGTCAGCATGAGGAGGTCAGGAAACATGCAGTGGCAATGTATGATAGGTTTCTGAAAAACATTGGTGGGTGGTACACATTGTATGGGTGTGTAACATTACATTCACTAGTAGGAGTGATAAAAATATCACAGGGTGGTGTGAATCATAGGGTCTAAATTACGATAGGCTGTGAGGGGAAATGTAGGATGGAGAAAAGCACCACGGGGTGATCAGCATGGGGAGTTCAGGAAACATGCAGTGGCAATGTAGCATAGGTTTCTGAAAAACCTCGCGGGGTGTTGTGCATTGTATGGGTGTGTAACATTACATTCACCAGTAGGAGTGAGAAATATATCACGGGGTTGTGTGAATCATAGGGTCTGAATAAGAATAGGCATTGAGTGGCAATGTAGGATTGAGAAAAGCACCACGGGGTCGTCAGCAAGGGGAGGTCAAGAAACATGTAGTGGCATTATAGGATAGGTTTCTGAAAAACGTCGCGTGGTGGTGCACATTGTATGGGTGTGTAACATTACACTGACTAGGAGGAGTGAGAAAAACATCACGGGGTGGTGTGAATCATAGGGTCTGAATTAGGATAGGCAGTGAGTGGCAATGTAGGATGGAGAAAAGCACCACGGGGTTGTCAGCATGGGGAGGTCAGGAAACATGCAGTGGCAATGTAGGATAGGTTTCTGAAAAACATCTCAGGGTGGTGCGCATTGGATGGGTGTGTAACATTACATTCACCAGTAGGAGTGAGAAAAATATCACAGGGAGGTGTGAATCATAGGGTCTGAATTAGGATAAGCAGTGAGTGGCAATGTAGGATGCAGAAAAGCACCACGGGGTGGTCAGCATGAGGAGGTCTGGAAACATGCAATGGCAATGTATGATAGCTCTCTGAAAAACATTGCTGGATGGTGCGCATTGTATGGGTGTGTAACATTACATTCACTAGTAGGAGTGAGAAAAATATCACGGGGTGGTGTCAATCATAGGATCTAAATTAAGATAGGCTGTGAGGGGCAATGTACGATGGAGAAATGCTCCACGGGGTGATCAGCATGGGGAGTTCAGGAAACATGCAGTGGCAATGTAGGATAGGTTTCTGAAAAACCCCGCAGGGTGGTGCGCATTGTATGGGTGTGTAACATTACATTCACCAGTAGGAGGAGAAAAATATCACGGGGTTGTGTGAATCATAGGGTCTGAATAAGGATAGGCATTGAGTGGCAATGTAGGATGGAGAAAAGCACCACGGGGTCGTCACCAAGGGGAGGTCAAGAAACATGCAGTGGCAATGTAGGATAGGTTTCTGAAAAACATGGCGGGGTGGTGCGCATTGTATGGGTGTGTAACATTACACTGACTAGGAGGAGTGAGAAAAACAATCCGGGGTGTTGTGAATCATAGGGTCTGAATTAGGATAGGCAGTGAGTGGCAATGTAGGATGGAGAAAAGCACCACGGTGTGGTCAGCATGGGGATGTCAGGAAACATGCAGTGGCAATGTAGGATAGTTTTCTGAAAAACATCGCGGGGTGGTGCGCATTGTATGGGTGTGTAACATTACATTTACTCGTAGGAGTGAGAAAAACATCACGGGGTGGTGTGAATCATAGGGTCTGAATAAGAATGGGCAGTGAGTGGCAACGTAGGATGGAGAAAAGCACCACGGGGTGGTCAGCATGGGGAGGTCAGGAAATATGCAGTGGCACAGTAGGATAGGTTTCTGAAAAACCTGCGGGGTGGTGCACATTGTATGGGTGTGTAACATTACATTCACTAGTAGGAGTGACAAAAACATCACGGGGTGGTGTGAATTATACGGTCTGAATTAGGATAGGCAGTGAGGGGCAATGTAGGATGGAGAAAAGCACCACGGGGTGGAAAGCATGGGGAGGTCAGCAAACATGCAGTGGCAATGTAGATTACGTTTCTGAATAACATCCCAGGGTGGTGTGCATTGTATGGGTGTGTAACATTTCATTCACAAGTAGGAGTTAGAAAAACATCACGGGGTTGTGTGAATCATAGGGTCTGAATTAGGATAAGCAGTGAGTGGCAATGTAGGAAGGAGAAAAGCACCACGGGCTGGTCAGCATGAGGAGGTCAGGAAACATGCAGTGGCAATGTAGGATAGGTTTCTGAAAAACATTGTGGGGTGCTGCGTCTTGTATGGGTGTGTAACATTACATTCACTAGTAGGAGTGAGAAAAATTATCACGGGGTGGTGTGAATCATAGGGTCTGAATTAGAATAGGCAGTGAGTGCAATGTACAATGGAGAAAAGCACCACGGGGTGGTCAGCATGGGGAGGTCAGGAAACATGCAGTGGCAATGTAGGATAGTTTTCTGAAAAACATCGCGGGTTGGTGCTCATTGTATGGGTGTGTAACATTTCATTCACTAGTAGGAGTGAGAAAAACCTCACGGGTGGTGTGAATCATAGGGTCTGAATTAGGATAGACAGTGAGTGGCAATGTAGGATGGAGAAAAGCACCACAGGGTGGTCAGCATGGGGAAGTCAGGAAACATGCAGTGTCAATGTAGGATAGGTTTCTGAAAAACATCGCGGGGTGGTGCGCATTGTATGGGTGTGTAACATTACATTCACTAGTAGGAGTGAGAAAAACATCACTGGGTGGTGTGAATCATAGGGTCTGAATTAGGATAGGCAGTGAGTGGCAATGTAGAATGGAGAAAAGAACCAAGGGTTGGTCTGCATGGGGAGGCCAGAAAACATGCAGTGGCAATGTAGGATAGGTTTCTGAAAAACATCGCGGGGTGGTGCGCATTGTATGGGTGTGTAACTTTACATTCACTAGTAGGAGTGAGAAAAACATCACGGGATGGTGTGAATCATAGGGTCTGATTTAGGATAGGCAGTGAGTAGCAATGTAGGATCGAGAAAAGCACCACGGGGCGGTCAGCATGGGGAGGTCAGGAAACATGCAGTGGCAATATAGGATAGGTTTCTGAAAAACATCGCGGTGTGTTGCGCATTGTATGGGTGTGTAGCATTACATTTATTACTAGGAGTGAGAAAAACATCACGGGGGGTGTGAATCATAGGGTCTGAATTAGGATAGGCAGTGAATGCAATGTAGGATGGAGAAAAGCACGAAGGGGTGGTTAGCATGGGGAGGTCAGGAAACATGCAGTGGCAATGTAAGATACGTTTGTTAAAAACATCGCGGGGAGGAGCGCAGTGTATGGTGTGTAACATTTCATTCACTAGCAGCAGTGAGAAAAACATCACAGGGTGGTGTGAATCATAGGGTTTGAACTAGGATAGGCAGTGAGTGGCAATGTAGGATGGAGAAACGCACCACGGGGTGGTCAGCATGCGGAGGTCAGGAAACATGCAGTGGCAATGTAGGATAGGTTTCTGAAAAACATTGCAGCGTTGTGCGCTTTGTATCGGTGTGTAACATTCCTTTCACTACAAGGAGTGAGAAAAACATCACAGGGTGGTGTGAATCATAGGGTCTGAAATAGGATAGTCAGTGAGTGGCAATGTAGGATGGAGAAAAGCACCACGGTGTGGTCAGCATGGGGAGGTCAGGAAACATGCAGTGGCAATGTGTGATAGGTTTCTGAAAAACATCGCGGGGTGGTGCATATTGCATGGGTCTGTAATATTACACTCACTAGTAGGAGTGAGAAAAACATCCTGGGATGGTGTGAATCATACGGTCTGAATTAGGATAGGCAGTGAGTGGCAATGTAGGATGGAGAAAAGCACCACGGCGTGGTCAGAATGTGGAGGTCAGGACACATGCAGTGGCAGTATAGGCTAGGTTTCTGAAAAACGTCGTGTGGTGGTGCGCATTGTATGGGTGTGTAACATTACTTTGACTAGGAGGAGTGAGAAAATAATCAGGGGGTGATGTGAATCATAGGGTCTGAATTAGGATAGGCAGTGAGTGGCAACGTAGGATGGAGAAAAGCACCACGGCGTGGTCAGCATGGGGAGGTCAGGAAACATGCAGTGGCAAAGTTGAATAGCTTTCTGAAAAACCTCACGGGGTGGTGCACATTGTATGGGTGTGTAACATTACATTCACTAGTAGGAGTGAGAAAAACTTCACGGGGTGGTGTGAATCATAGAGTCTGAAATAGGATAGGCAGTGAGTGGCAATTTAGGATGGAGAAAAGCACCACGGGGTGGTCAGCTTGGGGAGGTCAGGAAACATGCGGTGGCAATGTGTGATAGGTTTCTGAAAAACATCGCGGGGTGGTGCACACTGTATGGGTCTGTAACATTACACTCACTAGTAGGAGTGAGAAAAACATCATGGCGTGCTGTGAACCATAGGGTCTGAATTAGGATAGGCAGTGAGTGGCAATGTAGGATTGAGAAAAGCACCACGGGGTCGTCAGCAAGGGGAGGTCAAGAAACATGTAGTGCCATTATAGGATAGGTTTCTGAAAAACGTCGCGTGGTGGTGCACATTGTATGGGTGTGTAACATTACACTGACTAGGAGGAGTGAGAAAAACATCACGGGGTGGTGTGAATCATAGGGTCTGAATTAGGATAGGCAGTGAGTGGCAATGTAGGATGGAGAAAAGCACCACGGGGTTGTCAGCATGGGGATGTCAGGAAACATGCAGTGGCAATGTAGGATAGGTTTCTGAAAAACATCGCAGGGTGGTGCGCATTGTATGGGTGTGTAACATTGCATTCACTAGGAGGAGAGAGAAAAACATCACAGGGTGGTTTGAATCATAGGGTCTGAATTAGGATAGGCAGTGAGTGGCAATGTAGGATGGAGAAAAGCACCACGGAGTGGTCAGCATGTTGAGGTCAGGACACATACCGTGACAATGTAGGATAGGTTTCTGAAAAACCTCGCGGTGTGGTGCGCATTGTATGGGTGTGTAACATTACTTTCACTAGTAGGAGTGAGAAAAACATCACGGGGTGGTGTGAATCATAGGGTCTGAATTAGGATAGGCAGTGAGTGGCAATGTAGGATGGAGAAAAGCACCACGGCGTGGTCAGCATGAGGAGGTCAGGAAACATGCAGTGGCAATGTAGGATAGGTTTCTGAAAAACCTCACGGTGTGGTGCGCATTGTATGGGTGTAACATTACATTCACTAGTAGGAGTGAGAAATATATCACGGGGTGGTGTGAATCATAGGGTCTCAATTAGGATAGACAGTGCGTGGCAATGTAGGATGGAGAAAAGCACCACGGAGTGGTCAGCATGTTGAGGTCAGGACACATACCGTGACAATGTAGGATAGGTTTCTGAAAAACCTCGCGGTGTGGTGCGCATTGTATGGGTGTGTAACATTACTTTCACTAGTAGGAGTGAGAAAAACATCACGGGGTGGTGTGAATCATAGGGTCTGAATTAGGATAGGCAGTGAGTGGCAATGTAGGATGGAGAAAAGCACCACGGGGTGGTCAGCATGAGGAGGTCAGGAAACATGAAGTGGCAATGTAGGATAGGTTTCTGAAAAACCTCACGGTGTGGTGCGCATTGTATGGGTGTGTAACATTACATTCACTAGTAGGAGTGAGAAAAATATCACGGGGTGGTGTGAATCATAGCGTCTAAATTACGATAGGCTGTGAGGGGCAATGTAGGATGGAGAAAAGCACCACGGGGTGGTCAGCATGGGGAAGTCAGGAAACATGCAGTGGCAGTATAGGATAGGTTTCTGAAAAACATTGCGGGGTGCTGCGCATTGTATGGGTGTGTAACATTACATTCACTAGTAGGAGTGAGAAAAACGTCACGGGATGGTGTGAATCATAGGGTCTGAATTAGGATAGGCAGTGAGTGGCAATGTACGATGGAGTAAAGCACGACGGTGTGGTCAGCTTGGGAAGACAGGAAACATGCAGTAGCAATGTAGGATAGGTTTCTGAAAAACATCGCTGGGTGGTGCGCATTGTATGGGTGTGTAACATTACATTCACTAGTAGGAGTGAGAAAAACATCACGGGGTGGTGTGTATCATAGGGTCTGAATTAGGATAGGCAGTGAGTGGCAATGTAGGATGGAGAAAAGCACCACGGGGTGGTCAGCATGGGGAGGTCAGGGAACATGCAGTGGCAATGTAGGATAGGTTTCTGAAAAACATCGCTGGGTGGTGCGCATTGTATGGGTGTGTAACATTATATTCACTAGTAGGAGTGAGAAAAATATCACGGGGTGGTGTGAATCATAGGGTCTGAATAAGTATAGGCATTAAGTGGCAATGTAGGATGGAGAAAAGCACCACGGGGTCGTCACCAAGGGGAGGTCAAGAAACATGCAGTGGCAATGTAGGATAGGTTTCTGAAAAACATCGCCGGGTGGTGCGCATTGCATGGGTGTGTAACATTACATTCACTAGTGGGAGTGAGAAAAACATCACGGGGTGTTGTGAATCATAGGGTCTCAATTAGGATAGACAGTGCGTGGCAATGTAGGATGGAGAAAAGCACCACGGTGTGTTCAGCATGGGGAGGTCAGGAAACATGCAGTGGTAGTATAGGATAGGTTTCTGAAAAACCGCGTTGTGGTGAACATTGTATGGGTGTGTAACATTACATTGACTAGGAGGAGTGAGAAAAACATCACAGGGTGGTGTGAATCAAAGGGTCTGAATTAGGATAGGCTGTGAGTGGCAATGTAGGATGGAGAAAAGCACCAAGGGGTGGTCAGCATGGGGATGTCAGGAAACATGCAGTGGCAATGTAGGATAGGTTTCTGAATAACATCCCGGGGTGGTGTGCATTGTATGGGTGTGTAACATTACATTCACTAGTAGGAGTTAGAAAAACATCACGGGGTGGTGTGAATCATAGTGTCTGAATTAGGATAAGCAGTGAGTGGCAATGTAGGAAGGAGAAAAGCACCACGGGGTGGTCAGCATGAGGAGGTCAGGAAACATGCAGTGGCAATGTATGATAGGTTTCTGAAAAACATTGGTGGGTTGTACACATTGTATGGGTGTGTAACATTACATTCACTAGTAGGAGTGAGAAAAATATCACAGGGTGGTGTGAATCATAGGGTCTAAATTACGATAGGCTGTGAGGGGAAATGTAGGATGGAGAAAAGCACCACGGGGTGATCAGCATGGGGAGTTCAGGAAACATGCAGTGGCAATGTAGCATAGGTTTCTGAAAAACCTCGCGGGGTGTTGTGCATTGTATGGGTGTGTAACATTACATTCACCAGTAGGAGTGAGAAATATATCACGGGGTTGTGTGAATCATAGGGTCTGAATAAGAATAGGCATTGAGTGGCAATGTAGGATTGAGAAAAGCACCACGGGGTCGTCAGCAAGGGGAGGTCAAGAAACATGTAGTGCCATTATAGGATAGGTTTCTGAAAAACGTCGCGTGGTGGTGCACATTGTATGGGTGTGTAACATTACACTGACTAGGAGGAGTGAGAAAAACATCACGGGGTGGTGTGAATCATAGGGTCTGAATTAGGATAGGCAGTGAGTGGCAATGTAGGATGGAGAAAAGCACCACGGGGTTGTCAGCATGGGGATGTCAGGAAACATGCAGTGGCAATGTAGGATAGGTTTCTGAAAAACATCGCAGGGTGGTGCGCATTGTATGGGTGTGTAACATTGCATTCACTAGGAGGAGAGAGAAAAACATCACAGGGTGGTTTGAATCATAGGGTCTGAATTAGGATAGGCAGTGAGTGGCAATGTAGGATGGAGAAAAGCACCACGGAGTGGTCAGCATGTTGAGGTCAGGACACATACCGTGACAATGTAGGATAGGTTTCTGAAAAACCTCGCGGTGTGGTGCGCATTGTATGGGTGTGTAACATTACTTTCACTAGTAGGAGTGAGAAAAACATCACGGGGTGGTGTGAATCATAGGGTCTGAATTAGGATAGGCAGTGAGTGGCAATGTAGGATGGAGAAAAGCACCACGGGGTGGTCAGCATGAGGAGGTCAGGAAACATGCAGTGGCAATGTAGGATAGGTTTCTGAAAAACCTCACGGTGTGGTGCGCATTGTATGGGTGTGTAACATTACATTCACTAGTAGGAGTGAGAAATATATCACGGGGTGGTGTGAATCATAGGGTCTAAATTACGATAGGCTGTGAGGGGCAATGTAGGATGGAGAAAAGCACCACGGGGTGGTCAGCATGGGGACGTCAGGAAACATGCAGTGGCAGTATAGGATAGGTTTCTGAAAAACATTGCGGGGTGCTGCGCATTGTATGGGTGTGTAACATTACATTCACTAGTAGGAGTGAGAAAAACGTCACGGGGTGGTGTGAATCATAGGGTCTGAATTAGGATAGGCAGTGAGTGGCAATGTACGATGGAGTAAAGCACGACGGTGTGGTCAGCTTGGGGAAGTCAGGAAACATGCAGTAGCAATGTAGGATAGGTTTCTGAAAAACATCGCTGGGTGGTGCGCATTGTATGGGTGTGTAACATTACATTCACTAGTAGGAGTGAGAAAAACATCACGGGGTGGTGTGTATCATAGGGTCTGAATTAGGATAGGCAGTGAGTGGCAATGTAGGATGGAGAAAAGCACCACGGGGTGGTCAGCATGGGGAGGTCAGGGAACATGCAGTGGCAATGTAGGATAGGTTTCTGAAAAACATCGCTGGGTGGTGCGCATTGTATGGGTGTGTAACATTACATTCACTAGTAGGAGTGAGAAAAATATCACGGGGTGGTGTGAATCATAGGGTCTGAATAAGTATAGGCATTAAGTGGCAATGTAGGATGGAGAAAAGCACCACGGGGTCGTCACCAAGGGGAGGTCAAGAAACATGCAGTGGCAATGTAGGATAGGTTTCTGAAAAACATCCCGGGGTGGTGTGCATTGTATGGGTGTGTAACATTACATTGACTAGGAGGAGTGAGAAAAACATCACAGGGTGGTGTGAATCAAAGGGTCTGAATTAGGATAGGCTGTGAGTGGCAATGTAGGATGGAGAAAAGCACCAAGGGGTGGTCAGCATGGGGATGTCAGGAAACATGCAGTGGCAATGTAGGATAAGTTTCTGAATAACATCCCGGGGTGGTGTGCATTGTATGGGTGTGTAACATTACATTCACTAGTAGGAGTTAGAAAAACATCACGGAGTGGTGTGAATCATAGTGTCTGAATTAGGATAAGCAGTGAGTGGCAATGTTGGAAGGAGAAAAGCACCACGGGGTGGTCAGCATGAGGAGGTCAGGAAACATGCAGTGGCAATGTATGATAGGTTTCTGAAAAACATTGGTGGGTGGTACACATTGTATGGGTGTGTAACATTACATTCACTAGTAGGAGTGAGAAAAATATCACAGGGTGGTGTGAATCATAGGGTCTAAATTACGATAGGCTGTGAGGGGAAATGTAGGATGGAGAAAAGCACCACGGGGTGATCAGCATGGGGAGTTCAGGAAACATGCAGTGGCAATGTAGCATAGGTTTCTGAAAAACCTCGCGGGGTGTTGTGCATTGTATGGGTGTGTAACATTACATTCACCAGTAGGAGTGAGAAATATATCACGGGGTTGTGTGAATTATAGGGTCTGAATAAGAATAGGCATTGAGTGGCAATGTAGGATTGAGAAAAGCACCACGGGGTCGTCAGCAAGGGGAGGTCAAGAAACATGTAGTGCCATTATAGGATAGGTTTCTGAAAAACGTCGCGTGGTGGTGCACATTGTATGGGTGTGTAACATTACACTGACTAGGAGGAGTGAGAAAAACATCACGGAGTGGTGTGAATCATAGGGTCTGAATTAGGATAGGCAGTGAGTGGCAATGTAGGATGGAGAAAAGCACCACGGGGTTGTCAGCATGGGGATGTCAGGAAACATGCAGTGGCAATGTAGGATAGGTTTCTGAAAAACATCGCAGGGTGGTGCGCATTGTATGGGTGTGTAACATTGCATTCACTAGGAGGAGAGAGAAAAACATCACAGGGTGGTTTGAATCATAGGGTCTGAATTAGGATAGGCAGTGAGTGGCAATGTAGGATGGAGAAAAGCACCACGGAGTGGTCAGCATGTTGAGGTCAGGACACATACCGTGACAATGTAGGATAGGTTTCTGAAAAACCTCGCGGTGTGGTGCGCATTGTATGGGTGTGTAACATTACTTTCACTAGTAGGAGTGAGAAAAACATCACGGGGTGGTGTGAATCATAGGGTCTGAATTAGGATAGGCAGTGAGTGGCAATGTAGGATGGAGAAAAGCACCACGGGGTGGTCAGCATGAGGAGGTCAGGAAACATGCAGTGGCAATGTAGGATAGGTTTCTGAAAAACCTCACGGTGTGGTGCGCATTGTATGGGTGTGTAACATTACATTCACTAGTAGGAGTGAGAAATATATCACGGGGTGGTGTGAATCATAGGGTCTAAATTACGATAGGCTGTGAGGGGCAATGTAGGATGGAGAAAAGCACCACGGGGTGGTCAGCATGGGGACGTCAGGAAACATGCAGTGGCAGTATAGCATAGGTTTCTGAAAAACATTGCGGGGTGCTGCGCATTGTATGGGTGTGTAACATTACATTCACTAGTAGGAGTGAGAAAAACGTCACGGGGTGCTGTGAATCATAGGGTCTGAATTAGGATAGGCAGTGAGTGGCAATGTACGATGGAGTAAAGCACGACGGTGTGGTCAGCTTGGGGAAGTCAGGAAACATGCAGTAGCAATGTAGGATAGGTTTCTGAAAAACATCGCTGGGTGGTGCGCATTGTATGGGTGTGTAACATTACATTCACTAGTAGGAGTGAGAAAAACATCACGGGTTGGTGTGTATCATAGGGTCTGAATTAGGATAGGCAGTGAGTGGCAATGTAGGATGGAGAAAAGCACCACGGGGTGGTCAGCATGGGGAGGTCAGGGAACATGCAGTGGCAATGTAGGATAGGTTTCTGAAAAACATCGCTGGGTGGTGCGCATTGTATGGGTGTGTAACATTATATTCACTAGTAGGAGTGAGAAAAATATCACGGGGTGGTGTGAATCATAGGGTCTGAATAAGTATAGGCATTAAGTGGCAATGTAGGATGGAGAAAAGCACCACGGGGTCGTCACCAAGGGGAGGTCAAGAAACATGCAGTGGCAATGTAGGATAGGTTTCTGAAAAACATCGCCGGGTGGTGCGCATTGCATGGGTGTGTAACATTACATTCACTAGTGGGAGTGAGAAAAACATCACGGGGTGTTGTGAATCATAGGGTCTCAATTAGGATAGACAGTGCGTGGCAATGTAGGATGGAGAAAAGCACCACGGTGTGTTCAGCATGGGGAGGTCAGGAAACATGCAGTGGTAGTATAGGATAGGTTTCTGAAAAACCGCGTTGTGGTGAACATTGTATGGGTGTGTAACATTACATTGACTAGGAGGAGTGAGAAAAACATCACAGGGTGGTGTGAATCAAAGGGTCTGAATTAGGATAGGCTGTGAGTGGCAATGTAGGATGGAGAAAAGCACCAAGGGGTGGTCAGCATGGGGATGTCAGGAAACATGCAGTGGCAATGTAGGATAGGTTTCTGAATAACATCCCGGGGTGGTGTGCATTGTATGGGTGTGTAACATTACATTCACTAGTAGGAGTTAGAAAAACATCACGGGGTGGTGTGAATCATAGTGTCTGAATTAGGATAAGCAGTGAGTGGCAATGTAGGAAGGAGAAAAGCACCACGGGGTGGTCAGCATGAGGAGGTCAGGAAACATGCAGTGGCAATGTATGATAGGTTTCTGAAAAACATTGGTGGGTTGTACACATTGTATGGGTGTGTAACATTACATTCACTAGTAGGAGTGAGAAAAATATCACAGGGTGGTGTGAATCATAGGGTCTAAATTACGATAGGCTGTGAGGGGAAATGTAGGATGGAGAAAAGCACCACGGGGTGATCAGCATGGGGAGTTCAGGAAACATGCAGTGGCAATGTAGCATAGGTTTCAGAAAAACCTCGCGGGGTGTTGTGCATTGTATGGGTGTGTAACATTACATTCACCAGTAGGAGTGAGAAATATATCACGGGGTTGTGTGAATCATAGGGTCTGAATAAGAATAGGCATTGAGTGGCAATGTAGGATTGAGAAAAGCACCACGGGGTCGTCAGCAAGGGGAGGTCAAGAAACATGTAGTGCCATTATAGGATAGGTTTCTGAAAAACGTCGCGTGGTGGTGCACATTGTATGGGTGTGTAACATTACACTGACTAGGAGGAGTGAGAAAAACATCACGGGGTGGTGTGAATCATAGGGTCTGAATTAGGATAGGCAGTGAGTGGCAATGTAGGATGGAGAAAAGCACCACGGGGTTGTCAGCATGGGGATGTCAGGAAACATGCAGTGGCAATGTAGGATAGGTTTCTGAAAAACATCGCAGGGTGGTGCGCATTGTATGGGTGTGTAACATTGCATTCACTAGGAGGAGAGAGAAAAACATCACAGGGTGGTTTGAATCATAGGGTCTGAATTAGGATAGGCAGTGAGTGGCAATGTAGGATGGAGAAAAGCACCACGGAGTGGTCAGCATGTTGAGGTCAGGACACATACCGTGACAATGTAGGATAGGTTTCTGAAAAACCTCGCGGTGTGGTGCGCATTGTATGGGTGTGTAACATTACTTTCACTAGTAGGAGTGAGAAAAACATCACGGGGTGGTGTGAATCATAGGGTCTGAATTAGGATAGGCAGTGAGTGGCAATGTAGGATGGAGAAAAGCACCACGGGGTGGTCAGCATGAGGAGGTCAGGAAACATGCAGTGGCAATGTAGGATAGGTTTCTGAAAAACCTCACGGTGTGGTGCGCATTGTATGGGTGTGTAACATTACATTCACTAGTAGGAGTGAGAAATATATCACGGGGTGGTGTGAATCATAGGGTCTAAATTACGATAGGCTGTGAGGGGCAATGTAGGATGGAGAAAAGCACCACGGGGTGGTCAGCATGGGGACGTCAGGAAACATGCAGTGGCAGTATAGGATAGGTTTCTGAAAAACATTGCGGGGTGCTGCGCATTGTATGGGTGTGTAACATTACATTCACTAGTAGGAGTGAGAAAAACGTCACGGGGTGGTGTGAATCATAGGGTCTGAATTAGGATAGGCAGTGAGTGGCAATGTACGATGGAGTAAAGCACGACGGTGTGGTCAGCTTGGGGAAGTCAGGAAACATGCAGTAGCAATGTAGGATAGGTTTCTGAAAAACATCGCTGGGTGGTGCGCATTGTATGGGTGTGTAACATTACATTCACTAGTAGGAGTGAGAAAAACATCACGGGGTGGTGTGTATCATAGGGTCTGAATTAGGATAGGCAGTGAGTGGCAATGTAGGATGGAGAAAAGCACCACGGGGTGGTCAGCATGGGGAGGTCAGGGAACATGCAGTGGCAATGTAGGATAGGTTTCAGAAAAGCATCGCTGGGTGGTGCGCATTGTATGGGTGTGTAACATTACATTCACTAGTAGGAGTGAGAAAAATATCACGGGGTGGTGTGAATCATAGGGTCTGAATAAGTATAGGCATTAAGTGGCAATGTAGGATGGAGAAAAGCACCACGGGGTCGTCACCAAGGGGAGGTCAAGAAACATGCAGTGGCAATGTAGGATAGGTTTCTGAAAAACATCCCGGGGTGGTGTGCATTGTATGGGTGTGTAACATTACATTGACTAGGAGGAGTGAGAAAAACATCACAGGGTGGTGTGAATCAAAGGGTCCTAATTAGGATAGGCTGTGAGTGGCAATGTAGGATGGAGAAAAGCACCAAGGGGTGGTCAGCATGGGGATGTCAGGAAACATGCAGTGGCAATGTAGGATAAGTTTCTGAATAACATCCCGGGGTGGTGTGCATTGTATGGGTGTGTAACATTACATTCACTAGTAGGAGTTAGAAAAACATCACGGAGTGGTGTGAATCATAGTGTCTGAATTAGGATAAGCAGTGAGTGGCAATGTTGGAAGGAGAAAAGCACCACGGGGTGGTCAGCATGAGGAGGTCAGGAAACATGCAGTGGCAATGTATGATAGGTTTCTGAAAAACATTGGTGGGTGGTACACATTGTATGGGTGTGTAACATTACATTCACTAGTAGGAGTGAGAAAAATATCACAGGGTGGTGTGAATCATAGGGTCTAAATTACGATAGGCTGTGAGGGGAAATGTAGGATGGAGAAAAGCACCACGGGGTGATCAGCATGGGGAGTTCAGGAAACATGCAGTGGCAATGTAGCATAGGTTTCTGAAAAACCTCGCGGGGTGTTGTGCATTGTATGGGTGTGTAACATTACATTCACCAGTAGGAGTGAGAAATATATCACGGGGTTGTGTGAATTATAGGGTCTGAATAAGAATAGGCATTGAGTGGCAATGTAGGATTGAGAAAAGCACCACGGGGTCGTCAGCAAGGGGAGGTCAAGAAACATGTAGTGCCATTATAGGATAGGTTTCTGAAAAACGTCGCGTGGTGGTGCACATTGTATGGGTGTGTAACATTACACTGACTAGGAGGAGTGAGAAAAACATCACGGAGTGGTGTGAATCATAGGGTCTGAATTAGGATAGGCAGTGAGTGGCAATGTAGGATGGAGAAAAGCACCACGGGGTGGTCAGCATGAGGACGTCAGGAAACATGCAGTGGCAATGTAGGATAGGTTTCTGAAAAACCTCACGGTTTGGTGCGCATTGTATGGGTGTGTAACATTACTTTCACTAGTAGGAGTGAGAAAAACATCACGGGGTGGTGTGAATCATAGGGTCTGAATTAGGATAGGCAGTGAGTGGCAATGTAGGATGGAGAAAAGCACCACGGGGTGGTCAGCATGAGGAGGTCAGGAAACATGCAGTGGCAATGTAGGATAGGTTTCTGAAAAACCTCACGGTGTGGTGCGCATTGTATGGGTGTGTAACATTACATTCACTAGTAGGAGTGAGAAATATATCACGGGGTGGTGTGAATCATAGGGTCTAAATTACGATAGGCTGTGAGTGGCAATGTAGGATGGAGAAAAGCACCACGGGGTGGTCAGCATGGGGACGTCAGGAAACATGCAGTGGCAGTATAGCATAGGTTTCTGAAAAACATTGCGGGGTGCTGCGCATTGTATGGGTGTGTAACATTACATTCACTAGTAGGAGTGAGAAAAACGTCACGGGGTGGTGTGAATCATAGGGTCTGAATTAGGATAGGCAGTGAGTGGCAATGTACGATGGAGTAAAGCACGACGGTGTGGTCAGCTTGGGGAAGTCAGGAAACATGCAGTAGCAATGTAGGATAGGTTTCTGAAAAACATCGCTGGGTGGTGCGCATTGTATGGGTGTGTAACATTACATTCACTAGTAGGAGTGAGAAAAACATCACGGGGTGGTGTGTATCATAGGGTCTGAATTAGGATAGGCAGTGAGTGGCAATGTAGGATGGAGAAAAGCACCACGGGGTGGTCAGCATGGGGAGGTCAGGGAACATGCAGTGGCAATGTAGGATAGGTTTCTGAAAAACATCGCTGGGTGGTGCGCATTGTATGGGTGTGTAACATTACATTCACTAGTAGGAGTGAGAAAAATATCACGGGGTGGTGTGAATCATAGGGTCTGAATAAGTATAGGCATTAAGTGGCAATGTAGGATGGAGAAAAGCACCACGGGGTCGTCACCAAGGGGAGGTCAAGAAACATGCAGTGGCAATGTAGGATAGGTTTCTGAAAAACATCGCCGGGTGGTGCGCATTGCATGGGTGTGTAACATTACATTCACTAGTGGGAGTGAGAAAAACATCACGGGGTGGTGTGAATCATAGGGTCTCAATTAGGATAGACAGTGCGTGGCAATGTAGGATGGAGAAAAGCACCACGGGGTGTTCAGCAAGGGGAGGTCAGTAAACATGCAGTGGTAGTATAGGATAGGTTTCTGAAAAACCGCGTTGTGGTGAACATTGTATGGGTGTGTAACATTACATTGACTAGGAGGAGTGAGAAAAACATCACGGGGTGGTGTGAATCAAAGGGTCTGAATTAGGATAGGCTGTGAGTGGCAATGTAGGATGGTTAAAAGCACCATGGGGTGGTCAGCATGGGGATGTCAGGAAACATGCAGTGGCAATGTAGGATAGGTTTCTGAATAACATCCCGGGGTGGTGTGCATTGTATGGGTGTGTAACATTGCATTCACTAGTAGGAGTTAGAAAAACATCACGGGGTGGTGTGAATCATAGTGTCTGAATTAGGATAAGCAGTGAGTGGCAATGTAGGAAGGAGAAAAGCACCACGGGGTGGTCAGCATGAGGAGGTCAGGAAACATGCAGTGGCAATGTATGATAGGTTTCTGAAAAACATTGGTGGGTGGTACACATTGTATGTGTGTGTTACATTACATTCACTAGTAGGAGTGATAAAAATATCACAGGGTGGTGTGAATCATAGGGTCTAAATTACGATAGGCTGTGAGGGGAAATGTAGGATGGAGAAAAGCACCACGGGGTGATCAGCATGGGGAGTTCAGGAAACATGCAGTGGCAATGTAGCATAGGTTTCTGAAAAACCTCGCGGGGTGTTGTGCATTGTATGGGTG